>NC_142819.1:7535882-8181882 GCF_057945365.1 Rhopilema esculentum | reverse complement strand
TTGTCGAAAAATCTAAATTTGATTGCTCCTTCTATGAATTTTCCTGTCCAAGCCACTGCCATTAATTATTCCGTCCAATTTGATTTATCATCTACTCGGTGATTACAATATACTTTTACTTGAATTCTTTTTAGTTTGTATCCATTGTTGAATGATCAACAGCTTTAATTTTCTAGGTCGTTTCAAACGTTTAAAATCATTTAAACTCTTGTTGGCGGGTCATTATTTAGTCCAAGTTTGGATTTCAAGGCTTAGATAATCCCGCAGTGGCGTAGATAGGAAAATTCATAGGAGGGACACGGAATTTTATCTTTTACCGACAAAAATCAATAATAAACTATAGTTTGTTATAAATTTAAACATATCAGATCAAAACTGAAATAAAAACATATTCTAATAAATTTTGTATCATGTTATTCTGATATATTTATGTTATAGTCAGGCTTAAAATCTTCCCTCTCAAAAAATTGATGACCATGTTATTATTCCGACAAGATCAGAAGTTTTTAGACAAAATTGCAGTTTAGTCTTTACCCCTTCTGACCCCCGTCTATCTAGGCCACTGGCTATCAGTTACTACATTGATAGATTTTTAAGATACCACTGTCCGTTTCTTATATAGTGTTAAATAGTTGGCAAAGCTCTTTTGCTTTGTTGATCTCTACTTTCAAATTAGGGGTCTGGGACACAGTCTGCGATTTACAAGCATGATGATTATGTTGCCTAATGGTCGCTTTACCCGTCAAAAATCTTGATTTGCAACTTGGAATTTTCTGTTCTTCAAAGAAAATTATGTGAAACGATAAATTATAAAAGAGGGTCTGGATATTTCCATGTTTGTACAAACTTGCGTGCTGTACAATGTAATAGAATAAAACTAGGATTTTAAGTAAAATCGTACTAAAAAAATTAACGGATTTAATAATAAAGCTTGTTCGTAAATTTTTCCATGTGCAATTTTACTTAAATACCTACAATCCTGGCCAAAAGGTTAGTGGACTGCAGATAAAAACCATTAAAATTGCAACTTTACCCCCAAAATATTATCAAAACCCCCCACCACTGCAGCAATGTTGGTTTTGTTGAAAATACCCAAGTAACAGCAATCGAAAGGAGTAGAAATAAGCGCATCAACATTGACTGTGGGGGACGGGGAGAGTATTTTCCCAAAGATACTACAATTTGCCAGCCAGTCCATTAACTTTTGGCCAGGATTGTAGTTTTGTTTCAAAAAACAATGTCTAGATTTCATATTTGAAAGTTCATGATGTCTTTGGCATCTTAAGAAATTTTTAAGCATCTTCATTTGTAGAAAAAAATTGTCTTTTGTTAATTGCTTAGAAATTACTAAGGGGTGCATATATACCCATGCAACTTCGGCGATCAAATGCAATTTGCAATTTTATCCAATTTTTCACTTTAAGTTGCCCCAGTAAATTTGGAGGGGAAGAGTTTTTGAATGGAAAGAGAAAATTTCAACTTTCTTGAAAAAACGATTTTTCCGGGGTTGTAGATATCTATCGCTAAATACTGTGTCTCCAAAATGAAATTTCCCTTCCTTATTTAAGTGAAATATTTAAGAGAAAATAAATTCATGATCATTCAATTCCATCAGTTTAGACGCTAAAATATTTTGCCTTAAAATATGGTTTTAGATCTGGCTGGATTGGACCTTCCCATGTCACGTATCAACTATCAAATAATGCTGGTTTTAACACCCATGATTCTAATTAAACGCTTGATCATAACATCAAGCGTTTTTGCTGAAGCATGAGCATGCGCAATGTGACAGACATCAGACAAGAGTAAACTGTACGTAAATCAAAAGCCCTGAAATCGACAGTTAGATGAAAGATCAGCTGTTTAGAAAATATTACTTTCAGATTATGCTTGTCTCCGATTTCTCCTCGTTTCACACTTATTATTCAAGACCCTTACGAAAATGTTTGTCATAATCTCATTTTGTGATTCACACAATCTTTATGAATCTGCTTGATTTTTAAGAGCTCCTTTTTAAAAAGGCCTACTTTCGGGGAATGAACATCCTCACAGTCATAACTTACATTTATGCTACATTTCGTCTAATTGTCATTTTGAAACTTTTAAGCAGCCCATGAAACGAGTAGGAATACTTCTTCAAATTTGTCTTCATGTTAAAGAAAATTTCTTGTGATACCTTTATGTAATCATTATGAAGAGTGCCCTTATCAGAAGGATTAGAGTTTTAGATTTATCAATAAAGAGAACAAAAGAGAAAAAAGCGATACAGGATCGGAAAAATTTATTCAGGATGTCTTCAGAAGGGTGAATTCCATTTTTCGGTAAGAAAGGTTTACGTTTACATTTATAAGACCAGTATAACTTCTTCAAATACTTTCAAATGTCGCAATCGAAGCTTGCAAGAGCATGCGATATCCTGTTAGTGCATCTGCTTAAAACTGTTGCTGTTGAGCATGCCAATAAGCAGCTGACAATTCAGCAATTTGAAGAAATTCTTGCCTATTTCCGACATATTGGTAGAACGATGAAACTTTCAAGCCAGTTTTCGTCAATTTGAAATTTAAATGTTTGAATAATAATCTGGTATGAATCGAATTGTTTCGGAATGGTTTTTACTTTTTCGTAGCGAATAATATTATTATTAATATTATTTATTATGATTATTATTATTATTAATACTTTGATTTAAAGTTGGCTGTTCGAAATAGCTAAAAATAAAAGCTAATTAAGGCCAACTATTTACAAAAGGTGTATACAAAGAAAATACATAAAAATTACAAAAATCCTAAACCATATATGAAAGTTTTGTAAATCCTACAGTTGCAATGTTTGCATATATCAGGCTTAACGATACAAATGGCAACATTGATTGACAGTTCGGATATCGTACATTATGCAATACATGCTGTACTGATTGCACGTGTTATTTGCAGGTGAACATGTTTCTTATCAGTTTCATCGCCTACGTTATCGGTCCGCCCTTTTCTAGTTAGTACCAAAATGATGCTTTTAAGAAAACATTAATCTAATGTTTCTGATTTTGCGACATTGCTACAAAGTGTGTTCTTTATTGTTCATTTGAGTCAGTTTCTACAATATAGTGTTCAGTACTGCGACGATTACGACATTGCTACAAAGTGTGTTTCTTTATTGTTTATTTGAGTCAGTGTCTACAATACAGGGCAGGCCTTATTTTAAGGCTCAGTGATAACCAAATTGTGCAGTGATAAATCCAAAATGTGCCATGATAAATGGAAAATTGTGCAGTGATAAAATAGTTGAAACAGCAACATAAAGAATTCATGCGACAAAAAGTGACAAAAAAAACAAACAGAACATAACGGCAATAGTATGAAAAGCGAAGTAAACAAATCAACATATGGTTTGCGACGCAGGCTTACTTAATATGGACTTGATTGAGGCAGTATTCCCTTCATGCGGAGGGGAAAAAGAAGAATCATGATGGTATTAAAAACATTCAATCAAATTTAGCGGCACGTGAGAGCACTTTGCTGAGCGTCATTTTCTGCTAGTGGGATGGTTACTCAAGGATATTCTGCTAGTGGGTTACCTATATGTGTATTTCTTGTGCTTTTATATCATCGTACAGAATGAGACTTTTTAGGATCTTAAGCCATTTTAAGGCCTCAGAGATGGTAAAATCTCACGAGCTTCCGAAGGCTTTGCCGCGCTGGACCCCTGCCAGGGCTCTGCCCTCTGGAACCCTGCCAGAGCTCTGCCCTGGACCCACTGGGGGGCTTCCACCGCCCCCAGACCCCCGGTTATTGCACGCGTGCCTCTGACACGCACTTTGCACAGCCTACCTCTAGAGGTTCTCTTCAATTATATTTCATGTATCAAACGACAAAAAAGTCATTAAAGAAACTAAGGAATTTCTTTAAACACTTTTCATAGAGTTGAAAAAGATCTTAATGAATAAAAACATCTATCATTGTTTCTAAGTCGTTTGCCACTCAACTGTGCCCAAAACACCTACCAGGAACTGCTTGGTGGTGCCGTGACCCACTGCACACTCTATGCTCTTTCACTCTGTTGACCACCCTAACTGACATAACAGATTTACGGCCCTAGCAGCCTTAACGGCTATTTGCAAAAAAGCAAAGAGTTTGAAGATTTTGATAATTTTAGGAAGAGTAATGTCTGGCGAGAATGAAATTTAAACACACGATCACCAAAGAAACGAAGGTGATTTCTTATTTTGCCCTAAGCTTTATATTCGCAACAAATTTAGTAATCTGTATTCAGTAGTAATGTAGCCTGTAAGTGTAAGCTTGAAGTTATTGAATTGAATTGAATTGAATGAAGGTTTTATCTCTCCGATTGGAGAGATGTTGCAATTAAAAGATCTATCAGAATTGACTATCGAAAATGGCGTGTATTTAAATCTCCTAATGGATGTCTTAAAACAAAATGTAGCAGATGTCATCATATTGTGTATTCTTGGGTTATTATCTAGTCATATAGGATGTTAGCTAGCTTTATACACTGTTTTGCCAGCTCTTTCCACCGGTATCAAAAGATTTGAAAAATTGGATGGCCATTTTTTTGCTTACAGTGGCTTTTCATAATGATATCGAAGCACCGAAGCCGCTAGGTATCTAACTGAGGATAGTCATTGGAGATAATATATATTGTTCTGAGTGAGGTAAAATCACTCAAGAAGAAATACTTGCAAAAAGACGATCCATAAGGGCTCGGTACGGGAAAATGCAAGGCAGATAAAAATACTAATATTTTCGAAAATCGGCACAATTTTGAGTGGAAAGCTATACTGTATCAACTTGCCATATTTATTTTCGAAGGTTTTAAGCTATAAATTGTTTTTGAAAACGAAGTTTTAAGGTTTTTCACATTTGTCTTTGCTACAACGTTCGGAAAGGCACTGGTCCAGGCAATGTTTACGTTGTCAAAAATATTTTGTTCCGGGATCAATCGGAAAAAATTATTAATATCAGTAGATATCGCGATTATTTTTTATTAAGAATATATTTGGAGTTTTTGTTGAAGAAAGGCGCGCAGCCATTTCTATTCTTCTTTTATTCTTTTTTATTTCAAATAAGATTCTAGAATAGATTTATATTTAAAGTTTTGCTAAACAATGGCAAAAATTCAGATTTTTCAGTCTGGCTGCAAATGTTATAAAACAAATTTCCCTGACTGATAGTCAAATCTTATGACTCACTTGTGACATCAATTCATAGGTGGCGCCAAGAGGTTAGGGGCTTCCGCCCTCCCCCTCCCATACAGATTTTTGTGCAACAAAAAATGTTCTTAACAAAAACTAAAAATGACTAAAACAAATGATAACGAAATAAATCCTTTTATGACCTAATTTTAAAGGAATCAAACTTTTTGTCTTTGGTTACGTTTATATTCATGTAAAGATATTTCACGTAAAGTTACATGGATAAATAGATATAAACAGGGCCACATTTCCCATTGGATTCTATCGGGCCCAGGGGCCTGCAAATATGTAGGGGCCCCAGTTTTATATGGTTTCATAAGGTTTCTCCTACAAGTGTCTGTACTACGTATAAAAATGTTCCCGGAGAGGTACCAGAGGCACATGAACCTCCACCCCAACATGACAATCAAGCGTCGCGTGTCCTTTATGTAACTTGTAACTTACAATGCATTTAAATGTTTGTCAATAATTTTAGGCTGAGGCTCTCAGTGAGAGCACCGCCCTGTTAACTGAGTGCTTTCACTATGAGGAGAAAAGGCTGGGAACCACACGAGCACAAACAGAAAACAAGTGAAAATATCAGTTTATACGCTTTGGAGGTGCAACTGAAACAACCAAATAGAAACAACTAACCGTATGAACATTTTCACCAAGACATTTTATCACTTTTGGCCTATGATGATACAAATGTCACGATCATATCGAATGTTGTCAAAGAGCTGGCCTTCGAGGCACAGCGTGAATTACTAAACCTCTCGGAGTGGATGAGAATAAGTTAAGTCCTAACCCTGAAAAGACTGAATATATGATAATAGGTCATTCTCGTAAAAGTAAATGCATTAAATATCTCGAGCGCGCTCAAACTGAACGACGCTGATATTAAGCGTGTCGCGAAGACTCAATCTCTAGAAGTAATTGTAGATGAAAAACTAATTTGGGACGAGCAATACAAAGTTATAGAAAGAAAAGTTTGTGGAGGACTTAGGTCACTAAAAATGTTAAAAAATATAATTTCCCAAAAAGAACTTTGCAGCGTCTACTACGCCACTGTCGAAAGTCACCTACGGTATGCTAACGTTATTTGGGGCAGCCTCTCAAAAACTAAGCATGATACTCTCCAACGTCTGCAAGACCGCGCTCGGTCGATAATTTAAAGCGCCAAATTAAAGGAAAACTGGACATGTAACTGGTTGAGCGTTGAAAATCTCATTCGATTCGATCGATCGGTCATGCCGTATAAGATTATGAAGAAATTAAGCCCAGAAACCCTTTGGGATAAGTTTCAGCAAAGATTCTCGCGATCAAACTGTGCAACAAGGTACTGTAGGGATCTGAATATTCCTAGAACAAATACAGAGCATGTGAAAAAAGTTTTAACTACTCTGCTCTTAAAGCCTGGAACGACATTCCAATTGATATTAGAGAACTCCCGACTATTTGTCGCTTTAAAAAACCATTAATGGAGTACTTGACGAGCTGACAGATTCGTCTATTTGAACACGACCCCCTGGAAGAATAGCATTTTAGATTGAAATTATTTATTTTTTCTAATTGAACAAATATATTTATACTTAATTGATATTGCAGCTGAAGGGTTGAATCGTGTAAAAAGAAATATTATTGTTATATATATTATTATTATTATTATTATTATCTGTGCGAAGAGAGACTGCATCATTCGCAAATTCTACTCGGGAATTTCAATAGAGATCATGACAATGCAAAACCTACCTGTAAAAGCAGCCTTCTTTGATAGCTCGATTTATATCCGTAAAATGATTCTTGTTTTCGTGTATTTTATTTTCTGTGATTCTTTGCGAATGAGCCCAAAACAATATTTTTCACAACGTAAACATTGCCTAGGCCAGTGTCTTTACGAACGCCGCAGCAAGTAAAATTTTTTAAAAATCTTAAAACCCCGTTTCCCAAAAAAGTTTTATAGCTTAAAATCTTCGAAATGAATATGGCAAGCCGATACTATATTAGCATAAGCTCACCTTTCAAATTTATGTCGATTTTCGAAAATATTGGCTTTCCTTCGTCCACCTTGTATATTCCCGTACTGAGCCCTTATGCAAGATCGTCTTTTTGCCAGTATTCCGCTTGAGTGATTTTGCCTCAGCTGAAAAAAACCAAGTTAGATATTTACCGCCTTTGGCGCTTCTATATCATGCAGTGGCGTACCCAAGAGGGGGAATTGGGGGGTCCGGACCCCCCCACTTTTCTAAAATATGGTCCTCGAGATTTGTCCAAAAACGATGTAAAACTTATTGGGGGGGGGGGGGTAGTATACTGTATGCTTGTGTCAATAACAATTGTAAAATGCTTTGCTATTTACCGTAGCTAACATGAATAAAAAAATGGGGGGAAATTTTGCAAAAAGGGCGTTTCCCCGCATTTGCGAGTTTTTGAAGGGTGTGGCCCCCAAAAAAATTTCTGTGGCTAGGCCCCAGACCCCCCCCCACTACTGCAGCCCTGGGTACACCACAAATATCATGTATTTTTTCACGCTTCCAGTAACGGGAATTCCAGTCACTTGCCAGACTGTTCCCAAGGCTTAAAATGAAAAGTGCACTTTACTTTTATTATTTGAACCCTAAAAATTTTAGTTGGACAGGTTGCAAGCCCGTTGATGCAAAATTACCAGTGAAAAGGAGTCTGACGTGGACTTTTGACCGGCGTGAAAAGGATTGATTTGATCAAAACGGCGGGAGCACATAAGCCTCGATTTCACTTCAGCACAGATTCCTTCTTTAATTCCACTAGCCTTATACAAATTATGTTTCTACTATCAAACATTTAGAACATGTCTTTTCGCTGGATGGACAAGTTTCCTTGCTTCTATTTAACCCTATGCTCAATCAGCCCCCCCCCACTTACTTAATTGAGCAATAATAGTAATGATAATGATAAGCTTGTACTCTTAAGAAAAGTGAGCCAATAACTATGAAATTTATAATAGACAGCATAATTTGCAATTGCATCCTTCATCAGTCCATGCTTTTATTTTTTGCGAAAGGAAGCTATCGTCTCGCTCCTCTTTATCACATCTGGTTTGCTGTTCCAGAGTTTGCAGAAGCGCTACTAACTAATTGTTGGTTATTTCTTAAAAATGACGTCATAGTCAAAGTCACGTGAGGCATGACTGAAATTTTGTACATGAAAAAATAAAAAAGACCATACAAATATAAAAGGAAACAAGGATTCCATAAAATTATCATGGGATGCACATGAATTAAGTGCATCAACAGATTCCTTTAATGTTAACCTTGACCGCTGTGAAAAATACAACCAAATTCCAACCAACCCCAATTTAATTTTTTCTAAATTGTTACACAAATTCACACTTAATATAGATAGAAACGAAGAGTAAAAAAGCTTTGTGCTAGTTGAGTCTACGAATGTGGAGCACTGCTTAAGATAACTGAATTTGTAGGAATTCATGTCGTTCACTATCATACGTAATTATTATGCTAACCTCGCTTTCGTTTGTTTATAACACTTAGCCTTTTGTATAGTAATTCAGTCAGTGATTAACCTCAACACGAGTCGCTCGCTTTTTGTCTTCACTCTCAATTCGTTGACTACTCGAAGTGACAAGGGTTTTAGAGGAAGTCTAACCCCTGTTACAAATTGGGGGGGGGGGAGTGGGGGAATTTGGCTGTTGCAATTTCAGCATTAATGTTAAATCATACCATGCCTGTTTTAAAAACGCTTGAATGTACAGCAACTGATGGTTAAGGTGTTCTAAGACAAAATGCAATTTATTTATCTGACTTTATCTTAACTCGTAAAGTACATTCGTCAAAACTTCATTGGAACAGGCACGGTATAACGACACTTTTTCCTGACCAACCAGCTTGAAACATTTTGCCTCATTCTAAAGAAAATTTGCCTAATTATGCTGAAAAAGCTAAAAATAATATCAAAAAAACAGAAAATCGATTAAAACAATCAAATAGCTTTTGTGTGTGGATTTTCATTTTAAGGAAAAGGTTGTGTTAGTAAAGAAATAGTTTGAAGCTGAGAGTGCATTTTTCTCCAAATGGAAACATCAAGTTCGAAAATGGTCTCACCTTGGCGGCCTCTGTTAGCTTCTCTACCGTGTGCTTGTCCCAAATGAAAAGATCTTCCAATTATTATATAAAGAAGATCTTCTAGTGCTCTTAAGAACGTTATACCCGAGAAAGTTTCATAAGGAAAGCTTATCTATACCGTCAGTGGCAGATTTAAGGGGGGGGGGGCAACTAGGGGCAGTTGCCCCTCCCTCAACGAGTTGAAGCAAATCTGGCGCCCCTTTTTGGAAATTGTGCACCCCTTTTGAAGAATGAGAATCAGAAGATAAAGGTTCTTGGACCGATGGGTCAATTTGCTTCAACGATTACCTCAAAGTTATGTTGTTTATTCTGAAAAGGTATCTGAAATTGTTGTATGCAGCGTACTCTCGCCACCAATTTTTGAAAATTTTTCAGCACCCCCACTACCAACTGCCTCTCCGTCAAATTTGCTCTGGATCCGCCCCTGTATACCGTTTCTTTGACTGCTGCCCATCTGCAAAAGCTTTTCTTTTTAGGCGTTGCATGCAGGTCGAAAATGTGTGATATCTACTTACCTAGACCTTGCTTATGGCCGTAATGATGTCCAAATTATTTGCCACTAAACTGCTTTGTTTGCATTAGCCGAAAGGGAAAAGCCAATCTGTGAAGAAATAATAAAGAAATTGTCAGCATGTAAAGTTTTTGATTTATCGAGACAATAGGGAAACCTGAATATGATGTATCAAAATATATCTTCAATTCCATTCTTACTCAATGGGACAATAATACTCAATGGGACAGGGGGTCATCCCATTGAGACATCTCCAAATAAGTGATATCTTTAATACAAGTATAAAGAATTGGTCCGATTAATCGAGGCAAGCAGAGCTATGATAATAGATATGTCCACTTCATAGAGTTTTCACTGTATTAAAAACTGCTGAAAGCAACAAGCTCGCATTAATATTCAAAATTTGGGTTTAATTTTAAAATTGATTTCAAATTTACTTGAAATTAAGCATACCGCACTTGATCGAATATGGACGCTTTCGGCGTTTATTCGAGGTTTAGTATTAAAGTTGTCGATCATATTGTAATAAAAACATCAAGCTAAAGTAGGCAAAATCAACAACAAGAAAATTTAAAATCGGTGGAAATATAGTAGACCAGACGGAAATGGTGGGAAGCATCACTTTGGGGTGGAGAAAGTTTTAATATTGGTTTCGAGTTCTTTATTAACTAGGGATTTTGAATTGTGATGGTAAATGGGGATTTTCCGCTGATTTGGGGTGGGGGGTAAACGGGGATATATAATGAGAAGTAAAATGTAGTAAAATGAGCTTCAATTAGTCACATCACGTCAATTTTCTCCCATATCCTTATATGGATATCTTATTCAAAGTGGGCAAAGCCAAATCATCCTTTGACATCGGTAATCAAAATTTCCCCGCCCCAAAGTGGTACAGCCCGCCATATCTGTCTGGTCTATAAGTAAATGAAGATTTCAGCAAACTATCTTGAATGAATATAACCTCCATAAAATTTAAACTTTTTTCAGTCAATTTTTAAACACCGGTTTTAAATAAACACCGAGTAGATATTTGACCGGGTGGTGTTTATTTGAGTATATATTGTAGCTCACTGAAGTGTTTAATTTCATTATAATGGTAAGATGACATCAGCTAGGGGGTTAAACATGTTCATAAAATTTTTTCGTCTACTTTTTGGGAATTACAAAAAAAACTCATTTTGAGCAGTGCTTCAACGTCGCACTCCAATACGTTCTTTTTTCCATCATGAACGCATAAAGATAGTTAGCATGCAACTTAAACGTTAATGAACACTGTCTAACCCTCACTGGCACCGCCGCTGTTTAGGGGGACTAACTTTTCACGTGGGTTTGTTCGGAAGGCTTACTTACTATAAAAAATTACTGCAACAGTGATTTGAATAGTTATTGGATGTTAGAGCACCTGGCTACAAGTTCAAGCAAAGCTAATTTGTGCAGAATTAGCATTATTTTAAAACTCGATGATAGCTAATTTTTGCAGTGTAAGTCCAAAATGTGCAGTGATAAATGAAGATTTGTGCAGTGATAAATTAGCTATAACAGCATTATCATGAATTTCTATTGCAAACAAGAAACTAAAAATGGGCGAAGCACAGCTTAACTCGCAGGAATATGAAAGGCAAAGCAACCTAAATATAAAAGAAACTTTTGTATTATCGACTGAAGCCTCGGTTTCATTTTTAGATTTTAAAAGCAATGATATAGAAGCGCCGAAGGCGCTAGATGTCCAACTCACAGGTACGCTGTAAGGCAAATTTGTTTACTTCCGCCATTTTTAATAGTGGCAAAAAGGAACTTGCTCCATACTGAGCCCTTATAAATTTGGTAAAAGTGAGGATTGATTTCGTTCACTTTTTTATCGAATATCGATGCGAAATTTGGTGAGTGGCCTTATATTGCACTTAAATTTATGAATTGATGTTAATATTGGAAAAATAAGCCGTTATTCGCAAATTCCAAGCATTTACAGTCGCGGTGCTTGCTGCGCTGTTTTAGGTCTCGTCGAAATTCCAGAAAATAATGATTGATCTGTTTTTAAACAGATCCAGCGACTATGTTTAGCCGCTCAATGCATAATCTTCTTAACACATTTGTACAAAGATGTGATTTAGTTACTTTTTCTTTGTTTGTTTGCAAAAACTGCTATGAAATATCTAGGCCTAACTCTAGAAAAAACCGAAAATAGGTCATAATTCAATGCTTGGATACTAATAACAGAATCTAAATATAGTAACAATTTTTGATTTTATATAATCATTGATATTTTTGGACTTTTTCAAAACCACACTCGTTGCTTGTAATTATTCTTCAGCACAATGCATCCCTCCGCCCCGCATCTTTAGGCCTATAAAATACCTCCGGGGTATATTTTCACGACAAAGATTACTAAGTTGGTCTTACCAATAGGAAAAAGAAATTCGATTCATATCAAATTTCTTTTCTACAAATTCAATTTGACAAACTAAATATAAAACCTTTTCTACTCATGCCATATTAGGTTCTAAACGCAGACAGAAAAATTCAAGAATTATAAATTTAAAATCGTCTATATTATTAGATGATAGACTCAAAAGACTCTTTCTAATTTATATGAAGATAAAAATTGCAAGCACATACTTTTTCAACACATAAAAACATGACAGGCCACTGCTATATTCCCCCGTAACTGCTTAAACTAAAAGAGCCATATTTTTTAAAATTCTGTTTAAAACCCCAAAAAAATTTTATATGTTGTTGATTTATATCTCCTCTAACTAGCTGCATCAGAAAAGGCACTGAAATAGTTGTGAGCCACGAAAAAATCATTCATTAAAACAAGCAATTTTCCATACTAAACCCTATTGCAGCTCGCTTTTTGCCACTATTTAAAATGGCGGAAGTTAACAAATTTGCCTCACTCGGCAATACGCAGCATGATCTGAGTTAGACATCTAGCGCCTTCGGCGCTTCTTTATCATTGTTTAAAAGGCATTTTTACAGTGATAAAATTTCCTTAAAATCAGGCCTAAATTAAATGCCATCGAAAGACTGGTATCAAAGGGACATAAGAATGTACCATCTCTTGAATATGAATTTTTCGGATAGAATTTGTCTTATCGAAAGCAATTGTAGGCCAAATGAGAAAGCAGCCAATGGAAATTTTTTACCGGCAGGACAACAGCTCTCGTTCGGTAACATTGTTTTAAATTCTATCTTTGATGAATATGGTAATTTGTCACTTCTTATTTGAGAAAACAAAATTATGAAAAAATATACGTGTTTGATAATGTAAGAAAATGTAGGAAATAAAACTCATAATGTTTTGAGCAACGCCCCTTTATCAACAGCAAGACATGGGTAAGAGCAAAAAAACAATTTTTGAAGTAAACTTTAAGAAGTTGAACATCCATACGATTTTCAATAACCCAAAGGATTGCACATTGATTTATTTGCCGTTGATTTGTTAGAAGATTTTTTGATTCATTTGAAGATGGTAGATAAGCAAATAAGGATTAAAGGTGTAATGGCTCGGATTTACGGATAGTTGTGTGTAAAACAATTCGCAATAATTTGGTTGCCAAAATTTTCACTCACAAGAAATGACAACCCCCGGTTTGTAAAAGCACTAATGCAACAGATAAATTTGGAGGCTTGTGTTAAGTCTTGGGACAACCAGAAAACTGTCCAGGATAGGGCTCCCTGAACTTAGGTGGCCCTGAACTTAGGAGGAAAAAGCAGTGGGGATTAAAGGCTATCAGTGGCGGCGCCAGCTATTACAGAGTGGGAGGGTAATGGGCGTAGCCAGTGTGACCAAACCCCTTTTGCCTCGTTCCAGTGATTCGTCCCTTTCCTTGGAAAATTTGATCTACCCCTACCCAGCGCTTTTTAATCCCTTTATAAAAGAAATATATAGACTATATTTTCAGAAAAGTGGGGAGGTAATTACCCCCCATACCACCCCTTGGCGCCGCCACTGAAGGCTATAGCGTTTAAATCATCTTCAAAGTGCTCTTCAAACCAAGCATTCGATAACCACGACTTTAATTATATTTATTTGTGAACAGGGTGAGATTAGAAAAGGGACATCCATACTAATAAATAAGTTTGCATAAATACCTTAAAGTTACAATCAAATCAAGTAAAAAAAGTTAAATGAGGACTTGAGTGCTTGCCCCTAAGAACGCTCGTTTTCTGCCCGTGCTTATTTTACAATGGAAACTTTTCCCCGTTAATAAACTCCATTCTATTGTACAAAACTATTCTTCCTTCTCGTGCAACCTGCCTGTTTCGAAAAGGTTTATTGTCTTTTAGTATTGTGAAAATTCAGTTGCATTAAAATTTCGGTGCAAAAATCAGCAAAATTGATTTCCAACCTGACAGCAGGAGCATGAACTGTAAGCCTAGTTGTTCAGGATGGATCGTGGTGCTCGTTAATGCACTTCATCGAATCCGTGCAATGAACATTAACTTTGCCAGCCTGAAACACCCGTCTGAACTTCTCGGGCCTCAATAAATTCAGTCAACGTTCGAAAAAATTGCACACATTCTACGAGTACACCTGCACTCGTTGGTGAAATAAGAAGAAAATATTGAAATAGGAACCTGTTCAGATTTGTTTGTTCATCTCACAATTACGACAACAAATTCCTATTGCAAAGTACATGCGAACAGGAAGAAAAGCTCAGATGCATTGATTGTATCAGATCATGTCTGGCTGACGCTGCCTGATTTTGGAATATAAGCCTTTTGACTGGTGACGGTACGTAGCTGTCAGCTCTGCGAAAGTGATTCTTAGAATATAGAACAGCACTTTGTTATTATTCGCAGTGTGGCCGATCTAGCGTGAGAATCCGTATATCAACTGGCGGTTTTTTCAAATTCATCCTGGATAGCTCATCTTCATTGCACAGATGGGTCTCATTTTTTAAAGGTATGAAGACACTTTGGTGTATAAAATAATATTTTTTGTGGTAATTTATTGTGGTTGTATTTCGTAGGCCAATGAAATTGTTATTCATTACTTGAAGAACTTATCGTGGTTTCTAAAACATTCCTCAATAAAACGCAATAGTATGTCTCATCCGAAATTTTGTAGTAAACACAGTATTAAGATTCTCTGCTTGCTACGTCGATGATCTGATTTGAAACTAGAAAATCCTGTTCACCCTACTGTTGCTTATGTGAAAATTCATTGTAAGGCGAGTAGCAGTTTGCCGAAAACAACAATGCAGAAGAACGCAAAGTATTGTTCAGATGAAACCTGAAAATAATTTGAAACTGCGCGAGGACAGCAAGCGATTCAAATTTCAAGTTTTTTCATATTGTATTGTATGACACGCATGCTAGTATATTTAAGGATTTTTTCGCTTTGGGAAAGAGGACTGTACATTATAATTAATTTCTTTGCTGCTAGTATGCGCCAAGAATCAAATCAACCCGATCCACTTTCAACGGTGCAGATGACTGAAACCTATGCCAATTATCTTATGTTTCTTCAACAGACATCTGCTGTGCAAGATGACTTATCGTTGAATTACTTGTTGTTAGTCCTTTCAAAAGATCGATGACTTTGTGAGCGTTTATGTACAAGCAAAGCGTTACATATTTTCAAAGTGCCTTCATCACGCCTTATATAATAAAAAACCAAGCTTTAAGGTTTAAATATAATAACGGTGGTATGAAAAAAAATAACGGTGGTATGTTCGTTTTGATGATTATACTTTTAGATGATAGACAGAAGAATTCCTTGGCTTTGCGTTTTTAAAATGTATCACATTGTCGTTCGGTCTTTAAAGAGCCTTTAAGAAGATTTAAGCCCTAAAATCAACGGAAATTGATAATCGCCATTCTAATCCCACGCTTAGTTTCATTCTAAAATGCGTGTATGCCAACTCCACTTTCTCCAGACAAGTTTTAATTTTTCAACTAATTGTGTACTTTTAGCTACACTAAGAATAACAATAGTATTTTAAAGGATTGATAAAAAAAGCACAAGATTTTTTGACTATGTTATTCACATGACTGTCAGCCAGAAAACCTTCAAAGATTTAAAGACCTAACTGAAAGATACAAAAATATTTGCATAGGATTGGACTGAAGGCGATTCGGTAACAACTCACGGCACGTTACGGCACCACGATTGTATCTGTGTTTGCAATTTGGACGCAATGAACTTTTCATATATTTCACGCTCCTGTTTAGCTTCTCTAGTCGGGCTATAAAAAATCCTCGCTCTCCCAGCGTTTTTGAAGCATGTTTACTTCGTAATATTATGATGCAAACCAATACGCCTTCAATGATAGCAGCTCTCATACCCTTTTTTCAATACTTTATTTAAAATGGGAACATATGCTCTAGCTAAACAAATAAATAGTTACAATCAGCTAATCAATACCAACTAAGAAATCGAAAGAACTCCGAAATCAAGGTTACATTATTGCTACAATAAAATACGGATTAGAACAAGTTGTAAGCAAACTGGCGTTTCCATTGAATCACTTTAAAAACGGACACATTTAATCCGTTGTTGTTTTAACCCGGGCTAATGGAAATACTTTTATCCACTAACTTCTCTTTATTCATCTAAAAGTACTTCTAGGGATTAATGTCAAGGTTTGAACATTTAATTTCTATATAACTGTTAACGAATTATGTTCGAAATTGTAGAAAGAAAAGTGTCAAAGGTGTCGATGTTGGCTACTTTATACTCCGGAGAGTCCAAGAATTAACTGAACACCCAGACGCTATATCAAGAATTTAAGCTACCTACATCATTACTATTTTTGAGTCAATATCAATCAGTTTAAATCAGCTACAATAATTGTATGAGCCGTAAATTTTCAAATCAGTTTTCTTGGGGCCTTTTGATATAGGAAGATTTTAGATATTTGGGATAATTTCAAGGGGGAGCTTACACGAGGAAGGTGCACAACAACATCTGGTTTTGCAGCGTTTTCACAGTTTCAAGTGCACTTTATTAAAAATCAAACTCGCTAACTTGTTCTCTAAAATATCAAACCAGGGAATAAATAAAAGCTACATATTTGAATTTTAGTCCATAATAGTGGTAGTTTCTTAATATTTCAAAACTTGAGACAAAGGGGTATAGGGCATATAGTTTTTAGTATTTCTATTACTATTGCCTTTATAACTGTTATTACAGCTGTTTATATCGTTTTTGCAAAGCGAATGATCTCAGTTGTTGAAACGCATGTGTATTCAAAACAGACTTCAACATTAAACTATACTTTACTGTTAGTTTGTCTCTGAATGTGAGTGAACTATTTACTTTACCTTGGAAGCACGTTTAAAAAATTCATTACCTAAGAAATTTATGAAACATGTGAGAAACTTTTGATAGCAAAATGGCCAGAAAATTTAAGAAACTGCCTCCCAGCACCGGACCTTAGTTTCTTATAAAAAAATCGTGTAGCATAAAATTCAGAGATAAACTAACAAAGTGATCAAGGAATTTTGTTTTTCTAGAATGACTAAAGCCCCGTCAAAACGCTCTCAATTTTTCACTGAACATCGCTCAACATTTGTACAGTGATGTTTAGTGATGTTTAGTGATATTGAATCGGGGTGTTAAAATGCTCTCAACAGTTCGACTCGACACTCGTCGAGCGATGAACTTCTGATTCTCAGAGATCCAAGACAAGGGAATCCGCTGTTTAGGTATGGTGTTTTGGAAGATGAATTTCGGATACTAAGGTCAGGATTTTGGTCTTGCAACTTGCTTTGAATTGCTATCTCATCCGATTTGCTTCCATTGCCAGCTGTCTCCAAGCGTTCGTCATGGTTTGCCATTACGATTTATAAAATTCAACTTCTCTCAACCTCTTGGTGTGATCTGAGTTCTTGATGCGTTGCAGCCTATTTCAATCTTTGGCGCACGAAATCCAAGTCTAGTGTGCTTGCGCCGAATAAACATTGTTGTATGGGGTGTTAAAACGCTCTAAGCATCTCCCAACAACACTTTTGACAAAAGAAATGTTGAGTCGACCCGCTGAACATTTTTGAATTTGTTCAATCTCCACTCAACAGCGCTGAACACCGCTCAACACCACTCAACATCACTGAACAGGGTGTTAAAACGCTCTCAACATATGCACTCTACCAGGGCCGCCGGAGCTGGGGGGGGGGCTACGGGGGCACAGCCCCCTTTTTTGAACCATATTCTTCATATGATTTGATTATGTGATCATATGATCTTCATATCATTTGAACCACCATATTCTCTCTAATGAACGCCGGGGTCACTCATTTTATTTTTGGCCTCAGAGAAGGGGTGCTCATATGTCTGTGCCCTTTTTATATCTTTTGCCCCACCCCCCCCCCCTGCTCAAACCTGCTTGGGCGGCCCTGTCTGCAAATGTTGAGCGGTGTTCAGTGAAATATTGAGAGCGTTTTAACGGGGCTCAACTCTGTTGAGATCTCAAGTTGAAGTCAAAACAAATCCTCTTGAGTGTGCAATTTACTGAGAATGAATGAAAACTGCATGTCAAGTGTAGTGTTGCAATAAACAGTGATGTTCAATGTCAAGACTGTTTCGAGTGTCAACTCGGAATATTAAAACTGCAAATTATAAAAGTTGCTTAGCTTTTTTAAATTTGGGTAGGGCTGTTTCTTAAACTTGGAAAAAATGTCCCTACCGTTTCTTATGACCTGTTTTTTATAAAAAAGCATACGTGTAGTTGGAATGACAGTCTGTAATAACCACTAGCACTGCAGATATGCAATGTTGATTCTCTTCAAATGAGGTGTCAGCTCAACAAACTGTTATCAGTACAGACATTGTGCATCCAAAAAACTGGAGAAATTTCTTATGACTAAACTGCGAGGAACTCTATCTCACAGTGTTGATAGAGATTGGAAGTAATTTTTAGTTTTTTTCTCTTTCTGAATAGCTTTGACGAAGACGTTAATTTTTTACGACTATCGGAATATGGATGGGCATCCTGGAAAAAACCAGAACCTAAGACCCTTGGACCCTTGGACCCCTAGGGTCCTTAAGTACTGAATACAAAAATGACCCTTAACTATGAGAGATGCCACTACTTCCGCACAACTCGGCTCAACTGATAGGGCTGTCATTTGGCGTTAGTTTGATTGCATGTTGTTTACCTAATTGTATGCAGGCTTTCTTCTGTGCTTTCTGTTATGGTTGTATTTTCATCTTTTATCGATAAATCTTTGCTTTTTCACCAAAAATTATCAATTGCTGCTTGTCAACATTTAGCTTCATGTTGTTATTTTGAAACCATTATGAAAGGATTACGGTTTCGTTGTCTAAACTATTGATAACATTTTCATGATTGCTATCGCAGACCCAGATAGTAGTAGCATAGTTGCATATTTTACTGTACGACACAAATAAACAGGTCATTTAGGTAGATATTAAATAAGAGAGGCCCCAGAACAGATCCCTGTAGTACGCCTATGCTAGTCTCTCTCCATGTGCTGAAAGACCCGTTCACCTTCACTTTCTGCTTTCGCCTGTTCAGATAGCTGTTGATAAGCTGCAATGCTCTTCTGCCAAAACCATATGCTTCTAGCAGAGGGTGTTTCCACTGTCCATTGCCTATCTGCAGTTTTCTATGAACCGAAGAAAAGAATGCTGTGTGCTATGATTCTCTCGCAAACTGCACAGCAGTGAATCCAGAAAGCAAAGGCTTTCATTTGAGATTTCGTCAGTCTCTGATAGATTGTCGATGAGCGAGGCAATTGGTCTGAAATGTTTGTTTACGAAACTATCGAAATCATACTCTGAAGAGTGTCAGACAAATGCTTGCTTTTTTCAAAGCCATAGCTAGACCACTAAAAATTATGTGAAAGACAACGTAAATTGCTTAGATATAAAAAGCGCCAGCGGGCCCCTTTGGCTTACAGGCCCAGCATAAATTGCCCCTTTGCCACCTTGCCCCCTTGTCACCTTTCTCCCCTCTTGGTGGGAATGCTCGTAACAACTTCCAGCAACTCCTTTTAACAGCAGTACCTTTGAGTATTTAGACGAAAGAATGTCCATTAATGTTTTAAAAAACTGTTGTTGCTATTATGGCAAATGCGGTTGAAGGAAAGTTAAAAATTTATATTTTTTCCTTTCCAGATTAGCTTGTAGCAGAGGGTGGTATCCAGCAATTCAAAGGCGCTCTTGAGAACGGGTTACGGTTCGCCAAGAGGTCAATCTGCCGCTGCCTCTCGTGTGTATAAAAGGGTCGTGTCAGAGGGCCTTTCACATCAAGCTTCTTCAGACGCTACCATTGGAATCATATAAAAACAATCATGCATTGCTAAGTAAGTGACAGCCTTTAGCATTTTTGTTGAGCTACATGCTAAATGGAATTTGAAAATATAGGGCATTGCAAAGTTTTATACTCTTGATATTGATTTCTTAACTGATAAGGATATCCCTTTCTATACACAGCAATGTTTGCAGATATTTTTTCATAAATATGCTATGGTAAAATGTTTTTGTACATAAGGCTGATACGGAATCAGTGCTACCTGAGACCAGAACAATCGTGTTATGGCGATTGGTGTGGATCCAAGTTTTGGTCAAAACATACAGTCAGAAATAGTTTTGATCAAACCTTTGTTCAGTTTCGTTTTAATTTTTTATTAACTTGAAAGTTAACAGATATCATTGCATTGATTGAGCGAATTTTGAAGCTCTCAAGAAACTAATCACAAGACATGACTTTTCGTAATACAACAATTTTGACAAACAGTCGTAAAAGTACGATTGCAAATCGACCCAAGCAAAGATGTATTTAAAAACCATAAAATATAAAATAATTTGATATGTACACTAAAAAAGAGGATAGGAAAACAACACGGCTTCACTTCTGCAAGCAATGTAATGGAACTAATGGATCTTTTGATTCTCATTATATAATTCCTTTTTCGTAGAATTACCAACAAAATAAAGAGCTTAAGACAACATTTGAAGAGCAGTTTCATTCCGTCTTGCTTGCACGTTTGCTCTACAAGGGCTAGACCGGTTCAATCAAATGTTGGTTCAGCTTTTTAAGCGAAAAATGCAATTGGGAAAGTGTGCAACGAAGAAGATATCACTCTACAATAGCAGGCCGGGACAATAAAGGAACCTGCGAAAAAAGAGTCTTGAAAAAAACAAACTTGTACAGCGAGAAATCTTCTTCTTTAAAGAAAGCTAAGCTCTAAAAATCGTTTTCCCTTCAGTATTTCATGATGGAGAATTTACCATTCTGGGCTAGTTTAATTCTGACGTTTATTGGTATAACAATAGCAGTTGGCAATGGGACAGTTTTTGTTGTCTATTGTTCCAACAAACAGCTAAGAACAATGACAAACTACTTTGTTCTTTCGCTTGCAGTTAGTGACTTTCTGGTAGGGACAGTATTATTGCCATTGCGTGTTTGGTCGCCGGAATCTCAAGCTCTCGGTCCTCTGATTGCATTCACTCTCATTGCATCACTCTCTAACATATCAGGATGCACATATGATCGTTACATAGCAATTCACAGACCACTTCGCTACCATTCTATACTCACAAAAAAGAAAGTGCACAAGATCATAGTTGCCATCTGGGTTGTTCCATTAGTAGTGGCAATCATTCCTCAGACATGGCTGAACCCAGCTGTCGGAATACGCCCAGACATCATTGGCACAGTTCAACGCGTGTATGTTGCACTGATGAGTTTTGGTGTTCTGATCACATGTTTAGTGTTGTTAGGAATTTACATAAGCGTATTCTGTGTTGCGAAACGGCACTTTGAGGCGATAGCTTACCTTAACAGCTTTGCGGACCAAAGACGTCATCAAGGACAGGATGGATCTCGACCAAATATGAAATCACGTCGATTTTCATTGAAGTCTTTGGTCAAAGATGTCAAGGCAACAAAGCTGGTTGCTATGATCGGTGCTGCCTTCACCATATGTTGGCTGCCCTTGATAATAATCAACATCTTTGAGTCAATAGGCTGCTTAGAGCTTTTGCCAATCGATTTTGTCACAGTCGCTTTGTTCACCATTTTCTGTAACAGTTTGGGTAACCCTGCGATCTACGCATTCTTTCAACGCGAATTCCGTGTCGCCGTCTCTTCTTATGTGCGGAAGATCTTCAAGAAAAACAGAGCCCGGAGTTTCCAAACCTCGTTATCAAGCAACAGCCATCTAGAACACGAGTCCTTTTGCAATACAGGCGACGAAAGAAATTCGATAGCTCTTAACAGTATAGAAAGAGACAACCAACCCCAAAGCGCTGTCAGGCAAGCGGGAAGCAATAAGTCGAAGCACCATTCAGTCGTAAGCTTCGTAGGCCAATGCGCTTAGAGCATTGTTGCAAAATTTATCAGCAAACTAACCAGCAACCAATGGGAGGCTTCAACTGATCTCTAACACTTTAGAAATATTACAGAGTCATCAGTAACACTTCTGGCGATTCAAAATCAGCGTCGCGTTGCAGTAGATGTCCACTTGAGACGGGCTCAATATAAAGCAAAAAAAACTTGAACTTTTGCCTGTCTTTGCCATCTGCCAAGACTATCTCCAACTTCCTTACTTTGATGCAACTTACAGCAACGTTCGTGGCAAAAAGTGGTCTTTCAGAAGACTCTTCACGGGCAACTGTGCAAAAGGACCAATTTTACGATTCAGTCAAATGGCTGTTATCGGCCATCACTGTTTGTGGATTACAAACCAGGTTAATTTTGAGGTAGGTACCACCTGGAAGGCGGACAAATTGTTATGGTTATTTTCAGGTACCCACATATGTAGGGGTTCAGAAAAGTGATGGATGAAACGCAATTCTTATATAGGTTTTGGCATCAGATAGGAGATTTTTCATTTCCTCCTCCAAAGAGGTATTACGTATGAGTGCTAGCCTTTTATCCCCATTTTCACCCCTTTGTTCCCAGCAGATCGCCGTTCGCCATAATTTTTCTGAACCCCAACATATGTGGGTACTTGGAAATAGCCACAGCAATTTGTCCGCTTTCAGGTGGTACCTACGCCACAAAAAAATGAACCTGGTCTATTACTTCGACGAATTCGGAAAACAAAGACCTTACATGGGACACAAAATGAAACTTTACTAGAAATGAACCTCGTGTCAGCACGAGTTTCATTGTAATTGCTGGTCACGTGCTGGTCACGTGCTGATCACTTGCTGATCACGTGCTGATAGACGCACTGCCATGTTTATTATGTGAAGTCAGGAAAAAGTGCAGGATGTGTTTTGTGGCAGAACGAAATAAAGCCGAAATGAGTCTATGGTTCTCTATCCTGTATACAAGATTTCATTTCCTCCCTGCAGAATGGAGACTCAATTACACACGAAACAAAGATTCACTTTGGCTTCGTGTAAACTAGAGACGTTACCGTCATTAGTTTTGTCTTGGCCTTTCGGGCTTCAGGTAGAGGTAGTCTTAAAACAAAAAAGAAGTTTAAAGTCAAGCCGATGAGACCCAGCAATGGCCTCTAAATGATTCACCAAATCAGAGCCGCCACCTTAGGCCTCTCTGAGAACGAGGCAATCGTTCCTTTTATGAACAACTATTCCTTAAAAAATATCTCAATAATCTTTACAAAGGTTACGCAAAAACTGCTGACAAAACACTGTCTATGTGTCAAATCAGTAAAGTATAATCCGTATAACGGCAAAGGAAACAAAGCTTATGTTTTAATATTACGTTTAACGTTTAACATAGACTTAAGAGCTCTTAGAACCGTATCTGCAGTGCAGTTTGCTTTAATAAAATTCTTTTTGATTGAAAAATTGATATTTTGGAAGCAAAAAAATCCATAATATTTTGAGTCCCCTTCAAAGACAACAGCTTTTCAGCCTCGCTATCGCTGCTCAACATTGCAAGATCTGTAAGCCTGATTGTGTAATCGGACAGGATAGAGCTTATTTAGTTTTACTGCAGCTTGAGCTTGCTTAAGAACACTCGGCATATGCCCCCAACACAGATACGGTAATAAATTTTGTAAAAGTAAGGCAAAAATTAAAGAAATTTCAATCAGCTTGAAATTTGCTTTCTGATTGTTGGTCAAAGCATATGAATCAGTTTAATAGCAGCATGGTGTAGTCAGGGACGCCGGAACGACCAAGGGGCAAGGGAGCAGGTTGAGTAAAAGGGCACTTGAAAGATAACTCCTTACTTCTACTAATTTCTTCTACTAAATGCCATTTTAATTCAATCTTCTTTAGATATCTTGAAAATTGGCTAACTTTTGGCATAAGGATTTATTTTCTCTCTGAATCCTCTCGCTCTTCAATCAAACGGCAACAGAAGCAGTCAACCCCCCCGCGCCTGCCTGTCTTCTCTGGCGTCCCTGGGTGTAGTATCCTAATCTATTTGAACTGAAGCCTAGAAGTTTTATCTCCGAACCCCTTCCTTCCCTCGAAAGTATTGCCTGAAGGCTATAAAGTTCTTAATAGTAAACTTTTCTAGAACTAAATTATGAAAAATAACCTTCGGGGTATCTTATGTAAATGTAAATGGATTGTGTAGTACCCTTAGTATCCTAAATTGGCAATTATGCCAACACGTTGTTTTAAAACAATGGGAAATTCCTAAGCTTAACATTATGAATGGAAATGCTAATAAAATTAAAAAAATTCATCAAGACTGTTTTTTCTAAATTGTGTTGTTTCTAAAATCTTGAACAACAGCGAAAGCAACCGATGCATCATCATCCTAGCCTCTTTCTCAGAGACGTTAATTCTGCGAGAGGCCTAAACATGCGTGGGCAAATGATCAAACATCATAAGAATAACTTAGAGTGGAAATTATTAACTACTAGCAAATCATTCTGGCTCTTATAATTTTCTTTATAGGTTGCGACTGAAGGTTTCTTTGGTGAATGGTAACCGACTCTGCCTTTGGCAACAATTCTTCATTATTTGCGGTGTATCGTTTAAAGCGATTCTAAATGCTGTTTCGAAGATTTTGTAAATGTTGTTTGCCTTGCTATCATGAAACATCCAAAAACAGGAGAAAAGATAGATTGAGCCAGTATAAAGGCAATCTCTACTGTCTTTAACATTTCCTAGTCTATGATTTTAGCAACACATGCAAGTATATGATTCTTTTCGGTCAGTCTTTTGCATATATTTTCAACGTGACAGTTGAAGTCTAAGTATTTGTCGAGCGTTACCCCAGGAGCTTTGCTTTCCCAGATTTTTCTTGTGCCAATATTCACTGAGGAGTCAGGAGACTTACTTACAGGTAACAAAAAATTAAATTTTGCACCGATTAGCTCTTTGTGATCTGATTGTCAATAAATCGTATGGCGTCTGCCTCTATTGAATACCATTTACATTAGAAATGAATGTAAAGATAGTCGTATTATGTGCATAATTGCAGATCTCAGTGCTATTCATCAAACAGTATTAAATATAAAAAGAGAGGTTCCAAAGCTGAGCCTTGCGGTACATCTTTTGTTGATTCTTCCCATTCACTGAATCGCTTTCCTTCATACGTTTTACAAGTGGATGAAATCTTCATTTCGCCAAAGCAGGGTTGACTGGATCAGTAATAAGTTTTGTTGCTGCCTTTCTTACTTCAGGAATATCAAGGCATCAGCAATGCTCACAAAGTAATCATTAAGAAACTTTGCCTCAAATTTATCATCATCTAGAAACTCTATTTAGAAATTTTATCTAAAATCAATGGCTTATCCAACATTTTTCCAAAATTTTCTATCATTTTTTAACAATTTCAAGCTAAGGTCACCACAATAGCTTCTCTTTGCTTTGCATAAATACTTGGTGCCCTCATTGCGTTGTTCTATGAAAGCTCTCCAGTTTTCATCACTTTTCAGTTTATGATATCTATTAACTTATCTGGTCCCCACCATTATTGCCTTTCCAAAGAGTTAGTCAAAATAGAACTATATTTAGAACGCATAGTTTTCTTTTTAAAGGGAGTAGGTCTTTCAGTACCCTATCTACTATTTTGCTCAAGGCTCAGTTCACCCCTCTCTCATATGTTCACAGACAGCCTTAAAAAAAATTCATTAACGTACTTACTAAAATAACTTCAGTATACTGTCTTGTATACCAACGCAGTATGCCACTGCATGAAAATCTGATTATCCCGTTGCAAATGGTTTCGCTCTATTTCTGAGGGACCTACAGAGGAGGCTATATTTCGCTCTTTGCAGAGAGGGTTGAAAACCATTTTTCTCACCCTTTGGTGCAGGTGAAATAATAAAATAGAATGTTTTCAGTGTTATCTAGAAAGAGTTTCATATCCAATCTAGCCAATCGTCTACGGCCTGTGCACTATCCTTGCGCCATTTCTTCAAAATTTTACTTGCGTGAAATTTCCGTAAAATCAGGTCGTTATTACTATCAAAATACTTGTTAAAGCTGCAATTTCACTTTAAAGGTTGATAATGATTTTTAAACAATTTGTTGGAGATACAAAAGTTAAAAATTGCTTTTTGATAAAACAAACATTTTGAAACATACTTAAACGTTGCATCTGACAATCTTCAGAGCATTAAATGTGAGAACATAGGTGGAAAACACTGTGCAAGGAAATAATACCCAGTTGTGGATCGAAATAGGCCAATCAGGAACGCGAGCAAATGACTTGAAGTTGCCCAATCAGTGCCGCTTGTCTATTGAAGATGTTACCAATGGAGTTTTAAGGTGAAAACGAACTCTTTCTGTCTTCACAAAAGTATCTTTTCATTGTTATGTAGATACAATCTAAAACTGCTAGATAGAATGACGTGATGAATTTATTGATTCTGAAACTTTGAATTAGAGGAAAATCAGAGAACGTCAACAGATCGATAAAAGCCATGACCCAGCGCAACTAGGAAGTCGAGAAGTTTGGGCAAAACCATGAACTGTGGAACTCTGTAAAACATTTTTGAGTACCTGTTGGCTAAAATAACAACATAGCATTTCGCTTTTTAAAGTAAACAATTGAATAAGCGTGCAGTTCAAAAAAAACCACATCCACATCGCACAGTCTCTTTCTAACAGCAATACTATTGTTTTTATGTTGTGAAAAATGTGCTTGTCAGGAACTGCGAGTAAATTAGCATGGTAAAATATCGAGACAGACTGTCTCATTCAGGTTTAAAAGATAATTGCTAATTTTTGAACATTTGATTAAGCATCACAGACGATAGGGCTAAGCAAAAGTTAGAAAACAATAAAGGTAGCGAAGATAATTAGATATTGAATGATCGTAATGTCATAATACCGAAAATAAAGTAGCTGAAGGCAAAGAACCGCTAAGAACATTAAGGTGAATATGTTAGCCTGCGTGCAGACTCGGAAATTTAAAAGAGGAGAGAAAGTAGAGTCTGAGCAACAGTTTCTTGTTCGCTGACATCAACATTTTTTTCTAAGCACTAGAACGACAAATGCTAGCTCAGGATCAGTTACATTTATTGTAATTATAACAATTTATGACAACACATAAATCGATCCAATGAGGGGAATTGTTTGGATGACGAACCAGCCTATCTGAATGTCTGTTGGCTTTTCAAAATTGTTCATCATATGCACATGCGCAGTTAAAGTCATTATTTAACATCGCATGATACATCATGTGGTAGGAGCATTCGTGGCACTAATGGAAATTGGCCTAAATCGAATAAAAAGACAAATAAAAATTAGAAAAAAAGGGAGTCAAGAGAAGACTGGGAATGAAACTTAAGTTGATTTGAAAAACTTTCAAACTGTGCTGGTCTGAACGAATTTTGATAAATTTATAATTACATTTTAGTTTTTTCTTAGTAGGAATGGATAATCGATATGATCAAACGTTGAAGTATTCTTTGTGATACTTATACAGAACAAATCTGCCAATTATTAATTTCTCATATCATCAAAAATTTTCTTTCCAGCAGTTTCTTTTCCTTCAACAGCTGATTTAAACATGTGATCTCAACAATCATCAGTAACTTAATAGCTGAAGAGGTGCTTGCAATCACATTTTGAACTTTTGAAGTTAAGAGTCAGATGTTTTAGCCGATTTTTGCTCGTGGTCTATTGCTCTTTTGTGAAAAACCTAAAAGGTTTACTTCATCCATTAAAATTTGACGAACAGTGACGTAGACTGACTTTTGTCCAGAACATTAAAATTTGGACCAAGTTAGGTTCGAATTACCTAAAACTCCTCGTGGACCGATTTTTCCCAATGAATGAACCTTTTTGCCCGTTTTACTAGCACCCGTTTGTCCACGAGTATCTATATTCCGTTTGTTTCTTTATTCTTGCCTGGAAAATGGCAAATTCACAAATTACGTCTTTAGAAATGTCTTTGGCTCCTTCTTCGCAATATTCCTTTAAAAAAATTTCTAACATTTCTCGATTTTTCTCATCTGTTTTCCCAAGAAGATCTTCCGGAGATAGGCACTGAAAAGCTGTCAAACGGTTACGATTGCTGTCAAATCTATCTGACATATTTTGCTTTATCACGTGAAAGAATTTACATCGGTCCACGAGGAGTTTTAGATAATTTCTAACCTAACTTGATCCGAATTTTTATATTTTGGACAAAGGTCGGCCCACGTCACTATTCGATAATGAATGGAATTAATCTTCTAGGCTTTCAACAATAGAGCATTAGGCCACGAGCAAAAATCGGCTAAAATATCTGATTCTTATCTTCAAAAGTTCAAAATGTGATTGCAAGCACCTCTTCAGCTATTAAGTTACTGATGATTGTTGAGATCACATGTTTAAATCAGCTGTTGAAGGAAAAGAAACTGCTGGAAAGAAAATTTTTGATGATATGCGAAATTACTAATTGGCAGATTTGTTCTTTATAAGTCTTCACAAAGAAAGCTTCAACGTTTGATCATATCGATTATCCATTCCTACTAAGAAAAAACTAAAATGTAATTATAAATTTATCAAAATTCGTTCAGACCAGCACAGTTTGAAAGTTTTTCAAATCAACTTAAGTTTCATTCCCAGTCTTCTCCTAACTCCCTTTTTTCTAATCTTTATTTGTATTTTTATTCGATTTGGGCCAATTCCCATACGTACCTAGTGGCAAAGCTAGAGGTGATGCAGATCATGCCAAGCATGTCCAAAAAATTTTCCAGAAAATAATATTTTAATCTATGATAACATTTCTAGATATTTTAAAAGATGGGGTTTTTTCACATTGAAAATTTTCCAAAATCAAAGAAAATTGTTCTACTAGAAAATTTGCGTACTTTTATGTAACTCCGTAATTGGCCAATTTTTTGATATTTTTTGAATTTTTGAAAATTTGTTTCCTATGTTTTTGCAGACTCTGTTGACAAAATTGAAAATAGGAGAAAAAGTAGAGTCTGGGAAGCTAAGCGGATTTTCTTGTTCACAGGATCCTCAAAATCAAGGAACCGAATTTGATTGGTTGGGGGACTTTCAATTGTTTTTTTTTCAGTTTTCAACGTGGCACCTTCGAGCAGAAGTATAAATGAATGGTATCAGGATAATAGAATAGGTCTGTGTTCTTTTGAACAACTAAAATTACAAAAAAACATTGCACGCTAATGGAGTTGTCGTTCTAGTGCTTAGAATAAAATGTTGATGTCAGCGAACAAGAAAGCGGTACTGTTGCTCAGACTCTACTTTCTCTCCTCTTTTAAATTTCCGAGTCTGCACGCAGGCTAACATATTCATCTTAATGTTCTCAGCTGTTCTTTGCCTTCAGCTACTTTATTTTCAGTATTATGACATTACGATCATTCAATATTTCATTATCTTCGCTACCTTTATTGTTTTCTAACTTTTGCTTAGCCCTATCGTCTGTGATGCTTAATCAAATGTTCAAAAGTAGCAATTATTTTTTAAACCTGAATGAGACAGTCTGTCTCGATATTTTACCATGCTAATTTTCTCGCAGTTCCTGACAAGCACATTTTTCACAACATAAAAACCAATAGTATTCCTGTTAGAAAGTGACTGTGCGATGTCGATGTGGTTTTTTTTAAACTGCACGCATATTCAATTGTTTACTCTAAAAAGCGAAATGCTATGTTGTTATTTTAGCACACAGGTACTCAAAAATGTTTTACAGAGTTCCACAGTTCATGGTTTTGCCCAAACTTCTCGACTTCCTAGTTGCGCTGGGTCATGGCTTTTATCGATCTGTTGACGTTCTCCGATTTTTTTCTAATTTAAAATTTTAAAATCAATAAAAATTTCCTCATTCCATCTAGCAGTTTTAGAATCTATCTACATAAGCATGAAAAAGCCGCTATTGTGTAGCCGAAGGAGTACGTTTTCACCTTAGGACTCCATTGGTAACATCTTCAATAGACTAGCGGCACTGATTGGGCAACCTCAACAGTCACTTGCTCGCGTTTTTGATTGGCCTATTTCGATCCACAACTGGGTATATATAATTCCTAGCGTAGAGTTTCCGATCTATGTTCTGAAGTGAAGTTTTTTTTGAGGTGTTACACTTTCCTTTCCCTTTGCTCTATCTTGTTAACTTTCCTTTTTGCCCTCTTTTATTAGCACCCGTTTGCCCATGAGTATCTCTATTTCGTTTGTTTCTTTATTCTTGCCTGGAAAATGGCAAATTCACAAATTACGTCTTTAGAAATGTCTTTGGTTCCTTCTTCGGCATATTCCTTTATCAACATTTCCAACATTTCTCCATTTTTCTTCATCTGTTTTCCCAAGAAAACTTTCCGGAGATAGGCACTTAAAAACCTTTATAAGGTTACGATTGCCGTCAAATGTATCTGATATCTCTTGCTTTATCAGATCGGCAAATAATGTCTGCTTTAAAAGACGATTACGGTTCATTTGGGGTCTCATAGCTACACATTTCTTCATGTTGTCCGTTTCGCTTGACAATTTTTTCATTCGGAAAGTTCCTTCCGTTCCTACGTTTTTCGCTATCTTTGTTGCATCAGATATAAATTCCTCTAACTTTGAATCTTCTCTCCTATCTTCAAACTTACTTTAGCATGCATCAATCCCGGGGGGGGGGGGGGGGTTATCCCATCATGGCTTGACAGGGGGGTCCGGTCAGGGGCAATGAGCGCCAACTCTTAAATTTTAGAAAATTACCCTCAAATGGTAGTACTTTTTGACAAACCCCCTCAAACGGTAGCATAAATACCGAAATTATTTCCTTGGTAGCGTCCATTTCTTTGTGCTCTCCTGGTCCTTTTTGAAAAATTTCTTAATAATTGATTGTTGTTGTTTCGGGAAAGATAAATTTTGTTCATTATCTATAACAAATCGCAAGCTAAACTGAGCAGTAAAGTTATAATCGAAAATAGGCCATTGGGTAGTCATTTGGTAAGACCCTCAAACGGACTGGACCCCTCTGCCAGGCCTTCATGGGAGTACCCCTCCTCGGTGGCATCAATTAATTGAAAAGTCTCACAAAGATCAACACTATTTCCCCAAAGGGTGTTTTTTTGGCGACGTTTGTGATTTGCAAGATTTCATCAAAAATAACCACGATGAAAATAAACTCGAAGCTATGGCTGATTGCAAGAAGACCCCACTAGTTTTAGTAACAATGTCTGCGACTGTTTTCATTTCGATGCAAGTTTCCAAAAGCTTTCTCACTGCTGCATACGTTTCTTTAAATGCTTTCAGAACTTGGTCATGAGAATCCCTAACGTGTAGAAGCATGTCGTTTAACTGACTGAACTGTTGTCAGGCCGATTTGTTTTTGAATTTCTAGAAAGCTCAAATGCCTCTTTGGGCTTCCCCCAACAAAATGGCGCAATTCTGCCAGTGTTGCAAAGAAGATTTTGTTTTGTTTTGGAATGACAAACTTTGACAAGGACGAGGTTTAAGGCTTGACATGCATAGTGAATTCACCTCTGCAACTCTTCCTTTTAAACCTTTGTAATTCCTTGCATATTGGCTGCTCCACCGGTCCTCGAAGATTTTGTAGGTCTAAGCAACTATTTTCGAACAGGTTACTACAATCAAGAATAAAGGTGATGATTTTACGTCTTTGAATGTGAAAATCTCTCGAAAATTTCGCCTTTGAGTGCATGCCTAATTATAAATCTGACTGGCTTCTTTTTGGATACATGTGTAGGTTCATCCCCTAAAAGTGAAAGTTTTCTAGCTTACTGTAGTTCCTTTAAGATGTTATTCCTATTAGTTGATCATTTCATTTTGTGATGCATACTTTTACTTCCTATCATCTTTTAGCTGATTTGGCAATCTTCTGTCATATTTAGACAACAATTTTACAAGCTCTTTAAAGTTACTATTATTTATGGAATGAATACTTTCGCCCTAACTATTATATCTTTAAGATTCTTTACATCGTTTAAATGACATCAAAGATGGCTGAGGAGACACCCTCATGAGCTCATCTGATGCTGTAAGCATAGAATGAAGTCTCCCGGCCACCTTGCCCAAATTATTCAAAGCTGGATGGTACGTAGTAACAAACGGAACCCTCTCATTCCCATTATGAACATGTTTCCCATTAGCTTTATCCAATAGTGAAACCCTGGACAACTAGCTGAAAATTCTGCACGATCAGATAAAACTGGTACCACAGGTGAAAGTGTCATTTCTGCGATCAAATCTAAATTGCAACTTTACATATTTAGATAAATTGTCTTTTGTCATTGTCTTTCAAAAAACATTTTTCTTTATAGCAATACTGCCTTTTATGAAACAATCTCCTGTATGCGTTCCACCACATAGTGTACATATTCTTCGTACACAATAAACCACAGCAAATTTGAAGGTTTAAAAACAAGATCAGTTACTCACGTCAAAAAATTGCTTAATGGAATCTTATTACATTGTAACGATACTGCCCACTCGTTATTAAAAACAAATCCTGGAAAAACAGAATGTATATCAAAGGAACAAGCATTTTTAGTGAAATGAAAAAGTAAAAATAACAGCTGAAAGATATTGGGACTTTTTATGTCGAGAAGGTGATATAGGTAGAGAGAACCAAAATTTCGGGATGATGTTTCAGCTTGATCATTAACTTAACAGCTTACTCCAATACACTAAAAACACAGTGGCAGCAGGGCCAAAACGCACCCATAACAACAAACAATCAGGTTCATAAATACAGCTAAACATAAAAAACATATGCATGTAAATTGGTCCAAAAACCATTTACATCCACACAGGTTCGCCTAAAATCACAAAATACGATTTACGAAATACAAAATCTTTCTGGTGATTCGATATACGCGAAATTCTCTATAAATCCTAAATGGAGAAGACTCGGCGTAGAAAATATGCTCTGCCCAGCGAGCCCCGATAGAGAGAGGAGGCGATGAAGAACTCATGGTTCAAAGCCTTGCCAAAACCACAACATTTTAATCTTCAGCTGCACAAGCAGTGTAGAACAAACCTTTCTAATGTGGTAAGGGTACGTAGGAGTGAATAATGGGCCAGTCTGCCCTGCATTAGCCTGTATCCTAGACCCCTAACTTGCACGTCCTAGATCCCTAACTTGCACGTCCTAGACCCCTAACTTGCACGTCCTAGACCCCTAATTAGCACGTTAGGGGTCTGGAGCACAGGCTGCCCTGCATTTGAACCTGATGTCAATGGGACGTGATCCGAGACACCCATCTTCTGTTCAAAAACGTTATGTACCTCAGTGACTAGATGCGTTTCTTTTTCCTATAAGCTACATCTTATTGTTATATAGTGCTATAGACACCTTATAACTAATTTTTAGCCACATGTTGTTGTATAATTGTATAAAGTTGTATAAAGATTAGTTGTATAAAGAGTTAGTTGAAATTTGAGTATCGACTCGAGTACAGGTCTTTTGTTAAACATTTCCACAAAGTGTGAGAATTTATTACTCATAAGCAGAATTTTGCCCCGTTTATAAACATTTAATCATTTTCTATAATTTCTTGAACTTATCAATTCAATATTTACATTTAAGTGTCAATCCTGATCAACATCTAATTGACTGTTAACGGACGTAAAATACACGCATTTTTTTAAGAAACAGGTTATAAGAAACGGTGGGCTCAATTTTTCGAAAGTTAAGAAACAGCCCTACCCAAATTGAAAAAAGCCATGAAACTTTTATAATTTGCAATTTTAATTTTCGGAGTTGCCCCTCGAAACAGTCTTGACATTGAACATCACTGTATTTTGCACCTCTGTAAAAGAACGATATTTGCCCGTTTGAGGTATTTTTCTGTGAGTGGAGTGGTGAAAATTTCTGGAAAACATTGTTTGCAAGTTGTGTGGAGCAAGGTTCTTGAGGGACTTAATACACAATCGTTTATCATTTTTGGAATTGGCACAAAATTAGTTTATCTCGGAATGTGAGTGAACTATTTACTTCACCTTGGATGCACGTTTAAAAAATTCATTACCTAAAACTTTTGATAGCAAAATGGCCAGAAAATTTAAGAAACTGCCCAGCAGTACCGGACTATAGTTTCTTATAAAAATACGTGTAAGGCAATGCGGCACTCCCAAATGATTGGCCGTTGATTGGAGGTGGCCGCTGCGAGCATACGGGACTTTATCTTACGCAACTCTGGAGGTGGCCATTTCACAGATGTAACCTTATTTATAAGTTTCACTGAAGTAAAAACAGTTATATTTTATTAAATTGATCAACGAATTGAGTATTAATTTTGATTAGTGAGAGAAATAGCCATGACAGTAATGGAGTTCTTCTTATAATAGATTACCCCCACATACGAGGGGTTTTATTCGAGGGGGGGGGGGGGCGTTTCAAATAAAAATTTTGGGTGATGTTTTATAAGAAGGGGTTTTCGGCGTCAAAGGCCTATTCGAGAACTTACTGTGTTGAATTTCTTCAAAGATAACTTGATTTGTAAAATTCGGCCAAGGTGTTTTATGCCATGATTAACTTTTTAACAATATTTCTCTTGAATATTCTTTGATTAAAAATTCATGGATTACTCAATGCTAAATCAACTCGGCAGCCTGATTTCAAAGGTATAGATCTTAATACTTTTCTTGTGTACAAATTTTGCATTAGTTGAAATTAGAGAATATAAGAGTAGTCAGCTTTGGTTTTATTCGCATTGATATTGCAAAAATAAGGATAAGTCGCTTTATCTTATCGAAGCTACATTTTTATTGACTGTAGAGAGTTTTGATAAAAACGGAATTAAGTTGTGATTGTAGAACAGGAATTGAGAGAATATTATGAGTGAGAAAAGGGTAGATGGAGGTGATCAAGGGGGGGGGGGCGCTTGTAGAGATCAATCTTAGCAAAAATTCTGCGTCGCAAAAATTGTTGGATGCTGCTGACCAGAAAAACCAAAATTCAACCAATCCCCTTTTACAAGACAACAATTAAAAAATTACGCGAATCCGTAAAACTCGTATTCCGTTTATCGATAGCCCGTATCCCGTCTATCATTTTCGAAAAAAATCGCGTTCGGCAAGTGTGGAGAAACGCGTCGTTCCATCCAGAAATGAAGAGAATACCTTATTCCACGAAGAATTTTCCGTTGTACCGTTGTACCGAAAACTCTGTCTTACCACAAATTCTGATGTCCGGTACGGGTAGCTTATTTTGTAGAGCGAAACCTTGTCGCTGGTCAAGGGTCCTGGTTCTGGCCTGGTCGTGCCACCCACTCACATTTAGTCTAAGAAAGACCATGATTAAAAAGAGAGCGTGATAATTTATTAGACTTTTAACTTTACCTTGAATAACTTAAAAGAATTCAAATATTCTTCAAAAAATAAATACTCTCCTTGATTTCCTCACTCTTATGACGAAATTAGGACATAAAGTCTTCGAGTTAGAAAAATATTCTCTAGGCTACCATGTGTGTCCGATTTTTAAAATGGCACCCAGAGGGAGACTTGCGTTTGGTATGGACAAGTCTTAAGTTTGGCGTGAAACTAGTGACAATACGTACAATAATGACGAAAACATGACGAGTATATAAAGGCAGCATAAAATTTAAAGCTTGCAAACCTGACACCAAGCTCATCATATCGATCGCTTGCTCGGGACTGAAGTTCGAGCATCAGAGCAATATTTGTCAAGCAGTTCTCGCGCGAGTCGTAACGTGGTCTTAGGATAATGAAGTTTGCTAGTCAATTGGCATTTTTAGAAAATACCTTTTCTCGGTTACTTTTTCTAATGTTTTTCGCTTGGGAGTTGTTTAATATAGCGACTTCTTTGCTCGTCACGACTTTTAGCACTAAAGGCCTTACAGAGCAAACAATGGTATCAATAGATGGGCTCTCAGGAGAGAATCTGATCTTAAACTTATGCCCAATGCTACTTTACTTTGGGTACCAGAGCAACATAAATCCGAGCGCGGACAATAGAAGATAAGAACGGTATTTTCTCCTCAGCTTCATGCTCCTCCGCTTCGCCGCTTGGTTTTCCATGTCCTCGCTGTAAATTTTATGGCTTTAGTACACAGGGTAGCCAATGCGTAATGCTGTCATGATTTACATGAAGGTGATACTGGATCGAAGAAAAGTTGAAAAATAAATATGATAGGAACCAAGAACGATGACAACAAAACCATAAATTATATCAAAGAACAAGAAATAATTGTGTCCAATTATCACGAAATGCCAAAATAAGTCAGTACAAAAAATATAGATCTTAGAAATCTAAAATAAAATCCGACGTTTTGAAAAGTTATCAAGCCAGTTTTTGTAATAAAAATACAGGGATCACATTTTATTGGTTTGGATAAAAACCAAGAAGTCATTGAAGATGACCGCAAGGTAGCAGAAGTACCTACCGGTGGCACGCCGAACTAGATAAATACTTCCAAAAATTCATATAGTTCTTGTCAAAACTTGCACACTTAACAAAAATTAGGATTATTTTACAAATTCAGTTCCAGGAAAAGAGGTATCTGTCTATGCACACGCTTCAACTCAAGAAAATATTGTTTGGCTCCCTAGCAATAGGTCTATTGTACAGTCCAACCAATGGGAATTTAAATGACCATGGCCAGTGAAATGCCTAGAGGCATAACGCCTTTCAAAGCTGAGCAGTACAATCATTTGGCTTGTTGATAGTGATTAGCAAATTCCCTGGTATTAGAAAAGTTCTTGAACATTGGCAGATTGACAGGCACTTGGAAGCGGCAAGTCTTTTGCTACTTTGCAAGTGCCAATATAAAAGGATGTATTTTTTTGTATCAAATATGAACTTGAAAAATCTAAAATTTCATTCCATCGACTAACTCGCATTTATGACAATCATAAGACGTCGCTCTTGGGCAATTTCATTTATTTGAAGTTTTAGCCCTATATCCTCTGAAAAATGGAACTCTCCTTTAAAAAATGTCTTTCTCAAAGTGGCCAGTTGATTAAGGCTATTTTCACATTGCTCCGTAATCATTATTATCCGTTTTCATATCGATCCGTTTTGCCTGTTCACATTGCTCCGGATACATTTGATAACGGTGTGGAAACGATGAGGCGTTCACATTGCTCCGCTCTGGATAAAAAGGAAAACGCCACCAACTGGTTTACAGACCATGTGACTGCTAATAAACTTTTCAAACAACCCACTGCCACTAATATTTCTCCAAGTAGTGTACTAACTTCGAGTGAATCGGCAATGTTGAGAGAAGCTGTTCAAATTGGCGCGGTTTAAGCATCTTGCTGTGTTGTTGTTGCTGTTGTTGTTAGCGTTTTCAAAAGTATCCTTTTCGGTGTTCACACTGCGTTTTGCGTTTTCAAGTCTTCGTTTTCAAAAGTCTCCGTTTTCACAGCGGAGCAGTGTGAACGCAAGGTAAGAACGGATACTTTTTTATCCGTTTTCATTGGAATTCGGAGCAATATGAACGGGGCCTAAGTACTTTTGGAAACTATAACATCATCTGCATGTATGGAAATGAACTTCATGGTGTGTTACTTGTGTATATCGCAAGTAAAGTTTAAGTCCAAATAGCTTTGTAAGTGAGGAATGGGCCGCCAAAATTATCGATACTTTGTAGATCTACCACTTTCGAAGCATTTTTGCCACTGTTCATGCCCAATAAACAGGGAGGCAATAGGAGATTTTGGTGAAAAACGATGTCTTAAAACATCGATGTCCCCTTCAACAAAGGAATCACGACTTAAAAATGGGACATTTCGGAGAATTCCGCCATTTCAAATTTTGGACAATTTTCAGCATGCCCAAAGTTTTTATCCGTTTCAACTTATTCAATTGGCAGGAAATTTGAAGATAAATTCTTCCCAAGAAATAACCTATCTAAATACAAGGCTAGCAAAACTCAATTTGAAGCCAAAAACCGTCTCCTTTATCAAACTTACCATCAAGGTTATACCAAGATAAAAACTTTCAGAGAATTCATTATGTAATAAGCACAAGGTAAGCAACTTAACCGGCAAAGATAAACGCTCACATTGTATACAAAAAGACTGAAACTTTAATCGAATAGACAAATGAATCTTACGATTTCGATATTCAAATGACCAAGAAAGAAAATCAGTGGCATCATCAATGTACTGCCAAAGTCATTGTCTCTAGCTGGCAAGCCGAAGGGCTGTTTCTCTATCAGATTGTTGGATTCTATTGAACTGGCATGCAGGCTTCGATAATAAACTATTTTTTTAGCTGGAGATGAGAATGCCAAAAATTAACATACTGTAAAGAATCTTAACGATTCCTTTTGTTTTAAAAAAAGTCCATATCATCTGGTGCATCTAGATCTTTGTAATGAACGGGTTTTCTCGAGTCTCTTGGCATCATCGCGTTCCTAAAACAACAAAGATTTGATGGCATGAGTTTCAAAGATGAACAGCCACAAAGCTAAACGCCGTGATTTGGAAAACATGTTTACAGGCTGGCTTTCTGTAAGTGCAAAAGTCTCACAGATCGCATAAGGGATATTTGATACACTGGAAAACCTAATGAGGTTGCAGATTTCCACTTGCGTTCACAATCGACGGAAAATAAAGGTCGATTTCAAACTCCCGGAGAGTATAACTGGCTTAGCTCGATGATGAGGGAAAATCGGGTAGCCTATCAGATGTTGGTGATCAAATAGGCAGACAGTGTATTAAGATTGTCTTGAATGAACAAAAATGATTGCAAATCTGATACAATGAAATCTAAAATTCATGGTCTTACAAACGCCGACCTTATGAATAAATGAGTAGGATCCCGAGGATCCTCTTAAAAAATGACGTTTCTAAATACAAAATGATGAAAGCAGAAGAAATTTCTCTTTAGGACCCTTTCCATACTGAAAAGTTGTCGTATCTTCATTAAAATAAAGATGATTTTAAAAGCAAGGCGTCACGGCAATGGTACGATTTGTTTCAGTGTCACAGTAAATATCATTGTCAAGAAACATTTTCGTCTACTAGTCCGGGTCCTATTGCCTAGAATACGAATCCCGTTCTCACATTATGCTAATTCTTCCAATTCAAAATAGCCTGACTCAACTTTTATCGTAGAAATTAAAAATCGATGTCTCCAGGTCAAATTCTTAATGACGGCAGCATGACCTCATAGGTATAAGGTGTGACTTCATTCACTATATCTTTCTCCGAAACAGTAAGAGGCAAATCATCTTTTGAAGAACTATCATGCATGAAATTTCTCTTTAGGACCCTTTCCATACTGAAAAGTTGTCGTATCTTCATTAAAATAAAGATGATTTTAAAAGCAAGGCGTCACGGCAATGGTACGATTTGTTTCAGTGTCACAGTAAATATCATTGTCAAGAAACATTTTCGTCTACTAGTCCGGGTCCTATTGCCTAGAATACGAATCCCGTTCTCACATTATGCTAATTCTTCCAATTCAAAATAGCCTGACTCAACTTTTATCGTAGAAATTAAAAATCGATGTCTCCAGGTCAAATTCTTAATGACGACAGCATGACCTCATAGGTATAAGGCGTGACTTCATTCACTATATCTTTCTCCGAAACAGTAAGAGGCAAATTATCTTTTGAAGAACTATCATGCAATCTAAACTGTAAAATTGATATAATATACATAAAGAAGATTTAAAATAAAATAGTTCAATTTTCTTTGGTAATGTGACGTCACAGTGACGTCAGATAGATAAGATAGTAACACAACAATTATGAACTCTGAATGGCAAACAAACTTTAACAATTACAAATTAAGAACAAGAACTCAGCAGTCTCTAGTTTAATCGTCTGTTTCGTCTTCCTCGTCATTGATATTGCATTTCAGTACCTAAATCTGTATTCTCGCAATTAACGCAATGGCACATTTTTGTGCAACATAATCTCTTATATACCAATTCAACTTACAGCCTCATTCTGACAAATTCCTCAAATTCTTTTGGACTAAATCTTTTACCATAGATTCGGATCGAGAGCAAGAATTTTAGTCTACTTGGAAGATTTCATTATGTTATTGCTCACGGATATTGCTTGACCGTGATTGGATATTAGGAGGGAAAGTTTCACCCGGAATGATTTTTGCCGTCAAATCCCTTACAAGTTATCAAACTTCATTTTCCCGTAAAATCTAGAATCGTAAAATCGAATTCAATAAGCAAAAACAATATGAAAATTGTATCCAGCCTAAAATTATGGTGACAAAACCAAATCTGAGCTTATTGAATTCGTACAATGAAGTTTGAAGAAATTTCCAAAACAAGATCTGTATTCTTTGCAACTGTAAGTTGAATTGGTGTATCTTTGCAACCAGATGTGACCAACTCTGATATTTCTTTGGTACTATTGGCTTTAAATTGGCTTTAGCAATGTATGTACCTGTTTCGTTATACTTTTGCCAACCAAACTCCTCAATGTTCGGCAAAGTTTGACTCGCTTGATGGGAATTATTCAATATGTCAACAGCATATTGCTTATGCAGAAGTTCGGAAAACATTAAGAAATCATTAATCTCAGTCTTCTGCCGCCATGTGAAGCAAACACAAGGCTTTATATTCTGCATGCAAACTAAATCTTTATGATTTTCAAGGTGGTTTGATGGTTCAGTTGGGCTTCCTAATAGATAGATCATGATGGTTGGGGTGAATGAGAATTCTATTGTCAGAGTAAAAAAGAGCTTTACGCTTAGAGTGTCATGTGCAATGACTCAGAAGACGATCTTGAGGAACTTTGAAACGTTTAGATGATCCGGTTGTTTTTTCATAGTGTCATTTATCAGTTGGTAATTGAAAGCGCTGCATAGTTCCTTCGGACGACAATAAAAAAATTAGTCTCAACAAAAGATGTATTAAGCTTTTTAGATGTTTATTTAAGTATAAAAATTTTAAGATTACGCAATTTTCTCGTGAAAACGAGGCTTTTGGCCCCCTTAACAGACAATAATTCAATTTTAACCATTTATGCGCAAGAAATATGCTTAATTAACTTTGATACTTTAACTTTTTTCCATTTAAACTGTTTTTTCATTGATCACTTTCATATACGCAAAAACGAGACTTCAAACATGAAAAAGAGGCTGATCACCCCCAAAAGCCCTGTACAACATCGATTTTCGAAATTAGCACCCTCGAATTGACCAAGAGCGCTTGGTTCCCATCAATTTCACCCTCGAGTGATCATTCCCCTATTCTCCGCCTGGTCTATACCGTTATGGAGAGTTCAAAGTTGCTGATGACGTTCTTCATATAAATGTGCCTTTGCCTTCTGGCAGTTATTGCCACTCTATTAAACAGATCTCAATGTTCCTTAACAATCTGATTCTTTTTTTCCTCTGCGGTCTTGATGGCTTTGTTTGCAGGTGTAAACGTCTCTATGGATTCTTGCTGTAAAGGTGCTCAGATACTCTTTTTCGGATTTGGTGAAAGTCTTTCTTCAAGAAACGCCTTGATAAGATCTTAGCCAATCTCTGTCACATTTCAGTAGCCTTTCGCGATGAATTTCAGGAAGAACAACATTTGTTTACAATGTTTTAGAGAACTCCCCCTTCTTTTTCTCCAGAAATGACACCTTCTCATTAAAATATGAAGTTTGAGGACGAGTTAATTCTTTCTGCGGGTAGAATGCTGGTTATCTTCGTGATGTCTTTACTTTTCTGCGCCGCACTTGATGAAATCTCTCTCAGATTATTTTCTAATCTTTTCTATGCTTTAAGATACTTTGATTCACCTTCAATCCATCCACGTTCTTTTGTAAGCCCAAGAAAGCGTGCGAACGACACTCCCCTTGGACTTTGCACTAACTTTTTGTTTCTAATATCAATTTGACATGCATTTCGTGAGTAATGTTTGTGGCTTTGAGCTTGTGTTTTGCATCACATTCTATAATAAGGCTAAAAATGCCAAGAACCAAGGACTCTCTCTATCAATGACAACAACAAAGCACATTTTAAAAACGAGGTCACAAATCTTTAATAGAAGATGTCATTTTCGCGAGGGATGATTAAGCTCCCGGGCATGATTCATTTGTTGAATCATTCATCATATTCATTTGTGTATTTATTCATTTATTTATTAATGTATTCATTCATTCATTCATTCATTCATTCATTCATTCATTCATTCATTCATTCATTCATTCATTCATTCATTCATTCATTCGTTCATTCATTCATTCATTCATTCATTCATTCATTTATTTATTCATTCATTCATTCATTCATTCATTCATTCATTCAGTCATTCAGAGGAATGATTCAGTGAATATTTTCAACATATATTAACTTGTAGGGAAAAAAATCAACACTAGCAGCGGATTTATCAGAAACGTCATGACGTCATCACCATTGAATGGCATAATAAATTGAGACGTCTGATGAGCTAAACATCGATTATGTGCCTCGGCATACATTTTCACCCAATATTGCTTATTGGAGGCCTAATTAATATCAATTTAGGAAGCTTTTGCAAAAAATATATTGTTATGACGTCACCATGACGTCATTAAGAAACGGAAACGGAAATGCATTGGAGACATCGATTTTTGAAAAGAGAAAGTAACTTAACCCGAATTATTCGTCTCTATTGCTCTACACAGATAAGTTTTTTATCGAGCAATTGTCCCGAGACTGTCAATAAATTGTCCGTAATTCATCCCTAAGTTTTGTGGAAAGTACCACGCAGTTTAGGAATGGCCAGTCCTAATGTTAATGGGCATTCAGCGATGACCCTAGTCTATATTTCTAAGTTTCAGATAAATTATCCCTAAACTCGAGAAACGGTACAAGTAGATCAGAAGGGGATTGTAATCTTGTTGCCGAATGCAGATACTAAAAATGATGCAATAGAGAATAGCGGAATCCCAAACTGGATTTGAAACTTCCTCTGCTGAAGAAATTTTTGGAACAAAATAGCTTTTCATTTAGGGGAGCCGAACTTTGGAACAAATTGGGTCAGTTTGGATCAAGTAGAATTTTATATTGGCCTTCCTACCAATGAAATAAAACAAAAGATCCTAGGCTTTATCACATCAATAAAAACCAACATGAAATTAGAATATTTGAGAATTTTTTCTGCAAATTCTAGACTGTTGTGGATGTATTAGACGTGGATGTATTGTGGACCTTTTCTCTTGAAAATCGTTTCTCTTAATCAAACAAAAAATCTGAAATTTATCATTTTAAGACACCTTCCTTACCTATTTTGAAGTAATATAGTAAGACTGCGGTTTTCGAGTACAGAGGAAACCGAACGATCTGATTGGGTATAGCGTTGTCAAGAAAGACAAAAACCAAAAGATTGATCTGGGAATTTTGTTCAATACACTGACATCATTTTTGTTGCAAAATTTTAGCAGATTTTTTGGGCGTCCTTTATTTCTTACAATTCCATAAATAAATGAAATTAATTTCTCCTTAGCCCAGAATCGTTAACCAGTTAATTGACATCTATGCGTGACTAGCTCTCTAGAGATACCCAATACAATTAATATAAGATTTACCTGCTAACTTTAGAGGGGTATGTTCCTCCCCTTCCGTAGACGTCAGGGCCACCAGCAAAGTTTCCTCCATAATTAGGCGGTGTTAAGGGAACACGTGGGCCTAAAAAAGCAAATAACCCGAGGATGAAAAATATACAAAACCAATTGCTACTTTATATTGTCGGATAAGGTGGGCCGGAAAGACGAAAAATTTTACGTATTTGTTTCGAAAAACTCTAAAAATAAAAACAGAGTTGATAAACCTTGGACGGATGAGCTTCGTTTCTTTTGCAAAGCCCGTGGCAAAAAAAGCCGTGACAAAAAAGTCCGTTGCAAGAAAAGCCGTGGTAAGAAAGGCCGTTGCAAGGAAGGCCGTTGCAAGGAAGGCCGTTGCAAGAAAAGCCGTGGCAGGAAGGGCCGTGGCGAGAAAGGTCATTGCAAGAAAAGCCGTGGCAGGAAGGGCCGTTGCAAGAAAGGCCGTGGCAGGAAGGGCCGTGGCGAGAAAGGCCGTTGCAAACAAAGTTTCAATTGAAAATTATGGAATGCAGAAGAAGCAGAATATTTTAAAGTTTCTTTTGTTCAAGAAGCTATGTAAAGAATCAATAGGCTCTGGGATGTTTATTTTGCGGTTTGGCTGAGCAAGTATAAACTCCATACACCTGTTCGGGCTTCAATTCATTTGCTCGGATACGGATTTAAACACTGGATGGTAAACATTGATGCAAAAGGGTGTTCAAATTGATTGTATGTTGCTATAGTGAGATTTGAGATGTGTCTAATGTAATAAGACCCCCAAACAATTTTATCTTTCCTAGGACGGGGGTTAAAACAATTACAATATACAGAAAAGATGATTTTATGTTGGCAAAACGAGATTTCAGACTCTTATCTTGATGCGACGAGATTGTCTGCATGAAAGAATGCCGTGGAATAGTTAACAAGGATAATGCCTCCTTGCTTTGCAGTTTGTAGAGAGCTGCAAGCTTATTTATCGAGATGCATGTAATACATAATCCTATCGCTAGCCAGAGTGAAATTGAATGGTGGAAAATGTTTCCTTTTGGCTGCAGTGACTGTCCACAAACCAGTACAGAACCAACCCTGTCATCTCCTTACAAATGATAGTTGCAACTTGTTATTGAAAATAGCTAGAATTAGAGAAGCACACACATTACCATCCAAAGACGTGAGGGTTGATGTGATGATGCAAGGATGCGACCATGCAAGGACGTTCCAATACATGGATGTGACCATGCAGAGACGTGATGATGCAAGGGTGCGACCATGCAAGGACGTGCCAATACATGGATGCGACCATGCAGAGACGTGATGATGCAAGGGTGCGACCATGCAAGGACGTGCCAATACATGGATGCGACCATGCAAGGATGTGAGGGTTGATGTGATGATGCAAGGGTGCGACCATGCAAGGACGTGCCAATACATGGATGCGACCATGCAGAGACGTGATGATGCAAGGGTGCGACCATGCAAGGACTTTACCACGCAAGGGAATTTGGTACTAACAACCGCAATGTGAGGGCATTCCGGAAAAAAATATGGGTGATATCTTTGATGGTTTGCTACAATATGATTGGTACCATTGACAAGTAAATTTTACAGGAAAAACTCTCATTTCAGCTTTGATGACCCAATAACCAATCAAAAGCTCAATAACTAGATTAGTTACTGCACTTACCCCCATACATCATGACAGGTCCTCGAGGATTCCATCCCAACTGGTGCCCAGTCGATTGCTGGTAACTACTTTGACCGGACTGCGCGCCTCCACCTTGTCTACTTGGACTTGACTCTGGGATGTGTGGTCTTTTTGGATCAGCTAGGTAGTTATTGAAGAATTCCACCTGAAATGGCAAATCGCATTATTTCATGCAACAAGATGTTAACGAAGTATTTTGATCCAAGCAAAGAAAATAAAAAATCTGCGCCATCATTCACCAGAAGAAACACAGTTAGATGTTGTTTGATAAAGTTGGGATGCTTTGGACCCTCTTTCCAACAAAATCATGCTCGCGGAAGCGCAGTAAGGTAAAGCCCGCCACTCTTCAATTTGTTATGTTCTGGTCAGGAAGTTGCAAATGCAGTTTACGAAAAATGGGAACTAACATCAAGAAAAAAGAGGCTTTATGAATCGATTTAGCTTAGGTCCAACGAAGATGAGAATAAAGACTGCTATTATGATATTTTAGATGAAAACTCTAAACGCGATGGAGGAGAATTTGAAAGGAGACTCCTCTTTATCAATATGTTGGCCTTGTCATGCTCAACTCAGTTTGCTAGGGGCGCTGACTACAGATCCAAGAGTCTGTGGTTCGAGTCCCTGGCATGACCAAACTTTCAACCAGAATGAGGATAGTCGCCAGCTATCTGTAATTCCATGAGTAGGAATCACGAGGTGTGGTCACATCGAGAGGAAGGACCAGGACACTGCCCGATCAGCATAAGCTTTTCGGTGTCCTAAAAACTACCTCTGGATGCTAGGTAGAAACAAATACAAATACTATCTTCTTTGCTATCATCTAGAATTCCAAAGAGACTTAAAGACACTGATGTTGTCCGTCGTTTGCTTGCTATTAAGTCGCCACGTTCGGTTTCCAACAGAAGCTGGAGTGAATGACGTAAACCCGTGGTTGTTATTATTGATAATTTGATAAATGTTGGATGAATTGTTGCGCTGATTTGACCACTTCTAGGGCCAACAATGCCCAACAAGACGCCCAAAAATGCTAGGATTTCTCAGACTGAGTGTTCAATAGTTTGTTCAATATGTGTTTATTAATTAGAAAATAAAAAGAAACTAATACATTTCGAAAAGAGTGATAAAAAATTTTTGAAGAATTCCAAAATGTAGATTTTTACGAAGATTGAAACACATTCCAAAAACTAATACATTCTAAATTCCACAAACAATCAACCACCCCCCAATAGCCACAGACTGAGCAACAGACCAGGTGTGATCAAGACCATATATGATGATGATGTGATAGTTGATAACAGTTTTTTATTATATGTTGTGGCCTTTCAATTTGATTATTTAAAATATTTAAAGATCTGGTAATGTATCAGAGAAATATACCAACGTATTGTCACCTGCATAGTTAAGACTTTTTTAACAAACAGAAGAAGGTCGTTTATTTAGAAATTAAAAAGAATCGAGCCCTAATATAGACCCTTGGGGAACACCAGCAACTATATTTTGAAAGGTGTTGCACGTATTATTCATTGTAACATTTTGCTGACGTCCCTTAAGGTAGAATTAGATCAGGCCAAAAATTTTACGCCAAAACCATATGTAGAAAGCTTTGCAATTAACAAATAGTGGAGTATACAGTCAAACGCTTTGGACAAGTCTATCAAAACTGCACCCGCAATATAGTCGTAATCCAGTTCAGAACAATACTCTTCGATTAGTCTTATCAAAACATGAATAATTGCCAAAGTAGCGTCAGGTTCCTGTTTAGCAGCAAAATTTCCTTGAATGCAAAGCACTATTTATGCCCTGCACGGGTAATAAGAGCCCCCAATAAACAATTTTCCCTCAATCAGTATTAGCTTGACTCAAATTGTCATGACAATCCAATGAAAATGATAAAAAAAGCCCATTAAAAAAATTAAGAGACAAAATTCTCGGGGTGGCAATAGGCTGGTATTCTTTTGCTACAAGGGTGGCATTGCCACCCAATGCCACCCCTTGGCTACTGGCCTGATTGAAAATCGTAAATATCACTCATAATGGAGACTAGATGACCTTGTGTCCTTCACCATAATGAGTGGCATGTGTTTAGGTAGCTTCAGTTGTAGTTCAAAATTTTAAATAGCAACAAAAAAGGTTGGCATATAGCAGCTCAATTCGCTGCGGACAGCAGTAGATTTCCTCACATTTACAGCTGCGGACTATTTGCATTAAGCTGATCTGATGGTTGACTTTTTCCATGTTGGTGGTCAGAATTATCCGGGATTTTCACTGTACTCCTGTCTAGTCAACTTTCAGAAGTTGGTAGGCTAAAGCAATGCTCGGCCTAGTCCTTTGGCACAAAAAAAGGATGGGATAATATGGCTTATAATTTTAAACTCAGCGGGGTTTCTTTATTAGAACCGCCGCTGAACACAGCAACAAGCCAAAACAAAAATAGCTGTCCAATTTAATGGACAGGTGTAGGCCACGAGTAAGTGCGCCATTCAAGCAAAAATCATGATTCTGTGAGCATCAGGCCAAAAAGGTTCGGGTAATAGAAAAGCCACAGTTCAAAACCATAGTCGTCGAGCTTTGGTGAAGAATCCAGAGTAAACGTATACGTATAAACATTAACCGCACACATCATTGATAAATGCTAACCGGACTTAAAGTTACATGTGAACCGGACCAATAGCTTAAGTGGAAAATACACATCTCCAGGCGGACCATGAAAGGACTATTAGAGAAACACATAGACGTATTGTTACCTGCATAGCTGAGACTGCTGCTTTCTTAACAAACAGAAGAAGGTCGTTTATGCAAAAATTAAAAAGAATCGAGCCCTGATATAGACCCTTGGGGAACACCAGAAACTATATTTCGAAAATCAGTATTAGCTTGACTCAAATTGTCATGACAATCTAATGAAAATGATGAAAAAGCTCATTAAAAAGATTAAGAGACAAAATTTTCGGGGTGGCAATAGGCTGGTATTCTTTTGCTACAGGGGTGGCATTGCCACCCAATGCCACCCCTTGGCTACGGGCCTGATTGAAAATCGTAAATATTACTCATAATGGAGACTAGATGACCTTGTGTCCTTCACCATAATGAGTGGCATGTGTTTAGGTAGCTTCAGTTGTAGTTCAAAATTTTAAATAGCAGCAAAAAGGTTGGCATATAGCAGCTCAATTTGCTGCGGACAGCAGTAGATTTCCTCACATTTACAGCTGCGGACTATTTGCATTAAGCTGGTCTGATGGTTGACTTTTTCCATGTTGGTGGTCAGAATTATCAAGGATTTTCACTGTACTCCTGTCTAGTCAACTTTCAGAAGTTGGTAGGCTAAAGCAATGCTCGGCCTAGTACTTTGGCACAAAAAAAGGATGGGATAATATGGCTTATAATTTTAAACTCAGCGGGGTTTCTTTATTAGAACCGCCGCTGAACACAGCAACAAGCCAAAACAAAAATAGATGTCCAATTTAATGGACAGGTGTAGGCCACGAGTAAGTGCGCCATTCAAGCAAAAGTCATGATTCTGTGAGCATCAGGCCAAAAAGGTTCGGGTAATAGAAAAGCCACAGTTCAAAGCCATAGGTCGACGTTTTGTGAAGAATCCAGAGTAAACGTATACGTATAAACATTAACCGCACACATCATTGATAAATGCTAACCGGACTTAAAGTTACATGTGAACCGGACCAATAGCTTAAGTGGAAAATACACATCTCCAGGCGGACCATGAAAGGACTATTAGAGAAACACATAGACGTATTGTTACCTGCATAGCTGAGACTGCTGCTTTCTTAACAAACAGAAGAAGGTCGTTTATGTAAAAATTAAAAAGAATCGAGCCCTAATATAGACCCTTGGGGAACACCAGAAACTATATTTTGAAAGGTGCTGCACGTATTATTCATTGTAACATTTTGCTGACGTCCTTTAAGGTAGAATTAGATCCGCGCTAAAGAGCTTTCACCAAAACCATATGTAGAGAGCTTTGCAATTAGCAGATCGTGAGGTAAACAACAAAACACTTTGGATCAGTCTATCAAAACTGCACCCACAATATAGTCGTAATCCAGTTCAGATCAATACTCTTCAGTTAGTCTTATCAAAACATGTTGTGTGTTATATAATTTTCTATAATCTGAAAATAAAATAGAAAGGGACCTATCAAGGTGCGACTTAAACCCTCTTTTTATCAATTTCTCAAATATTTTTGGGAATGCATTCAGTACACTAACAGGGCTAAAGTTTCTTTCCTCAGTTACACATGAGTCCCCCTTATCAAGTGGGCATGTAGCAGCTCGCTTTGCTGCGGACCACACCTGTAAATTTCCTGACATTTTCAGCTGCGGACTTTTTACAGACAGCTGATTTGTTGGTGGATCTATTCTGTGTAGCCTGCGTGCAAACTTTACTTTCCGCTGCGAAGGAGAGCCAGGACGGAACTTGTAAAGTCTGCGAATTAGCGCCCGTTACTAAATTCTGAGAGGAAATGCTCTCCTGCAAAGAGGAGTTCAATCTTGCGCAATAAGTTGACCCCGCAAACATGAAGCATCACGGATAATATCCAAAAGCAGAAATTTTTTGTGCCTTGATTTTCAATTTTTGGTTCCATTTTCGAAACCCCTTTACAGAAACTGCGTCGATGTATTGAAGAAAAGGAAAAAAATTGAAAGAAGGCCTAGTTGAAGTGAATGAGAATTTCTATCAAAGTACAGGAAAGTTGCAGGTGCAATCGGCCTTGGGTTGGAAGACCTTCCTGGCTAAAGGCGACCATCAATGATTTGAAGGACATTGCTGTTGAGGAACAAGATAAGACATCTCCGTCATTCAAGGAGGATCGTTCGAATCCAAACATTTGTTCCCCTCCACGTGATGCTGACAAACGTTCTATAAAAAATTTCCAATCTCGTGATCATGACCAGTGTAAAAGCAAAGTTGAGCCCTCAGTTGTTATATCCGTTAACAGGGCCTGAGGAAGCAAAGTCGAGCCCTCAGTTGTTATATCCGTTGACTGGGCCTGAGCAATGAAAATAAGGCCGTTGTTTTTTCTATTTCCAGAACGATGGTGTAGTTTTGTATCTTGCGGATTTATCAGCACGCGATCATTGTGCTTGAATTTGATTGGGTCCTTAGAATCTCAAACCAGATACTGATTGGCTAAAAGATAATACTTAGACAAATACGAGATTTATTGCGCAAGGTCTCAGAACTCAAAAGTGGCTGCTAATTCGCAAACTTTACAAGTTCCGTATTGGCTCTCCTTCGCAACGGTAATTAAAGTCTGGATGCAGGCAATATTCTGTGTTGATTGGCGGAAATATCTGGTATTTTCAGTGTACTCCTGTGTCTACTTAACTTGCAGGCGCCGGTAGGCTATAGCATATCCTGGGTACCAGAGCCTCAAGGACCTGGGGATAAAGTATTGTAGGAGGCTGTGGTGGCTGGTAGCTCCAATCCTCGCTCAAAAAAAATTTCTGAGACTAAATAATAGAGACTCTGACACACAGGGTAACTCTATGACAATAGCAATACTCAGCCTAGCCCTATGACATAAAAATAAGATTGGGGTAAAATGGTATATAATAGGTTAAGTTGAAAATACACACCTCCAGTCGGACCGCCTCAAGCTTATCGCCATGTTTGTTGTGTATATGTTTCACAACAAAGTCTTTTGCCCTGAACTTTTTCCCACTTAATGGACACAGCCATTTCTCTTTCGCTAGCTCTTGCGTATTTGCACTGATGAAATTCTCAACTTCCTTGTGAACAGTTAAGGAAAATTTGCAAAACCAATCTAAAATATTGGTCCGATAATAAAAATGTTTATCATCGTTCTACGATTCAAAAATTTATAAAGAAACGTGCTTTGGTAATTATAATGTGCTTTGGTAATTATAAGGTTCAAATAGATGCAGTTTGGTTTTTGCATACGTAGGTATGGCATATAAGAAGGAATGACCTGGTCGTGTTTCCAACTGATTCGACATAGGGGACAACAAGAAATTAGAACGAAAAAAATTTTACTTTGCAAAGAAAAATGCTGTCGTGGAAATGCGGCGTCATTTTATGAAAACAAAAGGCTCGCCCCCAATATTTGACGAAGTGTCCGCCCCTTACTTAAAGGCAGATGGACGGGACAATTATGCAATGCAAACTTCCTTCATGTCAGTTACGGAAAGGTATTTTAAATCAAACCTTCATGGCTGTACAGTCATCATAATCTCATGACAACGACTGTCTATTGTATTTCTTAAAGCTGAAGAACATTTGAATCCTAAACTGTGAACTGCTTTTTAATTTCCAACTGAACACTGTCTATTTTAATTGAAAAAAGAGGCTATCCGATACAAAGTTTAATAGCATTTCAATAACAATAAGCAGTGCAACTGCTTATATTCCTTTTATAAGCAAATATATCAAGCTTGTTTTCTTACTTGAAAGAGCTCTTTCTTCAAGAATTCTCTATGTACGAGGTCTATTTGCTATTTTAGTGCATTATGTATTGACTTAGTTGTTGTTGGTTGTATGCAATGAAATATAATGAAAATGAATGTAAAGTGAGTAAAATGTAGTAAATAAATGAAAGGATATTCTTTCGAGTTTTTCTTTCCAAGCTTCTGAATTTCCTCATCGTTTAGACGTTCTTCTACACTTTCCAAAAAATGGCCTAATTTTTGTTCCACGCTCGCTTTCCATTCTGCCACTACAAAGAATAGAAACATCTACACAGTTAAAACAAAAACATTCGGTGCAAAAATACACCAGCAAAGATTTCGCAAGAAACTAGTGAAATGTTCGTTTCACCGTAAATCTTCGAATAAGCGCCCGGGCGTTTAGTTAATTTTTGAGCATCTAAAGAAGCGTTTATTCGAGCGGGGCGTTTATGTGATTATTGTAGATGTCGAAGCAATTCAAGCAAAGCCGAAAAAGCAAAAGAGGGAATTCGAAAATTAAAAAAAAAGATTGTCGAAATAAATATACTTGAGAGTGTGTTTAAAACGTTTCCTTGCTATGAAAAAATGAAAATAAAGACTAACAAGAATGAAAACTAATACGAATCTTGTTTTCATTCTTGTATTTATATTTTCCTTCCCGTTCCTTGACTTTAACTTCAGAAAACGTTTTCTTGTAAGAATCTGAAAAAACCACGGTACTAGCGCTATATCAAATAAAAGAGAAGAATACCTTCAGAATTAGTTGCTTTTTCAGGCAAATCTCCTCGAACGTGAAGAATGCCACATCGATTTGGCATTTCATCTTCGTATGGGTAATCTGTCCCGTTATAATAATCAACCGAATGGACAACTCGCAAATACATCAGCAGCTTGTCAAGTGTCTGCAAAATAATTATTTAAATGTCACAAGGATCCAAAGAAAAATATAGTCATTAATGGTTAGGGAAAAATTATCTACATATCGTAGCATCCAGTACGCTTAATGGAAGGGGTTTAATTGATAAAAATTGCAAGATAAAGTAAACAATCCAAAATTTTCTTCATTATTATTAGACAAATAATAAACTGTACGATATTTTTTGACACGAACGACAGCTTCGACCTAGAAACCTTTACAGCAGCTCTGGTAACAACCTAAATTTTGGCCTGAAAAGGTTCTTATGTGGAGGAGGCCTAAATTTGAAATTTTGGCCTAACAGGTTCTTCAAATCCAGGTTCTTATACGCGGGTTTTTACTGTAGCGGAATGTCTTGATTCTGTTCCTAAGGCACCTGACTACTCTTTTGTGTTTAATGAGTCGATTGACTTCACCTAAGAAGTTTACTTTCAAAGAATGAAATGTGCATACACAAGATACCCTAAATACCAAAAAACCAATCATCATCAATTATAAAAATGCTCTCTTGAGCTCAAGGTCAACCGAACAAAACAAGATATAAATGGTCAGAGCCTGAGTGCAAGGTTTAATTCTTGCAGAGAATCCTTTAAGCTGGGTAGGGTATGCCTCCTCTAGTGCAATTGGAAAGTAACACCGGGGACTGGATTTTGGACAATCAATTATGCATACCCTTGGTAAATTTACGATTAATTAAAAAGCCAAATTTTGAGTACTGTGGTACGTGCAGCAGACCAAAAGGCCACAAAATGTCAAACGGCTCGAATTCAACACTTGGAGTCGAAACCTTCGCCAAAGGCAGTTACAGTCGTAGAATTACACCATTCACGGTTGCGGTATATACTCGGTTGGAAAACACAACGATATCATCTTCACGTTGTAAAAGCATGTCATTTATCACTTCGTAAATGCATGATTATTTTTAATAGAGCGAATGCAATTCAGTTTTTGGATGATGATTGGGGGAGGGGGTAGAACGTTGCCGCTTTCGGGGGGCTTTCGGGCGTAGGGGTTAAAGGGAAAGTTGCCTGCCTGCTATCAAGACGGACATTCAATAGGCAAACCAAAGATTTCTCCTTCCCTAATTTAAACTGCAGCTCATGTTGTTTAAGCTTTCTTTCGGTTATGGCTTTTTATAGATTTATCCTTGACAAAAATATCAACGGCAACGAAATAGAGTGGCTCGATGATAAAATTTTAAAAAATTACACAAATAGTGAAAGTAGACCATAGAACACGAAAGACATCATAAAAAATCATAAACATGAAAAAGAAAGTTGATTCCATTACAAACTAGCTAAGGTGAAGCCACATGATCACCGACTCGATTCCTAATCAAATTCGTTCGAAAATCTGTGAACCAAGATAAAACACAAGTTACCCATAGGTTAACTTGGTGTTTTCTTTTCACGACGAAGCCGATTTGCAACAGTTTTGGCTCATTTAAACAATTAGAGTTATTCCATGGTGTGTTTCAGATTCTATGTAACAACTTTATTTTTATGGCGCCATCGTGTATTGTCCATTCGGAGTTTCTACATTGGATTTCCAGCAAAATTCATATGGTACGGAAAAGGGCACCGATAAAAACCTCTTCTGATTCTGCAGAACATTTTTCAGAGGGGTAAACTGTGACTGTTGGGCATTACTTTCGTCTTTAAATCTGTAGAGAGGCTTTGTCGAAACGCCTGCTTTCCCTGACAGGCCTAAAACCTACCTCTATTCGTTTTGAAGTGTGACATCAAAAAAATTTCATTTTTTTTAACTTTTTACTTTTGACAATCTAACCTAATACAAGAACATGAAATAACATGAAATAAAGAAAAACAGTTGATTATGTTAATAATTAGGTGAGATGTGGCAAATAAAAGATGTGAAATTTCTTAACGGGTTACTGTTATTCTGTTGGATGGGAAAAGAGAATGTGCTTCCAGCCATACGTTAGCCAATTTGTAACACATTAAGCAAATTTAAAGGCATTCCTTGGTGCCCTTTCACGTTATTTGATCAAAATTAAAAAAATTCTAAAAATAGGTTTTTGTGACGTCAGCACTTTAGAACTCTCTTTAAAACAATTTAGTCTAAAGTAATTAACATATCCAGCTAGAACGCAATACAAAGACAAGATAAGCGCTTGAAACTGCATGCAACGCAGAAACCATAACACTGGTTGTTACCTTTATCAGTTGCTCATCGCAGGCAAAGTCAAGATCTTCTTGCTTTAGATCTCCACCGTCCTTTGCATCAGCAGACACATGATCAACAGCTTCAAGCTCTTTAACTACCTCTGGAAGCTCTGTTAGCAGCGGATTTTCGACTGGTAATGGTCGATCTACGGTTTTGGACTTTCGCGCGTCAACTTCCCCTGGCTCCGCACTGTGCTCTTTACCTTCGCCATTTTCCTCCTTTTCTTGCTCCTTGAAATAATTGCATAACACAATGGTTCATATGTAGAATAACTACCAAAGGCATTGGAACATAACCATAAACAACAAGAAATGGTGCTAGGTACAGGCATTTTTAAAATATGGTGACTCAGCCTCATTTTTAATACCATATAAGCTTCGTCATCTTATATCACGTTACCTTCATTATATTATACTATGGTAATTTAGTTATTTCACATAATGTTGGTTTTGTTGTTTTATATACTTTGCATAATGTTAGCTTCGTTATTTTAGGCAATGTTTTCGTTATTTTGCACATTGCTGGCTTAGTTATTTTGCACATTGCTGGTTTCGTTATTTTGCACACAGCTGGCTTCGTTATTTTGCAAATTGCTGGCTTCGTTATTTTGCACATTCCTGGCTTCGTTATTTTGCACATTGCTGGCTTCGTTATTTTGCAAATTGCTGGCTCCGTTATTTTGCACATTGCTGGCTTCGTTATTTTGCACATTGCTGGCTTCGTTATTTTGCACAGTGCTGGCTTCGTTATTTTGCAAAGTGCTGGCTTCGTTATTTTGCACATTGCTGGCTTCGTTATTTTGCACATTGCTGGCTTCGTTATTTTGTACAGTGCTGGCTTCGTTATTTTGCACATTGCTGGCTTCGTTATTTTGCACAGTGCTGGCTTCGTTATTTTGCAAAGTGCTGGCTTCGTTATTTTGCACATTGCTGGCTTCGTAGTTTTGCACATTGCTGGCTTCGTTATTTTGTACAGTGCTGGCTTCGTAGTTTTGCAAAGTGCTGGCTTCGTTATTTTGCACAGTGCTGGCTTCGTTATTTTGCACATTGCTGGCTTCGTTATTTTGCACAGTGATGGCTTCGTTATCTTGCACAGTGCTGGCTTCGTTATTTTGCACATTGCTGGCTTCGTTATTCTGCACATTGCTGGCTTCGTTATTTTGCAAAGTGCTGGCTTCGTTATTTTGCACAGTGCTGGATTCGTTATTTTGCACATTGCTGGCTTCGTTATTTTGCACAGTGCATCTAATTTTAGCTTCATTACTTGATGATGACATCAATACATTAATTTATAAAAAGTTAGCTTCGTTATCCTAACAAGATGTTTTTAAGAATCTTCTAGTAGCATTGAAAAGGCTTGCTTAGATTGTTTGAATTGCAATTCAAACAAAAGACGGATAAGGTGAAGGTATTGTAAGAATTGTGTGACAAATGGTGGATACTTAACATGCCTCAATGACGTAATTACAATTCTTTTTTATACATAAAGTTCTTACCACATATATTTCATACAATTATTAAAATCCAATATCCTTCTACAAATTTTATTCTAAATTACTTTACAAATTGTTCTTACTTTGTAAATTGAATGATTTAATTAGTTATCATTTAGTCCGACTGTAAAGAAATTGATAATAACAATAACATTCAATTAAGTAATGATCGAGGACTTACTTCAATATCCATTGAGCTCTGGTCCTTTTCTTCGTCATCTGCATCTTTCGAATATAATGCAATCTTTTCATCTAATGCTTTAATCAATTTTGTTGAGAAATATATATCAAAGCGAACGACTTTATTGCAAAGAGTGATGCCTGATATCGGGCGAATTCGTTTCAGCAAGTCTCGATTCACAACAGGTATGAGTTCACAGTCTTTGATCTGAAAGAAGAAGTATGCACAGTTTTGGCAAATGAAGCAATCATTTTGCATTGATGAAGCTGGGTGTTTGAGGCAAAATTAGACAAGGTTGATCAAGTTAGTACCAATGAGAGGTAAGGGAAATTTTCAATTTGTCCCCAAAAACTTGAAAATAAGGAAATGAATTTAAAGATGTTTTTTTCTACAATGAAGCCAATACAATTTCATTTAGCTTCTCTTTGAAGCAATTGAAATTAGGATGTACTCAAGTCGTCTTTTGTCTCTAGCAACAATCTGTTCTGTCACAGACAGCAATAACATCAGGTATAAGACTTGATTTTGCGTTGTACCTTATTGAAAATTTTGTTGCAATAGCAATCAGGGGTATATTGCTATGAGAAGAGCAATCCCTTGTAAAATTTCTACTTATGAACATCGCGCACACAAATAGTGATGGAATCAGGAGACAACGCCGAAGTTTATCAAAAGCGAAAGAAATAGCTTGTATTCATGTCAATAGAGTGATAGGGAGGGAGGGAATTGTGTCAAAAATATAAATATATACAACAGAAATGTCAACTAGGTCGAGGTTTCCTGTCATAAGAAAAATACTAAAACTCACCCTAATATTACTGAGGTTCCAGCAAATGTCTTTAATATTTATACTGTTTTCGAAAGTTACCCATCCACGGCGACAGAAGCTAAGTATCAAAGGAGCAGAAATCAGAAGCAGAAAGATAGAGCTTTACCGCATGCAGGATAGAGCATACCAGCCAAAGAATTTTATATTTAATCAATAATGTGCTTGCACAGCACCTAAATCCCGTTCTAGAATAAAGCAATCTTCAATCAATAAAGCTTATTGGCAGTAGTAGCCGTAATCTTAAAAGTAAATTTTTCAGCTAGAGTAGAGAAAATACGCGAAAAGATATCAACAACAAGTCCCAGTGATTACCATGATAGTTTTGGATGACGTAACACCACAACTAATTCTATTGTTAAATAATACTGTAGTCGCAAGGACATAAAGAGAATTTATAGTTGTATTTTTTATTTTCTACAATTGCGTCACGAATAAACACCCCCCTTTTTTAATTTTTAGAAGAAAAATCAAAGCATGAAATCATTATTCCTGATACACGGTTTATTTTTTTTCGAGCCACGAGTATTAAGAATCTGCAAGGAATACTCAACGAAGCTCTTCGTAATGTACGGTAGCCCATCGACGAAAAGAAGAATTAAAACATAATTTAGAACTGAATATTTTAATTATACAATTCTGAATATATTTTGGTTCCTATTTAAAGACACTCGTGTCTCTATCATATTCCTTTTGTTTTCAGTTTAAAGAGACAAGCTACCTATTCACCCCGTTTATTAGTATTTTGGAAATTTTCCATCTACCCCTGTTTACTGGAAATTGGGAATTTCCACCCACCCCGTTTATTCCAGACCCCCGTTCATTCCAGACTCGAGAGTATGAACATCATCAGATGATGAGGCTGCAGAGAGACAAAAAATCGAGAGGAATTGCCATAAAACGGAAACCAAAAGAATCAATGGGAATCAACATAAAACGGAAATCACAAACCCTCTCTCGGGACTTGGATCAGAAAGAGCGACTCGAAGGTATCCTGGATAGCGTTTGCATACCTGGAAATATGAAAAGTTTTTTCAATCAAATTTACAGGTAGAGAACAAGACTTACTGCTTTTCTTACATCAAACAAGAATAGGAGGGGAACAAAAAAGGGCAAATGCACCAAAATTCCTAGTTGCTCCTTAATGTACATCAAAAATTCCAAAGTTCACATTAAACAATTTCTGAGTGGTCCTAAAACCAGTTCAAGAGCATTACTTACGATTATCGCACCAAAATGTTGAGAAACTGACAAATCCAATTAGATTAAAACAGGGGATTTTCCTATTACCTCAAGTAAGGTTTTGGAAATATCTGGAAATTTTCTATCATTCACACGCAACACATCTGACCAATAATTCATATCAGGAGACAGGATTGATTTAGATTATTTTATCTGACTTTTAGCTTGAGTCTTGGTGCTTGACAGATTCAAATACCAACTTACATAACTACTTAATAAGATATTGTCAAAATATCACAATTGTACTGAACTTCAACTGAGTTTTAGTTTTGCTCCTAAAAGGGTGAAGCCACAATCCCCTTACACTTTAATAACATTCACTTCTAAAGACACAAATTTTGTTCAAAGCTGTCTTAAAAATTAGAAAACACATACAAGAGCCCAACCTCTGCATGAAGTTGGAGAAAAACCTATTTTGTGCGAAATTAAGCCTTTCAGTATTTAGTAACTTACTGTCGTTTGTTCACGTCTAAGTAAATCACAAAATGCTGACCTTACCTTAGATGAACATAAATCTACTCCGGTTTGGAACAGAAACATCCCGCTTTGTGAATTGTTTCTTAGATGATCCACATTCAAAGACAGAATGGAAATAAGATGCCTTAATCAATACCCAGGTCTCGATAGGCTTTTGCTTCTCACAAGTTGAGCAAATATATTTTTACTCACCGCAGCGATGTCAGCCTTTGAAATATTCGGTGGGACACTCCTCATATATAGGGACAGGGTTTTGTGGGACTCCCGTGCTTCTTGCTCTGTATCCTTGCTTTCGTCAATTTCCGTTGACTCGTTCCTTTTGTCCCCTACACTCTCACTTTGCTGCTTAGCAACCTCCAGCTAGATGGTAAAACAATTTGACATCACATCAGAATGTGACAAACAGGTTGTATATAGTATAGTATAGAGTAAGAAGGAATCTTCACGAGTGAGCGTTAAGAAAAGGCAGAGAGACCCTAAGTGTTATTCCGAACTATTAGCCACTTCAAAGAAAGGGCAATTTTAAAAGATTTATAGCAAATCCAAACAAGAAGAACGATAAAACTAACAAGTGTCAATTAAAATGACCCACAAATTCTCTTAGCATCATTTACACCTCTAAGAACAAACTTCTCGGTTTTTTGGAACGACAAACGCGATCCAAAGTAACGAAGGACAAATCGGCTTACAATACAAGTGAAAAGCCACTTTATCCTTCACATTAACCAATTGGATCCTCTCAGCCCATTAAACTGTTATTTCAAATGCTCCTCATAGCTTCTATCTTGTGTAATGTATCCTTGTAGAATATTCATCATAGGAAGCTTAAAGCGTTCTAAGGAAGAGGTACCACCGAGGGGAAAGAGTCTGGGAATCTTCCGAAAGGGAGCTTGAGTTGCTGGGTGTTTTAACTCCCCTACCCAAAAACACACTTTTGCGAAGAACTTCGACAATATTTCTACCTGTTCCTCCGCCTTCTCCTCTACGTCTTCTTCATCCTCGTCTGATTCAGACTCTGAATCAGAATCTGAGTCGTCATTTCCTTCGCCACCCAATTCCGACACAAAAGCACCAAGCCCCTTCCGTTTCTTTTTGTCCCAGTCTCGCTTCCCAGACTTCGCTTCCTTTTCATGCACATCCTTCTTCTCTTTGCCAGATTCACCTTCTGACGGTGCAGCGCTAATTTCCTTTTTCTCCTCTAAAAAAGACTTCTTCACTTAATATATTTTGTAATGCATAGTTTGATATCAGATAAAAATTTGCATGATTAAATTCTTCCCTCTAACTCAACTTTCTTGTATACTCTTTTCTGCACTTCTAGATTCCTCTTTATACTGAAAAACCATTTCCTCCTGTATCCGATAAGTCTAGCACACCCTTAATGTTCTCACCACACATTGAATGGAACAGATTTTATTTACTTTTTCTAAGATAATCCGTACGAGTTGTTAAAAACTACAGATAACATAACCTGACGGCCTACCCAAGTGTCCCAAATATATGCTAAACGTCCTTTTTAATTACTGTCAAATCTTCATAAATTTGCGTGCTTCCTTGAGAACTTTCTTTTAAACACTAGGCTACCGTAAAACTTCTATTTTAAACTGAGCCAACCATATCGAAGATTCAATTCAGTTGAAGATGAGGAATCTTTTGAAAAAAACCTGTTTTCTAGGCGAATAATACTCCGGATGAAGAGCTTCTTATTTAGGACCTGCGTTGAACCGATAAGCTATGATTCTGTAGCAGGATAACGAACGCGCTTTGGAACTGTGGCAATTTCAGGCAATACCTCTTATACATTTGTCACAAAAGTTAATAAATTAAGCTACAAATTGATGCTACAAAAGTACCTTTTATTTGATAAATAGCGGCAGGGTATAAATCGAGCCTTGAAATCGTTACCTGGCAGTTATTGCGACAGAAAGCAAAAACCAGGATTAATAGCAGGATACTTTTGGCGGAGACAGTAAACACCCGTGTATAAGACCTAGTGGATTAAGAACCTACTGGCTGAAATTATGAAGTTAGACCCCCATTTTATAAGAACCAATCAAGCCTGAAACTTACCTGGAATAGGTTCTTATTTGTAGGGATCCCCAAACTGCATAAAAACTCTAATTGCTTAGTCATTAAAATATATATACAAATGCGGTTTTAAATTCAAATTCTGAATTTCAATGTTTCTCAGATACCAAGCTAAAATGCTTCTCATTCATCATTTCACTTAAATTCAAGTATTTGGTGGACTCCTTTTTGCTCAACTTTCTCAACACCTGATGTAGGTAGTTGGGATTGTCACTAATAGGTTTGCAATTCACTGGAATTTCAAGATCTTTAGCCCCAGTAAACACATCAAAATGCGTGAGGTTGGAATTGGAACAAAAGATTGAAGTTTGAATAGGAACAAAAGAAATCTATGAAAGCCTGACATCAAATAAGAACCAATTTAAGAACCCAAACAGTTTAATTTTCTAGCAAATACCCAATATACACTTACAAGACAAAAGTATTTGGACGACGAATAACAAAATGGCGGCCCCGAAACTAGCATTCTAACATTGCTGAACAAATCTTGCTGTTTTGGCGGCATTCTAGAAATAGTGTCAGCAAAAACGCAATTCCTAACAAATTCAATGTCAAAATGTCAAATGGCGGCTGTCTAGAATCCTTTTTTATAATAATTTTAATATATGTTTATTTTTACAATTGGGTCAAAATGCAATCGAAAATTTCAGACAACAATCTCGTTATTCTCCACTGATTAACAAAATTTTGCTTTGAGGCGATCGTCCAAATAATTTTTTCATGTAATTGTATAAGAACCTAGCCAGACTGACCTGCAAAATTGTAGGTTTTTATACGCGGGTGGTTACTGTATAGAAGCTAATGGAATGAGCAGGCATAATTCCATCAGAAATTCATTATCAACGTTTTTCTATTGCAAGACATAAAGGCTGTTTTAATCATAGAATTTATACGTTGATTGTATGTTTTTAAACATATTCTGTGAACAGCATATCACGTATATATCGATCTAAACTATATTTTAATTCTAAATAACAACTTACCATCATTTTCCACCACTTCATGGTTCGCGTCAAGGTTGTTGCTGTTTTCTTTGTCTCGCTTGCGTTCGCTCTCGTTTCCACTATCATCAGATATATTCCTTCCTTCGCTTTCGGCCTTGGACTCATATTGGTCCACTCCTGGTGGACCTGGGTCTGCTTCTCCCTCATCTTCAGGTTCATCCCGAGACGACTTCACTGTTTCAACTAAATACAAGCAATTATCACCAAACATGAAATCAGATCTTGGTATTAAATGCAGGATTGTTTTAGTGCAAAGGCCATTTGTGGATATAAGGAATGTACAGTGTACAAGTGAAATACTATTGGGTGTTAACAGGCGTTTGCAAAAGTGTTATATCAGGTTAGTGCTATTGTATGAATGCAAGTCATGGAGAATTAGCAAGAACATGGAAAAGCTTGCAGCGGTAAAAATGTGGTTTTGGAGAAGACACGAGGATCTTATGGGTAGAAAAGATGACGAATGGAGAAGCTTTTGACAAGATTGGAATGAAAAGACAGCAGTTGAACGCTATCAGGAAGAGGCAATGGGGTTTCACTGAGCATGAGTTGAGAAGAGAAGGGAAATAGAAAGGGATATTATCGAGGCTGAAATGGCTGTAAACGAGCAAGAGGAAGACTAAGATTGGAAATGTTAGACTGGGCAATGAAAATTTTTCGTGTTAGAGACGGAAAACAACTAGTCAAGATTGCAAGAGACAGGAGTAGATGGAAGGAGGGCGAAACACCACGATATGTTTCCAGCATTAAATGCAATGACACAACCAATTACAAGACTACTAGGGAAATTAAACAATGAAATTGGAAAAAAGACTCTTTGTATATCGCAAAAAGAAAATTTGTCAGGCATATAGAATAAAATATCCAGTTACTACTGCAAAATTTTTCAAATTTAAAATAGACGATATCCTACCCGTTCCATTCTCATTTTCCTCTTCAACTTTATTGAAGTCCACAGGGTCTTCTCCTGGAGGGCGTGGTTCAGCCTCGGATTCGGATTCAGATGAGTGGTCATTACCCTTATCTTGCGATTCTGGCGGGGGTTTTGAAGGCAGTGGAACTTTCGAAGGAGACAATGGCTCATCTTCTACAAAATTAAGACAATGGCTCATCTTCTACAAAATTAAGACAATGGCTCATCTTCTACAAAATTAAGACAATGGCTCATCCACTATCAAACAAAGACAATGGCTCGCCCCCTATCAAAAAGGGCAATTACTTATCACATAAAAAAATCAATAACTCTCTTCTTGTTTTTGACTGACTAGCAGAGAACGATCATACACTCTGTAGCGGACACCTGGCAATTGTTCGAGGAAAAAAGCCTTGCTTTAAAAATTTTAAGAAGACATCATCACATACAAGAGACAAAGAACACAAATAATCTGTAGTCTCACACATTAAACAAAAAAATCAAAGTAAACGACGCTAACTCCTGCAGTTCACATCCAGAAATCTCGATTTTTTAAACAAAATTGACGATTTAACCAAACACCAAGTTTGTTTATTTCAAGCGTGGAAAGAAAGCGTTTGCATTACCGATTATAACAAAATGTGCGTATTTTGAACACTAAGCAAAAATTAATAAGCATCAAATTAATTTATTGCATTAAAAATTAATTGCATTAAAATAACTGATAACCTTCGTTTTCGATTTGCTCCTGCTTAGATTCAGCCTCTTTCGATTCTTTCGGCTCTTCAGCAGAAGAGTCTTTGCCATCATCAGAGTTTGACTTTTTGTCATCAAGGTCATCTGATGCTCCTTCTTCAAGTCGTATTGCGACTGAAAAGACAAAAACAAAATTATAAATTATAATATATATATTATATATAGATTATATATTATAAATTATAAATAAAATTATAAAAACAAATTAGAACCTTTAATGGTACTACACATATTAATTGTTCTATATTAGTCGATACTTGTTCTATATAAGATTTCTTATAAAAGGTATGAGCGCTGTGGTAAGGGGCTTGAGGGGTCAAGAAACAGAGATACATCATTTCAAAACTCTAACAAATCCGGGATAAAAAACAACAAAGAAAATTTTTTGAGAGCTTTGAATTATCGTTGAAAGGTTGGCGTAAGATCGTTAAAAACTTTGATATGGTCTTAAAATTGGAAAAACCACAGAACATACATACACAAGCAATAAGAAAACGGTACCATAAAAGCAAAAGTATCGAAATAAACGTGATCAGAAGACTGTATGGCAAAGATTTGGACAATGAAGCAACGTTTTGGTAACATTCTAGTACAATGCTCATGAGGCCTAGGAATCGGGAAAAAGGGTGACTGGGGTCCCTGGCAAGCTTGATAAATATAATATGTATACACTTCAGTTTTTAGAAAAGAACGGTTGAAAATTACTATTCTCTTTTGAGCTAACAGAAGATAAGATAACGAAAGCTTCAATAAGTAATATAATACCCCGACGACTCTTTATTTTTATATTGACCATGTATCTTTGCACAATACTTTAAACATCAAGTCATGATAAAAATAAAGTTATACCTGAGTCCAGCAGTTTCATAATCGCGTCCGAGTGGCCACCATCAAGTGTGATATCACCCATTTGCCCAGATTCGAGCATATCAAGAAATATCTGCAGCCTCTTTTTGACAGCATTACGCTTCTCTTTCGCTTGATTCTTAGAGTCAATCGGGTGGTATTTATTTTTAAACCTTGTAAGAAATGAGTGCAAATTAATAACAATTTCTTTTTGAAAGACTCTTAAAAAGATTTCCTAGTTGACTTCTATTCATAATTTACTTGTGTTTTCATAAAATACAAAAAATAAATCGATGTCTAGCTGAAAAAATTCGAGCATTGTTGTTCTGGGATATCTTGCTTTCAATATTTCTCGGCGAAATCCATAATCGAAACATTCACCAACAGTTTTATAAATTTATTTGCGATTACTTGATATCTCCTTCACACGTATGTCAATTAGTAAATTTGAACACGTGTTATTAAAGGCAACAGGCTAAGGACCCAAAGGGGTGTTACCCTCTGCTACTCCCTTCCCAACGAATCCTTGTATTTGAGATTTTTGTTTCCCTTCCCCAATTAAAGTTCCTTTAAGATACAATTGTAAAACCATTGCCTAAAAACAATGTAATCTTGTCTTCAAAAATTTTTTTGCATTTAAACGATGTTTCGCATTTGACAGCCACTTGTTAGGAATAGAATAAGAACGGAGAAGAGCAAACACCCCTTTGTTTAACGCATAGTGTCACGAAATAGAAGAAATTCTAAAAGAAAGACAAAATCTGAACAGCTAAAAATAAATAACTTGATATCCTATATGAAATGCAAAATATTGTGAAGCTTGATATCTTCCCTGGACTGCTACACCCACTTACTTGCTGATCAAAATTGGGCGTCATAAAAAACTCAGATCCAGAAATGACATAGAGAGTGAGCCTGATCCAACAGGCAGGTTTTATAAGGCCAATTTTCATTCAAACTACATAATTTAAGGGTTAGACCCTTCATGCAAATTTGGGGCCGAAATTGTCATCTCTGGTCGTGCCAATGTAATCCAGGCATTTCATTAAGCTCATGACAAAGGAAAGGAGAACAAAATTAGCAAAATTTGAAATAAAAGACAATTTATAAAAGGATTCTATAAAATTAAAACTATGAAAGACATGCATAACTTATGGAGTTGGATTTATGGAACATTGGTACACTACTTCAAACGTAAAAAATTGTCTTGAATACAGATTTTAGTCTTTTTTTATTCTAAAATATCACCCATGTGGAGTTCTGGATGTTTTGAAAATGAAAAATTGTGTATATTTTAAATGATTCATCAGTTAGCTGATAAAAAATTATGGAGAACAGCTAGGGTGGTTGAGGCACAGTATGTATAAAACATAAACAGGTGCAGCAAAGGTGTAATTTGGTGCCTGTGCTACAGTCCCTGATTAAGTTATCTATATAAGTTATCTATAAAACTTTCCTGCTTTCATGATGCATTTTAATGTTAAATAGTTGAATATGATTTTAGCATGAAATACTACATAAAAGAATTTAGCTATGTGGACTTTTCTGTGCAATGTTATAGTTTATTTTTAGTATTCCAAAGAAAAATTCATCATTTGTTATTGAAGATAAGATCCAGCCATCAACAAGACTTCCATTGAGACTACCAAAAACCTATAAATAACGAAAATCTGGACACTTCATCAGACACTCCAAAAAAGATACATAACTTTTTTGCAGCAATGCAGAAAGAATCAGTGGCAGTAAATGTATGAATAAATAGTTAAATGCATACCATTCTTCATCTTTGTGTGTCACAAAGAAATCACTGAGCTGTGTTCTTTTAAATTCAGTCTTGTATTCTTGAAACCTTCTGACAGCCTCCATTTCATCTATATTTTCTTCCTGGGCAATTAAAAAGCTCTTGAATGTCATCATTTTTGGAGGTTGAGAGCTTTTGAAATCACCACCAGACTCAGAAATTCTAAAATCAATTTTAGAAAATAAAGAAAATCAGACGATGCCATGATCATGCAAAGTTGTGCCAAAATTTTGTGTGACTATTCTTAAAAGCAAATGCTGAATCAGCAACAGATATAAATCTAGTTGCAGAAAACTGAAAGATGTAAAATATACTTTGCAAGTGTTTACCATTTCTTACAAGATTCTTGGAACTTGATTCTAAGAACAGAGGTCTGTGAACCAGATAATTCATTTACATTTACAAATTTATTGCATAATTTTCAAGAATAAGCTAATGAATATCTGCCTGTTATAAAACAGACTAATTAAGAGTTGTAAACCATTTTCACTCAAAATTCTAATGTCTGATATTACCAGTAAGAGCTTTGGCTTACATAGAAATATTTTCAGTCTTTGAGGTAACTAGCCATGTTACTTTGAGCTAATTAAATATTTTATCAATAAAATACTTTTGGCAGGTCTTGTCTAAATGTATAGGTCTCAACAATTTAATTTCTCAGATGTCATAGTTATGCTGGATATTTACATGTTTATGAAGTAAGCAAAATTTTGAAATAAGTGCTTTATAACCAGCATGACACTTTTAGCAGTTAAAGCTGAGTTGAGTACTGCATAAAGGCAAGTGATAAAACATTCTGATATTTATAAAACTAGCCTGAATGAAAAAGTGGAAACTTAAAAACTAGAGCATTTTCATCCAACACACCTCATAGCCTAAACATTGGATAATGGTAAGCAGAAATTTTAGTTTAAGTAACAAGGTGAACAGAAATTTACTTCCATTGGAACCAAAGAAGTGTCAGAGTAAGAATCATATATTTGACTTGTTTCTGGATAAAAAAAATAGCAGATAAACTCTATATTTCAATAAATAGGTGATCAAAACGGAAAAATAAAAAAGAATAAGCCTTTAAAACAGATAAAATAGAAGGTAAGCATGCATGTTCATACCCTTGCTTGCCAGAATCACCACTCTGGTGCTGCATGAGGGGGCCTCTTCCACCACTCCACAATCCTGGGGAAGGCATCACTCCAGAGCTGAAATTCTTCTCATATGAAGAATCCCTTTGGGATAAAAACATGCCTTGAAATAGGTTAATTAAAACTGAAAACTTTCTGATGGCAAGGTCTCAGCAAAACAACTTCCAAAAAAAATTTTTAGGATTCGATATATAAAAAGAATTTTTGACAAAAACCTTTTGACCAAATATTTTTGCATGACACATCAAAATGTGTGCTAATACAAACAGCCATTTTATGTTCATCAACCGTAGGGACCCAACTATATATGGGTAGTAGAAAAACTGGGGGAAACTAGCATCGAAAAAGTTAAAGCTTTCCTTGCATATTGCCTGGAAAGAAGAAGCAGTCGTGCTCTCATTGCTTTCTCTTTAAATTAACTCCTTTGATCTCTTTATTTTCCTGTGGTGACAGGGACATTTTTGCTGTGTTTAAGATATCTGATTAAAAATGTATGTTGCACGTGGTACTTCATCCAAAATAACAGTAATATAGTTCGCAAATAAATTGATTAACAGAATGAAGTTAAAATAGTTTGATTGTTAAAAACACGACGTTTCGAGCATTCACTCATTGTCAAGTGGTTAGAAAAGAAACAGGCCAAGCAAAGAGAAGGCGAGATTTGATAAATAGAAAAGAATGTGAGATGCGACGAAACCAAAAACAGAATAGGGGAAGGAGAGGAAAATAAGAAAAGAGTAGAAAATAGATAGAAAAAGAAATAATTGAAGGAAATTAAAGATTTTATTAAGAACATTAGGATAAAGATTCTCCAAAGTCTTCTGTTTTGTGGTATCTTGTGGTACATGCAATAAGCCAAAGATGTACATGTTGGCAGTAGAATGACGCTTGAATTGGATACGCTCTGTATCGCTTTTGCAGAGTCAAACCATTCCAATGTGAATGTGAAAAAGGAATCATATCGGATCACTTTTGAGCTCGTGTGAAACCATGAATCCGATACGGTTTTGCTCCAGAACCTCTGTTTTGAAAAGGCAGCTTCGTTTTCGGGGTTTTATAAAACAGTTTGGCACTCTTTTTAAGACACAAAAAGACAGTGGATCACAGTTAAACAATAAATATGCTCCTTGCGATGATGATGAGCTTCACAAGATTAATGCAAAGGAAAATTAGATTGTTTGGAAATTGATTTCAAAATACTTCTTCAAAACAAAACAGCGTATCAGATACGTCACATCCAAATAATGCATTTTATTAGAAAAAGAGCAGAACAACGGACAACATTCCACATTGCTATGCAACTGCTTCAAGAGAATGGATTGTTCGAAGCAGAGTTGAAGCATAGCGTCACAGTGTGAACAGGAGTGAATCCGATATGAAATGAATCCGGTCTCGTGTGAACAGACCTTAATATTCGTAACAGATTGGGTCAGTGAATCCGATATGAAATGAATCTGGTATCATGTGAACAGCGCCTTAAACTGCCCATCTCCACCAAGTTTCATGCTGGTATCACATTTTGCACAATTGGGCTATCTATATGTGCTAACTGCCCTGGTTAATATTAGGCTTTATGCTCTTATTATGACATATAGCGAGACACAACTACTTCGTATTTGTTGCTACCTGCAACGTTTTTAGTGTTCTTTTGTGAGATGGATTATGTTAGCAACATTTCTCAAGTGTTCTCTACAGTGGTTGCTTATTTGACGGGAGGTTTCGCTGATGTTACATATTTGAGGAACTATTTGCCATTGCTTGGAAATTGAAAATTACAGTGAAATTAACTGCATAAATCTTTGGACACTTGCCATGAAAATTTGATAGAGGTAGAGTAGTAGAGGGCTGTGTTCTTGGTGAAAAAATATCACCCAAAGTCAATTCTACGTGGATGATTGGAAATCGCTCTGAGTACAGTTTTCATATCAGAAGAAAAGAGGTACGTCCATAAACTCAAGGACATCAATTAAGATAAGAAACTTACATCTGACAGTTGGATTGCATATAACAATACTTAATGTGATATGAGAGAAATCAAGATAAAATAAGGAACTAAGATAGTCTAACTAAAACCCCTCGATTTACATCCCTTTTCGCATCCCAATTTTTGATGGAACGGGCTCTGTTGTCCGAAACAAAACCACCTTTGAGAAGAGCAAGCATTGACGAGGCAAATGAGCTGTTGCTCTTACATTTCTATAATGTATTAGTACGGTTTCCAGCCACATTAGCATGAATTAGGCATGTTTTTAAAAAATTTTGATGGCTATTTAACAATCCTGAGAAGTTTTAAGACATGGCGACCTAGTGTATGCCTCACAATAAATAGAAAAAGCAAAAGATTTATAAACCGTTTGCAGCTCAATATTAAGTTTCATTGAAAAATTGAAATAAAAGACATCATCTAAAGGCAATAAAAAGATACTGAAGTGGCTTGAGCTTTCTGTCAATCAATTATTATTGGCCAATCAGTAAACATGTGAATTATAAAAAAGCTTATTGATTGGCTAATTTTGAATGACAAATGGCTTAAGCCCTTTTTTGCCTTCGATTGATTTGAAGCTTTCTTAGATGGACATCAGATTTTCCAGTACAGGGATTGAAAGAGGTGTCCTACGGTATAAATACTTTGGCAAAGCATTTTGTGCAGAAGACAGAAGCCAAAAATATAGCATTCTCAACATAAAGTTTAGTTATTTTCGAACTCAATACCATCTCAACATTAAAAGCTCATAAACAGGGGTTTAATGTGTGTGATCGCATGCACAGGCATAGACACACACATGGCACCAATAATGCAAGCGATTGATCCCACACATTAGTTACATATTTGACCATTGCTTTTGCCCTATATAAAAACTATATAAAATTGTTTTCTTCAACAAAATATTTAAGTTTTGTTTTTTATAAGCTGAGCAACATTGGATAATTCTTTGAATAGTGCCTATTTTGTCTTCCTTGCAATTTCAGTTGCTTTTCAGGTTTCATTCCTTCTATATTAGAAACTTGAAACCCTGTTTACACTATTCTGTGCCAGTTCGGATCTGTGACAAAATGTTCGCTGCTTGCCCTTTCATTTACACTAGCAATCTGTAACTGAAACAATTTTGCTCTGCAAAACGGAATAGCGGTTCGGCCCTGCTATATGAAAGCGAACAAATCTTGTACTGTTACGGCTCTGTTTTCTAATGAGACAGTGTAAACAGGTTCTATAATCGCCAGATATAAGGAGTGAATGGCTTGCATGAAACAAATAATGCAAGGTTTACCATGCACGTTGATTTCCTAATGACCAAGACTGCATTAATACATAGTCAATATATTGCATGTTGAGTCCCTTTTTAAAATAATTATATAATTGATAATGCTAGGCATTGATCCACAAAATATTCCAGGAAAGATGTTTATGGTGCAAATTCGCTATCAAATACACCCTGAGGACGTAAATAAGTAAATTATAATCGAATAGACATAATATTATGGGCACATATAAGACACCTACTAGTGGATTTCACTTAAAAAATTATTACGTTATCTACACTGTAAATAGCTTATAGATTGCATGGCTTGGCTAGAAATGATAGGTTCTATGGGTACTCTAAATTTTTATTAGTATATACTTAACGTCTGGCATATCTAGTCAAAAGGATTTGGATAACTCAAAATAAGAAGTCGTGTTATTTCTCGTAACACTATACTCACCAGTCCCTTCGATTTCGCTTCAATGGTGGACTAATTTGTCCATCACCACCTTCACTATCCCTTCTTGGTCTTCCATAATATTGTCCACCTCTCTTCCGATCCCAGCCTTGGTCTCTCCCGCCACTCCAGCTGTCTCGTCCTCTTCTATCTCCCCAATCACGGCGATCTCTGTATTCCCCCCGAGGCCGTCGTTGCTCGTATTCACTTCTTTCACCTCTAAACTTATCTCGGACTCTTCTCCTATCATATTCATCGTCGCTGTCACCCATCTTGTAGAAAGTTAACTGTGAATGTTACGAAGAAGTTTCGAATTGTATCCTAATGGCGCCCGAGATGGCCAACAACGTGAAACGCTTGCATAAAGACATAACAACAACAACAACTTCAAATGTGTGTTGGAGGAATTCAATTCAGTTCAATTCAAATTTTGACCGTACTTTATATCCCAAAATGTATATATTATATTATATCATTATTATAAAAAGGCAAAATGAGTTGAATGTGTTTCAAATTGGCCAAGATATGGCCAAATAAGCACGGGTACTTTCCCAATCAAACCTCTGTAATTTGGTCTTGGCTCATACTTTTATAAACAAGGCCAGAATAACAGTAATGCCCACCTCCCGCCAAGTGCTTTGCAATTTACAATGTATAATATGCAAAGTTATTTTGTCAACTAAAATACATACGTTGATGGTTTTGGACACTTGAAAAACTCATGCAAAGATCTATGGAGCAAAGTGCACCGACTTTTTCAACAGTGCCATGGTAGATGGCTCCGTGTCTACAAAATTGAACTGATAGTCAATAATAGAAACAGAAACAGTAACAAAGTAAAAAAAGGTAAAGGAAAGAAAGATCTGTTCTACAGTTCTTTAGATCGACACTCGCATTAAATTTTGCAATTAAAAAATCGCTTGATTTAAAAAGGGTTTGAATCATTATAATAATCATAAATCGCTGAAATGCATAATCATTACCCTATAGTCATTACAATATTGCAACAGACGATCAAATGATATTATATCATACAAAAATTACTGTTTAGCAGTCTGTCATAAAATGCTCGATGCCGTATAAGGAGTGCTATACACGTTCAGGACAGGTGTCTGATAATCGTATTAAGCGTGAAACTCGGAGTAGCAACCATGGGTTCCGACAAAGGTTGAAAAGTGGGAGGCCAAGGGAAAATTTAACACCCATAACAAAAGATTTTGAAAAAAACTCTATTGTTTTGCAAAAAAGTGGGGGGGGCCAAGGCCCCCCGGCCCCCCCTCGTCGGAGGCCCTGAAATCGCGTTATATAATATCATAAATATAATATCATAAACATTAGAATAATTCTAATACGAATACAAAAAGAATATTGCACCTTGCCAAGTCAACATAAATTTCACAAGTGTTTGTAGGGGTTCTCATCAGGAATTCCCATTCTCTCAATGGGGATTATGCCCGCCATTTCAATAGCTTTTGCCATCATCCATATCCCACGATTTTTGCAAAGTTCACCGTAGCAAATGAAAAATGAAGTTATCTTGCTTGCCTTGCACCATTAGTTCCAGGATAAATTACAAAGTGGACGAAATAGGGCCGGATGAACATAATGAACAAAACAAGGACATCAATTATGATTGTTGATTATGATGAAAGTATGACCGAGGACAATATGATATTATTGAGGATGATGAGGATGTTTTGTAACGGCTAAATGAATTTAGTTGACAAGGTATGATACTGTTAAACTTAGTAGCCATCTCCTACGTGTTCCTTTATATGCTTCATGGTTGTAAGAAAGACATTCCATTGTCAAATAACGAAAAGCTTTCCTGTGATTTTTCTATAGTCCAAAAACTTCGAACAGTAAAAGTTTTTTAAAACAAGAATTTCGGACGGTACACATTTCGGACGCTACTAATGTCCGAAAATATCAACGCTCGAAATTTGTTGCCGTTTAATGTATAAAATTATCGGTACTTGCTTGGTGGTCTTATGTAAATAGCTGTTGGCAGTTTTTTGGCAGAACATCAATAGAAGTTTAAACAAAAATATAATGCAAGAGTAGTTTTGCCTTTCTTCCAGCAAAAAGGGCCTTACGCGTAGAAAAGGCAAATAGTTTATTTATTGAACTAATAACTAGTATTCCAGTCCTCCGCTACAAGTTGGAATAAATTAGATTTCAGCCTTATGCAGTAGAAGCAGTTCACATATACACTCAGATTAATTAAAAACAAAAGGCAATGATCCAGTAAATACGAAAGCTTACAATGCCAAAGAAAGCAGATGAATTATGGGGAATAAGATGATCGAAATTGTAGAAGAGGCAAGGTGTCTGGAAGTCACTTTAGACAACAAACTGAAATGGATATTCAAGTCAACGATGCTGCAGCTTCCATGAATGTCAAATTTAGACAAATGAAATGCTTCACATCACTATCACCACATTTGTGAACAAATGCTTGACTTATGAAATATATTATAGCAGAGGTCCTAGAATTCTAAACTATTTAATACAACAAAAATTATTATCAAGAAAATGAAAGATACAGATCAGATTCAAGCTTAAAGACCAAACGTAGCAATAGAAAAATCAATGACGTGATCTATCCAAAATTCTAGAGACTTATTTCTGACAGTCATCAATCATAAACTATAGGAGAAACGATTATTTTTAAGAACACTTTGATTCATTTTATTTCTAGCTAAGTATCACTTCCAATATTCATCTCAATCGCAAACAACAGATGCTGCTTCATTGCCTTGCATTTTTGAAATATCACTCGTGTATGTACGTGGGTTATTTTGATATTGTAGTCCTAATATTGATCTATTGTTACTTTGAACTCAATGGTGCTTTACAATAATTAACCATATTCCATAAACACTCACCCGATAGAGGCCTCGACATTAATGGCTCTTGTGCAACCGGCACGCTTTGCGACTATAATTCAAAAGACCGGTGTGATACTAAAATCTGCGTGGCAAACAAGTCTGCGTGGGCCCACTCCAAATCATCTAATTTGCATAACAGAGGCCGCCCTGCATGCAACCCACGCGAGCGCTAATTTGGAGCCTGTACTTAAGATCTGCTAGAATTTTTGACTTCATTCAATCTTTTTTTTGAAGAAACACACAGTAGAAACACATTATTTACATACAGTAGCTATTAGATTCAACGAACGTCTACATATGAATTCGCATATGCTTTAATTATTTGATTAAGTTTAAACACTGGGACTACATTTTGCAAGCCTATTGGTTACTTTTAAAATTTAATTTCAGAAAAAAATTCTAGGTACCGGTATAATTTTTGCAAAATAATAACCAAAATAATAATAACAAATTGTCAGCAACCTCGAAATAGGTAAAAATAACACTCAAAAGACATTGAAATGCTAATACAAAGAAAATCAAATATACAGTTGATTAAATAGTTGTTGAAAGACCAGTGTCAGAGAAAGCTTGGTTTCTTCTTCGCATCCTCTGCCCTGTCGACAAGGCTTTTCCATGCTTTTTCCACTATCTTCTGAGTGAATTCTGGTTCCCAAAGAGTGCTTATGACGACATGAGATCTACTAATGCGATCAGCACTTTTCATTTGCGATTCAATGCGAACTCGAGCTTGAGTATCGTTGAACCCATCTCTTTCGATGATTCTTTTCACAGCCTCTCCCACAGGCACTGAGGTTACCCACACTTCGTTAACCAAATTGTCCCAACCTGCTTCAAGAAGAACAGCGGCCTCTATAACACAAACTTTTATACCATCTTCAGTCATTTTTCTTAGCTTTTCTTGAACCATACTTGCAATTTCTGGCCAGACGATTTCATTAAGACGGTCCAACTTTTTTCTGTCACTAAAAACAATAGAGCCTAAAGCCCTACGATTGACGGTGTTATCTTCATTCAAAATGCTCTCTCCAAACTCGTCAATAAGTTTTTCATAAGCACGTGCTCCAGGCAAATAAGCCTGGTGTCCTAATTTGTCGCAATTGATCGCAGAGGCACCGAGTTTTTGCAGCCTCCGTGTGACAGAAGATTTGCCACTGGCAATACCCCCTGTCAGACCAATGACATATGGTTTATTCCTTGGGAGCAATTTAGGTTCCTTCCTCAAAAGCCCTAGCTCTCTTATTCGCTCTCCACTTGAGCTAAGCTTATTTTGTGATTGCAAATCAACAGCTAGGTCAGAATTGTCACCATCAAGCATATCAATGGCAAAGATCTCAAGTGGGTGCAAGTCATTGCTTTTGCGAGTATCATTCACATATTGCCCGCCTTTGATAGTCTCTTGACTAATAACAAGCAACTGCAGGTCATCGTCAGTTCCTGAGGGACCAGCTGGCTCTTCAATCGCAACAACCTTCTTCACAAGTCCTAAAAAGAGAAAAAAATGTACTTTCAAGCAAAGCTAGAACAGAAAAAACAACAGGAAGTCTTTAGAATGATACTTCATTGTTGAGAACCTGCACTTACGTTTAAAAGGTATTGGGACAAACTTCAAAATTTCGAAAACATTTTATGGAACAAAGTTGGAAACACTTTTTAAAAATCTTTGTCATTAAAAAAGTACGGCAGCTGTTTCCACAAAATTTTAGCAAGACATTGTTGATGTTTCGATGCCTTTTATGTAAGCCAAATAGATTACAAAACATCAACCATAAAATTTCTAAAGGCTTTGGGACGTAAGCATGGGAGTTCTAAAGAAAAATCAAGAACAGAGTTACGAGAAACGCTTGCAAATTGCTTTCTGCGAAAAAAGCATGATAGGATTCCGTGAAATCGCATTAATTGTTGGCTGCTCAATGAGTGCAGCTTTTGTGGTGTGTAAAAATTTTTTCCTTAAAAAAGAGCAAAAACTTTACCATGGGTAAGCAGATATAATAGAATTGCAAATTTACCAACAGAAATGAACTTTTCTTTTGTTAGCTCATGTTAGCTCAAACATTTTAGGTCCTTTCCAAATAAAAGGATATAAGAAAAGTCGATTCAGCAGCAAATGCAAACAATGTCAAAATAACAATTGCTCTCTATTATAAAAATTATGGTGGAGGACGAGTGAACTGGGATAACATGGGTGCAAAAACTTTACTTTGATGTCATTCGCTTCTATATCTGTCATTTCAATCCAATATTGGCCATCATTGTTGCTAAGCAAATACAGGGATGATTTGATACTTGCAAAGTTAGAACAATTTTTTGTGATTTGTTTCCAACAAAATAACATTTCTGCTCAAATTTGTCTTCTTCTGAGACATACTTAATCTTTATTGCGTTAGAGGAGGATGGCATAAACTGATGATGACGTCTGGTTCTAGGTTCTTCTTGTCAAGTAGAACCTACAGGCCAGTGAAGTTCTGACACACTTAATATCGCTTGATTGAGCACAAACAAATTTAGTTTCTTTAATTTAATTTTTGACTAAATTCAAGCATCTTTTTGGCAGTGAAGATTTCAACATCAATGGGAAGTTGTTGGCTTTCCTTTGCAGTTATTCTTTTCACCATTCCTCCAATCCCATCACTGGGTGATTTCCAATGGCTTGCTGCAAGAAATTCCAAACAAAGTCCACAGAAAAATGTGCAGCACAAACATCTGAAAAAGTATTGGAATTTTTCCAAGGAAGGTTTCATTTCCTTCTTTATGCATGCCATTGTTTCCTGTAGCAATTTGTAAACAAAACTGACATCATGTTCCAAATCATCAGACAATATGCAGATCAAAGATTCATCGAGGGCATCATTCGTTCTGAAGTTTACTACAAAAGAGTGGAGTGAGTACTGACATTTATTCTAGTTGGCATTCCTAGATCTCATCTTGCACTATAAAAGAATGGTTCTCTGCAAATTCATCTAGGACAATTGCTTCATGTTGCCTAATTGTTTCTTTGAGTTGTCCCAGGTAGCTTGATTGTGTCCAAGCAATAAAAAGGCGAGAAGTGCTTTTTATCTAAGCCTTTCACTACAAGCATCAATGAACTCCCTCGGAGTAAGTTTCATTAATGCTAAGTCAGTTCAATAAGTTGTTGTCCTCTGTCTGAACTCAATCTCAACATCTTCAACATTCGTCACTACCTTCCTGGCGCCCTAAATCTAGATCATATGCATATTTCTTTACCATATGTTGATTAAAAAACTCCTCAACTGGCTCACTGCCTGAGCAACTTTTACAATAATACTTAGCATCAGCTTAACATTTTATAACATAGCAGAGGTACAGACTTAATGTGTTCTGCAAAGATTGAAAAGGTCATTTAGGTTGAAAAATGGCAAACCTTGAAAATCCATTTTCATGTTTTGGGTGTCTTAATTTGTATGCAGTATAAAGTTACTCTAAGTTGCACAAGAGCAACCTTTTGATAGATGTTGATTGTCTTGACAATGACATAATCTTTCTTGCTAGGAAGCTGTCTAGAAAATACATCATGACAATGGAATGATTGCATTGCGTCTATTATTTCCTCAGATAGTCTCAGTTGCTTGTGAAATAAGGGTATTCTGATATTCCTTTCTGTATGCACAAAAATCGTTTTCTCTCTGAATAGTACTCTTTGAAACAGAGAAAACATATGACTGTAACTTTTCTTATTCACCAAGAGTTAGGGACAAAAGACAAAATCTGCAGCCTCTGTCTTCTGTTGGAAATTCTCAGCTTCTCCTTCATGCAGTGGACAAGGTAATCCAAATCAACTGTTTTAGATTGGGTTTCTGCATCAATATTTTTTCTGACCTTTGGTCCAAATTCAGTTTAATCAATCTCCAGGACAGAGGCAAGTTGACAGGAGACATCATGCTCCATTTGCTGTAGATTTCTTTTTCCCAGGCTTTTGAGTATAAAGTCACTGAATGAACCTCCAGGGGGACAAGTCAAGCTCACACAAGTGACTCCCTTGTTGTGTCTCATTGTATCTCATCTCTTATAGAAATCTTCTGGCGTTTTTGTTACCTGAGATCTACATTGTGGACAGAGCTTTTGACAAGATTTACAAAAAGATCATTATTGCACAACTTTTTGCAGCTTTCACAGCAATTGGACAAGCAATGTATGAAGAGACACAAACAATATAGCAGTGGAGAAGCAACAAAGAACAGAGCAAAACATGAAATACAGAAGGATACAAGTGTTTTGACTTGATCTCATCATTCAAGCAATGCTTTATATAAAACAGAACCATATTCTGTTGACTAGAGACAGGTATTGTCAACATATTGCTTTGAAAAATAGACTTATATGTTTCTGAGGGCTTATAGGGTTCTTTTATAATCCTTGTAGCAGGAAACACAGTTTCCAGTGTGGCACATTTAAATATTGGTAGTGCTATTTGAGAAAAATGTTAGTCACTAGGGACTTTGCAGGGCCAATATGCAAAACTTGTAAATGGAAAATTTGAGACGGCAACAGTTTTCATGTATTGCAGGCACACAACAGGTTTCCAGTCTGTACCATGTGGGTAATCTTACACCCACATTGAAATTTTTCCATGAAAAGGTTTAAGCCAAGAATCTGGGGCATTGCGTTTTGGCCCATTTTAGGAAAGACTTAAAAATAGTGATAAAGCAATTTCCCTAACCTGGTTTCATATCTTCAATTAAATCTTCCACATTCCCAATTCGATAGTCAACAGGTTCAATCAACTCTTCAAGAATCTTCCCTTCTAAAAGTGGCCCATCTGCTACACCAACAGTAAGTTTCTTTTCAGCACATAAGGCAGCAGTGCCGATCAGTATTTTGTGGCCATTGTGAATTCTGTCAAATGTACCACCGATCACAACCCCAGGATAGGTGTTAAACTTTCTTTGAGTGTCATCAAGTATTTGTCCTTCCGGTGGGTCATTTTGTATATCTGCATGAACTTTCAGGTCATCCCCTGCATGAACGTATTTCAAATGGAAACGTCCGTTGTGGAAAACATACCTGGAACTCACAACATGCTCAAACTCCATCAGATTTCTTATTGAAGAAGTATTGCCGATGCAGAGCTCAATAGGTCGGGAAGTCGATCTTGGTACAGATCCGAGTCCTGCGGGGGGCAGCAAAACCCGAACATCGATTCCTGCACATAACTCTGCGGCATTTTTGTAAACTTCAGACATAAAATTGTAAAATTCTCTAATATTTAACACGTTGCCTCCAGATCGTGTCCCGGTTGGAAGAGAAGCCGGCTGTGCAAGGGATGTTGTTAACAAATCGACATACAAAGTCTTGTTCACGCATTTTGCAGCCTCTGTTAAAATTTTCTGTAGGAAAGTCAATTTAGGGCGATATGTAAGAACCAATACTCCACTTTTGAACAATGTGGTCATTTTTGAGTCATAAACTTTCACATACACGACGCACCGGCCTCTAACACCATTTGCATGAAAACATTAGTCTCTTGGTTTTACCTCGATTTCAAAGTGAGGGCAAGAGAAGTTGCTGCTGGAGAATGGGTTGGATATCATGCCATGTCATCTCACCCCGCCCGGGTGACAATAGCCCCCAGCCTCTGGACTATGTATGAGCTCACTCACGTCATGTCTCTTGCTTTTTGATTGGAGGGGTATGAGGGGCCAAAGGCCCCTTAATAATAATAATAATATATCTCGCCAAATCTCCGTTTCGGAGCAGTTACTGTGGCACAAACACAGAATTGCCAGGAAAGACGTCATGTGCAGTATAGTACCACAGGCTAATTTTAACTTAAGTTTGAAAAAGTTCAACCAATCTCTCGATTTCTGTCAGGCCTTTTGCTTTGCTTTTTAGAATTTGTTCCATTCCTGGAAGGTGAATTTTTCGCATTGCCATAAATGTTCTAAGTTTTCTTCATGTAATCCACACCTTTTGCAACTTATATTATCATATTTTCCTTTGTAATTAGCTTTTAAATCGGTCATGTGTAGTTTCAATTTTAGTAACGTTGGTCCCTTTTTATGTTTTATATATTCTTTTATTCCAAAATTGCCTTTCTTATGAACCTCATCTTTGTTTTATTGCTATTCTTAACTTGCTGCTCTATCTTCTTTATGATTTTGCTTTTTAATATTTTTTTCCAATATTTCCTTGATAGATCTGAAATTTGTTTTTCTGAGCATTGTATATTTAGTTCAATCAAGTCATTCATTATTTCATAATACCAACCATTTCTTAGGTTAAGCTGCTTATGTTCTTGGTATACTTGTTTTGTCCTTGGTATACTTGATCCCTTGATAATGGCCTCTTGTAATTATCAGATTCATTTGACTGTAGTTCCTTATTCATACGATATTTCTCAAAACTTGCCAGGGGTTAGCCCATTTTCAAGATGGGTTTTCAAGAGCCTATTTAAAGTCCTCTTTCATTAAAACCTGCCATATTCCTTATTTTTTCTTCCGGCGTCCCTGGATCCAACCACGTAGCTGTAGATGTCGGATAGGGTGGGCAAACTCGAACAAGAACAAAATTACATAAAAACCCCTCATTTAGGCTGTAAAATGTATCGTCAAAATAATTGAGGAGAGAGGCCTAAGTACTGATCCCTGTGGTGCTTCTTGTTCTGGTTCATAACAACAGGTGTAAGTTCATTTTACTTGGATTCTTTGCTTTCTGAAACATTCTTGCATAAGTAAAAGAAAATAATTTTCTACTCTATAAGAATGTAGTTTTGTTAAAAGACGATTCTTTGCTCGAAAGTCAAACGTTTTTGGTAAATCTATTGAAATGGCACCAGTATATCAAAACTATTTCAAATGCTTAAAAGCTGTATCTTGCCAGACGAATGTCTACAACAAATAGGGGGAGTGTCTACAGACGAATGAAAAACGTTTTCGCGGACAATATGGATGGAGGTTACCGTAATGGCAGTGGTTTGGATCGTGGGCTGCAGAACCAATGATCCCGTGTTCGAATCCCTAACACGACCAAATTTTCACTTAGAGTGAAGCAAGGATGCGGTAAGAAGATCTTTTACTGGCCTAAATTGAAGCTATGAATTCTTAATAGAATTATTGTATATTTAGCAAATAAACATGCGTATGCTAACAATTCACCAGGTTAATCTTACGTGCAACATCAAACATTTATTAGTTATATCAAAATCAACCCAGTGCCAACGTTTGTGACATTGTTTATGACATTGTCTGTGACAAACGCTTAACTGCTGCCATTAACCCTCCTTCGTTTATTTTCACGAGTATTCGGGCTCCAATTCTGATGACTTTCAATCTAATTCTTATGTTTAACAGGCACCAAAATGAAACCAGGGATTGGATAAATATTGTACCATCTATATGTGTAAAGATGAGAGATACTAAATAGATGGTAGGCTGTGCTCCAGACCCCGAACTTGAAAGTGGAGAAGGCAGATCAAAATCTCACGCATTGGAGAAGCAAGAAACAACAGAAATCACAATACTATTTAACAAAGAATAATAAGGACAAATAACGGAACATAGGCTTCACAGTTATGGGAGGTTGGGTAAAAAACACAATATATGTAGGTATTAGTCAGAGGAGCAAAACAAAGCGACGACGAGAATCAAATGTTGTGTAATATAATTTTAGAATATATTGAAATTAAAGAAAATTAATATTTTGCCCGGTATACACGAATGTAGACACTGAAAATAGGGGGGGGGGGGGGGGTTGTGGTGGCGTTAGCACAACGAGTGCATTTACGAGCATTTACTAGAAATGAGTTTTTTGGAGTAGAATATTGTTTTACAAATGTACACTGAAATTGAATAGAAATTAGTGGTAAATATATCTTAATACTCTCTTCTTTTTACTGGGTGCTACAGTATAGAGGGGACCTAAAAACAATGGGGTATCGTTTAGATGGAGCGTTGAAAAGAGGTGTAAAATGAAAAGTTTTCAGGAGCAGATTCTCCTTACAATACTGAACTCAGAGATTCCTTACAATCATGAACGTTTCCAGGAAGTTTCAAGTTTATGTAGTACACTCCCCTCACGAAAGTATCCGGACAGTATCGAATTTACATAGTTGCAAATGTGTTTCGAGAAAAATTTTGCTAAAGCTGTGTTATTGCTATGTAATCAAACATTGTGACGATTATTTTGCTAAAATTGTTGTAGTAACTGAAAAGAAGGAATTCGCTTAAATAGCAGCTGAAAGGGCCGCGGAAAAGGGGGCGATTGGTTGGCAAATTGCCCTAGGGCCTTGGGGCTCTGGGGGCCTACTATAGAATTGCATTCCATTTTAAAAATAGAATAAATAAAACGTAGCAAAAATTTACTTAAAATAGTAAAAAGTTATAAACGATTGAAAGAAGTGACTAAAAGAAGTATTCTGCGATGCATTATGAGGTAAAATGAAGGGCGTGGTCGCAAAAAATTCAGCCTGATCTGCTCGCAGGGGTTTGCGGCATTACTCAATTGCATCAAATATGAATAAGAAAATTGAAACTTCACATTATGTTGGTTAATGTTGCAAGGAAAGTTAAAAGTAATACAGAATTAGAAAAGAGAAAAGCTACATATGACGTTTATTGTGTTTGATCAGCCAACCATTGCCACCAACAAAAGCCATATCTTTTCCAAACGCATTTGCAAAATGGGAGAGTTTTCCCGAATTCTGAAGTGTGTAGTCAGCAAAAATGTTCCCGGGGGTAAAGCCCCGGACCCTCTGCTGTCGGACTCCTCTTTGCCCCTCCTATCTTCTAACCCTGGCTACGCCACTGGTCTGGAACACAAGCTACCTGTACCTGCGCATCATGTTCATTTTATTTATACTTATAAGAACCAAACATTATTTCTTCAACACAGTGCCCCCGAGAAAAATGTGCAACTCTAAATCTTCTTTAAAAAACCCTGCCCGATTCTACGGAAAACTCCGTACGTACAGAATTTTGATTGGGTCCAGAGTCTCCCAGAAAAGAAAGTTATCAACCACTATTACGCGATCACAGAAAGGAAATTCAATAATATAGAACAAAGAAAAGATGGGACGGAAAATGTTTATGCCACAGAATAAGAAAATGATTTTTCCCTATTTTGCAAATTACCATGGAAACGGCCTGCAGCCTCGATATAAGGGGTGAACTTTTAAGGAGAGCAATCGTAAAGGTGGTAGCTGCCGTTCCATGGAACACCAAAACATGACAGTACCTTTCTGATCTTGCAGCGTTTTGGTAAATATTTTAAGCTTTCTAGTCTCTGTTAGACTGTGGAAATCACGGATATGGGACGAAAAGCCACCCTTGCAGCATGTTCGCTCAGCCAATGGGCAATGGACTTCGATGGAAATCTGCAGAGAATCCTCGAAAGTATTCTGATTGCAAAAGAGAAAGGAGCAAGGTACCGTCTTGGGCCAGAATTAGAAATCCCAGGCTACGGGTGTAACGATCATTTTATCGAGTCAGATACCTTTCTGCATTCCTGGGAAGTGTTAGCATGTCTTTTGGAAAATCAAATATGTCGAGATATCTTGATTGATGTTGGAATGCCCGTGATGCATAAAAATATTCGTTACAACTGTCGCGTCATCTTCTTGAACAAACGCATTTACCTGATCCGTCCAAAGCTAATGCTTGCCCTGAGTGGTAACTACAGAGAAAGGAGGTTTTTCACTCCGTGGACAAGAGTATGCTATCTTTCGATACAGTTTTTATTACTTATATATCTTTATCTGCAAGCATTTTGCGGAAGCTACCAATTACTTTATCTAATATTCCAACTGTAGGACAGTTTACCCCCGTCTCTAGTACTTGCCCTTGTACGTAGGATTTCGGTTAGGAACTTCATTCTGTGGCAATACTCGTATGATCGAAACCTTAACTCCTATTCAGATAAAGTAACACCCTTACATTACTGCCACAGAATGAAGTTCCTAACCGAAATCCTACGTACAAGGGCAAGTACTAGGGACGGGGGTAAACTGTCCTACACAACTAAAGTAAAAGTACAGATTTGAATAACCATTTTTGATAAATTGCTAATAAGCAGAAAAAAGTCACATAAGAAATTAGAATTAATGCTAAAAAGAAGGGCTTTATGAATCCTATCTAGTGTGTGATCCTTGATAGTCTGACTAGGAAATCTCTGTCTCAATTTTTGTTGATCCATTTGAAAACTGAAGTTCTGTTACTTACACATTATACTTGAGTTGTTAAATGCAATTTTCTTATAGCAAAGAGAGACAGAGGAGTATTTCCTTCCAAGAATGATACCGAAATCCTACGTACAAGGGCAAGTACTAGTGACGGGGGTAAACTGTCCTACACAACTAAAGTAAAAGTACAGATTTGAATAACCATTTTTGATAAATTGCTAATAAACAGAAAAAAGTCACATAAAAAATTAGAATTAATGCTAAAAAGAAGGGCTTTATAAATCCTATCTGGTGTGTGATCCTTGATAGTCTGACTAGGAAATCTCTGTCTCAATTTTTGTTGATCCATTTGAAAACTGAAGTTCTGTTACTTACACATTATACTTGAGTTGTTAAATGCAATTTTCTTATAGCAAAGAGAGACAGAGGAGTATTTCCTTCCAAGAATGATAACAAAAATTACAGGCCAAACAACAGTTCCTTTCGGTGATGCAGTTATAGCTACAAGGGATACATGTCTTGGGTCAGAGATGTGTGAGGAAATGTTTGTGCCAAATAATCCCCATATTCATATGGCAAAAGATGGTGTAGAAATAATCACAAATGGCAGTGGGAGTCATCATTCGCTAAGAAAACTTAATGAGAGGATGGACCTTATTTTAAATGGTACTGCTAGAGTAAGTTTTTTATACTTCATGGAGGTTTTTAATTTTTGGCAGTTTTTTAGCTGAAAGATCCATAGCCAAATCACAATATTGATAATGAGCCCTTGAAAGATACAATATTGATATGTCAGAATATACAGTATAGTAAGTTTTTGCAATGAGTAAAGAATGTAATCAGAGATGAAAAAGAAACCTTATACTCTCATTGCTCTCTCCAAAGAAGGCTGATTAATAATTGTCAGGTACTTATAAGTATAAATGCTTCTGACATTTTTACTCTAAAGAGTGTTGGACAGAGATTACTTGTGTACATGCTATGTTTCCATTTCATGCTATCTCAAATATTTGCAGTACCTAGGCTTATTTGATTCGGAAAGTTCTTGTTTTCTTTTTTTTGCAATGCACAAGTCACAAAATTGTAACAACATTTTCTGCAGACCTCTTTTTGCCAGAGAAATTCTGAAGCTAAATGAAACAAGAAAATGTTTTACCAATCTCATAAAATACTTAGATTTTCAGTGGCAACTATTCAGAAATTTTTCTGCAAGGAAAACATTGCTAAAACGAAGTTTATATAAATTCAGTTTTATTTTCACTTTTTCCACCAGTGAAGTTCTTTTATGTAGAAATATGTTAATGTAATAGTGTTGCTAGATTATTTTGTGTATACATTTATTAATATACAGGCTTTTAGTGTATTGAACAGGATAGTTCTAGTAGCTACACCTAGTTTCACACTTAATGCAATCATCAGGCAACTTTATGAAAACATAAGTTTATCAAACTCCAAGTGATTCAGATTAACAACTTTTTTATTGTATTGTAGGCAGGTGGTGTATATTTATATTCAAATGTTAAAGGCTGTGATGGGGAGAGAGTTTACTATGATGGATCCTCACTGATTGTTATCAATGGAAAAGTACTTGCACAGGCAGCTCAGTTCTCACTTGATGAAGTGGAAGTGTTGACTGCTACAGTTGATATAGAGGATGTCAGATCATACCGTGGAAGGTCCAACAACTCTGGATTGGATAATACAAGGAATGAGGTGTACAGGCGAATCTTTGTGGATTATGCCTTAACCCATGACGATAGCCTAGTTATTCCAGCATCACCTATAATTGATATGTTCTATCATACTCCAGAGGAAGAAATCGCTCTGGGACCAGCTTGTTGGCTGTGGGATTATCTAAGAAGATCAGGATCCTCTGGGTTTTTTTTACCACTCAGTGGAGGTGGGTTAACACCATAGAAAATATAGCAAAGGGGTATAGGTTCAGGGGGAACAGAGGGGTGCTGCAACCCCAGACAAAAAACATGTTTCAAAAAACGAGGCATTTTGCCACCTGGAGCTGCTTGGTTGACAAATTTTCCAACCTGTCCACAGTTAAGAATGATTCACCAACTTTTCAACAAAAGGGATCTGTCTGAAAACAATGAAACAATGTTTGCTATATGGTTTATGGTTTTCTGCACTTTCGTTAAAAAAAAGATATTTCAGTTTCTTTTGACATCAAATGTTAACAAACTATAGTATTACCTGTTACAACTGGCAATGGAATAGTAAATGGTTGTGCAGGAAAGAAACAACAGATAGCGTAAAATAGCAAGAATGAGAATGGTTACACAGCAAGTACGAAATTTGTGTTACGAATACATTCCTTTTTTAAAAGAAACACGCTATAAGAAACGACAACTGGGCAAGTGGAAAAAAATTTAAAAAGTTTCAGAAATAATTCGTTTTTGCTCGTTGACTCTCCAACAAGGTGAGAGATAAGCGGTTGGGATTTGTCAAAACATAGAACCAATCATTCACCCTTCCTGAACTCTCTCGTTACTTTTGATCCGCATTTCTGCTTCCCTTTATGCTTTGAAGTTTATGTATATGTTATTTGCCGATCTTTATCATGTTATTTTTCGCTCTTCCGTGCTTTTTTCAGATTAAGAATCTTTTAAGAAAGAATGAGAATTGGAATTTCCTATACCGTTAAGAAACTGGAGTACTTCAAGTCAACCTTCATTTCTAATAGAAAAGAAGTGTATTTCAGTTATTCTTTCGTGAAGTTTTAATGCGAATCAACTTAATCTTCCATTACCCTTTAAATAACATTGTCCTGCTCTTTTTCTTTTTGAATAAAGATGAGTTTTATTGGATACTACTCAATATATCTGTGTTTCTACACAAAACATGCTCTTTTGTAATTTTAAGGAATAGCAATGCACATAAAACTGTCTTCCTAACATAAATCATGTTTACAAGTAGACATGATAATTTGTTTTTTGGCTTGTATATACTCAAATATAAAAAGATAAACAACAAATTCTGCAAGGGCTAAATAGCCCACGCAGCCAAACCAGCAGGGGTCTTTTTTAGCCCGCGTGCTTTTTATTCCCGGAGAGGCCTGCTTTTAGAGTCTGTTGAGCATACTGTGGCCTCTCCTCTCTTCATTTGTTTTTCTTTGTTTGTCTCCCAGATTTGGCCTTTCCTCTTTTGTCGGAACAAAAGCAGTGGTGGTCTGTTCTTCATCATTTTTGATTGATAACAATAATTTAATTTACTGAACAAGTTAACCTATACAAAAATGAAAGATTTATATTATATCAAAGATTAATATTATTGTTACTATTATTTTCTGTTTAAGGAATCGATAGTTCCTCAACCGCATGTATCGTGGCCTCTATGTGTAACCAGGTTTGTAAAGCAGTGAAAAATGGCAATGTTCAAGTATTGAAAGACATCCAAAGAATTGTGAAAGAGCCAGACTACATACCAACAGATTCTAAGGAATTGTGTGGTAAAATATTTGTAACTTGCTACATGGGAACTGAGAACTCGTCAGCAGAGACAAGAGAAAGAGCAGCAAATTTGGGCAGAGATATTGGAAGCTATCATCTAGGTTTGTTTCTACTGGCTAATTCTTGTGTCTAGGCTATTGTGTTTGTTGCAAGAAAATGTATGACGTCACAAAACCACGCTCCCCTCCGCCCTCCCCCCCCCGCCAGCTATAAGATATTCAGACTAAAATACCCAGGACAGTACAGCTTGCTAAAATAGTGTCTAGATGCGTTTTGGAGATCTATTATTGAGGAATAGTTTGTATATCTTCGGATCAGTAAAACCGGGGATCGTATTGGTTATTTCATTGTTTCTGCAGTACTTTATGACAAAAGCTGCAACAAGTGCCTATTTTACTTCCGGGGGGGTGAGGGTGGGGGGGGCTGCTTTGATTCTGTTTAGAATCTTTTGTCATCCTAACTGCAATGGTTCTTGTAAGTTTCTGTGATTCCAATAGGCACTTAACCAATCCCACTGTCACAGCATTAAAAAACGTTCTCAAACGAATCTTACTTCAAATCCATGTTGGTTTTACAAGTTCATTTCTTTTTTGGTTATGTTTAAAGGTAGTTAAGTTTATTTCCAGCGCCAAAATATTTCTAAAAATTGTTATGTGATCAACCTTTAGTACAATGTTTAAAGAAAAATGAAGGGGTTATAGTCGAACCTTCTGCGTTCGAACAAAACGTCCTGCGTTCGAATCGAAATTTCCCCGAGATGAATTATCACAGATTTAAAGCTTTGCCAAACTGACCGCTACAAGCAACAACGGAAATCTTGTAAAGGGCTTTACACTATCGTTTTCCCTCGTTTTTAGCGATCATACAAAATTTTGTACCTGAGTATGGAAGTGTAATTTGCCCCAATGGGAAGCTCTTGGCAACTTTATATCCATTACAAGCGTGGCAAACATTGCTTAATGATTTTTTTCTCTTTGTTGCAGGAATAGTAATCGATACAGCCGTGCGAGCGCTTGTTGGTATATTTACTACTGTTACCGGATCAAGCCCGCGGTTTCGAGCACATGGAGGGACTCAGCAAGAAAATCTTGCCTTGCAAAACATACAAGCTCGTACTCGAATGGTGATCAGCTATTTATTTGCCCAGCTAATTTGCTGGTCTAGAAACAAACAGGGTTCTTTGCTGGTACTTGGTTCAGCAAATGTCGATGAAAGGTATGAGTTATGATTTGATACGAAAAACCACTTTGTTTAGATATCTGATTGGGCCATTGCCATCTGAAAATAAACATAGCAGAAAAAGAGAGCCATATTTCGTCTAACTACCTAACCTCATATCAAAATTTACGGAGCAAACTGTTATAGCCCAGTGTACCTACAGTTCTTAAAATATTAGGCCTGTGGGGTCATGCCTGTTTTATCTCTCTTTATATGAAATTTATGTGCCATGAGAATGCCAATCGACGCTAGCTTTTCAAGGGAGAAATCCTATTTTCATCTTGCTTTCTTAATACATTACAGTCTTCTTGGATACATGACGAAATACGATTGCTCAAGCGCAGATCTCAATCCCATTGGCGGTATTAGCAAGACAGATCTTCGATCGTTCATCTTCTATTGCGTAGAGAAATTCAACTTTACATCATTGATACCAATCCTAGGAGCACCACCAACTGCAGAGCTAGAACCACTTGAAAATGGCCAGATTCAACAGACTGACGAGGTTAGGCTTCCTTTTACCCGCGAGCTTATTTGTAACCGCGAGATTGTGTTGCACCCGCGAGACCTTTTTTTATCCGCGAGATCTTTTTTTTGTTTTCCATGCAGTACTTGTAAATATATTATGTTTGATGAATGATTAAAATTTTTAGAGTGATATGGGCCTTTCATACGAGGAATTGTCAGTTTTCGGGAAGTTCCGCAAGGTTTATGCATGTGGGCCATACAGCATGTTCACAAAACTACTTGGAGAGTGGAGTCAGAAGCTATCACCGACGGCCATTGCCGATAAAGTCAAGCTATTCTTCAGAAAACATGCTATAAATAGACACAAAATGACAGTTTTGACGCCGGCCTATCACGCCGAAAGCTACTCGCCGGACGACAACAGGTAAGCCATTTATTTGCTTTGCTACACAACGCCCAATAGAATCAACACTGCTCTTCTTCATCTCTTTAGAAGGCTGCCTTTTTTAGTTTTCACCTCGTTTTGAATCCACCAGCAATAGCTCGTTTGTCTTTTTCCGTCTAAATCAGCGGTTGTAAAGAGTTACGCGTATTTCTTAATATCAATTTTCCTCCACTCGTACCTAGCGCTGACATTGGACTTATGACCTGATGGGTTTTCGCTTTAGATATTTGATCAATTACATCAAGAATTGTATTATCGATCTTTTCCATATCTCTTTTTTATAAGAGCTAATGGTTGTGATGACTCAATTTGTGCTTGTTAGGTTTGATCTGAGGCCGTTCCTGTATCGTGTCAGCTGGCCATGGCAGTTTAGCCGTATTGACAGGGCGTTGCATACAGTGACAAGCAGGCTTGCCCAGATGACAGAGGGCTCATTAGAAGCGAAACACACCTCTACCAATCATGGATCGTCTTCCTCATCAGCAACAGCATCCACAGATAATGCAGGTTTGCCTGAGGCTCTACGATTTACGAGTAATGAGTAGAGAGAAGAGTGATTTTTTAATTCATGCATTTTAAGAAGATGCCGTAGTTGTAGCAGAATTTTGTTTAAACTCCTGTTTATAAGAACCAGGTATCAGCCGAGGCTCGAGATTTTTGTTTCCTGGATTGTCTGATCAAGTGCTCCTAATTTTGTTCTTATTTCAACACTGATTGCTCACGACGACTTGTTTCTTAGGCCGTCAAGTAACAATGTCGTTTTTAGTAGCAGAGTTGATGAGCTCCTAAAATCTGTTCTGTTTTTTCAACACGAGCAAAAATTTTCAGTACCATTTTTTACGATATACATCCATTTCCTTTTCACAATGCGAATTTTTCGTTTGAAGCAGGCCACGTTCTTACGTTTTTCTCATTTTTATAGACATTAGAGCCTCGGTGCTCTTATATTGTGCTTTCTTAATAAAAAAGGAGTTTATTACTTACAAAGACTTCTGGACATTGCCAATAGTAACTGATTCATATTTCTATGTAAAATGCATGTTCTGGTATTCTGTTCTCAAATACTACTATTTCCGTTCCCTCATAACAATGCTGATAGATTAGTCAAATATCTAACAAGTCGCACAAAAATATGTACATCCTGATGTCTTAAATATTGTAAACAAACTTTACTTCAATGGGGAGAGGTGGTGTTTGAATTCAAAGACTTTTGGCAGAGATTGTAACTTTATCAGCATTGTCGGTGAATCTGTTCTTATTTTGATGCTATTGAGCTTCAAAAATCAAGAGACGTCCTGTTTGATTATGTTGAAAATCAGTTTTTTTCTATTTCTAGGCCCGAATTCCTCCGAAGCAGTGAAGACTGAGCCTATAGAAATGGACAAGAACAACTTGGAAGACAAAAACTGTGGAAGCGAAAACAAAGAGCAACCTTCAGAAACGATGGAAGAAGACTTGGGTCATCGAAAAAGAAAATTGCATAGGCATGAGGTAACTGTTTGCCCTGCAAAGATGCTCAAAACGTGAGTTTTTAATCTGGTAAAATATCATGGAGATGGTGTTACTAACATTAGAAGGTGTTGGCCAAGACATCTGAGCACCCTCCTGTCTTTTTAACATTTTTCATATGATTCCGTCCAAAGTCTTTTGAAATAATTTTGTAATTATACTTCACCTCTTTAAAATATAGCCTCTTGATCTGGACCCTCGTTTTTTGGGACATGTAAGCTTGATAAGTAAATAATGGTTTGTTAATGGTTGTTTGATTTTTGTATAATTTAGTAATGTATGTCACAACTTGTATTATTGGCTCAAACTTTAAACTTGCTAGCGCAAAAATCCCTGTGAGTTTTTTGTTTACAAAAATTTAACCGAAGATTCTCAACCATATTATGCTTTCCGGGACACTTCTTCTTGCCGGAATTCCTTTTCAAAATCCAATTCTCAATTATTGTCTGCCTTTGCGTACTGTTTCACGATCAATATTTTCGTAGAAACTATTAAATTATAACACTATAAACACATTTCATGCATAAAGCATTGAACGTTCTGTTTATTTCGACCCGAAAACGTAACGGTAAAATCGAGGAGATTTTGCATTTTGTAAGGCTTACTCGAAAATATGTTTCCTTTAAAAGGTAACGGGCACATCAAAGAGACGCAATGACGAAAATTGTTTCTTGCCTACGTATGTTGTCTGTACTCCTGGCTGAAAAACTTGCATATGCTCGCAGCTACGCTGGTCTTCTTGTGCTCGCATCAGGCCAAAAATATCAATGACGTCGTGTATATTATACTACAGGGTAATTACCTTGACTACAGAAATGCATATATGCGCATTGGTCCCACTGATCGTCGGCGAAACTATACTTGTTTTCCAACCTGGTCTGTACTACCTTGCGTTCATCATTTTTACCACCTCATAACACTTAAGAATGGAACATCTATTCGAGAAAGCCACTCTCTTTTGAAATCACCCAAATGAAATCATGTTATTTACTGCAATTAGACCCTAATATCAAACTCGTGTTCTTCGTACAATTTGAACATTTTCCTTAACTAAGCCGCCTTTCTAGAAAAACTTTTTGAATTTATATTGTTGATGTCTTTTCTGAAATATTTCCTTGGTATTTAAAGTTTGTTCGAGAGGATCGGATCGGCGCGATGTTATGCAGAGAAAACATTGATTTGATTCATCAGTTCTAAGTTGGCCAAGATAAATAAACTAAGATCTGAAAGTCGTCGTTGAAGAAGAGATGTCAAAGTGCGTCCATTTGTTGCCACCGTCGAATCAGTGCTCTTGTACAACTGCAATACTTGGTCGTTGGCTAGTTGGTTGAAGGCAGTGTGTCGCGCTGTTCATTGGCAATTGTATGTTGAATTTTGAGGGTCCTCAAAATTAGAGAAGCGTGACAAATTAGTACAACTGATCAATAGCAAGTAAGGAGCCTCCTTTGTTAAGAAATGAAAACTCACTGAAATTTTGTTCTTTGTTTCGATAAACAAATAAACGGCGCGACGTACTGCCTTTAACAAAGAAGATCGAAGGTACATACAAAATTTTAAGAATGGCCCTCAATGTATCAAGGAAGCAGCACTCGACCAACACAGATCTATACGGAAAGCTACCATCAGTAAGCCAAGAGATTGCGGAAAGAAGAATAAGATTAGCCGGATACTGCGTAAGGCCTGAAGAAGTGGCTCGTGCTTTGGGAACCCACACATGGACATTCGTCAAGAGGATAAACTACAATGACAATGACGACAACATTAGAAGTGACACTGGCCTGGAGGACGTGCAGGACATCAGGAATCTGATGGGGGACAGAGAGAGAGCTGGAGTGGGGTTGTCAGTGGTGTTCGGCCGGGAGGTCGACCAAAGACAGATTTTCATTTCTAAACTAGTAAAATTTGATGCTCCTTAAAAAGCCCCGTTTGTTGGGCGTTGGGGAGAGGTCCGTTGTTTAGCTAAACCTCTTCTTGACTTAAGAAAAATATAAAAGTGGCTTATGCAAGGGATCTGGGCAGGCTGCAAATAGTCAACTAAAGAGGATAGGTTTTCAGATTTGATTGATGGTTTAGCAACTTTTGTGCAGTTCTTCTTTGTTAAACTATTCGCTGCACAGTAGGCTACTATTAAATGTGAGCGTTTGCACAACGTCTGTTCAAACTTCCCACAAAGAATACAAAGTAATTAGAGTATGACTGTTTAGCAGCTTAGGGTTTCATGTGAGCAGTTTTGAAGAACTTTTCAAGAAGTGTTTTGGAAATCGTAACGATAGTGTCATCGACGTAGTGAAGTGTTCCAAAGCTGTGGGTGTCACTAAAGCTATCCCTAAAACCTGCCTATGAAACTCTTTGCAATTTACTGTGATATAAGAAAATATGATTATATTTTTAATTTCTGCTTCATGCATGTGATCTCACCCATTTATATTTGGAAGCTTCTTAAATCTCTGATGGAATTTAAGAATTTGGTACCAATGCAAAGAACACATTCATGCTTCGATGTATAGGGAAGAAAATTATGAACAATCATTATCAAACTATTAGGGGAAAAACAGAAACTTCCATATCATCAGAAAATCAAGGGAGAGCCAGGACGCTGGAACGACCAAAGGCAATGGGGAGGCTACAGTAAAAGGGCATTTGAAGAAATACCCAGCTTCTACTAATTTTTTCGTAACTGCCATTTTCGTTCGACGTTGTGTAGGCATCTTGGAAGCATCTTGTAAGTGGGCTAACAACTGACAGAATGTTTTCAAAGGTTTTGAGAATTTTCGTCATGAATAAAGCACTTGTGTCAGAGTCTCATATCAATCATTTTAATAACTACAAAAGGCTGTCAATAATGTCAAGGGCCCTCATTGGCCTCCTTTGCGCCCCCTTTCGGGCTTCCCTTGTAAGAGCCTAATCAACAGATATGCAAGACTGTTCCTCTTTTGTAATAATGGCAGGTTGCTGCCTTTTTGATCATTTAAGTTTTGTAGCTTGATTCGGTGCAAAGGAACTTATACTTGGCTAAATAAATTTAACTGGCAAACATGCTTGTCTAAAGCTGAGATTAATCGGAAAAAAGTTGCAACTAACTAAGCGGAGTGATAAGATACAGTCTTAATCTCTTAAAACATCGATTGATTTCTACAACTTCCCAATGTCTGCCAAAATGTTTGACCGATTTATATGTAGATAGTAACATTTTGCAATAATTATGCCAAAACCTCCTGAGAGAAAACTCAAGCAAACCACAAAAGTTCTGGTCAACGCTTAAAGAGGCCTTTCCAGCTAAGGAAGTGTCTGATCATTCTAGCGCAGCATTCAATATCGATGTAAAACAAACAACAGATAAGGTTAATAATATTTTTCCACCGCTGCAAGGAACTAAAATGCAGTAAAAATGTCATCAAGGACTATGTTTGGGGAAAACCTGTTATGGCTGGAATCGTTTGTGTGAATTCCAAATTTGAGCACGTCAGTGAGAAAGACGTACATGACGAGTTGAAAAATCTTAAACGATAGAAGGCACAAGGGTTAGATGATTTCCCTCAAGGCCTACTAAAAGATGCTGCAAGTTTGATTGCAAAACCATTAGCTTACGTTATTAACATGTCACTAAGCGAACGGATAATACCGACAGAATGGAAAGCTGCTAAAGTTACAACATTACATAAATTCGGTCCTAGTACTGGAGTTGAGAACTATAGACCGATTTCTGTTCTCCCTTCTCTTTCGAAAATTCTTGAACGTATTGTTCACAGGCAGCTTTTAAATCACCTTGAAAGTATTCGCTTACCTGTCAACTATCATTTTGGTTATTGACAAAAAATGTCTACTGAATTAGCAGTAGCATTCTACATCAATTTGTCTAAGGCCCTTGATACAATAAGCCATTCTTTACTGTTGAATAAGCTCCCAAGTTATGGCATAAGTGAAGGAGAGCTGGACTGGTTTACGGATTACCTCTTTTTACGAAAGCAGCCTGTCGAAATAATTGGAGCAATTCTAACGCTTACCCAGTCTTTACAGGAGTCCCCAAAGGCTCAATATTGGGTCCACTACTATTCCTCCTTCATATGAACGATATAGGGGGATGCTAAAGACATTCCTCGATCATCACTTATGCAGATAACACTGTTCTTTTTACAACACCTAACTGTGTACATGATATAGAAGGATGGTTGAACGAGGACATTAACAGTTCACACACATGGCTAAATGAGAATGAACTGATTTTGAATTTAAAGAAAAGGAAAACGGAATCAATGTTGTTTGGAACTGGACAGAGGTTGAATTTGCTTGGTGGGAAGCAGCTTGAAGTTTATGTAGAAGGAAAGCTCATGAACTCAACCACAAGTTATAAATATCTTGGAGTGCATTTGGACCCAACTTTGACACTTGCCACACACTTTGATAAAACCTATAAAAAACCTGAAAACAGAGTGAACATGATGAGAAAAATAAGAAATAGTCTGGCATCAGATGCAGCTGAAGCATTATACAGAACAACGGTTTTACCAATTCTTACATATTGCGGTACTCCGTCACTAGAATTACCTGATCTAGACTAAAACAGATCAAAAGCATCGAGAATAGAGGAAAGAACGTAATTACATCAACACTTGGAAAGAATGTGAAAATAAGAACTCCCTCAGTATCAAAACTGATAAAAAGAGAGCATGTACTATAGTTCGTTCTGCATACAAAAATTTCTGTTGGCGTGGGTCTTTCATGACAGAAAACAAATTAAGGTAGATTGCTAGGCAGTGCGAACCAGTAAAGAAGTCTGAAAATGCCAAGAGGGCAAATCGCTCTTTGAAAATTTCGTACAATTTTTGTGAAAACAGTTTCTGCATTGGGCAAAACAGTTTCTTGCCAAAAACGTAAAATAAGAGCACGGTTTGTTAATAAATTAAGGCCCGGTCACAGCAATGAGATTCTTGTCATCATTGTTATAATATGAGCAGCTGACCTACCAGCCTTTCGGATCTCACACTTGCATGCCAGAGTCGTAGTCTCATTTATGAGCAGAAAAGAAATGCTGTAACAGTTTAATGTAGCCATTACTGTACTATAAAGTCATTTAGAATATTTCTCGAGGTACACATCGCTACATAACTTACAAAACGTTTCAGCTAAACGTTAAGACTAAAATAATTAGCCTTCGTCTTACCTTGAAAGCTTGTGATGGCAAATCAGGAAAAGTTATTTCACTTTCACTTGCGAACAATTGTTTTCCATTTCCTTTGAAGTCAACGACAAACAAACCAGCTACAAGTGGTCCTTCCTGAATGAGCTAGCTACCTCATACCGCATTAATGGCTACCTTAAGTCAATAGGCTACTTTTAAACAGAAATTAGAGCGACGAGATAAACAGACCGAAATAAGTCTAAATTCTCACAAAACTAATGTCATGCTTTTTCAATTACCTAAGAGACCTTGTGACATGCAGAGACAGCATCTGGGGAATATCTGTTTTGCATCTCAGTAGAGCAAAGCGCGAGACTCGATAACCCATGAGATTGAAAAAGGTGCATCATTGTTAGAATCTCGTTAATTATTAGATTAGTGTTTTCAAAAAGTTGTTTCGTGCAATAAGCACAGATCTATGCCTGAAAAAGTATCCATCGCACATGGGTCATACAATTTTACAATTTTAATAAGCTACGTACAATTTTAATAAGCTAAATGCTCCAGGGTGAGCCTTACCTAAGTACATTGTTGAAGCGGGGTAAAATTTTGGGTCGATGTAAGCATTCACTAATCAAATAATGAAAGTCAGTGGCAGTACAAGGGATGATGGCAAAGGGATAACTAGCATCCCCACTCTTGACAAAACATCGTCTACTCAATTCCTTTAAAAATTGATAAAATGCATTAGATAAGGGTAGGTCATGTTTTTAAGATTACCCCTTGGAAAGTACACCTGGCATAAAGCACTGAAAGTGGCAAAAGAAAGTGGCCTCATGGTTCACGCCAATCACCCTTTCATTCCGCAGTAGCTTGCGCCGCCGCTGGGAGTTGATATACATTAATGTTGAAAGTGATAAATCGCTAACAAAGTTTCCGTAATAAGTATATGCTTACGATTCTAGTTTATAAACAGAGAAAGAGTTTGCTGAGCCTAGGCCGTGGACACAGTCAGTTGCAGCTCCGTCATTGTTGTAAGTCATGTGTGCATCCGGGCCTGACCAGCATTCACCTTTATTCTTTAGTCCAAACAAGCTGTAGCCTCGTTCCCAAACCAACTTGTAACAATCGCTTGCAACACGCGTACCGTCTGATTCGCTTGTAGCTCCTGATCTGAAGAAAATGTTACCGTTGACTTCTTTAACATCTTTAGTATAGATATTGAAAGATACAAGGCTTTCCTTAAAACGTGTCCTAGAGAATTCCTCACAATAATGTCAAGTATGTATGCATGGATTTGATTGTAGCTCCTGCCTAATCTGAAGTAAGATGCTTGTGTCAAAGAAGGTCACTTGCTTTATGATATTCTTAAAGACCTAAAGATTCGAAACTATTAACAACTGTGCATCAATTCAATTGGCTAACTTTATCTGCTTTAAATCTCTTTCCATTTACGTGTGTAATGTCTCACAGGATCTCTTTGTCAACATGCCTTTGCGATTATATCGAGTAAAGATTCTTTTAAGAAGCATATATTTTTTTAGCACTCTATATTTCTAAAGTGTAAAATGGCACATTATTTGATGATTTTGTCACACCCTTTGACGTAACGTCAGTAATGGTAGGAAATTCTCTAATTTGGGAATTGAACCTTTAAGCTATAAAAAAACATAAGAGTCAAAAAAGTATAGAGAAAGCCCAGAAAACTTCTCAACAAGGTACAGATTTTCAAGTAACTTCCTCTACTTACGTTGTGAAATTGCCAATCAGATGTTTTATTGGTAGTGATGCTCCATCAGCATAACACCCAACAGAAACAATGTTTTTGTCTGGAGGTCTTTCTAAAAAGCATAGCAACTTTTTTAAAAAGTTGTTATTGCCACAGAGAAGAGCGAGGGGGAGGGGGGCTGGGTGCTAAGAGGGGTGTACTAACGGAGATGCTAAAGGAGAGGGTAGTTGCTAAATCTTATTTCATATAATGCACTTGCAAATAAGAAGATAACAAGGTATACAATGTATCATATTCGCTAGAAAAAGAAGGATATTACAGAAAATAGCCAGAATAAGTTTTTCTAAAAAACAGTGGGACGGGTTAGATGCCCAGCCAAGTTTTACTTGTTACAATATGACTAATAACGTCTTGCCACGATGAAGATATTGATAAAAGATGTACCTGAAGGTCCAAAATGGTAGACATAAACAGTGTCATGATCTCCTGTATTCTCATAACAACCGTTGTCTTTTCCTCTGTAGTAATAAGTGGGTGCAGCAGACTCATTTTTAGCCCAACATTCACCATAGAATTTGATGGCAAAGAACTTTAATAGCTCTCCATAACGCTTGATGGTCTCTGGCTTCTTAATGAAATCAGCACAAGCGATCACCGTTTTTGTCATATTGTTCCTAAAGTAAAAAAAGCAAAGCCTGCATTCATTTTTTGCGCATTTCTGTTTCGAAAACAGGGCCGAAGCAAAACATTTTGCTTGATTGAAGAAGAGAGGGTAAACTAAAGCTTTTCGTCTGACACTCTTTAGAGTTTAAAACGTCAGAACATAGATCGAAAACTCTACGCTAGGAAATATATATACCCAGTTGCGGTTCGAAATAGGCCAATCAAAAACGCGAGCACATGACTGTTTAGGTTGACCATCAGTGCCGCTTGCCTATTGAGAATGTTACCAGTGGAGTCCTAAGGTGAAAAAGAATTCCTTTTGTCTACACAATAGCGGTTTTTTTCGTGCTTATGTAGATAAATTCCAAAACTGCTAGATGGAACGACGATCGGGCTTTTCCAATAATCTGCAAGACAGAGGTGGCTGTTCTCTTTGGGGATGAGTTTTGTTTCTAATACTAGACGGGACATGTTGTTTTATTCTATCTTCCAATCTTTGGGTAGTGCGTCCTACGTAGCAGATCTAAAAGTACAATTAAAACATGCGATTCTGCTATCGGGCAGCATTTACTGGAAAACCCAGATTGTGCAAAAAACTATAATTGCGACATGTTTCGAATTAATGGTAAAGCCTGATCGTCGTTGCATCCAGCAGTTTTGGACGAAAAAACCGGTATTGTATAGACAATGGAGTTCGTTTTCACCTTAGGACTCCATTGGTAACATTCTCAATAGGCAAGCGGCACTGATTGGTCAACCTCAACAGTCATGTGCTCGCGTTTCTGATTGGCCGTTTTCGATCCACAACTGGGTATATATATTTCCTAGCGTAGAGTTTTCGATCTATGTTCTGACGTTTCAAATTCTAAAGAGTGTCAGACGAAAAGCGTTAGTTTACTCAAATGCTTGCTTTTTTCAAAGCCATTTTCAAGTTTTGCACAACCAAAAGATTGTTTACAAGAGAGGGTCTTAAACTATTCATTAAAAGAGCGACTATAACAATATGAGACTTCTCGCATCAGATGCTGACCCTGAAGTAGCTTGGGTAAGAACTTAAAGGATGGAGCTAATAGGAGTTGGCAAGTGGCGCTATCCCATGAACGATAAAAACTACACGACAAATTTGGAAAACTCAGAGTTACTTTAAAAGGTTAGAAAATTGCATATCAGAGTTTTTCAACGAAAATCAAGCCATCACAGAGCCTTTTCCAAGAAATATTAGCTGCGGGGCAAGCCTTTGTTTATATAAGGAGGAGGATAATAGCCTATTGTTAAAATCCATGACAATTAACTGGAGTTGCAGGGGCAATTGCCCCGTGAATGGTATGTTTAAAAAGGCCCTGAGCAAGCATGCCAATATTATGCTTTGATTATAGTAAAGACACTCATACAGAAATTCTGGAAAGCAGGCAGAACTATTTGTTTCGTATTTTGAACTTACCAGTCAATATCATCACGCAAATTTACGACAAGGTATGGATAATCCGAAGTTTTACCTTCTGAAAGGTAACAGCCAAGGTCATAGAACTTCTGATGCCACAAGCCTAAAAGGAGATCACAGAGTGTTCATCGTACTAGATAATCTGCTATAGTCTGTTAAAGAGAATCAAAATGTTGTCCAAATCTCGAGCCAACTATTTTATGAAAAAAAACTGTTTTGCTTCTGAAGCTTTAATCCATAGATAAAAATAGAGTGCATAAAATTGCAATGGCCACTATGTTCTTTTTTCTGTACATAATTTCTTTATGTTTATGAAAATGAAGCAAAAAAATTCAATTTTTAAAACTACAGAATCATATCGCTGACAGAGGGACTCCGACTAAAGTTGAAAGTTAGAGAGGCCAAGGGCAAAATAACAACCCATAATAAAAGATTTTGTAAACAATTATGGGAATGCCGTCATCAGAGGCCCTGTGACAAGCTTTGATATAGACCAAATGTATGAGCATTTCACAGCTATAAGTAATATCCCAAAAAAGGCAATAAGTTTTGGTATTGGTCGGTTCTCTTGCCTTGTACCTTTGCGACACTGGTTCCAGCCTACATGTCAATCGTATTCTAGGCTAGCGTATTGCCTACGGCTTTGTCACACTTGCAAAAGATGTTAAACAATCATCCCAGTAGAGGCCCAGTATAATGTCAACAAACAAGTTGCAAAATGACAGTTGCCACAGTTGTGATTTTTTCAAAACATCGGTATTAAAAACAAATTTCTAGAAGAATTCAAATTTCCTGGCGATAGCTAATTTGATGAAAATGTTCACTTCTATTTTCATACTTGGTACCTCTGGCTCAAATTACTAAAAAATACCTGGTGTGATTACTGAAGATTTCATCGTTGTCATTGTTGATTCTATGAAAAGGATATTGCAGAGTGATAGCGTCTTCAGCTTGGATAAAGGCAAAGCTTGGCGAGAAAATGCTAATCAAAAGATTTTCGGAAAATATACCATAGAATCCAATCCATCATACCTGATTTTATTTGAATAGATTTAAAGCTATAGTTCTATGCAAGCGAACGTAAAAGCAGGATAACATAAAATCTTGGATAAGACTTTTGAGTTAATTCAATGTTGTCGTGAATCGTATAGAATTGTAGCTTTAAAGAGAAATACTCGAAAAACTTACATTTTGAAATGAGTACTTGACATGCTGACATGCTAATAACTGTACATGAAATAGTTGATGGAAAATGACTTCAAAGTTAAGTGCTGCTGAGGATTTTGTTTTTTGTTTTAGAGAGAAATATCCGGGTCACGGCACCAAAACAATCATTTTTGCATGCATAGCTCGCATTTGAAACTCTGGATTACTCATAGTTTGCTCTTGTCATCTCACAACAGTATTTTCTAAATATAAAGACTAATGTTAAGTTTACAATTACAAAAAATATCAATATATTCCAAATAATTGCATCACTTTCAAGCAGCATTCATCATAGGACAGATTCACAAAAGTAAATAAAAGCTAGTTGGGTCATAGTTTGAGTGGCTAATCTTGACCAACTCGGTATCAGTTAGAAAGGTTGTTCTCTGTAGACATTAACCAAATTTGCATCAAAATGTGTGTAATCACCTGTGGCTTTCAAACTTTTAAACGCTTCTTACGTCCTTGTCAATTGTTCAATTCAGATCAGACATGCTATTCTGACTGCGAGACTTTTCTTTCAAATTGATATAAAATCTTAAGAGGAACAAACTGTTGAAAATCATAGCTCATTTTAGTGGCGAGTAGATTGTAAAATTTCAAACCTGCTGTTGTTTTATTTTCAGTCAATGTAGAGTGAAATGGAGTGATTGTTTGTATGGTGACTGTCGTAGCTTGCGTTGTTGCAGCTTGCATTATCATAGCTTGTGTTGTCGAAGTTTGTTTTGGTGTAGTCGTACCTTGCGTTGTCGTTGCTTGCATTGTCGAATTTCGGGTTTGGGTTGCCGTAGCTTGTTGTGTTGTTAAGAGGGCTTGCATGGACGTCGGCTCTTGTGTTGTTGATTCTCCTTGTGCTATTGTGGTTGCAATATCGATTCTTTGCCTTGTCCTTTTCCACTGTGTTGTTGCGGTTTTCTGAGAAAGTGTATGTGGTTGAGTTGTTGTAGATGTAGTTGTTGCAAGTTGGGTTTTTGATTTTCGTTTTTCTGTCGGTGATTTATTGACACTTGTGGTTGTTAATCCCTGATTTGTTGTTGGCCATGCAGTCGATGTTGGTGATCTGCTTGTTGTCGTTGTCTTGTGTTCAGCTGTTTCTTTCCTTGCTGTTGGTAGCCTTGTCGTTGGCGATGATAGTGTCGTTCCTGAAACTGATATCTTTTTCGTTGTTACCAATTCCAGTATTCAATCTGTTTCATTAACGATTGTTTCTGCATTCTCCTTTTCAAATTTAATTTTTAATATCTTGCATGCTATTTCATAGAGTGAGGGATCTCATCTTACATTCACGAAAATCATTAACATTTATTATTTCTTTGATCAAAGAAAGAAGCAACCTGTACTTGCAAAGTTAGTTGATTCACAAAACAAGAAAAACCTTCGAAAGCTTTAATGGGAAAATGAAGTGAAAAATGAAAACCAGCTGACAAGCAGTTTTATCGTGCGATTTATGTGCTTTAAACCGGTCAGCATTTCGCAAATTTTGAAGCTTCTTAATTTCTGGATTTTTCATCCATGGTGCTGGTGCCCTAGTTACTTAAATTCTTTTATATGGAGCATGTCTCTCTATAACTCCGAGAAAGAGGTTATTGAAAAATTCAGTATTTTATTTGGATCCGAAACCGCTTGTAAGAAGCTAAATTGCATTTTATTAACATTTTCAATAAAGATTGTCGTGTCCAATGATCTCTCGTCTCTTATCATTTTAAACCTTGGCTCGTAGCGAGGCATACGGAGGTTGAGAAATGTTTATGGCCCATCATGGTCACTAATACTGCTACCTGGTAAAACATTGGTAAATTTTACTCGAATAGGGTGGCTGACGATGATATGATCAATCAGCGAGGCCGTATTTTTCGTGATTCTTGTTGACTTATCCACTTTTTGCTTAAGGTTGAATTACTTCAATGCACCTAAGTATGATTCAATGTTCGAATTTGAGGGACCAAATATGTCGATATCTACGTCACCTGTCAAGTATATAGGGTCATCCCATGTTGCCGTTATGTAGCCCAATGTCTCTTCAAATCTACTCAACCAGTCTTTGATTGAAAGAATTTTTCTAATCGGTAGATAATACCCACCAAAAGGCGGCTATTTTTATTATGACCCGTTAATTCCATCCAGACGTGCTCAAGATCTTGAGATTTTTTTTCAATGTCCTTTCGTCTTTTGTTCTTAAAGGTTCGTTTCATGTAAAATCCTACACCACCACCTCGCATCACTTTCCTGTTGTTGTATAGAAGGGTTTGTTCCATGTAAAATCCTACACCACCACCTCGCATCACTTCCCTGTTGTTGTATAGAAGGGTTTGTTCCATGTAAAATCCTACACCACCACCTCGCATCACTTCCCTGTTGTTGTATAGAAGGGTTTGTTCCATGTAAAATCCTACACCACCACCTCGCATCACTTCCCTGTTGTTGTATAGAAGGTAGTACCCGGGGATGTTTGCGTAATCCAAAAGGAGTCATTTACTTTAATCCATGTTTCCGAAACAGCAACAACATCAAACTGATATCAGTGCAGTTTCAAGTTAAGTTCGCTGACGTTAGCGACAAGAGACTGTGTGTTGGGGTACATAATTTTAAGGAATTTTGGTTTATTTTCAAATGCGGCTAAATGGCAGTCAACAAGGGTTTCATCTAAAGAATCAGGACCAGAAGTAGTAAGGCTACTATCATCACAAACAAGGTCTCCAGGATAATTGAAGAAAAGCTAGGTCCTATGCAGACAGTTTCCACAGGTGTGAAATTTCTGGTGGGATGCAGCTTTTGTGATAGAATTCAGTTTCAAACAGGCTGCATGTGTTGCTATTTAATGTCATTGTTGCTAGTTACTTATATTGAAAGCTGGCAAAATAGGAACTACGGTATCTGGAACTTGTCTAACAGCTCCATAAAGAGAATCGTTAGTCGAAGTTCAATCAAGGAAAGTGGATACGTAATCGCTTGAACGATATTTCTTTTCGCAACAATCGTAGAATCGTGAAATAAGTTACCAGAAGATATTGTCAACAGTTCAACAGTACTGAATTTTGAAAAATTTTTGACAGCTTCCATTACGAATGCAAATACGTCTCTTAGGATTTATAGGCGGCGAGATTCTTACTCCCTTAATTCATATATATTAAATTGTATATTAATATTATATAAGATAAAACACCATAAGTATATTTCGGGAATTTCTACATTTTAATGATACTATTTAAAGACTATGTTTCAATCGATAGAAATATTTAATTAGGTAGACTTTTGATACTGATAGTTTTTAAGATATAGGGCAGTTGAAAATAATTTGGTAAGCCAGCCAGGGTCACTCATGTTTGTGACGTTATTAGCCTCGTATTTACGTTTTGTTGGGCATGCGCCCGTTTCGTTATGTTATGTTCTAGGCGTGATAATATGAGAAAATGGAGTATTGAAGTTCGAATTGGGGTGTTCTTTCGTTGTTATCTACCGGATAATCTTATAATTTCTGAATTCAGAAAAGTGTATGTTTCTCTCTAAAAATCAGAAATTTTAGAAATTGTAGAAAGGAAACGGATTATTTTACAATTGTAAAAGCAATAAAAACATACCAATGTTTGATGCCATTAATTTGTTGTAAAAATCATCCGTTGTTTTGGTGTGCCTGGAGATTCTCCATTCGTTAAGTATGGTAACGACGAATGAAAAGCTGAAAAATATTAGAACTGAACAGACAAACAAAATCTTGTACTTGATATACTTCATCGTTTTTGCTCTAAATCACCGAGAATTTGGTTTTGTTTTCTAAGCCGTCTTTTTATGCCTAATGAAGGTGTGTTGGAAGTTATAATAACAGCTCTTCTTTAAATACGCTTTACTGATGCTAACTGGAACTGGTATTGACTTTTCTATTGATACAAGTTTTCATAGAAATGAGAAAGCAGCTGGTGTATGGAGGACATCAAAGAAAGAGACAATACAGCATTTTACTGGGAAGGTTTTCTTTTGGACTGCAGGTAACACTAGGGCACTCCTGAAGCAATTTTTGTATCTTTTAGTTGGGTCAGACTCTCTATTGCTATTTTAAAATGGCTTTGAAAAAAGCAAACATTTCGCAACATACCACTTTTTTTCGTCTGACACGGTCGTTATTTCATCTAGCAGTTTTGGAATCGATCTACATTCAAAAGAAAAAGCCGACATTGTGTAGACAGAAGGAGTTTTCTTTCTTGGACTCCAGTGGTATTTTTCTATAGGCACGCAGCACTAATTTGACAACTATGCCGGTCATGTGCTTGCGTTGTTCTGATTGGCCTATTTCGATCCGCATTCCATCTTGTTCTTTCGTGTATATATTTTCCATCTTGTTCTTTCGGAACCTTCTTCTGACGTTGTTTACTCTGAGTAGTGTCAGACGAAAACTCTTTCAGTAGTATGTCGTGAAATGTTTGCTCTTTTCAAAGCCATTTTCAAGTTCTGTAACGCTAAACATTTTTTCATATTGCTCTTTCTTTAAAGCAGCGGAGCTGCGTATAGTCGACGTTTCAATGTGCATGAAGGAAATGTCCACACAAAATTCTTGTTTTTTACTTTCTTTAGCCTGCTACGTGTTGGGTGTCGATACTGGTTGATACAAAGAATATCCACACAAAAAACAAGTGATTCCCCTGCAAAAATAGCTTGAAAACTCAAAGAAAACATCAAGCATTCCAGTCTAAAACCATGTTCCCTCGAACACTTTGGCTAGGCACCATGGGTCGTCTAGACTCCATAGCCACCAGACTCCATAACTGGCTGCGCAGTGGCATCGTGTCGAGGAGCCTGATAACTGGGTGCAGACCATGGTGGAGGGGTAGAATATCCAAAAAAATAATCTTATTTATCCTAAATAAGGTTCAGTGTCCTTCACAGTAACCCATAGAGAACACTTAATTCATTTGCTCGTGGACTCGAATTTTTATTCTTCCTTTTCTCTAGAAAAATACTGCATTACAAAGGAATAAACAAATGTGCCTCGCACTTCCGTTTTGGTTTCGTTCTAAGATGTCTCTAGAAACCTCAGTTGATTGTTCTAGGTTTTCATAACGTAGCTTAAATTGTCACTCTTTGTGCTTATAAAAAAGATACTGTTTGTTATTGTAAGAAGGTAAAGCGTTCTGTTTTCCTTGGTTTCACTTCCATTGCCATATTTCTTATTTTGCTCAGAAATATTTCCTGCAATCGTTATAGCATTTTTGCTTAGAATTGGAATATAAACATATTTTGATAATTTTATACGCGTTTAATTTTGCGCGTCGTGTACACTGTTGGAAGTACTTTTCTCACACATCACCAACATACACCTAACTCTAAAACTTCAATTCAAATTTATTCAATTTAATTTTAACTTTTTCATTCTGTTTTTCCTTTACTTTATAGGAGCTGGGTCACAGCACTGCGCAGGTAGCCAAAAATATAATAAAACTGTGCCCATAGGTTGTTTGCTATGACTGGACATGCCTTGACCTGGAGATTATTCAAAATACATCTTTTTTCATCACAAGCTTAAAAGTTAAAAAAAATTAATGCAAATGAAAATGGGAAATACAAAAGAAACAAAACATTGAAATAAAATAGAGACATGGCATTTTCTATGTTATGAAATGCTTCAATAGATTCTGCAACGCAAGGGCATAGGAAAAAAGTTGCAGCAAAATAGGACGATAAGAAGGTTGATACACGCTATTGTTTTCAAAATTGATACTAAATGCTTTGTCCGTTTAACTTGCTGCCAATACCAAAAGCACACTTTCAAGAAAGGTCAAGCCCTGCGTCGGAAAGTTCCAGGCGCCACCATTGATTTAATTGCAATGCAGCTCTTTTGCAAAGTTTTGAGATAAAAGAGTCAAAATCTAATACGTCATCAAGCTTGTTGCCCGGTAACTTTACATTTCAGAGAGAATAAAGTACCGACATGTGACGTCATTTTCAGAATTTCCAAATTATTACATAAAGTAAAGTAATGAACCAAGACCAAATTACAGAGGTTTGATGGGGAAAAAGCCTGTGCTTGTATGGCCATGTCTCAGCTAATTTTAACACATTCAAAAGATTTGGCACATTTTGAGATATTTCATAGCGCTCTTTTGGATTTATGGTCAAAATTGAAAAGTTATAAAAATTGATAGGTGACGTCATCACTTCGTTACTCTTTATCGTAGCGACAAATGAAGAACTTAATGACCCAAATATCTTTTCTATTTTTGGAAACAACTATGACATGGAATTATTTTTCGCAATTATTGAATTACTCTTGTACCATTGAACAGTGACTTCTGATTCTCACTCGAAACTTGTAACAAATTCATCTAGATTGTTAGAGAGATAAGAGTAACAAGGTATTAATGATAAGACAAGGTATGGGTATTAACATAATTATGCAATGTTGCCTTCTTTAAAAAGAAATAGTCGTGTATGAACACGTTCTGAGTCACATCCATTGGGCATTGATAATTAAAAGGCGCTGCTATTATTTTAAGAGATTGCTCTCAGTGTCACTGATTTAGATCAGAGGAAAAAACACAAATGGTTTTTCACTAAACCCATAAGCAAACAGTTTAGTTAGAGTAGATCTTCATTATGTGTAGCTGTTTCAAACCTCACGTTTTTCGTGGCTTCACTCTAGTCTGTAGACAGAGAAAGAGTTTGTTGAGCCTAGGCCGTGGACACAGTCAGTTGCAACTCCGTCTTTGTTGTAAGTCATGTGTGCATCCGGGCCTGACCAGCATTCACCTTTATTCTTTAGTCCAAACAAGCTGTAGCCACGTTCCCAAACCAACTTGTAACAATCGCTTGCAACACGCGTACCGTCTGATTCGCTTGTAGCTCCTGATCTAAAAAAAATTTAAATTAAAGAAATTATAAAAATTATAGAAAAGGCTTTCCTTAAAACGTGTCCTGAACAATTCCTCAAAATAATATCAAATATTTTGAAGGAAAATGTTTTTGTCAACGAGGGTCACTTTGCATCAAAATATCCTTAAAGGCTTTTGCACAACCAGAATGCTTAGCGGCAGCTGTCTTGAGAAATTGATTGATTTTGTATTTACATGCAGTACGATATTAGGCCGGTCTTGAAAATATAGTCGCAAAGCATGTCGGTTGCGTAAGAGCCTTTAAACACCTATAGATTACGAAACTTTAAATAACTTTGCATCAATTCAATTGGCCCATTTATCTGCTTTAAATCTCCTTCAATTTACGCGCGTCAGCAAACTCAGCGATCGCTTCGCGTGGCCGCCAGCGAACAGCTGGCTGTTGGATCTCCATTCTTTCCCCATATCGCTAGCGACTCGCAGGAATCAATTGTTTCCCTTTTCATTTCTGGCGCATTCAGGTGCACTTAATCTACAACATACCTGGCAGATTGACAGCGTTTTGCGTTTACTTTAGCTTTTAGACAAGAAGAAAGTAGTAAATATAGAGTCCAGAAGTCCAGAAGTTAATTTGTGAACATTATAACAGAAAGACAAGTTTCATCACCTTATTTTTGGAGATGAAACTTTGCGATCATGAGTTACTCTTTCGATATTTTCGCCTATCATTTAAAATACGAGATCCATCATTTCCATCTTTTGACATTTGTTCTATGCTGCCCATAGATCGGCCTTGATCTTCCTGAGACAACAACTGTTCAAAGCTTGCCATCTTGCAATCTGCATAAATTACGTAACTTTTTGCTGGCGATCGCTGAAAAGTTCAACCAAATTTGAACTACTGAGCGAAACGCAGCGACCAGTGCGTAAGAGTAAAATAATTACGTGCGCATGCTCTCTGTTCGCTGGTCGCTGGCTTTCTCTTAGCTTCGCTTGAAAATGTGAATAGTTTTTTGGCGGTACAGAACTTGAAAATGGCTAAAAGCTTATTCGTTTGACACACCTCAGAGGATAAAACGCCAGAATAAGGGTTCGAAAGAACACGACGAAAATATATACCCAGTTGGGGATCGAAATAGGCCAATCAGAAAAACGCAAGCACAAGACCGGTATAGTTGTCCAATCAGTGCTGCGTGCCTAAAGAAGAATCACCTTTGGAGTCCAAGAGAGAAAACGAACTCCTTCTGTCTACACAATGGCGGCTTTTTCGTTTGTATGTAGATCGACTCAGAAACTGCTGGATGGAAAGACGACCGGGTTCTGCCAATTATTCGAAACATGTCGAGTTTTGCACAATCTGAGTTGTCTAAAAGATGTTGGCCGATGGCAGAATCACTTGTTTTAACAGTGTTCCTAGACCTACAAAATCAAGGAGGTTGTTCTTTTTGAGGGGCAGTTTTGCTTCTTATGTTGGAAGGAACATGTTAGTAAAATGACACATTATTTCCTGATTTTGACAGCAACAATTTGACATAGATTTGAAATTGGAGCCAAGTTCTCTAAATTTGAACTCACAAGCTATCATAAAAAATTACAGAAAATGCTATGAGAACTTCGCAACAAAATGATAGATGAATCATGAACATTTCTCTACTTACATTGTGAAATTGCCAATCAGATGTTTTATTGGTAGTGATGCTCCATCAGCATAACACCCAACAGAGACAACTTTTTTCTGCGGTGGTCTTTCTATAAAACATAGCAAAAAGTACAAATATTATGTATCGAGTGATTTAGTGTGAAAAATTGATCTCAAATACCTATCTTTCTAGCTTGTCAGTCTCTTAAGAAATAGCTTCTGCAATATTTTTTCCAAATGAGCCTGAAGATGTACACGATAAGCACAAGATTTCGCTATTGAATTGAATTGATAGACCCTGAATCAGTCTAGCATCGGTAAAGCGAGACAGTGCCTTCAAAGAGGCTCATGGAGTTTTTCAAGAGGTGCTTTTGCAATCTATATGAACAATTCTTAACTTTACACAGGGAGGAACGTAATTTTTCTGATAGCAATTATTACCCAGTTAAATGACTTGGTTGACAAGGCTTGCTTTGCCAAGTTGAAGATTGGTTGACAAGGCTTGAATTGCCAAGTTAAAGATTTATTGGTAAAATAATGAAGATACCTGTAGGTCCAAAATGGTAGACATAAACAGAATTTTCGGCTCCAGTTTTCTTATAACAACTGTCGAATGTTCCTCTGCTGTAATAACTAAATGAAACATTCTCAGTTTCAGCCCAGCATTCACCATAGAATTTGATGGCAAAGAACTTTAATAGCTGTCCATAACGCCGGATGGTCTCTGGCTTCTTAATGAAATCAGCACAGGCGACTATTGTTTTTGTCATATTAGACCTAACATAAAAGCACGCATTTATAACGCATGCATTTGATTTCAACCAATTTTTTGCAGCATTTGGACTTGGAATTTAAAGAAATACTTTAGCTTGAAGGATGCAGTTGATACTGCAAGAAAGCTTTGAAAAGCTCAAGGACGAGTTGAAATATATCTTTACTGTTGTTTTTTTTGCATTAGAATTAAACAGGAATTCAAGAGTAAATTGTTTGCAATGTATACTTACAACTGCTCCTAGAAATGTGTATTTTACAGAATATTTTGCAGATTTTGAAAAACTTAAGCATTATAATTTTTAAAACTCACCAGTCAATATAGTTTCTTAGATTAACCACGAGATGTTTAAAATCTGACAATTCAGGAAGTGAAAAGTAGCAGCCAAGGCCGTAGAATTTCATATTCCATGGCTCTAGAATAGATCATTATAATGTGCAATCATAACAATTCAAGTCTAATTTGTTTTCAGTAAATACAACCAAAACCTGAACGAATAATATTCGTCAAATTAAGTGCCAATTTGGTCAAATGAGCGTATACAATGCCAGTTTCATTAAATTTATGAACTTTAAACACGGAAGAAAACGAAAGCTTTTTAAAGGTTCAACTCCAGAAACTTCCAAATAGCCATGGCTATTGAGAATTCTAATGACTGTTTTGTGGAATCTAAATCACAAACAAACATTTTAAGCTCTTTTTTGCATTTTTGATCCATTAGGATAAGCAAAAAAAAGCGTATCTGATTCCTTTTCTCGATTCCTTTTCTTCTTCCCATTAAGTTTACCTAGAGTAGGTATACTTGATAATTGTCTGCAGCCGTCTCTTTTAAATTGTAGCAGTCAGGCTAAAAAATAGACATTTAGACGACATGGTGGGCCTCTATTGGTATGCATCATCTGCAAAAGAGACTGGCTAGGTTTTCAAATATTAGCGGAGGATACTTCTGTTATTGCAGCTGTGGAGCAGCCTCTTTAGCAATACTGTAATGGAAAGTAAGATCGTTCCATTTTCTTTGATGAATTGAAAATGTCAGTCCGAAATGAAATGAGTGTTTGAAACAATTAAAGGTTTCAGATAAGAGATTTGTTTGATAGGCATGGTAGATTTATAGAATCCCACCATGTTGTTTAAATAACGCCTTAAGGGTAAAACATATTAAGCATGGACTTGTTAGCGAAAAGCACAAGGTGAACTTAAATTGGATAACAAACGTTGAGGAGTAGATGTAAATGCCACTGTTGTTGTTGCTGCAGGTTCTGTTGTTGTTTCTACTGCTGTAGTTGTTGGTGGTTTTGTAGTAGTTACTGTTGTTGCTGTTGTTGTTGGTGGTTTTGTTGTAACTTCTTTTGTTACTGTTGTTGTTGATGATTTTCTTGTAGCTGCTGTTGTTACTGTTGATGTCTGTGATTTTGTTGTAGCTGCTGTTGTTACTGTTGATGTCTGTGATTTTGTTGTAGCTGCTGTTGTTACTGTTGATGTCTGTGATTTTGTTGTAGCTGCTGTTGTTGTTTGTGATTTTGTTGTAGTTGCTGTTGACACTGTTGTTGTTTGTGATTTTGTTGTAGCTTCTGTTGTTGCTGTTGTTGTTGGTGATTTTGTTGTAGTTTCGGTTGTTGCTGTTGTTGTTGGTGGTTGTGTTGTAGCTGCTGCTGATGCTGTTGTTGATGGTGATTTTGTTGCTGTTACTGCTGTTGTTGTTTGCCAATTTGTTGTTGATACTTCTTCTTTTGTTGTCATAGCTACTGCTGTGGCGGTGCCTTGCTTCATCACCTCACCTTTAGTGGTACTCGCTGCCATAATAAAAATGCAGTTTTAAGAACACAATGGCCATGAAAGATTACCTTGATCGCACATAACACGGTTAATTTAAAGTGAACTTTCATAACAAAGTATTTATATACGTACCTTTCTTTGTTATATATGTGTATATTTTTTCACTAGCATGGCGTTTGTGAAAATTAGGCCCAGAATTTTGCCCTATCGTTTGAATACTTTTGGAACGGGAGTGTATCTCACAAATGGATGTTTATGAATTAATGCAAAAGAAAAAACTTTAGCAAAAATTTTTTTATCGGCCTTATGTAAACATTCAGTCAGTTCAAATAAATTTGAGCATTCAATCACGTCTAATAAATGAGACAAGGCTCGCCTTATGGTACCCTTGGTGTTTTGTCCCAAAAGCATTTCTTGTGCGCAATGTAACAATGCCTCGAGTCCAGTTGGCATGCCATTCCATTTCATTACCGCCAGCGTTTTTTACATTTTATTTACTTTTTTTACATGTTAATATAGTACAGTTTCATTAATATTCACAAACTTAACACTTTAAGCTAAATGAAGTTAAAAAGCAACACATTTAAATGGGTTATCGAGTAATAACATCAATATTTTATCTTGATGACATGTTACAACCAAAAATGAAAAATTATGGTGCTGCTCTACTGAGGGGCCGTGCTTCAGTTTCTTGGCAAGTTCTGAGACCTCTCTTGAACAGGGGTGGCGCTAGAGACAAACCTTCAAGGTGCCGACGTTTATATTCTCCGTAACTGCCGACGCTGGATGTATCAAATTGCCGACAGAAAAAAATTCGATGAGCCCCATATAGAAGGCAGGGCTGTCGCGAAGCAAGCCTTGTGGGGAGGGGGGGATGGGATTTGGACTACAAATTTGCCTGATTAAAAAATTATTGCCTGCAATTTTTTAGCTGCTGCCACAAACCTCTGCAATACATTTTGTCAAACTCTGTATGATAATAACGGACTTTCCTAATAGTCTTGTCAAATCTCCATATCAGGACGGGCAAAAGATATAGTTGCTACCTGAGGCGGCACCATGGTTGCCGCCGAAGGGGAAGGAAATTTTCGAATTTTGATGCTTCCAGTTCCCTGGAAAATGCACTCTTTTAAGCAAATTTCACTAAAGCAATCCTCCTAATCCTATTGAAAATTATTGTTTTTTGCAAAACTTTTTTACAGCAGATAAAAACAACAATTTCGCCGTGGTCTTGAATAAAACCAGGTTGTCAGTTACTTCTAAATTTAGAGCCCTCTCTCCATCTTAGCATGCCTTATGAATGTTAAGAAAAATCTGGAGCTCATAGTGAATTGCAGTTGACGCTTCTACTGAGAAACTTTTGGAGAAATGGACACAAGGCATAATTTTACCTAAAAAGGGTCTGGAATTTTAGATTTATTGCCAACAAGCAACCGTAAATTCTTCAAATCATGTTTACCTTCATTCATATAAATGAAAATCATATTTAACCAACAGAGAAACTGCCTTTGCTTGATCCTTTATTGATTATATGACTGGAAGGTCTCTGAAATACCTAAAGCGTTTCTTCCACCGAGCGGATTTTACCTGAAATTTCCTATTGAGATATAAGTGACACCAAGCATCTCTCCACGTTTCGCATGAATTCCAAGCAGCAACAGGGATTTCAACCGAGAGGAGCACCATGGTATTGTGGGTCATGCGAAGGAGCACCATGAAACAATGTTACAGCTTTCACGGAAGCGACAGGATATAATGCCACTATGATAGTAAAATTGCCGAAGAAAAGCCATTGAGAAAACCATAAACCAGCCAGTGCAGTTTTCTCGTCGATTATTTATGTCATTCAAGCGATATGTAAACAGGGTGACATCCATCAAGTGCCGACGGTATTGAGAAAGCAAAAATTGATTGGCTGCCGACGGGAGGATGGGCTAACTAAAATCTTAAGCCCCCCCTTGCCACCCCCATGCCGCCACTCCTGCTCTTGAATGGTACGATAAAACAGTATTGTATTGCACCGGATAATTATTCAAATTTTCTACGGCAAAGGAGTATAGATTAGCTAGAGTACGGTAGAGAAGTCTCGTTTGGTACCTTCTAGCTATACTTTCGTGATATGAAGATCATTATGGTTTCTAGTGTTTGCATAGACATTGTGGGTCCTATAGTGACTCTAGTACTAAGATTCAAGTGAACTGTTTAACTAGGTATGTGTTTTAAGTTCTCAGTTTTGAGTAGCGTAAAGCTACTATGTTGCGTTCTAGGTTGAAAAATAGATGTAATAAAAACTGCACTGTTGAAAATTGGGAAACGTTATTTAGAACGGAAACAAGAAATTTCCATAAAACTTGAATACTTCTGATATTACTGACAACAAGAAATTTTGGAAAATTGTTATCCTTCACGATAAAAGTCGATCGAATTCAAGAACTTCCCTTTTCGATAATAATAAAATAATTTCCAATGATAAGGAAGTTGCAGAACCAATGAATGGCAGTAGCAACAAGTTTGCACAAAGTTAGTTAGAACTTTTTAGCTAGTGTACAGTGTTTGAGTAGGTCCCATTTTGGTTTACCCAGAGAAGATAAAACAGTTAGAAGTAGATTGGACTTAGGGTAATGGAACAGGGTAATGACCTACAAATCCTCCATGGGCTATACCCCCTTCCTTTACTCTATTCTTTTGATTCAAATGAATTCAAGGTTACAAACCACAAAGTACCACAAACGGTGAAGTTGTAAGTTTCTTACACGGTCATGAATCTGCTGATTCTTAAAGGACAAGTGACACGCTTTTGGCGCCAAATTTGTTTCTTCTTTTAACTCAAAGTAAAATGCTGTATGAGAGTGGCGCTGAAATATTTTTTCTTTCTGATTTCATTTTCCTACTTAAAAACCCTTTTCAAATTATGGCAGGAAATGAATCACGTGACACCGTGACGTAGATTGTGATAATTTGTTATTGCTGCTACTGGTATACAATGCAATATGAACGTTTACAACACGCTTCTAAACGAATTCAGTTCGTCTGGACCTGTTGCGTCGTGTTTCGTAAACTCTCTATTAATGACAGGATAATTCCGAGTTATCACAATGTACGTCATAGGGTCACGTGATAAAAAGCAAAAACGCGCCCCCTGCGCCCCTTGATAAGATTTTTTTGTTCTAAACCAGGAAAAACTCACTTCTAAATGATGATCTTTAAGATAATGAAAAGAAAAGATAGGGTGAAAAGTGTGTCACTTGTCCTTTAACTAATAAGTCTTCTTATCCTTATTGAACAAAAGCATTCAACAACTGCAAGAAAGCAAGCAGTCGGGAAATTCTTCACAAATGAATCATAGAAAACCCTCTTTTGAATCTTTACATCAGAATAATGTTCAAAAATCCTTTATTCGAGTCAGGTTTATCCTTTGTCAAATGCCAATATCGTTTTCATCAAGTTTTTCATCATTTTTGAAAGAGTTACAATTTATATGGGCGAATGAGGAACAAATGATAAAAATCAAGAAAGCAATGTTACTTTGTAGAAGGTTAAGTATGAGTAAACCTGCATACTTCGTAAGCTTGCATCTTCAATATCATTGTCGTTGGTCCTTTTCGTGATTTTCCACTCGTTGACAATCATGACTACAAATATCAAACTGAAATACAAAGACATCAGCCCTGCACATAGGATCATGTGCTTAAGTTTCACAAGTTTACTTTTTCCTATACAAGACATCTTGTATGAAGTAAACGTCTGTCAGTATATTATAGCAATGTCCTTGTTAGATCTTTTTCTCCTTATCGTCCCCTATAAGATAAACTACGCAACAAAGAAACGCAGCTTCTGTTGGCCGACACGAGATGTCGAACATTTGTTTAGGGAATAATTTCAAACCCTGACCGTTGTTCCTTGGCGCACTCAATCAAAATTACAATGTCATTCCTTGCTATAAGATCTTGTTGATGTTAATTATTCCAGCACCCAGACGTCATTTTGTGTTACTTTTCTAGTAGACACTTTCCTTGTTCTGTAAAAATGTATTGTTTACCTGTGACACATTATCCAAATAGGTAAAACATGATCTATTGCAGACCTTGCTTCTTCGCCAGTTTTAATGACCAACCTCATTTCAAACAGTAAAATTGATGAATTTTGATTGGAATAGTGCAATAGCGCAAGCCTCGACAAGCCTAACATCACTGAAAGTAAAGCGGATCCAGATATTCGTAACATTGGCGAATGTCAGATTTCCACATGCCTTTTGTGTTTGTCTGTTAATATATTTTAGCATTGTGAATGTTGTACTAGAAGTGACCAGATTATAAATATTTCCATGTCATAGTCAGGTGGGATATTAGAAATAAAAGTTTTGACATAGTATTCAGGGTCACTTAAATGCCATGCAGTCCCTCAAAGCCGTCTCAGTAGACATCAGACAGTAGATTGTTTGAGCTGTCTCGTTAAAAAGTGATATCTGATTTTGAAAATGCTTCGCTGCTGGAATGCCTGTAGCCGTGGATGCATGCCAATTTTCATTACAGTGGAACCTCCATCAATGGACACCTCTATACAACGGACACCTCCAAACAACGGACAGATAGTTGAGTCCCAAAATTTCACATTGTCATTTCTTTTTAAAAGAAACCTCTTTACAGCGGACACCTCTCTACAACGGACAACGGACAGCCTTATCTGCCCAAAAAAAACATTTTCATAAACAAAAACCTCTTTATAGCGGACAATAGCTGTTTCATTTTAAATAACATTATCAATTTTGAAAAAACATTACTTTAAACTTAATTGTCTGAGGGATGTTTTCTCTTTCTTCGACTTCCAGTGTGGCAGAACATGTTCTTTAATGTTTCCTCTTCATGTTCCAATTTCTATTTTAACCATTCAATTGATGTTTCGTCTCCATAAAATTTATATTTGCATGGAATTTGACTCCAAACCCAGCACTTCGATTAAAGTTTTTTCCAGTCACTTCAGCCATAGTTTATTGGTGGTCTTCATTAAAAACCTTGAAACCTATTTGCAAAAGTAAATAGGCAGATGACCATGAACACCTTTGTTTTTTGATGTAGTTAAAGCAACTGCATTGGCATCGTTTTCATTTGCTGGCGCTCTGTAGCAAAGCAAGACTTCTCCGATAACAGGTCTCCAAACATTGGAATAGGCATGTTAGCATCTAATAAATGAATTAAACTCAAAATATGCAAGATTTTCAACAACTGCTTGCAATGCCATTTTGAAATGAAAGACCTTTCTGAGAATGAAGTTTGTTTTCTTAACGTGACCTAATGCCTTGAATGAAGTTGGATGGAACACTGTAATAAGGACTTTACTGAACACAGCTGCTCTAAATATGAAGACAATTTTACTCATAGACCTTGATAACCCAAAAAAATTCGAAGATACAATATGTTTTCCTGGGCGGGATGTAAGAAGAACCTTGCCGGATATCAGCAGTGATGCGATGACAGTAAACTTAAATAATGACGACCAGTACTTTACACTCTTTATTATAAGAAACTCTCTACAAGAAACTCGAGTGCTGAAGCCGTTCAATTCGACAATTTTACTGTTACAGTATTTCTTCGCCATGGCTACACGCTTGGGTCAGAAGCGCAAGTTTTTATCTCTTGAAGAAAAAGTCTAACTAATAACGTTCACAAAGGAACATAGATCTTTCGGTATACGTCAAATCGCGAAAAAATTTGGAATAGGGAAAACACGACTTTCATGCATATTGAAAATAGAAAGTGAGATTATAAAATCTTGGGAGTCCAACGAAAGTTCAGCAAACGCTAAGAAGAAAAGACCTGCAGAATTTGCTGATGTAAATAAAGCTGTTTTTGACTGGTTTTGTCGGGCAAGGGGATCAAACATTCCTATTAGCAGAACAATGATCCAAGAAGAAGCCAAAGCTATTGCAAACTGTTTAGGGTCAAACACGTCTAAGTCCTCCAAAATGGCTGGTTGGATAAATGGAAAGAACATTACAATTTTGCCCAGTTTTGTGTCTCTGGAGAAGAAGGGAAATATTTATAGGTTATGAACTGAGAGATGTTTGGAATTTAGACAAAACTGGATTCTTTTGGAAAGCTTTGCCTGAAAAGTCCTTGTCTCACAAATGGAAACGATGGAAAGGAGGCGAAAGAGAGATGCCTACCATCATCGGAAAGAGCAAAAATCCGAGATGCTTCCAAACTTTTTCAAACAAAACATGGCCATGTGGAGCGTTCTATTTCAACAACAAAAAAGCATTGATGAATTCGGAGCTCGTGGAAAGGATTTTGCATCGATTCAACAGAAAACTTGTGATAGAGCAAAGAAAGATTCCCCTTTTCATGGACAATGCACCATGTCATCCCCCCCTGAGCTAGAAGGAATGTTTTCAAACATAACTGTCAAATTCTTCCCAAAGAATACGACTTCACGTTTACAGCCCCTAGATGCTGGAATAATAAAGAACTTCAATGTATCACAGGCTATAAAATGGGCTGTAGATGCATGGGCAAACGTAAAACAAGGAACAATAAAAATCTGTTTTCGCTTATGCGACTTTTCAGTCAGCACTTTCCAGGTTTGACCCCATTGTGAAAGAGCCAAATATAAAAGATTTTGGGCTGGCCAAACCAGTAGTTGATGACCTGCAGGATTTCGCGATGACAAGGGATGACACTGGTTTGCTTGATGCAGTTGCTTCTGTCGCAGCAAAGTTAGAAAAACGCATTGGCAAACATGAGGCAAAAGACAACTATATCTTACTTCATGATTTAAATGTTTTTTTACGAAAGGATGCATTTCTTATAACGAAATGATCACTTCGATTATTGCATTCCACTTTCAAGGGACCACTGGACAGGTAAATAGATATAAAGTTTTTAGTAGTAAAGAGTTTTTTCTGCACAAAACATGTTCGGCAAAACATTTCACTTTGATTACACTGTAGTATCCGGAGCAAAAATGTTCCTTTCTTCCTCAGTGTTGTTATTTTCTTAACAAGACGCGCTCCTTCAAATATCTTGTATGTTCAGTGTTAAAAAAAGATGACACCTCCATACAGCGGACACCTCTCTACAACGGACAATCACATTGGTCCCACTGGTGTCCGTTATATGGAGGTTCCACTGTATTGTCCAGGCAGCAGAGCCGTCGCTAGAAAATTTTAATGGGGGGGGGGGTGCAAAACCAGTGGTTTGCCGACAAAATGGGCGTGGCAACAGAAATGGGCCTGGTTCTCAAACGACTATAATTATCATTGATAAAACTCGCGAATGTTTTTCTCGAACTGCTATATTTCAGTTTTGCTCAGTGTCATAACTGCAGGGTGGCCAGCAAACCAAAATGTCCCGGCTCAGGGTGTGGCAGATAAACTTTTTTGAGCCACACTAACTAATGCGAGAAAAGGCTAAAATATGCACAGTTCAAATCAATCATTGACGGTTGTGGTTCTCTTTTTAAATCAAGGATTCTATGTATGGAGTTAAACTCTGCACAATAACAGCAAAACAATGGTTCTATTTGTAACTCTAAGAAACTCTAATAACAGTTCAAAACAACAATCCTAGTGTGAAAACTTTTGCAACATTTTCAAGCGAACCTCATATATAAATATATATATATTTATAGTATTCTGAAATTGAGCCAAGAAAATAATCAAAAATTCAACCTGAATGCTCTTTTCTTTTCTCTAGGTTAGTATCTTGGCTACAATTTGAAATCTAGTGACCTACAAACTTATTCACACTAAAACATCATTGAGAGAACTTAAAACGATACAGATTCCTTAGTCTGTACCAAACTTTATTATTCTAAACACGTTGGTCATTTAACAATTAGCAAACAGAAAAACCTCGTTATAGCTTTTAAGCATGCACCTTGCAGAGGGTTTCAGAGAAAAGGAAAACTTAAAGGGCAGCAGGGAAGGCCTTTAACTGTTACTTACTACTTTCAAGGAAGAAACTTTCGCGGAAAGAAATTTTCACAGGAAGAAACTTTCCAGGGAAGGAACCTTTGCGTTTTTAGCGTTTATGGCCTAAAATCGCGGATGATTGATACGCAAAACTTCCTGAAATACTAAATTTTCGAAAATTTATTTTTGTGAAATATCCAGAAAATTTTGCTGTTGATCCTCTGGAAAACTTTGACGAAGTGAAATAAAAATAGAAGGAAACATCAATTGAATAAAAATGTTTTTCACGCAAAGTCCATGATTTTCGCTAAAACGTGAAAGTTTGTTTTTGCGAAGCGCCTATTTCGCTTCTTTCGCGAAGTTGGTTCCAAAAATTTCCCAATTTGAGAAGCTTTCTTCCTGCGCAACTTTCTTCCCTTGAAGTGATATGACCCTAGGGAACGTTCGATCATGTGTGGAAGGTCATTATTAGCTAGAAACGTAACAATGGCGACTGTGGACAACTAACTAAAAACAGCAGCTCCTTGATCTCTACATATAGTTCAAAATTTCTCTAGAAAGTAGGAAAGATTTGTCTTTGTGCAAAATTTGAAATAGAATTTCTGTATAATGGATGTTGGTCATAGTGGGGCCCTTTGGCCTGCGCGCAGACTTCATTTTGATGCTTAGTTGTGAAGCCAGCACGCATGTTAGGGGCCTTGGCTGTGACTGTATGTAGTTTCCAGTTTATGAAAATTATCTTCTCCACTCCAACTTTTGCAGAATTGGCCCGTAATTTTCTTTACTTTACATGTCTGAGGGCCCGGTGGGGATCGCCACTTTGCCACCCGGGCCAGACCGCGCCTGGCCTTCAGCACGAGAGAGTTTGAACGATCATCAATTATTCTCGTTAGGTTTTCACAAATTTCAACTGTGACTAGTGCTGTCATCAACAACCGATATTATCTATTTGAAAATGGCAAAATTCTCTGTCTTTCTTCTGAAAATTTGCCAGTTTCTAAGAGGTTGACGAAGATTTGCCGACACGGTTAGGGTCTGGAGGGGGGGGGGTGTCACACCACCCACACCCCCCGTAGCGACGGCCCTGCCAGGCAGTCAAGGGCTGGTGAACTCGCAGGCCCACTTCCTAGATAGGATTTTATAAGGGGATTAACTGAAAGTCACAAGAACGTGTTTCAATTCAACAGACCACATGGATTATAAACTATCAAAACTGCTCGAACCTTCCAACGATGATTCTGATAAGCTTTAATCGCGAAACGATCATCAATTTGCGATTTGCATATTCAGGGAATTATCTTCAAAATTGAAGTTGTCTGAAACTCTAAAAACCATTATGGCTGTTTATGAAAAAGTATTGACTTTTATGAAACTCTGAAACTCTGACAGATTCTATTTACAGTTAATTTCTTTCTCGATCTAGTGCAGAGAATCATGAAAAAGAAATTAGAGAATCGTTTTCCACGTTGCTTTGCCAGATATAAGCTGTATTGTTTACTGCAAAAGTAGATCATCACTGACATGTGAAGTGTCGGAAATTTTTATCTAGTTCTCCGCAACAATAAACTCTTACAGGAAAGAACTCAGAGAATCAATCCGTTTGTGATTAATTCGCTATGATCAATTACTTCACTCTCGCTAGCTGAATACTCCTCTCTACTTGTCTGCTTATATACTTTTGCTACAGAAAGTTCTAGCTACGAAATTGCTGAATAATCATGACAGATTTTACGTAATATTTCTAACTTCCTAAATATGCCCCTTAGAGAATGTTCTAGAAAATTGTGAACGAAATCGAGGCTAGGTTTTCATAGGAAGCATGACTAGGCCTAAATGACTAACTGGCTAACTACGATATTATGATAACAGCGGCTACAAATATAGGGATCGCATAATTATAACTAAGAAAGCATGCTGGCAGATAATTCGAGGTAACTATGTATTACGAAAGCAAAAGTCTAGAATGTTCTAAATACTACTAGGTTTGTCGGCGACAAAAGTTTATTGCACTATGTTCACACTACTCCATATTCATTTCGCTCCTGACGAAATTTCATTCCAGGGTTTTAGTCCCTCCTGACGAAAATTTGGGGGGCTTAGCCCCCCTGGGAAATAAGGAAGTTGGCTATCGGTTCGTTAGACTAATTTTTCATATTCTTGACTTCACGGATAAAAATCATCTCAAGAGATTTAATCAAGATCAAATAACAACGATAACGAAAAATGTAAAAGAAAATCGCCTTCGAATCCTCAGCTAGGCCTCTTTCTGCCCTGGGCTGTTGGCAGCCACCATTAGCAATTGCAATTATCTTTTGAACAGAGATCAAATTACAGAGGTTTGAGAGGGAAAAAGCCTGTGCTTATGTTCCTATATTTCAGCCAATCTTCAACACATTCTGTGGTATTCCTTGAAGATATTTTCAGTTATGGGCTCTAAATTCTAATATTCTAAAAATAGATTTATGTACCGTCATCGCTTAAGTACCCCGTTGTGGAGACTAGGTTTTGAGACATCGATTACTCTCGAGTGCGGAATTGACGGGGCTCTAGAATGAACAGGACAGGAGGATAATTTCCTGGGATGCCGGAGAGAGGGACACGGAGGAGCAGCCGTCCTTCTTTCCCATTGATAGGAGGAGTAAGGGGTCCCAAAGTGCCCAAAAGTGCCCATGAAATTGGCCTTTTGTAATTATCAAAGAGACGTTATGAAATTCTCGCTGTTGTGCCTTATTTATCACGACATTTCATTGTAAAGCATTTCTTATGCCTGCAGTTCCTTGATACACAGGGCTTAACCACGGTAAGTAAGAGACTCAAATATTCAAGACTCGAAAATTTCCTTTTATTTTCATATTTTTCCCAAGAAGTTTCAAGAAGTGTTTTTTTGTCTCTGTAATGCGTAGGGCTAAGTGCAGAATGGAACATTGCAGTACTCCCAGCGTATATCAGGGTTCATCGTATAGCACCATGGTCCGGATGGCTCTCCATCTGCGTTCCTGCAGTAGTTGCTTTCGAGGTCACTATTTGGGAAGTCCTGTGGACTCACCGAGTGATAGTGCGGAACTTGTTGATCCCATCTTTGGCAATCTACCCCAGTGACTGTTTTAGAAAGTAATCCACGATACTCTCTTCCTTGAATGGTTTCTTTGCATTCTGTTAAGTGAAATGTTTATTTTTTTGTCAGAGATGTTGGGTCGTGTAAAATTTAAAATAGCAGTTTGAAGATTTGGAAATGTCACTGAAAAACCACGGCATAGCCATAACAGCGAGAATGTTCCGCATGCGTTTAACATGATGGGAAAATGTTAATATTGCTCTCTGTGCTATAAATATTAACCTTATGATGATTAGAAATGTAAGATCTACTACATGTCGCTGTTTTGGGTTTGCAACCCTGTATAACAGCTATTGGAACTCAGGATATTTTCACAAATCTAATACCGCCGCCTCCTCTCCCCTGTACAATTATGCATGTTAGATATAAATGAGCCTTTAATGCGCAACATGGCTAAAGGGAAGAGAGGGGAAAAATCTGCAGGAAAACGTAAAAATCTAAACCATATTATTTTTAAAAATGACATCCAAAATTTTTGTACAAGATTGTAGAGACTTTATTGCAATGGAAGATTGGCATTATTATATAGAAGGAATTGAGAAATTCAAAGAAAGCACCGTTCGATTTGAAAATGACATCAAAGGCAATCTGTCTCGTTGTGGATTGGTTAACGAGAACAATAGCTGGAACAATAGCCTAAACACGATTCCAGCGCTCCGCCATATTTTTTACAATGCGATAAATTAAAGGTGACTGGAAACAATAAAAAATCCGTTTGTTCTTATAATCAATCAACGTCGTGACAGATTGCCTTTAAAACGTTAAGGTATTTAGAACTGAAACCCGGTATCTAATGTCCAATTGACGAAAAATTTCCTTAATGATTTTTTAGAAGATGTATTTGTAACGGATACAACTTAAGGCTCTAGCTTGATAAAATCGTCAATCTTGAAAGGATCGTGGAGTAAACAGGAAAAAATGCAATTTACGTTGTGAAGTTTTTGCTGGCGATTCCTGTGACTTTGTGCCAGCAAAAAGATCGTTTTCAACCGTGCATGCGACGACGTGGCCTTTATTCAAAAACATGGTCTTCATGCATCACTCTCCAAGGGACGAGCTCGTGAGTAAAAGTAAATAGGAGGAAGGGCCTATGATTCGATAAAATGAATAGATTTATTTGATGAATAAATGAGATATGGCACTCATGCGATTCTCTGATATGAACAACACAAAAGAGGCAACCACTGAAAAGTGAAGCACCAAAATGCGAAACGAGGCTGAGCAATTATCTTTGATTCAATATTTTTTAAGATTGGTTGTTTTTTAGCCAAAAAGTTCTTGCAAAAAATATTCTTTTAAAAAGGAGTGAATTAAAGGAAATGGGAATAGGGATAGCTAAACTTCTTGATATGCAAATAGGATTATCTGTCAAGAAAATGAAGCGGCATCTTTAGAACATCTTCCACGAAAAGTTAGCTTGAAAAATATCTCAGAAAATATAAAATTGGCGCAAAACAGAGAATGACCATGGAAATGTAACCTGAACTGAAAAATCGTATGATAAGCATGGGTCCAAAATTAATCCAAGTTTTTATCTGTTCATTCTCAATGTATTGGCTGAAAGGGCGTCTAATCCAAAAATTTAAGACGGGAGTTACTGAAACCTGAAAACTCGGTCTGAAACCACAATTATTTTGAGAAGAGAAAGCATAGGAAAACCAACAAATGGTAGACGTTTCAAGCTGCCTGAAGCTCAGACCAAAGCCTATCGTATTGAAACAAACTCCTTTTTAGGATGTAGAATGGAATATGAGAATTTTCAGAATGAAACTGAATCTAAAAGTAAGAAAACAATGGAACCGGAATGAATATGATAGTCATCGGTTTCCTAGACTAATTCTACATAGCGCTTTCAAACAAAAATCTTTTATTTAAAAATTGTAAATAATATTCAATTTCTTTGCGGTACAGAATTTGAAAATGGCTTTGAAAAAAGCAAACATTATACCAACATACTAAAAGCTTTAAACTGCACGCTGAACTGGAAAAACTTAAAACGATCTTTCTGGACAACAGCTATCCAGAAGACGTCATATTATTTTATACTAAGGAGAAGATCGCAAGTTTTTCGGCTGCTCAAAAGTTTGGTCCGCAAAAGTGCCCAGTTTATTTGAAACTATCATGGATTGGTAACACTTCCTTGCGATTCCAGAGCCAGATCAGGCAAGCCATAACTGAATGTTTCGTTGCTGTCAATCCTCGCATTGTTTACAGCACTAGGAGAGCCTTTCCATTCATTCAAAAGGGTTGCATTCCTACTAACCAAACAAGTTCTGTCATTTATGAATTTACGTGCCAGTGTGATTCTGGCTACGTAGACGCACAACCCAGGGGCGCAGTGGGAGTTAACTTTTGGGGGGGGGGGCAAAGCTGAAAATTTTTCCGATAAAACTATGATTTTTCCGACAAATTTTTTCTCAAAACATTCCTTGAAGATTACTCTTGCTGCATATACTACAACACTTGATACTACAATATAACGAATGGATCGTTCGCTATACACCTTCAAGTTCAACAATAGCCTTTATTCTAACCGATTCTAACAAAACTTACCAAATATAAATCGCTATGAATAAAACTGCAACTAGTTATAAATTTACACCTACAGGTCTTCTCGCTATACTAGACAATAAACTGTCACGTTAGTGTTTATAGCTGTTTATAGCAAAAAGTTTTTTTTGGCAAGTTTTAAATCGCATCATAATTTCTTTGCACTTATTTATGCTAAACCTTAAATAGATAAAACGCGTCCAAAAGAATAGTTTTCCTTTAAATGATATTGATATTAACTGTTACTCAAGCAGCATTTTTCTCAAAAGAGGTGTGGCAGCATACAAATCGATGATGTCACCATAGTCTATCGACTGTAAAATATCACTTTCGACGTTGATTGTTATCAGAGAGGAAAGGTGGTCTTGTCCCATCGTTGACCATAGCCGATTTTTTACAATCCTCAGCTTTGAAAAAGCTTTTTCATAGTTTGTTGAACCTATTGGCAAAGTGACGAGAATCTTTTAGAGAAGGACCAGCTGCGGAAAGGCACTTTTCAGGTTGTACTTATCATCAACTGAAGAACTGAATGGAAGTTTTCTCTATTCAAAGCCTTGGCCAAACGATTCGATTTTTCGCTCGATCTTTCTCTCGACATTTGATCTCAAAATCGAGCGAAGTCGAGCATGGGTGGCCAAACGATTCGATCTTTCGCTTGATTTTTCATTCGACTTTTCACTCACGCCAACAAAATGAAGGCAAAGGAACGCAAATCGGCTGCCGTGTTTATCTTGTGTGCAAATATCCTTTTACAATCTCTTGACGAACTGGAGCGACATAAGACCCTGTTCGTCCGTTTCATGCAGGAACCGCCATTAAATACTTATTTCGTTAAAATAAATTACTATTTTCAGGCAAAATTTTGTTTCTTTTGACTAATTCCATTCTTAAAATGAAATTCATCACTTTAAAAGGTCCCCTGGACCTCAAGGCCCCAGGGTAGTATGCTTCCCTGCCCAGCATAAGAGATGATAGTTGCGCACGCGCTCGCTCGACCCACTCGACAAGGTGGCCAAACGATTCGATTTTCATTTGACAACACCTTTTTCACTCGACTTTTTTATCGAGATCAAACTTCACTCGACATCACACGACGCCAATCGACTTGCTTGACAAGGTGGCCAAACGACTCTATTTTTCACTCGATTTCTTGTCGAGTAAAAAATCGAGTGAAAAATCGAGTGGTTTGGCCGGGGCTTAAATCAAGACTTTCTCCTGCAGCCGGCTGAGGGCTGCTCTTCTCTCTAACTTTCCAAAATTTGCTATAATTATTGACGAAAGAGCTGTACTCATCTCTTTATTTTTCGTCATCCAGGCCGTAATTCTTCACAACCTTTTTGAATGACACTGCACACAACTGTCTTTCAATTGTTTTTTGAAAACATTCAGGGTTGAGCAAGGCAAAATCTGTCAAAATTGCCTTATGAGACGTGAATCTTGTATTCATTGAGCTAATAGCTGTATCTACCATCACGATGATATACGGATTCCCTATTTCCTTCTAGTTCATCCATGCAATTTTCCCCTGGCATCTTTTTCTTTCTGCGTATACGTCGCTCAACAAAATTTTGCTCTTCTAAGTCATGGCGAAAACAATAACTTTTTGCGTCTTCTAAAGCACCAGCCAATTCATTTCGAAATGAACTAAGTTGAACTTAAACTGTCGGAAATGGAAGTTATAAAATAACTGAGACCAGAGCGTCAATTTCCTTTACAAATTTCAGCAATGCGAAGATTCCGATGAATAATCTAATGAAAATAAGTAAGAAGGGTTGAGCATGCCCTATTTTACGACAAGTTTAAAAAATGTGCGACCTTTTGGACAGGATCGATGAAAACCTTACATTTTGTCTAATATTTCAAATTTTCCGACAAACGTTGGATTTTTCGACTATCCGACAAAATTTTTGCCAGGGGGGGGGGGGCGGCTGCCCCCCTGCCCCCCAGCCACTGCGCCCCTGGGACAACCCAAAGATTGGGGGATAAGATAAAACAGCATGTTCCTTCCAACATAAGAAACAAAACTGCCCCTCAAAGAGAGCAGCCTTCTCGATCTTGTAGGTCTAGAAACACTGTTAAAACAAGTGAGTCTGCCAACGGTCAACATCTTTTAGACAACCCAGTTTGTGGAAAACTCTATAATGACGACATGTTTCGGATGATTGGCAGAGCCCGGTGGTCCTTCCATCTAGCAGTTTTGGAGTCGATCTACATAAAAACGAAAAAACCGCCATTGTGTAGACAGAAGGAGTTCGTTTTCTCTCTTGGACTCCATTGGTAATTTTTCTTTAGGCACTGATTGGTCAACTATACCGGTCTTGTGCTTGCATTTTTCTGATTGGCCTATTTCGATCCACAACTGGGTATATATTTTCCATCGTGTTCTTTCGGATCCTTATTCTGACGTTCTATGCTCTGAGGAGTGTCAGACGAAAAAGCTTTAAATATGTTGTATAATGTTTGCTATTTTCAAAGCCATTTTCAAATAATATTCACTTTGTATTTCTTTTTCAAATATGTGTCTTGATTTAGCAAGCTTGATATCTTTAGGCCATCAATGAATTTTGTCTGCTGCCAACAATTGTATGGTAGTAATAATGATGGTCGAAAATTTTTAAATTGTTGTTGAGAATCGTATCGTAAGCTGGCTCAAAAAGAGCACAAGCGTCGACATGATTGGGTTGGACAACTAATTCATTGGGAAGTGTCTCATAAAAATGGGATCAAAGTAAAGCCATTGTAGTCGAAGATCAGCCATAACTAGTACAGGAAAATGAGAGATATTGTGGGACTTTAACATCCAAACTGACCAATGGATCGAAGCTAGACGTCCTGATTTAATTGTGATAGACAAAGAAACAAAGTTCGTGAAAATCAAAGACTTTGCCATTCCCTTTAATACAAGAATAAATTCCAAGGAAAAAGAAAAGATCGAAAAAAAGCAAGAGAGTGACGTTCATCCTATAAGTCAGAGAAGAGGGCTTCATAGTAACAACACCATGAAAATTGGAGGACATTGGAATGGAGAGGGAAACGGATTTATGCGAGGGGCAAATCAAAATCGCCCCTCGGATTTGTGAGAAAACTGTATCTTCACATTCTGCTAGGGTTTTGAGAAATTTTCTCGAGATTTCTCGAGAAATCATGTTGATGCCAAACCACGAGAATACATTACCACTGACATTCAGTGAGCTATAAACAATGATAATAATAACAATAATAAACATACCCTTAGGACCCAATGATGAACTTGTTGGGTTTGCCATAGTTGATGTTGGTGCAGTGATTGTTGTTTCCAATATCGTTTCTTTTGTTGTTTCTGCAAACATACGTTTTCTATCTATAAAAAACTGGTTTATAAGAAACTAGTTCTAGGCTGCTCAAAAAATTTAAGTAACTTTAGTTAGAGAACTTTAGTTAGTAAGTAACCTTAGTTAGTTGGTTTTTATTAGCTTGTATGCATAGCTAGAAATTGTACCAACTTTAAATAAAGAGAAAAAAAAACAGTTCTGGGTTCAAGAAATATCAAGCAACTGTAAAACTTTCCTTTTAACAAAAGAGTTTAATGTTTTTTTTATTCTTCTTTGAGAAAATTAGCATACTTTGGATTTTGACCTGCTTGGGCATTTTTCGTGAGGATCTACGTTTATATTCTCGCAATAATGCTTAACTTTGAAACAATTAAGCAATTTTGGGTCCCGAAATAAGAAACCAGCTAGGAAAAATTTAGTATTAAAACCCTGAAATTTGGATGCAAAATTAAGAAGCCTTCAATAATTAGTATTGATCCAATTTTTTAAAAAAAAACGTAAATTGACGTTTCAGAATTCATTCATACCTTTGACCTGTCGAACATTAGCTTGCTTCTAAGCCTTTCGTTTTCAATGCATTAATAGGTACCTTGTAAAAGAGGGTTAAAGAGCCATGTAACCCCCCCCCCTCCCATTTCAGTCTAGCTTACCTCTCATAGCAACCTTTTTGTGAAATCTAGTATCTATAAGACAGTCGACAAAAATGTCAGCAAGATAATGTTTCTAAGGAAGTTTTTTTATCACTATTATGAGATATCTGTCATTATCCAGGAGTATTCTTTGAGAAGCTTCAGCATTGGTAGCGCTAATGCTGGCTGGAATTGGTGGTAGGGGGGAATAACTCGCGACATTTGCGGTGAAAAAATGTAAACATTCTGGGGGGTCCATGAAGAAATTTTGCAATTGGAAAATTTGTTAACGGGCTGATTCAGCACAAAAAAGAACTCAATGTGTCAATGTTTGCTCTAACTAGATTGTTTGTGTTGTTATGTATTGTGTTGTTTGCTACTTAGCTTTCGGAGGTAGTTTAGGATACTAACAAGCTATGCTCATCAAGCAGTATCAGGGTCCCTCGTACATTTCTCCCTTCCTTTTTATCTTATCGTTCCGTGATGTCAAGTCATTTATCTATCATTAAAAGGATATCGTAGACCCTTGTCCCTCTAGCCTTTCAAAACGCCAGAAAACACAACTATTAGAAATAACTTGCTTATTTCCACTAATTATTCATAAACAGTCTGATTCAGAGAAGATAACAATAACTATAAAATAGATATAATTAGCTTGAGGATAATTAAACACAAAGTTAACTAAGTTAGAAGATATAACAATCATTCTACAAAGATAAAATATCAAGAAAATGAACAAAGATAGGTTCCCAGCCAAGAAGAACTGCTACTACTCAGAATCCTTTGATGTACACTTTCCTAAGTTGCGTTTGAGTGAAATTCCAAAACCGTTTTAACCTATTATTGCAAAAAAGAAGGGGGGAAGGAGTTATAGCCTTTGCTAGACCAAATGACTGCACAGTGCTTGACGATGGCTGGTAAAAAGCCAACTTCCCTTGACAAGTCTCTAGTGCATGAAATGAAACATCTACCTTTAGTTGTTGTTGTTGCTTTTATGGTCGCTTCAGGTAATGCTGTTGTTGACATCGTCTCAGTCGATTGAGTAGTGGTTGCTGGCAATAAGAGAAATAAATAATTAATTATGCAACTGTAACATACCAGATAGTGATATTTTCAACTTGTGCTATTCATTATCTGTTTACTTGAAGTTAGAATAGTGTTTACTTGTTTAATTGTTGTTTGACCTGAAGTTGTTTCCTCGAAGTTAGTATAATGTTTAGCTACACTTGAGCAAATTGAAACCAAAAAGTTTAGATAACCATCTCATCATATAAATCATATATAACCGATGTTGAGTATGCATTCCTAGTAAGGGACAGAAGTAGAATTGAACGGTGAAATTCCGAGAACAGGCACGCAAAAACAGGCAAATGTTAAAATGGGCGTAAAAACGATCTAGCCTTAATTAAATGTACTTGTATAAGAGAACTTTCAGCTACAGCCTCTGTGGTTTGTCAAACAAAAATTCCTTGAGGGCGAATAATCCAATCCAACGCATATCCTACAACTTCCAACATACACTCTTTACGTACATCGTATCACCTTCTTGACCTATTTGTGACCCAATCTTTTCCGTGTTTGCCCGTTAAGTAAATGGTTTTTGAGAAACCAATGGATCTATCTTGTGCGGTTAAAGTTGGGTATTAGAAGCGTAAATTGAAAAACGGAGAAGGAGAAACAAATCACATACTTAGAATCCTTACATGTCAAAGCCAAAACCCCAACTTATGAATACAGAAAGACTTTGCTTGACTCAACCACCATGAGAGGTGGTAGCAGTCGCTGATTGGTCACACACACACAAACACAACCAATAAAACTCCTCTATTTACATTGATAAACCCACCATTCTCCCTTTCACAATCTGATGAATAATGCTTAAGTTCGTATGAAGTTTTCGCATCTTTCGTGCGACTTCATGTTATCAATGTTCGTTGTACAAAATATTGCTTATTAACATGTATTAAAAGTAACTGACGTCGATTAGTGGTAGACAATGCTTTTGTTGTTGTTGCTGTTGCTGTTGTTGTTGGTGCTTTTGTTGCTGTTGTTGTTGTTGTTGCTATTGTTGTGGCTTGCTTTGTCGTTTTGACAATTTCTTTGGTACTCGCTGCCAAAATAGAAAAACAAAGACTGACTGTGATTAACATCGCAACTCGGTCACAAAAAGCTAATCAACATTGTTAAGTGATACTAAAATTTGATAGCAAGGATTGTTTTTGAAAGCAGACGTTGGTGCCCTAATTCAACTTGTATCGAATAAAAAAGGATTTAGCAAATCATTCAAACTAGAAAATTTTAAAATCTACAAAAAAGGCTTTGAAGAAAATCATCTCACTTTTACTTCTGTACTGAAGAAAAAATCTTTTGAAAACTGGGGGTCAAGATTGAATTTAGAATTATACAGTTAATTTTGCTGTACTTACAAGGTAGGGTAGAATTTGGCGGCATTGAACTTGTCGTTGCTGTTGTATTTTGTGTTACGTTCTCTGAAAGACAATTAAACAGCTTGAAAAGGGGGTCTATAAGATACTTCCAATGGCTGCAGTCATACTTTCTGTCGAAAAGACTTGCTTTCTATGATTGTACAAATATCTACTCAATGTAAATTAGCCTTTGAAGCATTCAGAAAAGAGACACATGCTTCCTAGAATCTATTTAATTTTTAATCGAAATTAATAGAATATTTTTGTACGACACTTGTGAAGGTAAAGGATAACTTCTTTAAAACACGGATACTTTATATTGTAACTAACTTTTATTTCTAAATGTAATAAATTCCAATTTAGGTTTATTCTAACTTTTCTGATAGTATTGCATCATTATCAGATAACAACTCAAAGATCGATTTTTCTCATGCTATTAGGATACCTTCAAAAAAGTACTAAACTCAAGAGCAATTAGCTCTATGTTTAAATGACCATACAGTGTCTATTTTATCTACCTACGAAAGTTTTTGTCAGTATCAACCATGAGTGCTTCTCAGAAATACGCCTATTACATTTCAAGCTAAGATTTCATGCTACGTGAAAACATAGCAACCAACCTTTCTTAGTCTTTTGTCCAGCATCGTCTGCTGGGGGTATACTTGCGTTTGTAGCTGGATTTACAGTAACATACCCAATAATCATACACAGGAAATAACTTTTTAGGTTTTGATTCCCTTCTTTATTTATTGTTCCTTATCCCCTATGAATCTGAATTTTTGAAAACTATCAAAATTTGTGCTTGATGGCATGGAACATAATTAATTGAAAAGTTTTGCTTCAATCTTATTTCTAATGGTAAGCCATTAAATCAGTTTCAACCTTTTAAAGGGCCTCGACCATTCTTTCTAGAGATCAATCCAGCCTATGTTCAATTGCATAAGACAAATAAAGATTAATAATAACAAAATCTATACGATTGCTTAATTTAGAGGCGATGGCCTTTCTTCGAGACATAGTTACTGATGGAGAAAAAATGAGCATTAATAGTAAGCTTTCGTGGAATTCAAAGGAAACCTATCAAAAAACAAGTAAGGACCTTCATTTATAATAAAAGGCAGTCCTTTACTTGACGTACCTATTGTATTATTTGTTGCTGCTGTTGTGTTTACAGATATTGTAAAGTTTGCTGTTGTGTTTAATGATTGAGCAAAAGCAGTGGCATTGGGAGTCGTTGCATTACCACCAAACAGGCTTGTGCCTTAAAATAATCAAAGATAAAATGTAAATCATTGATGGTTCATTCTAAATATGAAAGATTTCATAATGGTAATTGTCAGTGATTATAAGCTCATTTATATTGTTGCCAGGGGTAGCTCCAGAGCAAAATCTGATTGATTTACAGTTAGGAAAAACATTTAAATTGGGAGGCCTTTAAGCTAGTGTGGTTGGAATCTTGGTGTGATCGAAATAAGGGAACAAAGGTAGATGCTAAATATCTTTTGAGGCTATCTCTTTGGCAAAATCAGCAGATATGTCGATGTTTTCATTACTTCAATAGCAATTAAATGTTTAGAATACCTGCGAAAAAAGAATAACTTTCTCTTGCTATGAAAGGAGTGCCAGTGCTTTTGGACAATGAAATGATAAATTCAAATTTGCTTTAAAAATATTTACTGTTTATGAAAGAAACTGCCGTTGTTGTTGTTGCTGCTGTTTTTGCTAAGGTGCTAGTCTTGATCTCTACAAGAGAACAACATATTATGAAGAGCAATATTGTCGAAAAATTAGCTTTGATTTCATTATTTAAATGTTCACTATAAACGATATCGAAACAAAAGAGAAATTGCGATAAAATTTACTTCATCACTAGTCAAAAAGTTCACATTGTGTCAGTGCTTACAGAAAATTGTATTGTATATCGAATGGAAAAAATTTACCATAACGTTTGCAATGTAGTCATCAGACCTCTGGCTTTGATATCGCAATACAACATATTTATTTTTAGTATATCTAAGAAAGTTATTCCAGACTTTCTTACCAGTTGTAGATAAATGCGTCTTTGGTGTATGTGGTTCAGTGACGGGAAGTGAGTCTGTATAGAAAGGAAAAATATAAAATTATTTGAGAATCATTGCATCGCAATGTTTTCAAAAGTGCTCACACTCAGTTATCCTCATAGTCGTCATGACTGAGATACAGATACGTCTCTTATTGTGATTTTGTTTTGAAATGCTTTTATCCAGATATGTTTTGCAGCAAGCAACAACGCGAAGAAGAGTTTCTGGTAGCAGTTAGAAGGACCAGTCAGAAGTCTAGCTCAGGTTATACTTTTTCAAGTTATTCTATGCAGCAAGGGTATTGCTTGGGTACTGTAAAACTGAAAAAGTGCTGAGGAATGCTACTTTTTCACCTTTAGTGTCACAAAAGATGTGCCACTAAAGATCCTTAGCAAGTGCAGACGGTCTTTATGTTCTTGCTGGACAGCCTTCAATGCTTCTTTCGTGTTCCTATAAATACCATATTGTTTATTTGTACTACTGCTGGTATTGTCCAATAAGAAACAAATGTTTTCGTTTGGTGAAGATTTAAATATGTGGCGTAAAACAGTTTGACAATGCAGGAACTGGTAACAATACAAGTAATAGTGGTAATAATAAATAATTAGAGCGAGTAATCTAAAAAAAATTAACACTTTCTAAGTTAATTTTATACAGCACGGTTCACTGAAAAGTAAAAGTTGTTTAAATATATGTTTTTAAATATAGATTGCAATAAGTGGTTAAAAACGTATAGAAAATATATGTGTAAAATTGTTGCATTTATAAAAGACTGGATTTGAATTGTATGATGCTGCTCTTTGATGTTGCTGGCCCAGGTAGTTCGTTCTAAATTTTTGTTGCTCTAACTCTAAAGTTTGACGAGGCTTTACAATTTGCTAGCTTTACATGAATCTTGTTTGCTGCTGCTTATCTTGTGTTCTTCTGGTGAACTTGTGCTGAACACTTGAATTTGTCCGATAAATGTTTGGGGGCCAGCCCATTAAAACATTTAAACATCATAACAACAGTATTTCTCTTAAATCTTTCTTCTACTGATGCAGGTTCTTTTGAAGACTTTTCTTTTATTTATGAATCTTTATTATAAAGATCCGTTAACCATCTTAGTGCTGTAACACATGCTGATGACCAGGTCTCAGACAAAAGTCAAAATAGGGTGTAAGCAAACAATTTACGAGCAGGATCCTGCAATGCAACTACGTTATATAGACGATTTTTTATTGTAATTATGGTTGTGAAAACTAAAAAGCTGACCATTTTTCCTGGTATCTACAATTACAGAAAATTCACCTACAGAGAAATCTTTATTTCATTTTGCAATGTAATCTAGCTAGCATAAAATTCTACGTTTTCACAAATATTAAAAGTTTCAGACATTACCTGTCCTACTAATTGCAGATCCAACATGCTCTTCATATCTGTAGAGATTCCAATCTGAAAACATAATATAACTTCAGAATTTCAGAACAGGTACAAATTAAATTTCGAATTATCATTCAACGTTCTTTTAACTGTTAGAAAACGTAATATTACCAACAGCGGACGCAAATTTTGCAACCAGGGAAAGCACAAGACAATCTGTTGGTTATCGTATTTATAGGTTTCGAGTTTCTGGGTCCGTAAATTTTATATGAAGGTCGACCTCAACTTAATCGATGGAGCAAGGGACGACAAAGGTTGCGAGGAGAGGGCTCTAATTTTTGCCATTATATAGAACACAGTGGTTCTTAAATTTGCCCTTTAAAAATAAGTCTCTTTTAAAAATGTCTGGTGGGGGAGGAGGAGCTCAATCACTTTAGCCCCATCCCTGCATACTGGCTTTGTATTTGTAAGTCTATCTCAAACTCAAAATGAATTGATTAATTTTTAAGCTTAGAGCAGCAAAAATTGTTTTCATACATTTAAAATTGGTTTTAATTGTTTTCATGCATCAAGCGTTGGCAAGTAATGTAACCATTTAAGCGTTTCTCCTTCTCAAAAAGACTGATAGGAAGTTGCACACTCACAGAGAACCCATAACATGATAAAGGATTTGCCATTACGGAGGTCATCTAACAAGAATTTTCTAACTTGTTAATTAGAATGAACCTCCTCCCCCCCTCCAAAATTCCTCACTCACAAGGGGGCTGAGACAACAGTGCCCTCTCAGCATCTCTGATTGAAAAGTGAATTTCATCGCAATGATCCTTTTTAACTATCATTATTATTATCATAAAATTATTTACAGTTGGCAATTTCATAGTTCTTAAAAAACCAATTTACACCAACTTTTGACAATGACTCAAATAGTTATATATATAAGTTACCGATATAAGGAACAAGAACTTAGAATTAAAAGAAATACGAACAATAAAAGGTAATTTCAATTACTCTTTGATGTACACTGAAGTGACGCCAAGGAGATCAGAACATGGTCCGTCCACATAATCCATTAGAACTTTGTGACTGATGTTCCCAGGTATTCAACAACAGTAAGAAAGCAAACAGTCGGAAAATTCTTGACAAATGAAACTTAGAAAACCCTCTTTTGAATCTTTATATCAAAATAATGTTCAAAAAACCTCGATTCGAGCAGAATGTCAAATGCCGATGTCAATTTCATAGTGTTTTGTAAGAGCTACAATTTATAGGGGCGAATGAGGAACAAATGATTAAAATTAAGAAAGCAATGTTACTTTGTGAAAGGTTAAGTATGAGTAAACCTGCATACTTCTTAAGCTTGCATCTTCAATATCATTGTCGCTGGTTCTTTTCGTGATTTTCCACTCGTTGACAATCATGACTACGAATATCAAACTGAAATACAAAGACATCAGCCCTGCACATAGGATCATGTGCTTAAGTTTCACAAGTTTACTTTTTCCTATACAAGACATCTTGTATGAAGTAAACGTCTGTCAGTATATATAGCAATGTCCTTGTTAGATCTTTTTCTCCTTATCGTCCCCTATAAGATAAACTACGCAACAAAGAAACGCAGCTTCTGTTGGCCGACACGAGATGTCGAACATTTGTTTAGGGAATAACTTCAAACCCTGACCGTTGTTCCTTGGCGCACTCAATCAAAATTACAATGTCATTCCTTGCTATAAGATCTTGTTGATGTTAATTATTCCAGCACCCAGACGTCGTTTTGTGCTACCTTTCTAGTAGACACTCTCCTTATTCTGTAAAAATTTATTGTTTACCTGTGAAACATTTCATAAATAGGTAAAATATGATCTATTGGAGACCTTGCTTCTCCACTACTTTTCATGACCAGTTTCATTCGAAAAGTAAATTGGTGAATTTGAATTTGAATAATGCATTTCTGTAAAATCTTTGTCATAACCTACAAAAGTTCAGCCTACTTGGAGAATCTCAATTCCATGAAAAACGCAATGTCATTGTTCAATTATCCAATTCCTGGAGTCATTTTTTCTACAATTATTTGTTACGATGCGAAATATTTGAAAAAATATGCGAAGTAGTCAACTTAGAAAGAATTTCAGAAAATTTCCTGAGAAAAACTAGTTTTTTGCACATACTCTGCTGGGTTATTGAGCTTAAAAAAAATCTGTCATTTAGTGTCCCTGTTGTGCAAACTCTAGTTTTGCGCGCATTAAAAGATTTAGATAGGGCGCAAATTTTGTTGCTTTCCTGGCTTCTGCAGTTAAGAGTCGATGGTATGGGCTCTAGAAACGTCAAAGTCTTTGCAGATATGTCTTTCCCACTTCACAGCGTCAAGAGATGGTTGAGGTTTAGTCAGGTTCTGACAATTAGCATATTGTTGTCATTTGAACTTTCAGGAGGAACAAGGGATCGCAAGACGCAATGCTACTCTTGAGAACATTAGCTGAAAGAGCAATAGAAATCCAAAAGAACTTGTATGTGGTTTTTATTGATTATCGTAAAACATTTGAAAGAGCAAAATATCAAGAATTTATGAACAAATTTGTATTGACGGTAGAGACCTAAAATTGATGAAGAGTCATACTGGAAACAGGTTACAGCTATCTCTTGTTGTTGTTGTTGTTGTTGTTGTTGTTGTTGCTGTTGTTGTTGTTGTTGTTGTTGTTGTTGTTGTTACTGTTGTAATCTTATTTAAAATCGAATATATAAATTTTAAGCTACACAACCGTAACTTGTCTAATTCGATTATTTGCAAAATATACAAATTAAATTAACAATTTTTAATAGTTTTTAAATATAAATTTACAATAAAATCATTAAGTTTTGAATACGTTGCATGTACAGGTTGCCCGTCCCACGTCCCCGTTTTGAATTGGGTCAGATTTTTTGCAGATTTTATTTCCTGTGGTAAGCCATTCCAAATTTGTGGTCCGAGGGACCCGAGGCTGTTTGTACCGAAAGTTGTTTGGTTAGGCTTGTAGTGTTGCAAGTCTTGTGGACGACATGAATTCAGGATTTAACCTTTTTACAGTTTTGAAAATATCAATACAGAGGTTCCTTTGCCGATTTACATGCATTGTGCATTTTTGTGATTTGCAAAGCAATCATGGTCATCGTAAAGGAATCGTAGGGCTCGTTCCTGTATTTTTTCAATCTTCTTCATAGATCTAGCCGCGGAGAAGAACCACACTAAAGGGCAGCAGTTACAGTTGGAGAAAACAAAGCTTTGGACCAATACCTTTTTCTCATCAAAGCCAATGAAAGATTTAAGTCTTTTGAGCACATTTGGCTGGGTTGCTGCCTTTTTACAAAGTTCGGATATGTGAGTGTCAAAATTAAGTTTGTGATCTATAGTTACGCAACTGACTTTATCTTTTAAGATGTTGAGCTTAGTGACTGGAGAAATGATAGACGAGAGGTCCATCAAGGATGTGTATTTTCTCCTGATCTATTCACTTTATATGCAGAGCTGATTATGAGAAAGGTGAGTGACGGAGGGACATTTGAAATAATTGGTCAGTCTTTATCTGATATCAGATGTGCTGACGATAAACAAAATCTTATACAAATCATAATCTGAAAACAAAAATTGAAAAAGAGCCTTATATATAAACTGGAAGAGAACAAAGATGATGGTATCTAGTAAAAGCAAGATAATTTCCAAGTGCTATCTCCAGGGCATGGAAGAAGTGATAACGAAATAAAGCGCAGAATTGCAATTGCAAAGACAAAATTTATTGAAAAGAAGAGGGTCTTGACAAATAGACATATGTCAGTCGAAAAAAAAATGCATTTTGGAAAAAAATTACGCAATAAATGAATTTTATTCTATAGAAGTGAGACGTGGACCATCAATACAGACATGAAAAGGAAATTTGAATCAACATAAATGTGGTGCTATCGAAAAGTGATATAGATTTTCTGGACAGACAAGATAAAGAATGAAGAGGTCTTTGTTAAAGAATAACTCAATAACACCTGAGCAGCAGATGATTAAAAGAATAACTCAAAAACACCTGAGATTTCCCGGCCGTATTGTCAGAGATGGCCTCGAAAACTTGGTACTTGTACGTAAGATTAATGGTTCAAAATGAAGAGTACGCTAGCTCAAATGTCGCAGAGTTTACTTTTGTAGATATCTCGTGTACTCAATACCGAGATCTCGCACAGATGGGCAGTGGGGTAGCATTCCTCTTTTATGAATAAAAATGAGTTTCATGAAGGCCTGCAAGGCTAAATCTCCGCAAAGATGGCTAGTCTCGTGTGAGGCTCCCGGTAATTTGTGCATCACTTGATAGGATAGTAAAAGACTTTTGCTCCACAGACCCATCTTCGCAGTCAATATTCGAATTTGTCTGCAACGCAGGCTTGTTGTGACGATAACTGGCTTGATATTTGTTAACAAAATGGCTCTCTTGGCGCCCCTATTTCAGTGCCGTAATGCACAGTGTGTACCTTTAAGCACAAAACTGAGGGCCAAGCTTTGGCATAGAAGGGGCTCCCAAGAACATTTTCAAAAAACAGATTTCCGATGAAAACATCAGTGGCAGATCCAGCCAAAAATCTGACTACCGCCGATATGAGATAGAGGGTTGACCACACCCTTTAGACCACACCCATTTTTTGGTCACACCCGGTTTTCTAAAATGATTATTGCTTTCTTTAATTTCTAATGTAGACCATTTTCAAGAGACAAGCGGTGCTTTACTGATATTTCATATATCCTTACAACAAGCCTGAGAAGAAATGAATAATCTTATTCAATATTCTGAGGATGGATATTCTAAAAAAAATTACGGCATTTAGACGAGGAACACCATAGAATTAGAAAAAAGATACATTTGGCAGAATTTCGAAGTGTCGCATAAAACTCGCATTTAGTCGGACAATTACTTATGAAAATCAGACCTGTTGGAAATTACAAGTTTAAAAAGCTAGATAAAATTTGCAATTATTGAGAGCAACTTTTGTTAAACAAAGAATCATACTTTTGGCGAATATTGTGGGCCTGACTTTTAATTTAATATTCTTTTAAAATATATTCCTACGAATAGTTGTGTATTGTACAGATTAATGGGTCACATCGGCTTTGCAGTTACAGTTTGCCCACTTGCAGAATATGTAGGCATCCCCCCATCTTTCTGTAACGTTTGAGCCGCAGTACTACTCAACCCCCCATCTGAGCGGTAGTCAACTCGGTTGTTCATTGGTTGTCAACAAAATTTGTATGCATCCCCCCAGGTTGACAGTGATTTCTGACGATTTGATTGGTTTAGGGAGGCTGACTGCCGCTCAGTGCAGCTCGAATCCGCTCTACACCGACTCAACCCCCCTAGCTAGCAAGCCATGATTTCATCATCCCCCCATGCTAGCCTTCTATTTACAAACATGTGGCTCGGCAATTGGCACGCAATTTCCATAGCGATAAGGATTAAAAAATATTTCTGTCTCTGTGGAAATTTCAGGCATGTTTCTAGGAAGAAAGGCTTGGTTTGCAGCGCGATCAAATATTTTCAATAATTAAATATTGTTTAATTGAAGTAGTAGGATAAACATGAAAATGATCCTTGTTTCTATAATTTTTTGAATAATCTGACTACCGCTCGAGCGGTAATGGCGGTAGTCTGGATCCGCCACTGGCAGCATATGTTTTTTTAATAGCATTCACAGCAACAATGAAATAAACGTAAGACTTGACTTTATTTATGAATGTGAGCAATCATATAATTACGATGCAGGGCCATGGGGACCGAGGGGGATGAAGTCCCCCCCACCCCCCTTCAATAATTGTCAAACTTTAGAATTTTTCTATATAACAGTGTACTGAACACAATGGACAGGAACCCAACATATTTGAATTTTGTTTCGACCGCACTGTGATGTAATGTAGCATGTCAATCAGATTTCCTTCGAACCCACATCTATATCGTTATAAAATTTTGCATTCAATTTACGAGAACATCACAGATATTTGACCTCCTCAATGAAGCAGTTTGGAAATATTAATCTATCTCAACATGTTTTCAAAGGTTTCTGTTGCTGTTTCGTCTAGGATAGACTCGGCTCTGAATTCAGTCATGTTTTCTCTTCCCTCTCATATCCTAGGTCTCTAAGGTAGGACTGGTGCATCGGTCCCTGGTGGGGAAAAGTGAACTTTTCTTGCCCATTCCTTGCCAATAGGTTTTTGTATGGGTTAGGTGGAATACTCTAGGTACCAGACTCACTCTGTGCCCCTCTTCTCGTTCTAGTGTGCCGATATTAACCGATCAGGAGCAAGTGTACAGATTTCTATACGTTTAAAGGTCACAGCGAAACAATAAACGTAGCTCTGGTGTAAACCATTGAACAGAACACAATATAAATAAATTCTGGTGACAGTAACGATCGAGTTTGAAGACACTGTTAAAACTGTACTCAATGAATATTTTCTGCATGTTGTGGAACTCAACACAGAACAGTTAACGGCATTGTTTTTAGAAAGAAGAAACACCTTCGCCATATTTATTCCAACTGGCTTTGGAATGTCTCTGATATTTCAGGCTGTTCCTCTCATAAAAAACTAGGCCTTGTAGTGAAATGTAGTAAATAAGTAAAACTGCAAGGCGCAGAGAACAAACAACAACAAACACACCTAAATCAGTTGTGGCTAATATTTTGCCTCGGCATACGGGGCTTCACTGGTCGTATTAGCCATAATTGCTGTGATGAACTTCCAATGTGCTGATGCTAACCGCCGCGGTGTCCAGGCGCTCTGCCTTCACAAAGAAAAAGTGGACTTTGAAAGTACATACAATATTTGAGGAAAATTTTTAAAAAGCTTATTTTAAGTTTTATACGAAATTTATTGATAATAAACTTTTTATAACTGCATTGTGTAAACTTTTATTTCATGCTTCGCACATGTTTTTGTTGCAAAATGGTGTATTACATTTGATTTGATTGGAAGCTTTAGGGAGAAAAGTCTATTACCACTGTATTGCTAATGTCGACTTTACAGGACTATATAAAATACATTTGCATTAAGATTTCCCCTGATCTACAGAGAATGTTTGTTATTTACCCGACAGTCTGGTTTCACTGGCCTAGTTTCCAGTCTGTTAAATTGACTATAGTTCTTTCAAACAAGTCCACTGGAATGAGGTCCGGGCGCACTGCACCAGACTCTCTTATATTAAATAAAGAGAGTCTGGCACCCAGGATAGGTGGAGCAACTTGTGTCGATGCACCAACCGCCCAAAGTTGCTTTTTGCGATGAGGGAATGAAGCCTCAACACCTGAGTTGATGAGGGATGTGGCAATGTCTTCTGAGGGAGCTATCTTATCTAAATTAATGAAGTTCTTTTGTTTATGTTTTTCCCCAAGTAAAAAATCAAAAATATATCATGCCCTAGCAATAATTAAGGGCGAGGATGAAGACGAGGACAAAAACGAGGACAATGACAAGGACGAAGACGAGGATGAAGACGAGGACGAGAACGAAGACGAGGACGATAACGAAGACGAAGAGGAGGACGTGGACGAAAACGAGGAAGATGACGATAAAAAAGAAGACGATGACTAAGAGGAGGACGTGGACAAGGACGAAGACGAAAACGTGGACGAGGACAAAGATGAGGACGATGTCGATAACGAAGAAGAAGATAAAGACGAGGATGGGAAGGAAAAGGAGGAAGAGATTGTCCTTGTAGATGAACATTTTGCACTGAATGCTTTGCTCCTGCAGCTTTGTGACTATTTTTGCATCTGTTAGGAAAAGGATGCTTTGAAAAGATAAATAGTCCTTTAGCAATCATTTATAATTTTATTAATAAAATATTTATACAGAATGAGTCGTTTCAGTATATACATATAATTCAAGTTTAGTAAATGAAATGTAAAGTTGTTGAAAATGTTAAGATGTATAAAATTTCAGGAATAATTAAAATGTTAAAACTCAAAACTATTTTATCTTATCGTTTACCTAAGTACAGATGTCTCTTGTAGGTTACTGCGCCGACAACTTTAAAAGACGATTTTTCGAGCCGGTCATGAGCCTGCATCTTTTAAACAGAGTTGTTGAGACAAACTCCTTAAAACTTGCCTGATAGCATGCACGTATAATTTTAATAGTTCGTAGATCTATGCTCAGTCGGCGAAAACTGTTGATAATTAAATAAGTGAAAAATATCTCATTCGTTTTTGTTACTTGAGAAGATACTTCAAGAAATATCGGATTCTGTCTGCTTCGATTCAAAATTCCTTCTTACTAACCTAGTCTACCATTATTTATACTGTTACTCTAAAATATAAATTTGATGACAAGGAGGCTCTATGAATGGTGTAATGATGATGCAATGTGATGCAATGGAGATGGAAAGATCTAGGCTGAGAAGAGAGAGAGGTTGAGTAAGCATGACGTAATGTAGCAATGTAATACCGAGGGGATTTAGGGGAAATAATTTACTACCTCCACTTCCCCCCTTCATTTTAAGTTCGTTAAAATGATCATTTATGGAGGAATACAGCATTGAATTGTGGTGGGGGGGGGGTTAGGGTGAAAAATCATAACATCGTCATGGATATTTTGCAAGTATGTGGTTTGGAAGCAAATCTTTGGTCGTTCTGTAGATCGTTCTCACTAAACAAGGAAAATTTAGATGTTGCAAGGAATAAACTAGTCCAAAAATGAAGGCTAATACAAGATAAAGTAATATTAGTTGACCTAAAACTTGTCCTCTTAATCTGCTGATGACACATGTCTTTCAAATTCCAGATGCATGGGTGTCTATTTTTTACAGTCCTTTTAGCAAAGCATTTTGATTATACTATCTTGGCTAGAAAATTTTGTTTTTTATGTTTTTTTATTAATGGAGCTTTCTGAACCAAATCCATTCGCAAAGCTATGGAATAGCTTTTCAAAGACCCCTTAGACTAGATATTGAAATAATTGTTAGAGACAGATTGATAGATTGAGCCAGAGTCCCATCATCCAACCTCTCCTCTCAAATCCGCGATAAATATCCAGCCCCGTCTCACTCTCCAATCTTCGAAAATGGAGCGCCGCCCATAGAATAAAGCTCCTCAATCTTCGCTACGAATTTTTTAAGACTCTTGCCTTAGACTATTTTTTAAGAGCCTTGAAGTGAGAGGACCAATAGGGCTGGAGCCACGGGGCCGCGAGTGCAGCAAAGTCCTCTTTTCAATAAATTGATTTTCGAGTAATATTAATTGATTTCAATCTTTAAATGCTAATATAATCTAGCTTTCAAGTGTCTCAAGATACCTATATACCTTTAAAACAGTCAATCATTTCCTTGATGATGAAAGCTGAAAATTTATTTGCAATGCAATTTGAACAAAAAATTATAATTTCTCTTTAACTTTCTTGATCATACTGAGAAGATTTCAGTTTGCCAACAACGTTGATTTGAATGCGTTTGATTTAACTGTCAAGAGATTGAAGATGTCTTAACTTAATGACGTTTTAGTCAAGACGTTTCTCAATCAAGATACTTTCATGCAGCACAGTATTAATACTGGACACTTTTTACGTACCTACTGACTGGTGAGACATTTGGCCCTTTGATTGTCTCAGTGGGCCTTTTTGAATCCCCACTATTTCCAAATCATTAAAAAATATCCTGAAGACTTGGCTTGAATTTGATAAGCAGTGTTAGAATGCATATGTTTTCCTATGGGCCAGTATTGAAAGCTTCTTAAAGTCATTAGATTTTGAGTGATTTGTGTTCCTTATGAGATCCTTACGGGAGCCCTGATGCAATATGAAATTTCAAAAATAAGTTCTTTGAGGCCTTTTTGAAGCCGAGTTTTTGCTCGTTATAAGTAACGATAATATAATAATATGATTCCCTCTGCATTCAAAATAACAGCATGTTCAGAGGAGTTCCAAAAGCTATGTCAAGCCATGTATATTGTCATCAGAGCAACTTTTTTTTAAGTAAAGTAGGATTGATTCCAGCTTCTCTTGATGGTTGATTTTGGTTTGAAAAAGTTTCAAGAATGAAGTTGGACTGCAATTCTGATTCCAACGTATTTTTATGGGCGTAGCCTCTTTTTCTGAGAGTCTTTAGAGCATCGCAACTCCGGCCGAAGACCTCCAGCCCTCTCTCCCAGGGCAGGGCCTTTACCAGCAACAAGGCTTCACCGCTGGCTTTCGATTTGTTTAGCAACAAACCAAAAGACAACCAATGAGTTCTTTCTGCGGTTCGTGCCCCTGCCACATCATGATGCTTTCGGCGCCTCTGCCGCATCTATATACGCTGCATGGAAAGCAGGGACAGCTTAAGGTGAATATCATGTAAAATATTTAAGACAGTAGAATTTCCCCTCATAATGTTGTTGCATGTTATTTCTTTGGGTTTTATGGGAGAACCTCAAAGAGTGAGTACTTAGGCACTAAAGCTTGACTCCGATAGGCCAATGCCCCATTTGTTATACAATTGAATATGTGATAGTTCAATGAAGCATCACTGTCTGCTCCATTCCTATCAATAATCTAAAAACGTATTCTTAGATTCTTATGACCTCGTAGAATCGACGATCTTTCTAACTAGAAGTCCTGACTAGACCGCAACATTTGCCCTACAATTTGGGACAAAGCAGGACAAAACTATTGTGAGAAGAGAAATCCCTAGACACCTTGCCGATAGCATGCATGAATACTCAGTCCCCATGGGACGCGGGAGATGAACAAGCTAACATTAGTGAAAACATGGCGCGCATCGCAATTATCGAAGAAGAAACACCCTAAAAAGACATTTAAAAATCTACCAACATCTGGTGATCACAAAACTAGAGGAGGACTCCCTTGCTTACAAAGATGGCATTGATTAGCTACATTATAAATTAGATTAACTTTAAAGTGATGACGTCAAAACAATCTACTAATACTATCAAGAGCTATCTATTTCCAGAGTTTTTGAATTTGACATAAAAGAGCATTAGAAAATACCTCAAAATTTCCGAAATAAGCGAAAACTATATTTTTATAACGTCACACTTTAAAACTTAATCTTTGGTCCTTCCCAAAACTGTTACCAGGAAAAAGCATTGCCTCAGTGTATCTATATCTGTTTGAATGCCAGGTCAAAATATGATTGTTATGATTGCACTATTTATAGCAAAGTGCAGAAATACCTCAATTTGTCTGTAAAGTAGTCGATATTAAGCCGTTACGTTCGCATAAACCACCTAGCTCTGAGCAATATCCTTTAATGTTGGTTAATGGTTGTAATTCCGAAATTCTTTCACACTTCAAAAGGCAAGAGAACTGTAGGCAAAATTTCTGAACATCAGACAATTTATCAGAATTACTTAAATTTACGTATGGTAGAAGCACCTAAAGGAGGTATGATCGAGCATGATAGTCGACAAGTTATGATCCTTGCCTACTGGCAGACGCCAAGTTCAGAATTCGTAAATGGTGTTTCATCAACATTTTGCTTTCGTTGCTGCTTTTGTGGCTAAGAAATTCTCGAAATGCATGTTTTGATTTGTAAATAAGTTTGAAAATATAGCATCAGTGTTTGGCTTCTCAGCGTTGGGCTTGCATTGTTGAAGAGATTCGGTTTTACAAAGTAGGTGAACATTGTTCGAGAAAACATTTTCCGCCCCTCTTCAAGAAGACGAATTGAATACTTGCCAATGAAATATAGAGTCACGTCGCCCCTTATGGTACGATTTTAGTAAAAATTGTTTCCTCAGCTTTTTGGTACTTCCTAACAAAATAAAAGTACTACAAGCACGTTCTTTGCTGTATAATCTACGAGCTTGTTTGGTTTTCAACGAATATTCGTTTCAGGGAGATGAAGAAACACGTTGTGGGGGTTGGTTTTGTTTTAGCTAAAAAACCGACCGAGGGAATGACCAAGAAAGTTGAGGTGCGAAGGTCAAATGACAACTTTTTCGTTTACATCCCGCTTACTTTTAAAATATTATCCTAGCTTTTAAGAACAAAACGAAACAATGATATTTAGCAAAGAGTTCAAGTAATGTCGTCAGCAAAATAATTTCGCGCGTTTTTTGAAGATAAACAAACCTAAACTCCTTCATATTTATTTTTATCATTGCACAGTCATAATTCATGAAAAATTCGAATCGTTCCATAAGGGGCGACGTGACTCTAATTTGAGAATAATACCTGAAAACGGTCTCACCAATTTCCCATGTTCAAAATACAAACTGCAACATCGCACCATGCAAAGACTTTATTGGTCTTCGACAGAACGTCAACAACAAAAGATGGTTTACCAGCATGGCAGGAGCTAACTAATTGACGTTTATGCTTAAGATCGATGCACAAACTTTACAGTCACGCTAATGGTGCTTTTAAATTTATGCTAATCTAGCTGGAAATCAAGCAACATCCAAACTGGCCTAGGGAATATTCACAGAAGCGAGGCGAGACACCACGTGGGGATTCAAGCGGTCGGGTAACTGTCCTGTTTGGCACAAGGGCGTGTACTAGGGAGTGCAAAGCTGAACGTGTTGAGTTTCCTTTGAATTTCATGACTTGAATTGTTAGTAGAAGAATGAATAAGGTTTCTTCAATACTGAATATATCTGCCTGAAGGAAGCCTTTTCATATGCATATTAACCTTACATGAAACACCTTAACGCTCACAGAAAGAGCGTGTGCGTGCTGTATCATTTTTTTCTCACGTAATTTTTAGCCCCAAGTGATTAAACCAAATAATTTTGACAAAGCAAGGCTTGCATAGTTGCGATATTTGAATTTGCATATAAACGAGAAAATGCATGAAAAATTCACGGAAAATTCAAACCATTATTTTTTACAAGTTACAGCACTGCAATGTTCCTATTGTTTTCTTCCGAAAATTTGGCTTGCAAAAGTGATGTGCAAGGATAACTTTTTTCCAAGTTATTTGAGTACTACTGACTACCAAAAAATGATTTTGACTGAATGAAAGAAAATTTGCCGAAGGACACAAAAGTATTGGGGGTGTCGCACCCCCTCTACACCCCCGGCAACCTACCAAACACCGAGAAAAAGTAAGACTGCACTCAAATACTATCAGCAATTATTTTGGGGGTACACAAATATGTTCGGCTATCGAATCTTTTGAAATTAACATATTATAGCTTTTATTTTAATTATCTAACATTTTAACTCATAATCATAACATTATTGAAACATTAAACTGTGCTACTCTCTGCTGAAAGTACCAGCATTTAATCTTTAAGGAGAGCTAATCATTTGAAGAAAAACAAACACATCAGTTTTGTGATACTGTGGTATTTTTAAAATTGGGTGCAATGTTTCAGTTATGTGAAATGCGACACAATTAAGGATGCTTGTGACACTGCACCTATGACTAACTAGAAACAGTACAGTAGTTAATGCTATACGATTTTTGGTCTTCTTCACTTCAGATCATCGGAATGACTGAAACTAAATCGTAGTTTCTGCTTCTTCAACGATATACAAAATCCTGATACCCAAAGAAGCGTTCCAAACTCGGGCTTTATTTGCTTTACAAATTCTTCACAAACCCAAGCAACAATTTTTGATGCGAAAAATCGCTAACAAAGTTTTCGTAATAAGTATATGTCTACGATTCTAGTTTATAAACAGAGAAAGAGTTTGCTGAGCCTAGGCCGTGGACACAGTCAGTTGCAACTCCGTCATTGTTGTAAGTCATGTGTGCATCCGGGCCTGACCAGCATTCACCTTTATTCTTTAGTCCAAACAAGCTGTAGCCACGTTCCAAAACCAACTTGTAACAATCGCTTGCAACACGCGTACCGTCTGATTCGCTTGTAGCTCCTGATCTGAAAAAATAATTACCTATGACTTATTTAACATATTTATTACAGATATTAGAAAATTGTCTATTATAGAAGAGGCTTTCCCTAAAACGTGTCCTGAAAAATTCTTCAAAATAGTGTCAAGCATGTTTATATGGATTTGATTGCTTTCTCTTTCTCATCCAGTAAGCAACGAAACAGAAAAAACAGATGAAATAATGTAAGTGAAAACTGTTAAAGAAAAATTTGTTCTTCACATCGCGCTTGAAAAGAAAATATCAGCCCCTTTATTCCATCATTTGCGAAGGAACGGAAAATATCTCTCCAGCTCTCTACACAAAGTTACTGCAGAGGTTTGCATTCATTGAAAAGAAGAAAAATATTTAAGGAATCTCTATACTAAAACAAGCCAAGCAGATTCTAAGATCAATGTCCACTTACATTTGAAAGTTGCCAATCATGTGCTTTATAGGCTTTGATCCTCCATCAACATAACATCCAACAAAAACGATATTTTTGTTTGTTGGTCTTTCTGAAAAACATTGAGTTTTAAAATAGACTTAAAACAAACACCCTTGATGAAAATTATTTGTCGTGATTATATTGCACCATAATCCTAAGATTTCATGAAATTTACAGTGTCTTCTGTAGCTAGAAGTAAGTAAACTCGTGTAAATTAGTATGCAGAAAGAATATGATGACTAAATTCCTCATTCATGGCTTTTTTTCAAATACACCTTGTTGGAAACGACTAATAGTACAAATGGAGGTAGATATTGCAGTTTGCTGATATAAACTTCATCTATATTGCTGGATTGAAGCTTATATCGACAACTTTAGTAGACTTTTTGACACGCTCTTCCACTTCATCAATAGTCCATTAATACTACTAACATTTACAAACGAAATATATTAAAACCGAAAACTTCCGAACGATAGAATTCTTGGACCCCACACTTTGATCGAGATTTCCTGATCCCAACTTTTGAACTTCCAGACGATCAAAGTTTTGGACAATTTCATCCGGCAATTTTTTCGTCGAACATATAAGTTTATTCAAAAAATTTTTGGTCCGTAAGCTTTAGATCTAAAAAATTGAAAAAATATGCCCCAGGGGCAGATTGCCTCAAAGCCTCAAGGTGTAGGGTGCTTTATAAAGTAATGGGTTGCGTTTTAGAATGGAATTAATTAAATGTAACATAATTATGCCTAGAAATAGTAAAGCTTTCTAACAATTGCAAGTAGCGTATTTACTCTAATATTTCCGTATCTCTTTTATTCTCGCCTCTCTAGTAATCCCGCTTGTATTTTTTAGATTGTAAGAATAATCCCGCCTCCCCAGTAATCCCGCGTGCCGGATAGAAACTTTTAATTGGCTTTTGCCATTCTTTACACACTTTGTATGGGTTGAAATCAAGGATTGAAACTTATGCTTGGAGTAAATGGGTTAAATCACATGATAATGTCATAGACGGGAGAGGGCCAAGAGCTGTCTTATTTTGCAAGTTTATCAAACATCCAAGTCTCGCAGCATAAAAAGACGTTTGATTCTTTGACTTCGTATTACTGTCTATAAAGCACAATACCTGCTCTGTCTTGTCTGTGAAAATAAATATCCCACCCCCCATTTAATTCTAGCCCCCCATACATGTTGAAATTGCATATTTTTTCTCTGATTGGCCACAATCATGTTTAAGAGACTTTTTTGTTGAAAGAGTATCCTCAAACTAGACTTCAAGGCATTAAAAAAATAATCCCGCCTCTCCAATATACCCGCCTCTCAAATAATCCCGCCTTTTTTGTAGGTTGAAACGCTAATCCCGCACCGGGAATATTAGAGTAAATACGGTAAATTAACGAATCTAAGATAATCTAAAGGGTGTGATTGCAGACATTTTCTGATCGCTTTGCTCGCAGAGGGCATCATCCTTTGCTTTTGTCCCACGGCCTCCAAATCCTCTCGGTGGCTTTGTGCGTGAGAAGTACAGGAGCTTATCCGCAGCTCTCATTGTTTTTTGCTGCTGTTAAATTTTTGCGGCTCTGGTGCCCAGGGTAGTATTTGATGAGACCAGATGTTTTCAACTCAGTCGTTAGGCAGGGCCCCATTACTCAATCGTCACTTGTTCCTCTCTTCGACAAGATAAGTCATTGGAAACTTACCGTAAATTCTCTTTTTAGCCCCCCCTCTCAATTATTTCCCCTCTCTCTTATTAGCCTTTATTTTCAGAAGGAAAAATTTAATTAGCCCCCCTCTCAATCTGCCCCCCCCAAATGTTCATTGATGCTGAAATAAGTAAACTTGGCAAAAAACAGAGATTTTCATTTCATTCATTGGTCGTTCAATTCTTCGCATCAAATCGAAATTCACACCATGTCTCTAGAATTAATAATTACTGTCGATGACGATGACAATATTATTGATATAGAAGGCTGCTTTGATATTTTTTACTTCGCAAATAACAGAAAATTTTACCACTATCAATGGTTTTTTATTACAAAATATTTAATAAGCTCCCTCTCTCAATTTAGCCCCTCCCCTCTCTTATAAACCCCCCCTTTAAAGTGCTGAAAAACAATAACCCCCCTGGATATTACACACAAAATGAGTTAATGTACCTGCAGGACCAAAATGGTAGGCATAGACTGAACTGTCACCTCCTGTCTTTTCATAACAACTAGAAGCGTCCCCTCTACTGTAATAAGTAGTTTGAGCTGTCGTGTCTTGAGCCCAGCATTCACCATAGAATTTGATAGCAAAGAACGTAAATTCCTGTCCATAATACTGGATGGTCTCTGGCTTCTTAATGTGATCAGCGCAGGCGATTACTGATTTGGTCATATTGTTCCTATGGCAGACAAAGTTTTGTGAAATGCATAAAGAATTCTACAACATTTTAGTTTTGAATTCTAAAGATTCGAAGTAAAACATCACAGTATTTTTATATAAATCACAAGCCACTCAATTATCGTCTCAATCTTTACTGACACATATCATTTTGTAATTTCTCGAGGAATGCTCCTCTACCCATATTTTACTTTTATTTAATGCTTCCTTTTCCTAATATCTCAGCTTTTAGTTTGCCTCTTCACTGTTATCAAGTTTATCCTTGTTTGTTATACCTGCATTTTTCTAAGCTATAGTTGTTTTATGCAATGGCTATGCTAGCTATGTCATTTGTTTCCCATGTAATATAGTAGAATCTATCTGCAAATGTAAAAATTTTTCTAGTGTCAAGCAATAATACAGCGTGATGTATCTACCAAACAGCCGCAACAATTTAAAGACACAATGTCTCGTCGTCATTCAAACGATTCAGAGGTTCTGCGGCACGTTTACGCCCGAGAAAACGTTGAGAATTAGTTTTACGTTGCTAATTGGAAATGTAACACTATTTGCATAGTCCCCAAAATGTGAAATTTGAATATGTATCCAAATCCGGTGGGACATAATGACTTTAAGTAGATTTTGAAGCCATTTGGTAGCTTTATTAGTAAAGCTTGCAACTTTCAAAATTTTATGTAAACTTTTTATGAATTTCGCAGAACTTAATGTTAAGTATACCAGTCGATCAAAGGCCGTAGATTCGCCACAAGGTGAGGATAAACAGTTGTTCCACCATTCGAGTTATAGCAGCCAAGACCAAAATACTTCTGACGCCAAGGTGCTAAAAATAAATTTCAGATTTGTATGTATTTATTGTGCCTCAAGTCAGGTTCGAAAGAGAACTTTTCTAATTATTGAAAGGATGTTGATATTATTTAAGAGACATGTTGATATGCATTGCATTGAGAGCCATGAGCTGTTATTGTGCAAGCAAGATTTAGCACTTAGTGGATGTTCTATGTAAAATGCAGTCCAAGATTATAGTTGCTTAAACTTTTGTCCTTTTTGTAAATTAATCTTTGTCTCTACTAAAATAAAGTATTGTCACTTGTCTTTAATACAGTGTAATACAGAAAAATGTACCAAGTGTGGTAGCTGAAATGGCTGCTGTTGTCGTTGTTGCCTCTAAAAATTGAATTTTAACTTTAAGGATATATTTAAAGAAGATCCGTTAATTTATTCCAAAAACGATCTAGAATTCTTCTAAATATATTTTAAAGTTTAGACGTATGAGAAAAATATGATAATCAGGTTTAACAGCAAGCTTGCAATATTTATGCTTATTGGGTATAAGTAGGCAAAGACTACCTCATGTAACGCAAGCTCGAACACATGAATACGCGTACACTTCATTCACTCTTAACATAACACTCATGGCTGGTGGCGTCGCCTGACTTCCAGACTAGAGGGGTGGAGCGCCATCAATAGAAAAATTGACCGATGAAGATAAAGATGGTGAAGAATTTAGGTGCTATTTCACCTGATTATAGATGATTTTACCGTCAAACTAAGGATTTTGTTGACAAATATTTACCGACGAACACATGAAGTACTGGAGGGTGTTACCCCCTCCCCCTACACCCACCGCTAGCTACGCACTTGCTCACGACCTATCCCAACATAATTTGGGAACTATCTAACTAACTACGATCAAAATAGGGCAATTCGTACAGCAGTTTAAAGGCAAGTTTACATTATGCGTTTTTATGCGCCTGACTCATGAATCATAGTTGCATGAGTTATTGACTCACGAGTCAGTTTCACAGCAAGCGATTGTATAGGCTTGAGCCTTTAATAATTTAAACATCACGTTGTGTTACAGTTGTCATTCTTTGAAAATCGTAAGACTAGTTTGTAGTGTCACTACATATTCTTGTTTGTTCTCACAAAGTTCATCCAAGAAGGTTCAGTGACAGAAACCTACAACTGCTCCAAATCGCGTACTTATATTTCATATATTTACCTGCCTTGTTGGGTCTAGATTCCCGTTGTTTGGGAATAATATCCTTTTCATTTTCCGAACCAATGAGAAAACTGCATCATATGCAGATGTGCTTTAGGGTGAGGGCTTGCAGAAAAATGTACTTCTCAGTGCGCTTCGCAGCAATTAATCAAACCTACTTTATATCATAGTTGCACCATATCAAACAGAGTTTTATTTCAATCTCCACTCGCTCTCCAAATTTTCTTCGTTCGCCTTTTGATTGTTTGTAGTTTGTACAGCATTTGCATTTGCAGAGCACAGTATGGGAGAAAACCTACTCCTTCTTCTTCTCATTCAGCCTGATCTTACGGACATAGATAACAGTCATGCAATCCCCACAAAACATATTATCAATCAACACAATTTATTCACAGTAGAGAGCTCAGTTCAAGTTGATCACTGGAGCGTCTTAACACAAATGTTCCTTCCACAGAATAAGTTATGCGAAGCTCTTCTGCGATCAGTTTGCTAAAATCACGTCATCGACTATTATAGGCGAGTACGCATGATGAAAAGTTGGAAGCTAAAGGACCTTCGGAAAAGTGCTGGCTCGTCTCCCTAAAAATTTCTTTGAGTTTTTTCCACGTTCCCTAAGTAATTCTATATTTCAGTCAATTTGACAGTTCAGGAGGAGCTATAGAACAATATAAAGGTGATTTGATAAAAAGGTTTTCAAACCTGTTGTCATTGTAATTATTCTAGTCGTTGTTGCTGTCGTACTTAAAGCAGCTGTAGTTGTTGCCAAGGTGACCGTTTGCATTGTTGTTGGTACTTTAGTCGTTGTTTTTTCCTTCGTTGTTATGGATGCTGCTGTTGTTGCTGTTTTTGTTGTCGTCTCTGTTGTTGTAGGTGTTGTATTTACTTCTTGCGTGGTAGTTCTCTGCTGCGTTGTTGTTGCTGGTATTGTTGATTCTGTTTGTGTTGTTGTTGATGCTTGAGTCGTTGTTTTTTCCTTCGTTGAGGTGGTTGCTGTTGTTGTTTTTGTTGTTGTTGTCGTTTCTGTTGTTCTAGGTGTTGTATTCTTTTCTTGCGTGGTAGTTCTCTGCTGCGTTGTTGTTGCTGGTATTTTCGCTTTTGTGGTTACAGCATTTTGCGTGGCTGTTATCTTTTCTGTTGTTGTTGACTGTTGTCTTATTATTGTTGTCGACTGAGCTTCGGTTGTTGATAATGATGAATAACTACTAGTTGGTACTCCCGTTGTTTTTACGGGCTCTTTACTTGATGTTAACGAATCTTTGCTCGTGATAGTCTGACTTGTCGTCATTTCCTTAATCGGCGAAACAGCTGTTGATGTCAAAAAAGTTGAAGATTTCTTTGTTGTCGTAATTCCTACATTTTGAATTGTTGTTGTTTCTGCCTTTTGTCCTGATGCTTTCACTAAATGAAACATTCATGAAAATTCTACCGATAGCTTCATTTGGAGAGTAGCCAGTTTTTCAGTAGCTAAGCAAGAATATAAAATATGTTTTCTAAAATCGATATAAATATTTTCGTGTTAGTGTTCTTTTAGGCTTTTTGATATGTATCTTGCAAAATTTGAAAGTGGCTTTGAAAAAAGCAAACATTTTATAACATATTGGCTAAAAGCTTTTTTGTCTGACACTCGATGAAAAATATATACCCAGTTGTGGATCGAAAAAGGCCAATCAGAAATTCGCAAGCTCAAGAGCGGTATGGTTCTCCAATCAGTGTCGTGTACCTAAAGAAAAATAACCAATGGAGCCTAAGAGAGAAAACGAATTCCTTCTGTCTAAACAATGGCGGCTTTTTTTGTCTCTATGTTTTGTACACTTTCAAGTTCTGTACCGCCAAAAAACTGTTAAAATTTTGAAAGCCAATGATTTATTTTAATGTCATCATCTGCAGATTTTGAATTTTTCTTCAAAACTAAAATCGAAGTCAAAGCAGTTTAACACCAGCTCGAAATTGTTGTAAGGACGTAGGGACCACTATACCGTAGCTTGTCCATTCCCTTAGAGAGTTAGCATTAAATTGAGACCCAAAGCAAGACACGAACCAAGAACTACTCGTTCAAAGGCTAGTGCAGGGTCATATCTGACGGAGCTATAGCTATTTGTTGCACTCTCCCCTTCGTTTTGTCCCAATTTTGCAGGTTAATTAACTTTCCAGCCGGATTGCTGGTAAACAGTGCTGGCGGTAGATAAAATGGGAACTTAATTGCCTTCACGTTCTCTTCTTAGGTAAAATGTCTTGAATATTGTATGTTTTCTCTTACATTACAAATAAAGTTAACGACTACGGTTCAGGATATAATTTTTATGTGTAAGTAAAATATTTTCTTCTATCAATTAAATCAAGAAACATACCGCTGTGGAATGGATTTTGCTGTTCGTGTAATACGTCTGATTCTAAGCTGCCCTTTGAAATTTTCCATTCGCTAAGAATCATTACAATGATTGCAAAGCTGAAAAACAGCAAAACTGATCCGATAAAAAAAACTTTGTACTTGATGTGCTTCATCTTTGAAACATGAAACTCAGTGGAATCTTGCCCTAGTTCCGGAGAAGCTTGCTATTTTTTTCCGTGAAGCTAGCTGATAGCCCTCCGAATATCTGGAGTAATTTTACATTCAGAACACAGCATATTACGCTCATTCACAAAAGTTTTACTTGAAAACTTCCACTTGCATAACAAGTGCACAGTAATAAGTCAAAATGCACGGTAACAATTCTTTGAAAACAGGCTTTATTGAAGATGTCACACAGTTATATTGCTTTAATACCATTTGCTAATGGCATCTAGGTCAAAATTCATATTGCTTCTTTCGACAAAGAAACTTATGTTACAATTTGCTAATTCTGTTGATAGCTGTTCAATGCAATAAATACTCTTAAAGAGAGCACCATATCTCTTCAGGCGCGGATCCAGCCTGAATTCTGACCTATGCAATGCAAAGGTTGTCAGAAAGAGAAGCCACACCCTTTTGTGTTGGAAACGCCCAAACTTTTCTCGATAAAATTAGTATATCTGATATTGAATAGGGTGTTCAAGAAAGGAATTCTAAGGAAACGACTCGCAAAGAGAAAACTAAATTTATCTGGAATTCGAAGGAAAAAGGTTTTGAAAAAGCATACTCGGACCAGGGCCCTCCACTATTCAAACACAGTGGTCATAACATAAGACCACAGAACAGACGTTCCAAAGTAGATTGACTTAGCTAGAAACTCCTTAGCAGGGGGTGAAGCAGCGATTGTCAATTACCATTTTATTGGCTGTAACAAACAATTGCATAGGTCCACTGTAAACAATTGCATAGGTCAACTCTGATTCCTATTGGTTGGCTGAACCGCTGCAGAGGCAAGCGCAACTTCTGATTGGATAAATCAAATCTCACCTATGCTCCGCCAAAGATTGCAGAGGTTAAGTACACTCTGATTGGCTTACAAGACGTTTGCAGAGGTCAAGCAAGCGGTGATTGGCTCTCGAGAGACAAACAAGTTTCTGGATTCAGAAAATACCGACCAGATAAAAGCCTAGAATCGCTACTCGACTATTCTGTGCAGAGGCCTAAAGGTAGTCAGCAAAATATATGCCCTGCTGTCTTCTGCATGTTGTTGGTATCAACGGGGGCAGATCTAGGGCGGACGTTGCTGAAGAGTTTGCCAAAGAAACTTTTAACTAAAAATTTTGATAGTTTCTATTTTATTTTGTTGTTGTAAAAATCTGACTTATGCTTTTGCAGAGGTTGCTGTAGTCTGGATCCGCCTCTGCTCTTAGCTAATAGTAGTGACTACTTTCGGTTGTTATTTCTGCAATCAAAGCTTTTTTCAACATATACAAACAAGATCTGTAAAATAATGAATGATATCATAGTAATTATCATAATGAATTATAGGAAAAGGCTCTTGCTAACTTGGCAATTTTTCCAAAATGAAAGTCTTCAATCCTGCGTACTGGCTCTCTTGTTTATGACCTAGGTCAAGCTGCTGTGCATTTAATTTCAAACACAATAAAGCTGTCAACACAGACTTTTTGCTATGAATTAATTCACTCTGACCTAATAAAATTTTTCAACCCACACTGCAAGATGATTCTTGTATAGTTTTGCAAGAAATGAACGAGAGCAGTTGGAGTGTTGTCACTAGTTACACATTGAAAGCTAGGGCTTAAATCTATTACTATTGAATGAACTTTCGCCTGCAAGGCAAACAATATTTCCTAAAGTGATTAGGTGCGCTCATACACATATTGACGAACAGGACAGATGCACCTAACCAAGTACAGTCTCCACCTTTTGAATTTTCCAGTTCCAGCTACATGCAGTCAAAGTCTCCTCTCATGCCAAAGTATCCCCAAGATATGAATGAATATATGCACGGATATAGCTTTTTTTAAATAACGATTTATAACGATTTGCATAAGACCACGATTTGCATGAGACCAACTAGGGATAATCTTTGCAAAAAGACCACGGTTTAGTTCAAATGCATCAAACCTCTTCAGTCTTTCTAAAAAAATCAAAGGAATACAGGTCACCTTCCAACAGGCTGTCACAATAAAAGACTAAAGCAATGAAGGGAGCAGTACAGTAAACCCTCGATAACCCCTTCTACTACTTCTATAACATTTCACGCAATTGTTACTGCATGACACGCTTTACAATTTTACGCCAGTCTTTTCTATTTTCTGTCAGTTCTACTAATCTATTGTTGAGATCTTGACGCACGGATTGCACCCATGTCGTCTTTGGTTTTCCCTGCAGCCTTTTAACTTTTTTAATATTGCCTAGAAGGGCTTCTCTTGCTGGTGTCTCGGGGTGCAGTATTATCAGATGACCGTCCTCTTATCGATAAATCAAACATTCGCTAAATCGAGCTGATATTGCATTCCTCTTGCAAAATACTTTCATATAACTACCCCCCCCCCCCCTTCCCATCCACGATGACTCACTATCGTGATTTTACAGCGTTATCTTGATGGTTTTGAACCCTCTACAAAGAGGTTCAAATTTTTCCTACAGGGAAAGTAGTTCCAATAATGCAAGAGAAAAGTATTTTTTAAGAAGGCACATTCTCAGTTTTTAAAAAGGTTTGACTTAAATAGAAAATATTGTCTTGAAAGCTTCTCACAGTCGATCCTCTCTAATCTAGTTTTATTTGAGAAAGCATCTAGAATAATATATACGAGTAAAGTCATTAATGGAATCAGACAGCATTGCAGGTACTCTCATCAAGGGCCCCCTTACTTTTCTCTTCATTGCTTATGCACGGATGAGAATAGCATTATATATTTAAGTATACATACAGGTCTGTGCCTTGCTTTCTGACTAGATATTAATCGATGAAGTGGCTCTGACGAAGGCTATTAGCAGAAACAGAAGAAAAGAGTGCCTTGGTTATAGTGAAATCTTCCTCGCTCATTCTATTGAGTCCTTTGATTGGCTCAGCGGAATGAGCGTTAGTTTGTCGACTCAGTTCGTGTGCGGCCATGAGCAGAAAAATACAACTGGACAGTAGTTTCGTGGAAAAAAATTACCTCCTGTCAGCCATTGCCTTGCGATTCGATTAAATGTATAATAATCAAGGTTTTCGCTTTTAAGCAAATTATATTGATAAGTTGATAGTTATGCTGTATTAACATTAGATCACTTTTGTACAGATTCAAGACAATAAATCGTCATGAATAACCCTCTTATCAAGTTGCACACTATGACTAGCCCTATCTTCAAAAATTTTTCAAGGAGCTAAATCTTCAATAAAACAATTTTGACTTATCTGGAAAATTGCTGAGTAAAGGAGGAGGTCAACTAAGAATGTGACATAAAGGTTTGTTTAAGTGAAGGGTAGGTCAACTAGGAATGCGAAAAGAATAAAGGGTAGCTACTTGGCCTGTTACAATACGAAACAATACTAATTCTCCAGACATATGTAATGGCACAATGGGCAATAAAGTATGAAACAATTCTACGCATTGAATGCCCACACCCGAAGACAGATAAATTTAGACGCTGCTTTTCAGTCATGTAATGACAGATTGGAACGCAGATCTATCAAGGACATTGCTATTACACACTGACAGACGGTTACTTCATACAAGATGTCTTGTATAGGAAAAGGTGTACTTGTGAAACTTAAGCACATGATCCTATGTGCAGGGCTGATGTCTTTGTATTTCAGTTTGATATTTGTAGTCATGATTGTCAACGAGTGGAAAATCACGAAAAGGACCAGCGACGTCGATATGGAAGATCCAAGCTTACGAAGTATGCAGGTTTACTAATACTTACTTCTCTTAAATATTCTGTAATGTTTATCAAAAGCAAATCTTTACATGTTTAATTTCTTAAACTCCTCTCTTGTGTCTTAAAAATCAACGTTGTTATATATTATCTATAATCTGGGTACCAGAGCCACATTGAATCGAAGGCGGAAAAAAGAGAGAAGTGGAGAAGCGGAAGAGTATATAGTTGAGAAGAACAAAAGATGGCAAGTTTCTCATTTGTTTTGTATAGGAGTGAAGATGTTATTGGTTTTCTTCTATGAATAGTTCATTGACTCTCTTCATCAATCGTGAAGACCCAAAAGGAAAGTATTATCTCTCCATCAACAAGGATTGCTCTTGGGATAATTCCATCTTATATGCAGAGAAGCAAAAAAGTCCTGATCGTTAAAATGAGATTAGAAGGGAATATGTTTTGATTTGATGCGATTTTCGCCTTGTGTGATTTCATCTTCCTTGCATAAAGAGCCTTGTAGGTTGTTGGCATGACAACTGACAATATCTTATCTAAGATCTAGGGTGGAAAATGTCAGGATGATAGAGGAACCTTCATTGCAGTGTTCATGACTTGGTTCTAGCTTATTAAAAATGACTTAGACAGTGATGTAGTGCCATCAGAAGAACAAAGGGGCTTTTGCGCAAAATGCTGCTCAAACAATAGCAAAAGTAGAAATTGGTTAATTTCGACACTACACCCCTGGACTTAGGTCGGTGGGAGTTTTTACATTGAAGTATAACTCAGTGTAGCTTAAAGGCAGATCGAGCATAGGGATGAAATTGACATCTTGCAGAGGAACCTGTTAATATCGGACACTTTGATTCAATGATACTGAACAATTTGATTGAGTTGTATCGGATACTTTGATTAAATGATTCAGTTCAGGACGATTTGATTCGATGATACTGAACAATTTGATTGAGGTGTACAGGATACTTTGATTAAGTGATTCAGTTCAGGACGATTCGATTTGATGATACTGGACAATTTGATTGAGGTGTACATGATACTTTGATTAAATGATTCAGTTCAGGACGATTCGATTCGATGATGCTGAACAATTTGATTGAGGTGTACAGAATACTTTGATTAAATGATTCAGTTCAGTTTAAAAATAAAATTTGGTATTCAAGTTGGTTGTGACAAAGAAAAGGTAATACAATCAACTGCAATCATTTTAAACTATGGGTTAGAATGTTTAATGAAGCTCTGAAATTCTGAAGTAATACTATGTTTTTAGATTGGGATCTCTGCGCACATAACCAGCGTATCGGTGCTGTAATAAGTACGAAAGGTAGTACTTTGATATTTTAAAATTTGTGAAAACGTAAAAGTTGTGTGTTCTTTGGATTTATTACAAAATAAAATAAATATTTCACATGTTTATTTTCTGAAGGTCTGTATACGATACAAAATGGCCATCTATTCAGTTTTCACAACTAAAATTACAATGAAAATGTTTTACATGAACTTGTTGCTATTTGCTAATAAAGTTCTGATAAAGCTTTTCGTTTCAATTATGTGATGATAATCATAATAAAGGACTTTTCTCACTCATGACGACTACATTAAGTACCTAGGATCCGCAGGTAGTTTTTAGGACTCTGAGAAGCTTATGCTTATCGAACAGTGCCCTGGCTCTTCCTCTGGATGTGACCACATCTCGTGATTTCTATGCCTGGATTTACGAAAAGCTGGCGACTCTCCTCGATCTGGGTGAAAAAACTGCGATGAAATGATTGTACAATAACTTTTGATTTTTCTTTTTCATACAGTCACAACCCCCGTCACTGAACCTTTCCATACAGTCACAACCCCCGATACACCTGAGTCGCATTTATCTACAACAAGTAAGCAATTTTTGAATGACTTCTTTAGATATTCTGAAAGAAAATTACAATATTTGATGTATTAAAGACCCACTCTCTAATAAACAGTCCGTTCTAACAAACACCAAACATGAATACCAGTAAACGTCCATGGCTTTCATAAGCTCTAACGACCACATCTCGTGATTTCTATGCCTGGATTTACGGAGAGCTGGCGACTCTCCTCGATCTGGGTGAAAAAATTGCGATGAAATGATTGTACAATAACTTCTGATTTTTCCTTTTCATACAGTCACAACCCCCGTCACTGAGCCTTTTCATACAGTCACAACCCCCGATACACCTGTGTCGCATTTATCTACAACAAGTAAGCAATTTTTGAATGACTTCTTTAGATATTCTGAAAGAAAATTACAATATTTGATGTATTAAAGACCCACTCTCTAATAAACAGCCCGTTCTAACAAACACCAAACATTAATACCAGTAAACGTACATGGCTTTCATAAGCTCTAACGACCACATCTCGTGATTTCTATGCCTGGATTTACAGAGAGCTGGCGACTCTCCTCGATCTGGGTGAAAAAATTGCGATGAAATGATTGTACAATAACTTCTGATTTTTCTTTTTCATACAGTCACAACCCCCGTCACTGAACCTTTTAATACAGTCACAACCCCCGATACACCTGAGTCGCATTTATCTACAACAAGTAAGCATTTTTTGTATAACTTGTTTAGATATTCTGAAAGAAAATTACAATATTTGATGTATTAAAGACCCACTCTCTAATAAACAGTCCGTTCTAACAAACACCAAACATGAATACCAGTAAACGTCCATGGCTTTCATAAGCTCTAACGACCACATCTCGTGATTTCTATGCCTGGATTTACAGAGAGCTGGCGACTCTCCTCGATCTGGGTGAAAAAATTGCGATGAAATGATTGTACAATAACTTCTGATTTTTCTTTTTCATACAGTCACAACCCCCGTCACTGAACCTTTTAATACAGTCACAACCCCCGATACACCTGAGTCGCATTTATCTACAACAAGTAAGCATTTTTTGTATAACTTGTTTAGATATTCTGAAAGAAATTACAATATTTGATGTATTAAAGACCAACTCTCTAATAAACAGCCCGTTCTAACAAACACCAAACATGAATACCAGTAAACGTACATGGCTTTCATAAGCTCTAATGACCACATCTCGTGATTTCTATGCCTGGATTTACAGAGAGCTGGCGACTCTCCTCGATCTGGGTGAAAAAATTGCGATGAAATGATTGTACAATAACTTCTGATTTTTCTTTTTCATACAGTCACAACCCCCGTCACTGAACCTTTTAATACAGTCACAACCCCCGATACACCTGAGTCGCATTTATCTACAACAAGTAAGCATTTTTTGAATGACTTCTTTCGATATTCTGAAGGAAATTACAATATTTGATGTATTAAAGACCCGCTCTCTAATAAAAAGCCCGTTCTAACAAACACCAAACATGAATACCAGTAAACGTCCATGGCTTTCATAAGAAATACTGCAAAAAAGAGCAATTTCATGTTTTCTGTTCTTTTTATAAGCATTGTCAATAAAGACTTTATCATAAGATAGTTTCAATATAACGCGTTGCCCTTGTCGACTTATGGTTCAGATGATAAAGAAATATCTTGTTTCAAAGAGAAAAATATACTGTCACTATTTAATTTTGTGATTTCAATAAGAGAGAGGATTAATTTGAAAAAATTGAAGCAAAACAGATTCCGACGTAAAAGAGAATCCATCAACTGAAATTCATTACATGAAAAGAGAATGATTTTTAACAAATGATTAGATTTTGTACTTTTCTGAATTAGCATGGACTGGTATGAAAAAAGAAATGATTTTATCGGGCAAAAAGATATTTTTTCAATAAATGCCACTCTCTTATTAACGCTCCCTCTCCTGTAGTGGCCCCTCCTAAAAGCTAAAATCTTAATAAACGCTCGGCTATTTAATAGATCAAGTGAGGAATGCTTGTCTGGTGACTACATTGCATACATGAGGGTAGATTTTTCGTAGGTGGTTCATTATACTTTTCGGTCAGCAGTGATATAGTACAAACTGATTCTTAACGTAAAATAGTAAATTACATGACAGTTTAGCTGCATAAAAATTCTGACTAGTGATGAAGAAAATTTAATCCTGTCTCCTGTTTTGTTTTGAAATCACCCATAGTTAGCAAACCAATTGTACCAGGAAAATTTTTTTTCAAAATAATTAACAATTAAAAAACATTGTTCCTGGTACAATTTACTTACATTGATCGTTATTTAAATTCATCATATTGTACTGCACGCATTTAAGTACAATTATTTTCCACGTTACTGTTCTTTCTAAGTAGGTTGTTCTCTTGCAGAGATCAAGACTGGAGGCTTGACAAAAGCCAAAACAACGACAACAACAGCTGCAGTCACTTTCACAAACAGTAAATGTTTTTACGGCCAATTTAGATATTCCCATTCCATTCAGTCCAAACGCACTGACTCCTTTCTCAGCAAGGGAAATTTTTTTGCATATACTCAAAACATATAACTATCATTGAAGTGGAATAATGTGGACAGATTTGTTGTTGCTTGTGATTTCCTTTAAAAATATTCAGCTTAATTTATCAATATTGATACACGAATACCTTTTAGCTTAAAAAGAGAAAAACAAATTGACTAATTAATAACTTATTTTAATATTTTTTAGCATTCACCTTTGTAACCATGCCATTTTTAACTTTTTTCCCTTATTTCGATCACACCAAGGTTTCAGCCACACTCGCTTGAAGGCCTCCCAATTTTAATGTTTTTCCCAACTGTAAATCAATCAGATTTTGCTCTGGAGCTACCCCTGGCAACAATATAAATGAGCTTATAATCACTGACAATTACCATTCTGAAATCTTTCATATTTAGAATGAACCATCCATGATTTACATTTTATCTTTGATAATTTTAAGGCACAAGCCTGTTTGGTGGCAATGCAACGACTCCTAATGCCACTCCTTTTGCTCGATTATCAAACAGAACAGCAAACTTTACAGCATCTGTAACCACAACAGCAGCAACAAACAATACAATAGGTACGTCAAGTAAAGGACTGCCTCTTATTATAAATGAAGGTCCTTACTTATTTTTGAATTCCTTTTGAAGGGTTTTCTTTGGATTCCATACCCTGGGTACCAGACTCACCTTGTATGGAATAAGAGAGTCTGGATCAGTGCGCCTGGACCTCGTTCCAGTGAACTTATTGGAGAGAACTTTAGTCAATTTGACAGATTGAAAACTAGGCGAATGAAACCAGAATGTCGGATAAATAACGATACTCAATAGTGAGTGAAGTTTTAGGAAAGTTAGGAAATGTAATGGGAAAGCTTTTTTAACGGTAGACGTTATTAATACAGTGATAATAGACTTTTCTGCCTAAAGATTCCAATCGAATCAGGTGAAAAACGCCATTTGGCAACAAAAGCATGTGCGAAGCAAGAAATTAAAGTTAACACAATGCAGTTATAAAATGTTAATCATTACTAAATTTCGTATAAAACTTCAAACTTTCGAATGAATATTTTTCGTAATTTTCCTCAAAAATTGTGTGTACTTTCAAAGTCTATTTCCTCATTGTGAAGACAGTGCACTTGGACACCGCGGCGGTTAGCATCGGCACGTTGGAAGTTCATCACACATCACAGCAAATATGGCCAATACGACAGGTGAAGCACCGTGTGACGGAGCGAAGTATTAGCCATAACTGATTGTTGTTGTTTTTTTTCGGTGCCTTGTTGTGTTCCTTATTTACTACATTTCACTTGTGCGAGGATGGCTCAGTTGTTAGAGGCGCTGACTACAGACCCAAGGGTCCGTGGTTCGAGTCCATGGCATGACAAAACTTTCACCTAGATCGTGGAGAGTCGCCAGATCTCTCTGTAAATCCAGGCATAGAAATCACAAGGTGTGGTCATATCGAGAAGAAGGGCCAGGACACTGCTCGATACGCATTAGCTTCTCAGTGTCCTAAAAACTACCTGCGGATGCTAGGTAGAAATAAATACAAATACAAACAGATATCACTTCAAGCCCTAGTTTCTTGCAATGAGAGGCACTGCCTGAAATATCAGAGACCTTCCAAAACACCAGGTAGCTCATCCCACATTATCAAGTGTAAGCAGCCGTGCCTGAGGGCCTAGAAAACTGACTCTTATCTCTGATATTTGATTCCCCTTTTCTTTGAAACCAAATAAAATTTATACCCTTTTCCTGAAATCAAGTAGTTGAAATAAGGCCAAACAAAGAAAAGTTAGAAACTATATCAAGATTCCCATATCATACACAATTTTTCTTTGTCCTAGATATATGCATATATGACAAAATTGAACCCCTTTCTCGGAGATACGGGTGCTTACACTTGACAATAAGAGTGGACCCGCCGGGCCAAAACAATATGGCGAAGATGTCTCTTCTCTCTAGAAACAATGCTTTCGATGCTGTTAACTGTTCTGTGTTAAATTCCACAACATGCGGAAAATGTTCTTTGAGTACCGTTTCAACAGCGTCTTCGAACTCAATCGATACAGTCGCCAGCATTAATTTATGTTGTGTTCTGTTCAACGTTTTACACCAGAGCTACGTTTATTGTTTCGCTGTGACCTTTGAAGGTACAGATATCTGTACACTTGCTACTGATTGGTTAATATCGGCACACCAGAACGAGGAGAGGGGCGCACTGAAACAGACTCTCTCTTATTTTATATAGAGTGAGTCTGGTACCAAGGGTATGAATTCCAAAAAAGCTTACTATTAATGCTCATTTTTACTTCATCTGCAACTATGTCTCGAAGAAAGGCCATCGCCTCTAAATTTAGCAATCTTATAAATTTTGTTGTCATTAATTTTTATTTATCCTATGCAATTGAAAGCAGGCTGGATTGATCTCTAGAGGAAATGGTCGAGGCCTTTTAAAATGCTCTAGATTGATCCAGTGGTTTGCCATTAGAAGTAAGATCGAGGCCAAAGTTCTCAATTAATTATGTATAATGCCATCAAGCAGCAGTTCTGATAATTTTGCAAAAAAATCAGATGTCTAAGGGTGAGGGGGCCATGATTAAAAAGGGGAATCAAAATTGAATGAAAGTTTTGCTATGTGTGATTATTGGGTATGTTTCTGTAAATCCAACTACAAAGGCAAGTATACCACCAGCCAGAGACCGAGATACAGCTTTTTGTTTGGGGATCAGTCTTGATAAATAAGCGAAAAGACAGCCATATTTAACAAAGCAAAAGTATTTTACTTATAATACTTAAATTTTTCTGGGGGGAGGGCAAGGCCCCCTGCCCTCCTCCGGTATCTCGGTCCTTGTCCCCAACAGACGATGTTGTACAAAGACTAAGGAAGGTTGGTTGCTATGTTTCCACGTAGCGGGAAAACATAGCTTTAACAGTCTAAGGTGTCGGCTTTGGAATGCTTGAATCGTGCAATTCTTTGAGATTGAAATGCTCTGAAATTGCCCTTCCCCCTCCTGTGACAGAATCTCAAAAAGTCTTTAAAAATCTAGATTTAGAGTTGTGTGTAGGTTTATTGTTGTAATTGTATTTATTGTAATTTTACTGTAGGTCACTTTAAACGAGTAACATAGAACCAATAACTCATGAGTTTATAAGTTTTTCAACTATACAAGAGAGGAAGAGGGGGCAAGCAGTGCCTTTCAATATTCACTCCTAAAAGAGACGATATAATCTTGTTGATAATCGATGACTAATTTAGCCACTGTCATTATGCTAATTTCAATTAGAATTTCAAAAAAGGGAAATTTTTCTCTTTTTTTGCTGTTGGTCTTTGAAAACAGAAAATTATTTCTTAGAAGACGATGATAAACTTTAGAAATCAAACCAACGGCGTATTATAAGATACTGACTTTTTGCCCATAGTCAGAACGAGGATGTTACGCTTTTTTTATGCCTTGATATAAGAAACACGCTGAAGTACACAATTATTTGATTTACTTTCACTTCTAGTGATTATTATTTTCTTCTTTACACTCTCAGTGATTCTGAAACCACGGAGTATTGAGACTGAGCGGGCAACCAAAGTTTTACGACCAGCCCGTTTATAAATACCATGATATTCGTACAACCAAGCATTTTGAATAATGACAAGCCCATTTAATACCCACTTGCATTGATAATTTTGTCTTCTTTTTTTTTATATATATATTCGGTATAAAATATTCGGTTTAAAATATATCGGTATATAATTTTGTCTAAAACGTTTAGAGCCTTTGATTACAAAAAACACAGCTGTATGGGTGGAACAGATCAATGCCAATATTTTATTATATACCAACACTCCACCCCAACCCCTCACAAATGCTCGATTATGGTGGTGGAAAAAAATTCTACTATTTGCCCTCATCGCCAACACTGACCCTCCTGCCTTACTATTGTGCAGGTGTTCCTGCGTGTAAATACAGATGCAAAAACTGTATAATTCTAAATTTAATCTTGACCTCCTGTTGCTTTTGTTCAAAGTATTTTTGGCAGGCTTTATCATGTTCTTTTTTTGAATGCTTTGATAAGTCGTCTCTATACAAGTTACATTGGATGGGTGGAGCAACAGCATCTGCTTTAAGAAAACCGGCCCTCGCTATCAAATTTAGCTGACCATGACGATTAGATCTCTTCATGACCTAACTAGCGAGCTTAATCAATATGTCACAATTAGACATTATTTTCTGTTTCAGCAGCGACTACAAAAGAAGCTGTCATGACGACAAAGCAAGCCACGACAAGAGCGACAACAACAACGGCATTGGCCACCACCGAGAGACGTAAGTTACTTTTAACCATAGTCAGTAGAAAAAACTAATGACTTTGTTTTAACACATAGAGAACTTCATAAAAACCTAAACATTATTCATAAGACACCTTCGTCTGAGGTAAGCAGGACCAGATGCGGATTGTGAAAGGGAGAATGGTGGGTTTATAGTATTTACATTTATTTATAAATAGGGGAGTTTAATTGGTTGTTTGTGTTTGACCAATCAGCGACCGCTAACACCTCTCATGGTTGCTGAGCCAAGAAAATTCTTTCTGTCTTCATAAGGAGGAGGGGGTTATTTGGTTTTAATAGGGAACGATTACAAAACGCTTAAAGGAACATTATGATATTCCGCTATATTTTCAAGTTGTGAATTGTACCCATCAATATTCTAACTTTAATCGCACGAGGTGCATCCATTGGTCATTTTATTGACGTACAACACGACCATGCCTAGAAATCATGACGATACAATTTCATAGGGTCTAGCAATGTATTGCTTATGATATTAGAAAACTGTAGGATTTCTTGCCTTGGTCAGTTAAGTATATTTGGACTTCGTCATCCAGTTCCTTTACCCAATGTTTTTTTAATCATTTTTGTAATAGCATTCAACCAGAAAATCGAAATCTCTATGCAATAAATGCAAACTGAAAATACTACTCTCTGGTATGTCACAGTTGTACGATTAATCATTTGTTTTTCTTATTGCCAGAAACCACTACTCAATTGACCGAAACGATATCTACAACAAAATTTGTCGAAGCGACCACAAAAGCAGCAACAACAACAACAAGTATTTTTCTCTTTTTTGATACCATTTTATACTTTTATACTCTTTTCAAACCCTGAATTTAAAAGCAACATTGTTAATCTTTCTTTCTACCTCCTATTATTAAAGGCAGCTTTCAAACCGAGGACAAGTTCTCATAAGATTCTTTTGAAATGATTTGCAAGATGCCAAATTATCCAGCTGCACTTGGTGTTTAAACATGGACAGTAATATCGAGGAGAATAAATTTATGTTTTTATGTTTGGATTGACAAATACCTACAATATTCTTACAACAAAAGATAAATGACTCACAATAAAGGAGTGGAAAAGGGGAAAATAAAGGAGAAGATGTTTTTTAGAAAATAAAGTTAGTATTGTCAACAAAATATTGACATGTTGGGCAATTTTTTCGGGCTGAATCAACTCAACGATTTCAACTTGCAAAATTTTTTTATAGAACACCCCCCCCCCCCCCCTTAAAAAAAATCTACATAGTTTCACCACAAGTGCCACGAGTTTACCCATCCCTATTCACTACCACCAACATCAGCCAGCATCTGTACTACCAATGTTGAGGCTTCTTAAGAAAATGATACTTGAAAATGACAATAATTTCATAAAAGTAAACCAACTCTTTCATTAAGTGTATTATCTTGCTGCAAGTAATGTTCAGAGCTTAGCCTATGGATACAAATTTTGGTAAAGACGTTGATTACAAACGTCGATAAAATTTTTGTGAGGAAAGCTATACTGAGATTGGAAAAAAAGAGCTTACATTCCTCTAAAAACTTCAGCTACCAGGCACACATGAATGTCTAGGAAAAGAAATACTTGGAGATAAACTTTTGCTCAACAGCTTAAAGTTAGGAGAGAATTTTATAACGTCAATTTGTTCGCAGAAACAACCAAGGAAACAACATTAAAAACAACAACCACTGCACCAACAACAACAGCAATTCCAACAAATTCAACGGTTCAATCGACAACAGCAGGTCCTCACGGTAAGTCTGCGATTGTTAGTATTACCATTATTATCATTTTTGTCATCATAATCATAATCATAATCATAATCATCATCACCATCGTCATCATCATCATAATCATCATCCCAATCATCATCATCATCATAATCATCATCATCATCATCACAATCATAATCATCATCATAATCATCATCATCATCATCATCATCATCATCACAATCATCATCATCATCACCACCATCATATTTATATCAGATCACTTGGTATTTTTGGCATTTCCTGCAGCTCTTTCTTCAAGAGAAACGCGAATTTCTCCATCACTTCTAAATATTTGAAAACATAATTTATTGAAGAATGGAGAATGGAAGAATGGAGAATAAACAAAAATTCAAAAATAGAAAGGCAATTTAAAATAGACGAATTGCAATTTAGCCAAGTTTTATCTCGTGCAGCAAAAAATTGAGATTCCCACTATTTATAGCAATCTCTTACAAGTGTTTCGGAAATTTTGTGTTCCTTCAAGAATTGTTTATCCATTTTTGTCAATCCACAGAAATTTACTAAGGAATCGTGACTCTGCACCCTTGTCCAAAATAAAGTCTCTAGACCCAAAACAGGGATGTGTAGTAAATCTTCGATTTTCTAATCATCATCAGTTCAATATTTATAGCACAGAGAGCAATAGTAAAATATCCCCCAGAATGTTAAATGCATGCAGAACATCCTCGCTGTTATGGCTATGCCGTTGTTTATTTAGTGACACATCCAAGTCTTCAAACTGCTATCTAAAATTACTACACAATGCAACATTTCTTGCAAGATATAAACATTTCTCTTTTCAGATTGCAAAACAACTGTTAAAGGAATGGGGTATCGTGGATATATTTCTCAAACAAGAACTGGGATAGATTGCCAAAGATGGGATCAACAATACCCGCACACACATCGGTTGAGTCCAACGAAGTACCCTACTCTTGGCCTTGACAGCAACTACTGCAGGAACCCAGATGGAGAGCCATTTGGCCCATGGTGTTATTCTATAGATCCTGCTGTACGCTGGGAGTACTGCCAAGTTCCAATGTGTAGCTAGCCCTGCAGCCCTATGCATTCAAGAGACGACAGAAGCACTTCTTGAAACGCATTGAATTTCAAGACATGTATTTAAACATATAGGGACAGTGCCAAAGCAACCTCAAAGTGTCTCAATATTGAAAACTACAAATTAAATCCTATTTCAGACTCCCTAATTATTATTTTCAAGCCTTTCGTGTTTAGAAACTGCAAGGTGAATGCAAAGAAGATCGTCGTATCGTAAGAAAACGCCTAGATAAGATTAAGTGAAAATGCTATTAAAGGGCGTGTGTCGTGAATATGATTGGCTAATGCAATACAATTATCTTCTCTGTATAGCACAAGGCATGGAATCGAGGGTGAATTTTTACGGCAGTACAGTTCAAGAAGAAGAAATGAAAAGTCACAAAACAATATAATTCCACTCCAAACGCTTTTGTTTTATTAGCCAAAAGTTTATGCGATGTATGCCCTTTAAAAACAGAATAGTTTTATTTTACTGCTAAATGAGCACATATTTTAAATTTTTTTTGCGTCTCTTGTTCACATTTCTTCCGTTTGCCCTGCTTACTATAATTTGAAAACTTTGCAACCACCCTGTTTTATCAAGATCACCCTTTTATAGAGATTTTGAAAAAGATTTCACCCCCCTCGTTCATTCCAGACCCCTGGTCTTTTATTGACTTGAAGTAATCAGTGTAGCCTTCACAATTGCTCTGCCGATAAAACTATAACATTCGTTCTTAGTAAAAAACGATTGGCCTTGCACTTAAATTTAGATTGATTTAACTGATACTTAAACATTATATTCTCCAACTAAATGTTTTGTTTGATATTTAAATAATATTTGAACAACTATTATTTTAACAACAACATGAAATGAATACCACACTTAGAATTAGTTGAAAGATGTCGTATTTTATTCTAGGATGATCTACACAATGCTTTTCAGGTGAATTTTTCATCGTGTCGCGAGTGAAAACTTTTCGCAAATGCTTTCATTCTGTTATAGATAAGAAAATGTTTACGATCAAGAGAAGGGCGAAGCCAAGCAAATTCGCTTGTGCCTCGAAACAAATTTCGAAAAAACTGTTTTGCCAATATGGGGACAATAAGCGTTCTTTGCAGATTGGGTTTTTAACGTCGAACATTATAATTTCACTGCCAGTTGGCATTCTACTCTTATATAAGCATGTGCTCCCTAAATGAAGCAGGTTTGAATTTTTAATCTGTTTGAATTGTAAAAAGAACACTAGCTGGCCTCTATCTTAAATCTATTCAAGATTATGGGACTCTTGAAAAGGGTTTCTGTGGATTTGAGGGGAATACTGATTTGCAACTTTTTAACTTTAACTTTTTAAGTTCCATAGAAATTCACAACAAATTCAACATGAGTTAAAATGTTAAGATACAGCCAGAAAATATTTACAATGCAATTATGTACAATTTCAAATCTTTATGGGAAAGAATTATCAATGAAATTACTCTTCTAAGAAAGGGAAAAAGAATTTTGCTTATTTAAGAATCCTTCCAGTTTCCAGTCCTTTTTCATCTGCCAACAAATTCTCAATACGCATTCTCTGAAATGTTAAATAATTGCAATGATAATTTAATGTGAATCTGAAACCTTCACTCCTGAAAACTAACTAGCATGGTGCTAAGAAGCACTGCTTCCAGATATCATTCATTTGTTATCATAATTATTGCAAAGAGTTGAGGAAAGGAGGATGTGGGGTTACAAGTCATATGGCTCACAAGCAAAGGTATGGTTTAGCCTCCTATAATTATTAGCTGTAGGCACTCTCTATTGTAGTATTTCTTCTTCTCATTTTTAATGACACTGATTTAGTGCTCAAGTAAAAAATGGATGTAAGCACTGCTAGCTAAAAGTCTAATCAAATCAAATTCTGAAAGGGAAACAAATTCCAAGAAGTTCTTTTGCAAGAAAATTTTGGACTGAAGCTATGCAATGATACTGTGAATATACAAAATAAGTGGCTGTTTACTAGCTGAAAAACATAATCTGAAAATGCTATTTAACAAAATGATATTTATACTCTGAAGAGTGTCAGACGAGAAGCTTAAGTATGTTCTAAAATTTTTGCTTTTATCGAGGCTATTTTTGAATTTTTTACCACAAAAAGATTGTTTGAAATGACATTTATACATCAAATCATGAAATAAAAATTATTGTTTACTCATATGAAGTATTCAATGCCGTATGGGCAGAGCTGTACCTGCTATTGCGTGGTACAGTTAACTCTAAGTGGACACCTCTATAAGACGGACACCTCGTTAAGACGGACACTCGTTTGAAGTCCCTGCCAAACCGTATAGAAAATGCAGTATGTTCGTACTCTATAAGATAGACACCTCGCTAAGACGGACAGCGGACGCAATTTCTTTGTCCCCAGCACACAAAAACCTCAATAAGGCAGACACTGATAAAACAACTTTTGTTTGAAAACACTGATTTGAAGGCAAATTCCTCAAACAAAGGTTACAACACAAAATGTTTTAATGCGTTTATTGCAAAGACATATCTTGTTGTTGTTTAATCTGAGGAACATCGTCACCCAAGCACTGATATTTTTGGGGGTATGCCCAACTACGTTTCCTTTATTGAACACAGCGACGGCGCTTTTATTATCTGGATTATCAGGCTCTTGGATGCATGGAAGAACTTGATCAATTACCGGTCCCATAGGTCTTAATATGCATGATAGCCACGTACATAGGATCTCACTACAGCAGTTTTCTTACCATTGTCATCGAAGCACCAGGTTTGTGGAAAGACTCTAAAGCACACTCTTCCGGTAGGAAAAAAGATAGAAGTGTTGGATTCTGCCAAAAATCATCCAACAGAACGTTGCAGTAAATTGCCCATGAAATTCAACGTTGGAAAGACACAGATTGCAAACCTCTTGAAGAATGAAGCAAAAGTTCGACAGACTTATGCTGAATTTCGAGGCCCCAGTAAACGGGCAAGATCTGGCAAGTGCCATGAAATAAACGAAGCGTTGGATGCGTGGTACAAGCTAGCAAGAGAGTCTTTGGTGTCTGTAAATGGTCCTATGATTCAAGAAGAAGTTTTGAAAATTGCAAAGCGACTTGGCAGTACCAGCTATAAAGAATTCAAGGCCTCCAGCGGCTGGCTAGAAAGGTGGAAAGCTTCGTATGGAATTTTGCAACGCTTGGTTGAGGGAGAGTCTGGTGAAGTCCAAGAGCAGACGATTGAAAATTGGTTGGAGCGGTTAAGAGAAATGCGTATCGGGAACAAAATGGAAGACATTTGGAACATGGACGAAACGGGCTGTTTTTTCGAGCTCTACCTGATAAGACAACAATGCTTTTCAAGTGACAACAATGCCTTGTTGTTTGAGCTCCTCCGCAATCAAAAGGGCAATTTTCTATAAGACGTACACCTCGTTAAGATGGACACTTTTATAAAGTCCCGAAGGTGTCCGCTTTAGAGAGAGTTCTAGGTTGCACGAACATAAAGCAACTGTTCTATCAACTAAACATAAAATCAAATTGAAATCGTACCTCATCTTTTCCTAAAATATCTCTGACTTCAATTGCTTTTGGATATGCAGGTAGAAGTGTCTGCAGTCGCATTGCCTTGATTGCAGTGGGTTGACATGAAATCAAATGATTTACCTCGTCAGCCTGTCAATTTAATGGTAAATTTTGCTTCATATCAGAGTTCATAATAAGCAATTTAGAATAAAGATGAAAATTGATATTCTTAAACTAAGTAAATTCATCAGTGGTATGGTCATTGATAAAGATTGCTTTTAGCTATATAAGATATACGATATATCATCATCATCATCATAGTCATTAGCCCTTCAGGCCATTGCTAACCGATGGCCTCTCCAACATCCATTACATCTTGTTTTTTGTTTTGACACCCAGTTCATCCTTGCTGCTTTCTCAATGTCCTCCTGTCATGGTCTTGTCTTGTTGGTCTCCGTCTGTTACCTAACATCATATTTAATAAAATTTTAGGAATAACTTACTCGATTCTTTTCATATCTAAGTCGAAGAAGTCGAGCCCTGTTCCTGGCCTCTGCAGCTCTGAAATATTGAACATGATAAATTGTTAATACAAAAAATTTCAGATGCATTATGAGAACATGAGGGAATCGGGAAATGGCAATTTTTTATGAGCAGTATCCAGGAATCAATAACACCAGGATTTGGGAACTGATGGTCGGGAATCAGGAATAAGGCCAAAAACATAGCAGGAATTTACAAAGTCAAGCACGTTGACACACACATTACTTTTTGGTCATGGCTATACTAACAACATACACAGGATAGTCCCAAGACCTTGCTAGGTAGTTTGTCTCACACTAGGAAAGTGTTGAGTTGACCAAGAGTTACCAGAAAGTGGCTGCGGCCAATAACTCTCTCTCTCTCTTCTCCTGTCTTCCCAGAAGTCTGCTCTGAATTTCCCTGGACAACTGTTTCCAGCACACCCTCCCTAAAGACTTAATTTAGTGCCAAAGAGGATTATTGCCAACAGCTAGTTTTCTTCAAAAGGCTACTCTGTGTGTATCATGCCAGTGATGGCAGCAATTCCTTAATATTTTAACATAGTTGAGGAAAAGGCTCAAAACTTTCCACAGTATTCCCCTAAAAACAATCTACTGCCACATAAATTTCCATGGTCTCAGGCTCTTCATACTTAATATAAGTCCTTTGGATGCTGGTATACCAATCTAACCACTGATGAGCCAGCGAAGGGTATACTAAGCTTAGGGTACCATCTAGCTAGGCCAAGGGTATATTAAGGGTACCATCTCAGCAAAAGCCTTTATGTATACTACACAGAGGCAAAAGGGAAGATGGAGAAAGGGAGTATTGACCCAAAGACAGAGTAGGTGTTACCAACTAGTTAGTAGAGTCGCAACTTGCTGGCAGACTTAAGGGCCACCATAAAAAAACAAACATATTTTCCAACATAAAAACAAATATTAAATTAAAGAAACAATGGATATCAAGTCTTATTTGCTTGGACTCACTTTAATTGGCCAATAAGCTGCTCGTGCCTCTGTGCTTCCATAAGTTCCTGTGTTGGTGGTGGAGCATAAATCCTGCAAATGGTTTCACAAGATAAGGCATATTTTGTTAACTGGAGTTTCAAAATAATTGAAATTTTAAGTGTCTCAAAACTTATATTTCAATTTTTCTCTAAGAACAGACATTACATTAGTGCAATACTTTATGTAAAGTCATTTATATGTTAATGGCTTATAGTAACATGCACAAAATTGTCATTAAACCACTGTAAGCAGCAGAATATTTAGGAGAGGTTTTTCTCTGCTAATCATTGAAGGTTGAAAAAATAAATCATTCACCTCTTCATTTCCTTCTTAACATCTGCAATTCTTTTTCTGCTAGCATTAATTCCATGCATTGCATCTTTTGAGGGTTCTTCATACTAGATAATAATTAACAAAACCAAATCAAACAATTTGAAACTTCAGATGGTCTGAAGTTTGGTGAAATCCTTCAAGAAATAATTAACTAAATTTGAATTGTTAAATCACCACTTATGTGACCTTGAGATGGCATTCCTCACCTGAAAATTTCAAACTTAGGGGACAAAGATTTTGTTTCCTGTTATTATTTTCAGGTCATGTCCTTTCCTCAAATGTGAATGGTGTCATTGGAAACAAAGTGCTACAGCAGGTAGGGGTTTAAACAATCTATCTAGGCTGACTCTTTTTTTATAAAAGCAACTTTATAAGAACAAAAGCCAGAAAAAGGTTAAGAACAAATTAAGAATAATTGGAGGCTGAGCTACTGTAAAATGTAATTTTGAACAATGTTGTGAAACCCTCTTAAAAATTTCCTATCAAAAACGTAGAGTTTTTTGTCATCTAGGGTGTATTTTCAAGTGAATTTTCAAACTTTTCAGCACAAAAGGATCTCTCATACAATTTCTTGGCAAATGAAGGCTGAACTCCTACCTAGAGCAGGCTAGATAGAAATCACACTACTTACACCCTACAGATCAAGAACAGATAAGGACTATGGAACAATCAAGCAAACCTCAAATATTCGAAAATAAAATGAGGATTTTTATGCACATTGAATAAAAGGTTAATTTGGTATAGTTTTTGCATGGCAGATAACAAGATAGATGATGTCCGTTTTATGTGTGTATTTGTTGAAAATACTACATGAACCGGCTTTCAGAAGATGAAACAATATGAACTTGAAATGAACCAAAACTTTTAATTGATAAATAGTCTCTTAAATAACAAGCTAGATGGATTTTTATAACAATTACCGTTGATATTCGAATTTATAGATAGTGAAGATCGTCAATCATAGGGAGATTACTGGCATCAAATTCATAGCAAAGAATGACTTTTACACAGCAACTTACAGCTAAATATTTACTACGTAATTGAGGGTGTAACTTTTGCACTTCCTTCTTGCTTAATTGCTTCCAGTTCCGCGCATGTAACTTTGTCTCGTCATTGTCATATGATTTATTCTTTTTACCCCCACGAGAGGAGTCCTAGAAAAGAATTTCCCAAAAATTAATCCTAACAAATTACAAAAACATTCCTTTTCTGGTGGTTAATCGTTACACCAATGATACTCTTTTTATCAAGCATGAAACAGCTTTGAAATGATAAAATTGGGAAAGGAATACTGTAAAGATAAATTTGTAGATATGCACACAGATCCCAGAGTGAAGGTATTTTTTCTAAGCGGGGAACCTCAGAACAATAAAATTCGAATTTGCAGATACAAGGAGTGTTTCGCATTATTTATTTGTGTTATTTTTTTCTTGCTATCAGAAATTAGAAGATCAAATTGTGCGATTTTCACAGGGAACGTGGCCAGAATATATCATGCGCAACCAGAACCAGGCAATGGCCTAAAACGATTTAATTAAATCATGATAAAGACAGCGTGTGGCTGGCTTAATCTATGGGACCTTTGAGTCTTCTGTTCAATATTTTCAATCTTACCTTTCTCTCTGCCATGATCTGCTACCTCATTCTCAGCTAAATTTGTAGGTCGAATTGTCGAAGTTCACAAAATGGTATCAGGATTGTTTTCGACAGCCATGGAAACATCCGGACCCAAACCGCGAACCTCCTTTGCATTAAGTATCAAAACGAGTTCCTCCTCTGATGGCGGATTGCCTCGTGTCAAAGGATTCAGTATGAGCAGCACCAACATTTTAGAGTTTCTTATGCTAGTTGGTAAGTTAAAGGTACGTGTACTCAGTTTTCAAGATTAATAAGCCCTATTGATCTATGCTCTATTATTTTTAAGCTATTTTATTTGAATGGCACAACACAAAAGTTCTTTTGTCCGACCCTGTGCTTATTCCCCCCCCCCTTTCCCAAAAGTTTTTCATAATCAAATTTTGCGAGTTTTATAAAATTTTAACAATGAGTACTACCTTCTAAGACTGAAACTTTTATTTCAATGACAGAATGTCAAAAGAACGGGATGGATAAACCACAATGTGAAAGAACCAGAAAGTGTTGCGGATCATATGTATAGAATGGCAATTATGACTTTCTTGTTGAACAACCCATCAGCTGGAGTCAATAACGAACGGTTAGGTACATTTGAGTATTTGCGTCTAGCCTAGATTTATTTACATCACCCCTGTAAATATTAATGAAATAGGCTTTCATCTCGAAAATTTATGTAAAACATGGGCAACAGGAAGGTCAGCAGGTTTGTTGATTGATTTGTCTTATATTTTTCAGAAAACTAAATTGGTTAATACAGAATTGTTCCTTCTTGATTGAACAGGTTTGGTCTTCTCTCTATGATGATCATGTTCAGTGAGTACGAAAAAGGATTTAACAGTATCTCCTGGAGAACTTTTACAAAGCAGGAGAATGTCTCCCAAATCTGCTTCCATGGGTTTCCAGTGTCTGACTGTTAGGGACCGCACACAAGTCTAAAAGTGGAGGGGCTGACATGGGTGTGTCCAAAAATTTTTGGACCACGCCCTCTAGAACAATGGAAAATGCTCCTTTTAGAAGATACTTGCTTTTGGAAAATGCTTCCTTATCCAAAGATGGGTTGAAATAAACCTTCCAAACAATTTTCTAGCCCATTATTGCAAAAATGTAAGGGGGAGGGGGCTATAGCCTCTGCTAGCCCAATGGCTGTGCAGTGTCTGCTGAATGTATAGGGAACTCGAGTTTATATCACTGTACATTTAGCTTTTTATACTTGATGGGAATGATTTGTTTAGATGATATGCTGTCAGTCTAAATAGAAACTTGTCTTTTTTTCATTATCCTCATTATTATTTCACTTAGGTGCCTAAAATTGGCTGTTGTACATGACCTTGCAGAATGTATTGTTGGAGACATAACACCTAGTGACCCTATGGGTCAAGAGGAAAAACACAGAAGAGAAAAGGTATTCTCTCTTTTTTCATCTTCCACAATATGCTGTAGTATTTTAAAGATGAAATTTTGTTTTTAGTACACCCAAGGTCAGTAGTAATTTTCATTTAGCAGTCCTGGCTATATGAAATTTGTGGGCTTTCTAGTAATCGCATGTCTTGAAAAGTTTAGGTGTGTGATGAGGTGTGATCCATAAAATGGAGACTTCGTGATTTCTATGAAGACCTGATGTCATCTTTGTATTAGAAAGTGTGTATTACTCTATGAAAAAGCATATGAGGTTTTCATAAAACCAAAAAGTTTTTTTGGAATTTTAGAAGAAGTTTCTTTAAAGCAAAATAATTTAGCAAAAAGGATACAAGTTTTTTAGGCCATGTTGCCATTGCTCCTTTTCCATATGGGAACAGATTCGAGTGAATCTGTTTTAGATTTTGAGTTCCATTAATCACTCATAAACGGTGTCATTTGATACCAAACCGAGAAGTTATTAAAAAATGCTGTTCAAAGTGGAGTCATCTGAAACCAGAATCATTTGAATACACATTGTTTAAGTAGGAACAGTGAAGACAGAGGCATTCAAAAACTGATTCATTAAATCCCAGTTTCAAAAAGAGCTCAAGCAAAGAATATGAAAACAGATGAATATGGAGTAATTGCAACACCCATGTTATCATTTTGACCCAAACAGAGTGGCTTGGAGTGATTTGTTTATGAAAATATGAAAAGAACAGAAAGAGAGAACAAAGACATTTGAAAAGGGAGTAATGGAAACTGGGAATTAAGAGTTAAAATGTCTCCAGAAATGCTATCAATGTAACCTACACAAAAGAGATTAGAAATTACTTAGAGAAAATAAGCAAGAAATTTAAAGGGAGAAAGGAGAAAAATTAATAGTAACTGGTAACATGGAACTGCGTGTGCTATAAAAAGCATGCCTTGGGAGTGTTAGGCGTGTGTGGAGCCGTGCCTGTGCAATCACACGCCTTATATTACCAGAACTGATTTGTTGTTGGTAATTCTTTTAATACAGAATGTAATCATGGTTCTGAGGTTTAACATACCGATACAATCAACAAAGATTATTTTTCTTTAAATTTGAAAGCATGAATTAGGTTTTACCTTATTTCTCAATATAACATACACATTTATGTTAATAGTGCTTTCTTACAGGACAAAGACGTTTTTGAGCACCACATCTACCCGAATAAATATATTTTGATTTTCTTTTAGGATGCAATGAATCATCTAGCAAGCCTAATAGACTCCAAGGTAAAGTTTTCCTGGATTTTTTTTATGTGATGCAATTTTCTTATAATCTTAATTCTCTCTTGCCACTTCCACCTCACTACTTCACAACCAGCTGATACATATTTCAAATGTAGAAAAGTAGAAGGCATAGTACTGTTTTGCAGCAGAGTTAGTTTTAAATTATGTCAAAATTAATAAATGGCTTTGATAAAGGCATAGAAAACCAAAATAGAAGAAACAACTGTCTTTGGCTACTGTGAAGATCTCCAGGGTTGACGTCAAAAGTCACCAATCATTTCATTAGGCTGGTGACTCTGCTGAATGATCATTGATTTTGATGACACAAACTGTAGTTTGATTCTGACCAAGTGCAGTGTTTTAACAATTGGGCAGCACCCTTATAGAAATAATTTTCTCCTATCGAGAAGGAGCAAGGGAGAAAATTGCCCTAAGGACCTCAAGGTCTAAGGAGCCTCTTAAAGAAATAAATTATATTTTAAAAATTGAATTATAACAACATAACAAAAACATGCCTTAAAATGGTAAAATGTTAGAAACAATTGCACCAACATAAACTGTAAACAATATTCTGAATGTATTTCTATAAAAATATAAAGTATGTGGTTACAAATATTTTCTGCTCACAGGGGCCCTCATCTTTTTGAGTGCTTTGCTTCAGGGCCTCTGACACCGCTTGGCAGCACTGTGTGTATATATGAACAGAAAGTACTGATTGTTCTCTTTTGTTTGTCTTGTTTTGTCCAGTTTTATCATTCTAAAATACTTTACATCAAAATAAAATTATATACCTGTACAACCTGTTTTTCAGATTGGCAAAGAATTATTAGAGCTGTATGAGGTGCATGCTCTTCATTGTTTTCAATTTTTGTCTGAATTTTCTTTCAAAGTTGAAGTCAGAACTGACCAATTGCTTAGGCATTTATTGACTTGACATCTCTTAAACATCTTTGTTAGTCGTTGCAATTCTTTCAATGTAACAAAATGATATTTTGATGACAAATCTTAGATGTTTGAGCAAAGTTATGTCTTATACATGGCAAAATACTGCAAATGTGTCAAAATTTCAAGAGTTGGTTTTTTCAAAATAAAAGTTTCACTGAATATATTTAAATGAAATAGAAGTTCCAGTTGCATATTCTTGCATCTTTTTTGTCATTACATTATGTTGTTTATATATATTCAAGTAGTTATTGTAAGCTAAGTGATAACCTATTTGTCAAATGTATTCGTAATTGTCACATTTTGATGAAAGGAATATGAAAGCCAGACAACAAGCGAAGCAAAAGCTGTGAAAGATCTAGATCGTTTTGAAATGATTTTGCAAGCATTTGAGTATGAGAAAGGTAATTTTAACTTTGTTCAATGTGGCATAATTTTTAGTCAAAAGTAGACACCTGTAACAGTTTTTTGTTCGAAAGGTCAAAAGAGAAGATTCTGATATGATCAATCGTCGTTTCAATTCTTAATTTCTAATTGAGTGATATATCAAATTAATTAAAATAGCATTTTATTCATTCGTTGTTCAAAGTCAATGAATGTATGCAAACCTTTTTTCCTTTATAAAGCGGAAGACCGACATGGCGAGCTTCAGGATTTCTTTAATTCAACAAAAGGTTGGTTTAAATTTCTGTGTTTTAGTACAGTTATACTTGCCAAATACTCATTAGTACAGTTACACTTGCCAAATACTCATTGACTGTCCAAATGTTATTTATTTAAAAGTAAGATGCCCACCGTGCTAATTCCCCTCCACGAACAATAGAAATCAGCTCTTGTCGTTGTTTCTCCATATTTCTAGATAAATTCAAGACTCCACAAATTAAGGAATGGGTTGAGGAACTTGGTAGAAAAAGGGAAGAACAACGAACAATGCATTTTAATTAATAGTTTTTGTTATGATCAATATCTTTTAGGACATTTTCATACGATGCTTTTTGCAGAACAAGACATTAAAAATTCACTGTATGAAAATGTTCACCTTTTGTGAGATGTATTTTACATAATCATAAGATGGTGTAAATTTCTGTATACTTCTCCATTTTTACTAAATTGGACATTTTTAGATAATACCTGTGTTTGAGCTTCATCAATTCGTTAAAAGCATGACCCATCGTGTCCCCGAAAACGAACAAATTTTTGCTTGAAAGTTTATCGTTGTTTGCATTTTAATAACGAAGAAGCTTATTTTTCTGAAAGGCTTTTAGAAATGTAAACTTTTCTTCTAAAAAACTAGTTTCCTGACAGCTGCTACTATGTTGAATAGCATTGTCAATCCATTGTCCTTGGTAACTTTGCAGAGACAAGTAGTTTTAAAGGTGGAAGGTTTAAGCTCTTGGGTTTGTTAAATAAAGTTATGTTACGTCATAACGACTTCTCAGTATGCCACTGTTTTGAATGCAATATTTAATGTTTTCCATAGATATTTATTATAGTAATGACGTTTTGTCTATATTCATTATCTCTGCAAAACAGTGGTGGATCTTTAACGTGCTGATTGGTGTGTTAAGCAAGTTTAATTTACCGTCGAAGTGATTTGTGAGGACAATTTTCACCGCCTTTTCCTAACTCTGGAGACTTTGCCCACTAACAAATACTTCAACTAAAAACGAACAAAATTGTGACGCATACAGCACACAACATTCGATGCATGCTGCAGGAGCAGTTGATTCGTAGCATCATTTGAGTTTCTTTAAAGGCGTTTGCGCAACGACTTCCTGTTTCGTAAACAAGATACTCATTTGATACAGATCGAAAGCTCGAACTAGTTTAAATACTCCATCAAAGTTGTTTGCGAGCAAATCCACGCGATCTTATTCCAAATATGATAAGATAATCTTTGTGAACTCAGTTGCTATAAAACTTTGTTTATAAGTACTTTAAGGAAACCAATCAAAAACGGTAGCGTAAAATACACAGGAGGTCACTAAACACGTGGAAACCACCTCTGAGTACACCACAGTTGTGAAATTAAACATATTTCTTAGACCTGTTGTAATTATTTACAGAGTATGATAAAAAGTATGAAAGGAGTGATGCTTATATAGTAAAGATATAAGCTTTTGAATATTAAGAAAACATATAATCTCAACATTTTGATAAGGCTGAGAAGTCAACAATTGCATCAACGATTTTTTGTTGCCATATACAGCAATCATGATTGTTCGATGCCATATGACAGGGCTCTACACCCTTCATCGCATAGAGCAGTATAGGTCCCACTCTTAATGCGATCGTCATGCAGCCAGTTTCCACTCATTTTGTAGGTGCCATTATGTTGTCTTGCCTTTCTAGAACCTTAAACTTAGTTTTTTTTAATAATAGTGTTTTTGCTCCAAAATTTTCGTTATTGTGAGGAAACCTGTTATGATGCTTGATATACGGTTGCCATGACAAATAAAAGAAATTAATCATGGTAACTATTGTTTCGACTGGAAATACCACCTGGTGACCACCTCATTACGTTGAATTACTCACATGGTTAATACTTCTTATCAGTGATAAATAAAGGACCGGGTGAATATTTGCTCATCCTGTTTGCATAACATTGTTTCACGTATCTGTGTCAATGCAGATACGAGAAAAATTATTTTGGCTTGACATATATTAAACCCGCTTTTCGTTTTTGTACAACTAAGCTAAGAAAATGAAGTTTAGTAGAGCCCTGTTCTTCTATGGAAGCCCAGTCGTTGCCGTTTTAGCTTGTTTGTTGAACCTGCCTGAAATCATTTTGCTTCTGAAGAGATACAGAAAAATGTCGAAGCTGCACGTGAAAGGTCGTGTGGTACCAGTCCTACTCCTGATAAGTTTGGCTGCATCGGATTTTCTGGTTGGCCTGACAGTCATACTCATTAAAATCATCCGTTATCTTCTGGACGAAGGCATTATTCCAACGAGTGAATTCAACAGGAAGATGCACAAGGTCCTGTTGTTCCTGTTCCTGCGCCTGTCTTTGCTCACTTCAGTCTTCAATCTTTTAGCCTTGACAATTGATCGATTATGCTCGATACGGAATCCGATATTGTATCGCACTAGGGTATCCTCTCGGCACGGATTCGCTGCTGTTCTTGCAAGCTGGATGCTAGCATCAGTACTTATCGCAATTCAATATTATTTCTCAATCTATGAGGATATGGAGCCCATAAAATACCGTCTACTCATCTTTCCTGTTACAATTATTCCGGCATCTAGTTGTTTTATTCTTTGCTATATCAAGATTCTTAAAAATATCTCAATTCATGGACAAGTAATTCGGGGACAGCTTCAAACAGCTGAGAAATGCCCACGTTACATTCTCGAACGAGAACTCAAAATCTCACGATTTGCAGCGACAGTTGTGTCTGTCTTTATGGTGTGTTGGTTACCTCTAGCTTTTATTGGTCTTGTCAACATTTTGGGTGTTGATATTGATAATGAGTTACCAAACACGATGTTCATTCTGGCTTTCATGAACTCTGTTTTGGACCCTTTAATTTATTTTGGTTTTAAAGAAAAGGAGAGCTTACGCAAAAAGATATCGCAGATGACCGCGAGAATTTTCAAACGGAGTCATTGATTATTTACATTTCACTTACTAGCAGCGTTAGCGGTGTGCTATTTGATAGAGAAAAAGTCGTCAATGTACAGGACAAATAAAGAAATGTGACAGTCGATAGAAAATTCTGCTTTCGTGACTTTCGTTTGTTTCCAGTGAGGAGTTACTGCCCATAAAACAGCCTGTAAATGCGCAAAAACAAAAGACCGTTGGCTCAGCAAGAGCAAGTGAAATGGCATGAGACGTATAGCAAATTATTGCACCTTTGCAAGAGACGTAATATTTTACCAACGAATGCACCTACGTAGCAATAAGTGCCTTTTGCAATGCTTCAACAAACGTCAGTTTATTCGCAACTCATTTTGGGAAGGAACCCAATTAAAAGGGTAGAACAGCAAAATTAAAACGTATTGGAATTATGCCTAGGAGCTGATCTGTTATTATTAACACAGGGCTACTTGTTCAGCTTTCTTTCGGGTATGATGGTCGGTTAGTTTATGTTGACTAGCTCAAATAGCTTTTGCTAAGCTTGACACTTTTTGTTACCGATCAGACATTATCCGGTAACTGTTTTGTGTGAACAGCGTATAGTCTAACACAAATACATATAGTAGCAGCTGTTTTTCATTGTATTCAACGGCTTTCCCAGTTTTAGGTGTCTTTGATGCAGACCTTTCTACTCGCATTACCTACCTCGAATCTGATACATTACAAAAGAAAGCCGATGCCAGGAAACAAGCTTTTGGGGACATGTACCGAAGCGTTCAAGAGAGGAATTATAAATTCAACTGCCGGGACCGTAGTTATTAGGGGTGTATGAGGTGGCTCACTTGCTTTCGAGAAAGCTCCGTTTTTTGCTTCGTCGCTAGGGACGCTTCGTCGGCCAATGTTCGACCTTTTCTGCAAATTAAAATACGGTTCATCCCCCGTTGTCGAAAAAGGGGGCCAGAGTACTCGGTGAAGTAATAAGCGGCTGCCCTGCCAACTGGGTTTCGAGTTTCTGGGTCTCATTAAGCAGTGGCGGATCCAGCAAAAGACCTGACTGAGTTCCAGGCCAAGGCTAGGGTCTTTCAGACAATGCACTGATCATTGTGCATAAGACAACATTATTATTCATATTTATGCATTTTGGTACCATTGAGAGGGGGGGGGGGTAGGGACGATCTACTCACTAAATCTAGATTCTAGATTTCTTTCCGACAAAAAACAGTGCCTCTGTGAAAAAAATTTTCAACCCCCTCCCTTTCTCATTCCCCTTTGCTTGTTTTGGATGCCATAGCAAAGTTTTTCCCTTTTGTTTTGCTCGCAATTTGTTGTTTTGCCTCAGTAGACACCAGCCTATTCATCAAAATATGGTGTTCCGTCTGAGCATAGGTTTTCCGTGCCACCAAAGACTGCAATTCAAAGCCCTGAAAGGGGGGCATGAGTCCGGACACCCTACTGTCCCCGACACCCCAAACACATACTGTCCCCGACACCCTAAACACAGTTTGTGTGCACTATGAGTGCTGTGTTCTCCACACAAAAGAATTAACTACGTAAGTTCCCCGACAAACCTCTAAAAAATTGATTAATTTTTTCGCCTCTGGACACATTTCAAATGTTTTGTCTCGATAATACAGTACTGAAGGGGCACAAAGACGTGCTCTTGAAGTGAGAATGTCCTGGGGGGTATGGGGGCGTGCGCCCCAATAAAGTTTTGAATTTCATGGCGTCTTTTCTGTCTTTGCTGGCTTCCTAGAGACCTATAAACCCGACAAGTCGGTCGTATCAAACTTTTTTTGAGTTTTCGGCGCCCTATACAAGCTTTTGCGCCCCTATAAAAATGTCATCTGGGGGGGGGCCTGGCCCCCTTGGCCCCCCCTGCAAGGCCGCCACTGGTGTGCAGAGCAGATGACCGAATGTTTAGATGCTGTCCACTGATCAGCCCGTTTCGAGTTGATGAAGTCGATCCATCTCTTGCGTCTTCTTTTAGCCTCAGGGCGATCATCGTTGAAAAAAGGCACTGGATGAAGTGCAAAACATCGATTCTTATCGGGTATGTTGCAAGTTGGTAAAATGCACCTTGCCGGCATATAGATTTAGTTTTTCAATAGCCTTCCATGTATGCTGGCCTTATATACATTTTTTTGGTTCCCGGTATGACGTCAGAAACATTCGACCGAGGCCACTTTCCATTCATTCGCAGCGCGGCGCTGAATCGAAACTGATTACGTAATGCGTCAATATTTACAACTTTGACGAATTAGAAAACAAAAACTATAAGTCCAATTGCTAAAAAGTTTCGATTGACGAAATGTATGTCTAGTATCTTATCGATAAACGTCATAAAAGATTCTAGGTGGAGAGGCACTTTAATAATCTGCTAGAATGCTGCGATGGTCGTGAGTATAAGACATCTGCAGTCGGCATTTCGAATTCAATGTTTTGCAGTTCAACAGTAAAACAGAAACTATAGGTAGTCAATCAACTACGGGCCATTGTACAGCTCTCTTACAAATATGGTATCACCGAGTTCCAGATGCTGTTTTGACTGAGTTCCATCCGTGTTCCAAACAAAAATTTCATTGTTTCAATTCATTCACTTTCGAGGCACAAAATGTTTATTTCCGAGTTCTAGACTGCTGTTGTCCTCCACAGCGTCTGGAAAATCGTTTCCAAATCAGGACAGAGAAGAAACTGGCAATTTTAAGATTTTGAAGAGACTGTGATAAAACATAGAATTTTTAGGTTTCAAATTTTAATTATAATATTACTTGTTTCAGACAACACTATTTTTAGCTGTATGTTGGAAAACTGACTGTGTTCTGTGCACCAAGGAACTCACTCTGGATCCCCCTCTGCATTAAGGGACAAAAATTATGTTTTGTATTGCTAATGATAAACGGAAGTTGACAATTTTATAAAATTTGACAAAGTTTACCTGCAAAAATTTAAATAGAATGCAAAGTAATTCTTGTAATTCAACAAATGCGATCAAAAATTTTGTGTAATTTTATGAATACCATTTTCACTTCTAATAAACAAATCAATTTCTTGGTAAGATGTTACAGCGGTATCACATACTCGTATTAGGGTAAATAATGCTAGCTGATTGCATTAACGTAGCGTAATGCTGCCAACATGTACTCGGTAGATAAGAACTTGCACCCCCCCCCCAAAAAAAAATCCCTGAAACCGGGCCTGCTACTAGTTATAAGACCTGTCTTTCAAATTCTTCACGCTTAGGTACAACTTTTATTTTTTCAGCTCTTTGTTTTCAATAGCAGCTGGCATTTAAGAGGTAAAAGAAACACTCAGATTTTTCAAGTGACCACGATCGTAAAGTAAATACTCTTTGATTTCCTACACTAAAAATCACGCATTGCAGCTTTAATGTCAATCAAGCCATTCACCTTGTTGATTAATTAAATCCGTTAGACCTGTGTATATCGAAGTTGTTACTGGCACCCATAATTCAAAAACGAACATTTTTGAAGTGGAGAGTGACAAGGATGGTCGTAATTTGAGGCAAAAGTCTTTGAATTGCGTAAGTAACTGCAGTCTATGCTTGAGATTATGTCATATAGATATTTTAGCATGAAGATTACCTGATATCTATCTCAGTCATATAATTGCCTCCTATTGTCGAATAAATACCAGGGGGTTCGGTAATCACATCTCCGAAAAGTACTTGTTAATTAAAGTGTAGCTGCTTTGAAAGAATTTTTGATAAACTGTATAAAAGCTACTTCTTCATTCTCTGGTGATTATTCATCAAAGAGGACGTGAGGAAGATTCTTAGCAATTCACAACTCTCGTGAAAGAGCTGAAAGATTCCAACATAGCTTCAAACTTGTTTAGCGAAGGTTGGTAAACCATTTTATAGATCACCATTTTATAGATTATTTTCTTTAGAATGCAAAATAACTGAGAATTTGAACATGAGCGATTGTCGATAGCTTTTGGTTTGACTCACCATATTTGCCATCAGGAAGCGCTCCAATGTTACTTTAAGGAAAACAAGTACAAAAATGCTTTAAAGCAAATGAACCCTGCAAAGAAAAAAGGAGCGTAGTGAAATTCATTCGAAATTTTTAACACTATCTAGGGAATTCATAGTGAATAAACCCGTAAAAAGAGAAGTTTTTTATGGTACGCACTAGCGTAAAAGGAACCTGTTTCGAGGCCTAGTTCCTCAAGTTCTTAATTTTTGGACTTCTTTTGATCGCAATGTAATACTGAAGGTTCTTGATAGTCTCTTCATTTCAACTACACATTTAGCGTCCTGAAAGTATTGACTGCAAATGATTGGAAACGGCTTCCTAATTATCGACTGTTTGAAACGATAGAATATTGAAAATTGAAAAGCTCGCTTAAGAGATTTTGCCTTATGTAGTATAAGTGCCTTAAACGTTTCCATCGATTTCGGCCGTATACGTGTAGGTTCTTTTTAGAGTGGTTCCTTAAAGACGTGCGAATTGGGAAGTCTATTGAGCGAAAGACAAGTATACTTGTAAGCTTGTATGGGGGCTGAGTAAGTAACTCCAATTTTCTCTTTATTACAGGTGACAACATTTTTATTCGTGATGACGTTGCAGGCAATAATTTACTATTACATCAGTCCAACAGTTGCTGCGTTGACAGTGATTTTCAACTTAATTGAAATCATTTTCCTTGTCAAGCAGTACAAGAGGAACATGTCAGCTAGAATACAGAGGCATGCCATACCGATTATATTATTCGGAAATCTTGCTTTCTCCGACCTACTGGTGGGAGTCACCGTAATTGCAATCAAAGTAATGGACGTCCTCTTCCGCGACAAAGTGATTCCGGTAACACGGACAAATGTTAATGTGTACTACATATTCAAGTTTAATATTTTGAGACTTTCTTTGCTTACATCCTTTTTCAACTTAATCTTACTTACTGTGGACAGATTTCTTGCAGTACGCTTTCCTCTTGCCTACCGAACCCGGGCTGACAATAAACGTGCTTTTGTCCTTGTTTTGATCACGTGGGTCTTGTCAGTAGCATTCACCTCAATACACTACTACATGTCTTTCCATGCTGGAATCAACCTTGTCAAGTACGATCTGGTTATCTTTCCAGCTGTTGTGATCCCAGCCACATTTGCATTTCCGGTCTGCAACTTCATGATTGTGAAGGCCGTACGCAAGCACGGGGAAGGATTGCGGCAGATGACAAATAACACTGCATGCGTCTCAAACCGTAGAAGCACCAATAACACGAAAATGACAAACAGCAGAAGAAATTCCGGTCAAAGTATCAACAGAGCCACGTTGCATATCATAAAACGAGAAGCAAAGATTTATCGTCTTGCCTTGACAGTTGTTATTGCATTCATAGTATGCTGGCTGCCAATGGCGATTTGTGGCCTTCTCCTGATTGCAAAAATACCTGTTGACGGCCATGTGGTAAATATAGTGTTTACACTTGCGTTCACTAATTCGCTCATAGATCCTCTTGCATACTTTGGTTTCAAAGACAATATAAGAAGAAAGATAAAGATGCTGTTCCACACTTGTTCAAGCTCATGCTTCTTACCAGAACAAGGAGGGACCAGAAGCGACGTTCACCTCTTCAGCATTACGTCTTCCCAAGACAGTCATCTTAGTCAACAGATGGGTCAGTCAACTAGTCTCTCAACTGAAACTATGTTTTAAGCCATTGACTAAGCCTTTTTAGAGCTGAGAAACATTTGCAAATGGCCAAGTTATAATAAGATGGTCACTTTTGCCGCAAGATAATGACAGATTGTACATTCTGACAATGCATTATGCAATGGAAACTTTAGTGGCTACTACAGCATAGAACTGTAAATAGGACAGTTCGATTCGCTGAAAAAGACAGGAAATCGATCCCGACTGAAAATTGCTCCCTTGGGCTATTTTTAGAATAGCGTACTTTACGGCGAGGCTCCACTAACGACGTTATTTTGATCGTCCACTAACGAGTACCGAACGCCAACTGCTTCCGTGTTTGCAAACTTTGTGACGTCACGGATAACGCACGCTTTGTCACAGTCGAAAACGTGAAAATTCGATATTCAACCTTAATTTTAAGATGGTTCCGCAAGAAAAAAATCAACTCAGCATATATCATTCAAATCAGCAAATTTTGCTTATAAACAGTGTGCCTTTATGTAAACTTGTCAAATTTCATTTCATAGGTACTGTAGCCGTTGTTTAAGCTGTTGATACCGTTAAAGTTACAAAATGTAAAGTTTAAACAAGAAGAATGCTGCTAGGCCTCATGATACGGTGATAAATGTTGATTCGAGATTTGTTTTGCTAAGCGACAGTTTTTCTTCAAAACAAGTTAGATTTTAATAGTCACGTTTATCAACTCTGTGTGAAAGCATTTTTTGCTTTAGTGCATGGATGCGGACAAAATCATACTTTTCATGAGATCTTTCGATGAGAATTCATGAGATGTAACGTTTTAACTATTCTCCTTTAACTTTGATGTTTCATGACAAAAGCACAAATAATTGAATAAAAAAAATAAATGATATGGCTTTGTGAATCATTAATTGCAAATTTACGACGCAAAAGACGCAAAATCCTCCCTTGATGAATTTCTAGCCAAAGATAAACCAGTTTAAGTTCACCAGACAATGAATTGACTTTTATTACAAACCTTGGTCCAATTCAAACAAATATGTATTTGAAGTTAGAATTATTAATTAGGTCTAGTATGTTCGTATCTAGTATCTCTGCTATTAAAGTAACTAACTTTAGATTAATAAACTATATTATCATGATTGAAAATGGCTTTGAAAAAAGCAAACATTTTACAACATACAACATACTAAGATAAATTTTTCTTTATGCTCGCGGCACTGATTGGTCAGCTATACCGGTCTTGTGCTTGCGTTTTTCTGATTGGCTTATTTCGATCCACAACTGGGTATATATTTTTCATCGTGTTCTTTCGGACCCTTATTCTGACGTTTTATGCTCTGAAGAGTGTCAGACGAAAAAGCTTTTTGTATGTTGTAAAATGTTTGCTTTTTCCAAAGCCATATTACTGTACCGCAAAAAAATTATCATGTTTGCTTTTTTAAAGCCATATTTTTATTATGAAATATTATTATGTTATATTCATCACACGGTATTCAAATTGCAATTAATCTTTCACATTTATTTTTCTTCTAACTAGTGAATTTGTTTGCCATAGGATTCTGCGTAGTTTAACCCAGCATTAGCCCCAGTTCCCTTATATCTTTTTTATTCACTTTATTTAATGTTGTTTCACAAAATAATAGCTAATAAAGAGCTAATCAACACCAACTTGTAACAATATCAAATGTAAGAAAAATCGTTATGTCTACAAGTATCCAATATTATAAATATATGATGCAATACAAAGTAAGATCCGTTTGTTTAATTTTAGTTTTGAATACTTTAAAATTTTCTTTCGATCGAATATCTAACGGTATAGAATTCCACAGTTCATAACATCTATAGGATATTGTATCTAGCCCATAAGTAACAGTGTTCGGCATTTTTGTATAAACGATTGATTTCGTAAATTATATGCAAGTTCATTCAACCGAAATGGGCTCAGCCTCTTTGCTAAAATCCACGAAATTTTTACTTAACAATGTGAACTACCTGAATTGTTGAAGTGATTCCAAATACACAACCGAAAATCATTAATACAAATACAAGCATATTGGGGTGACAATCGGTGTTGTATTGGTTGTGGCTTCTAGAGTTTGCTTAAAGCACAACCTCCCTCTTAACTGTTTAAGACAGCATCCCTGTTCAAGTAATGATTGGGAAACCAACCAGAGTTTGCCCAATATAAAACCAACTGATGCTAATTCTTTGCAGAGATAATCCCATTTCTGGTCCCTTCGAAGAATTATTCTGCTTTAACAAAGATTTAAAAGAGATTCAAATGTGTAGAAAAAGACTAGATATTACAACTCAAATGAAGAAGAAATCATTATCAAGATACATTTGGCGTGTCAACTGTTTTGTTTTCGTATTATCTTTGCAAAACCAACAAGATGTAAGGCTTTTGCAAAACCTGAACATGTTGTTATCACATCTTTCAGATGTTTTGACTAACAAATATATTCAACTTTTTTCTAGAACTTGAAAGGCCAGTGTTGTTTTTTGTTACTGTACTACAACATTTTTGCTAGGTCTTTGAAGTACACGATTTTGTGTATAGATGCAGAACAATTTGCAACCTTTTTTACCGTTCACTAAGAAACAAGAAAGCAAAAATGTAAAGGACATTTTTCATGTTAACCTTTGCTTAAATTCTTAATTCTGTTTAGATGCTTTAACTAGAACTGCCAGGTCAGGCGAGAGGGACAGGAAGCAGGGACAAATTGATTGCCCTAAACTGAGAGGGGCAACTTTTATGGAGCTTGAAATTTTCAGTTTTCTCCCACGCTAGTTATAACTTCAATTTAGTTTTCTGATATTTGAACTTCATTCACGATATGTTGAAATTTCATTTACAATGTTTTTGATGAAAGTTTTGCATATTTGATCATGAATGACAGATCCATGGAAATAACAGCTGTTACAACAAAAGCACACTTTTCCAATGACGTCATCGTGGACATTATGTCCCAGGCTCCAGAAGTCTTAGCTGATTGTATGTATGTTGCATTTGGGTGAAGTTCTGCGTTTCAGCTTCAGATTTCATATTAAAATCCATAATATTCAATTAGCAGTGATATCTTTGACTAAGTAATTGAAAATTGTTTTTAGGAACAATAAACGAAAGAGAAAATAATTTTTCTCTTTTGAGAGCAATTTGGGATTTACATTCGGGCTGTTTTCGTATCTAGCAGCTTGCGGTTTTCAGTAAAAAATGCTAGTATTTTAAGCTTGTTTGAAAAATAGCAGCAATTTGTGTCTGTTTGGATTTAGAATTTGGCTCGATGGATTTCGTTGCTAATGTTGCCAAATCTTTCGGTACCTAAAAATGAGATATCGATTTGCTGATATTATTCTTCAATTTTAGATGTTAGTATAAATACAAAGTAGGAGAAACTGGTGCCATAACTCGACGAAGGGCCTGTGCGTTAGTTGCTCGTTCTTGGGTTGGATGCTTTTTTGCGTAAGTAGCTAAATTCCAATTCATTTTTTGCTTGCATTCTAGCAGCTCAAAGTATATCTGTTGAATACATGGGGTATGCAACGAATACGGAAAATTTTTTTTGCCTCTTCCCAGTAGACAGAGGCAAAAAAGAAGCATAAATTTCAGGTGTTAGAAGGATGTAACAAAAATAAATGCCATGCCTAGCTTATTTGCTACAATTTTAAACTAGGGTTGAGCCAAGGACTAAGTTCACTCCATATCAGTGCTAACATTATTAAAAGCATACAGCATAAGAAATTGTTTTGGTTAGTGGTTTGAGTAATGCCTTCTAGATGGAAAGCATCACTACAGAATTAAGTGTAGCAGCACTACAGAAACGAGGTGTTAATACTTTCGTACACTTCTACTTATGCATCACATAAACCGTTATGGAAATGTTTCAAAGAACTGTAAACAGTTTTCAGTTAAAAGGGCGACAATCTTTTTGCAGGAGTTATACTACATGACTATGGATATGTACATTTAGATTTTTCTGAACTAACTAACATTTAGTTAGTTATACGGTTTAAAAAGATGTCATATAGAGAAATGTCATTCCATAATTAGGAGTAGAAATACCATCCAGTTTAAAAACTCCAGTCAATATGGCTTGAGGTTACAGTGATGAGTACCCTGGGTACTAGAGCCACTTAAATTCGAAAGAGGAAATAGAAGATAGGGGCATAGACGCTCCTCCTCTTCTCTGCTTAGCATTCTGTTTACGCGCTCGAAATTCTGTGGCTCCGGTACCCAGGTTGCAGTGACAAGCAGAGTGCTTCTGAAGATTGGGATGCAAGTCAACGAACAAGCCTTGCAAGATTGTTTACCAATTTCTTACGATTTGAAATTGTGTTTCTTGTATTTACAACATTTGGTAACATATCAATTATTTTGATGTATCTAATCATATCTTGCCGAAAAGTAATTAACTCTTTCTTGTAGGCATTAAAATCCATCAAGATATTGATGGCAAGACAAGTATACTTCATCGTAAAGCCAATAATTGCTTCCTTGATAGTGGTCCTCAACGTCATTGAAATTGGACTGCTTGTCAAACATTTCAAAAGACATAAAGCAACCACCGTAGGCAGACATGCTATCCCTATCATATTAATGGCAGATCTTGCCCTATCTGATCTCCTGGTTGGAGTTGCATTCGTTATTGATATATGCATCAATGAACTCATTCGGAAAAAGATTATTTCCATCAATAGGACGAATCTACAGATTTTGGTTCTATTCCGGGTAGTGAGTCTCGATCTATCAATGTTTGCATCCTGCTTCAAAACTATCTTGCTAACCTTGGATAGGCTATTTGCAGTTCGGTTTCCTCTAGCCTACCGATCACGAGCCAGAAACAAACATGCATTTGTCCTTGCTTTGATCACGTGGGTGTTGTCAGCAGCACTGATTTTTGTCCCGCTTCCCATCATATTATTTAATAATAGCATTGATTCTTTTTGGTACCACATTATATCTATTGCAACTACTGTGCTAGTGGCAACTTTTACGCTTCTAGTTTGCAATGTAATGATAGTGAAATCTGTGCGCAAACAGGGACGAGGGTTGAGAGGTATTGCAAATAATTCTGGCTGCTACCGCCGCAAAAGAAAAAGTCACGTCAACATGACACCGACCCAGAGTAGCAGTGACAAGGTTGGCTTTGAGCATACCACAGTGATTGTTAGGAATTTGGACAACTCGATCAGACCCTTGCATATTGTGAAAAGAGAGCTCAAAGTTTTTCGGCTTGCAGTGACTATTGTTATTGCATTTATTGTTTGTTGGTTGCCCATAGCGCTTTATAACCTCATTTTTGCAATAGATAAAGGCTTTAATTTCAATGTAAGGAGAACAGTGTTTCTCTTCGCTATTTCAAACTCTGCGATAAATCCTCTGATCTACCTTTGCATCGGAGCAAAGAAAAGTCTTCTTTTTTGCATTTGTAAAAATCATTGCTTCTTATCAGGACGGAAACGGCCAGTCAATGACGAAAAACCCTCTTCTTCCAAAGCCAGCGATGCTACTTAGAGCTGCCAAGTTGGATAGGCGAGTGACCTTTCAAATTATATCATCTTGCCAGTAGACAAAGACAATCAAGTTTGGCTGATGATACAGGCACGCACTGATTTCTGATTGTGTATGTTAGATAATTTCAAATCACATGCTTTGTAGAAATTCGTTTTGTAGATATTATTTTGCGCATAATGTACATGTTTCAACTTAGACTAAAGAGCGTGACCATTATTTTCACCCAGTGCTACTGGCTACAGTAACTTTGATCTATATTGGCATCTCACCAGCCTAACCTTTTCTATATGCTTTATTGCTCTTCAACCATTGCGTAAGAACTTTTCTAGTTCTTAAACACAGTTTATAAGATATGCAGCTAAGCAGTTCAAAGCACAATACAAATACAAATAAAGAAGACCACAAACAACAAATTTTGGTAGATTTTGCATAGGCAGTGCTTCTATGACATTGCACTTTGCTTCGTTGTAATCTAGGACAGGCAGCCTTGACTGTGCTTTACATGTGTATTACATTATCATATTTACAGACAGAGTTCACAACGTTACGGTTAAACCTTGGGGTCAATTTTAATATATCTATCTGCAATGCTGATACTGAAAGACTGATCTCTTTTTTTAATCGCCCCCCCCCCCCCCCTCTTCAAACCTTCAGCCTCCAAATCGTACCCAATTATATTGCAAATCCATTGGAAAAGCAACAGAAAATGATCCTTTTGGTAGCATGGTTGTGGTATATTGACAGAATAAGAAGTCTATCAAAGTTAAAAATTTTCCTGGCCAAAGTCTAAAACCCGTCTTCTTATTCTAAAAAGAATTTGATACAAATTTTGTTGTCCTGGTCTATAAATTGTGGGCTAAGAATTTTGTATTTACCGTTGTTGTTTTCGTATTTTAAACATCGTGTCGTGGTAGCCGTACCAATTACTAATTAAAATGTACTTTGAACATTTTGACAGACAAAAGGTGACAGACAATCAAAAATAATTTCGCCTATATTTGGAAATCTTTTTTGTTCGGGAGATTAATAATGTCCGTTACTAGCCCCCGCTACAGGGTCATTGCACATGCGCATTATAACTCGACGCCCTGGTGGGAATTTCAAGAGTTGTGTGGTCCCAGACAGAATAGCTATGCGAATACTGTTATAATGCGCATGTGTCTTGACCCTGGAACACTGATTGGTTTAAGACGGTATTATTTCGAAACAAAGGACTGAATGTTTCGTCTCCCAAACAATTTTCTCCACCTTTTTATCAAAAGCTTTCTATAATCTTGTCATGAAATAATTTGTACATGATAAATAACCTCGTTTTGATTATAGTTAATTATTTTGTAACCAGGGTAACCTGTCAAGGGGTTTGACGAGCACTATCGTAATGAGTAGTGAGAGATCTAGTAATGTACAATCTGATGATATGAAACTGTGATTGGAAAAGCTCCGTTGTGATTACTTTTTGATTACCTCCATTATTTTCGCCACAGATCTTGCTATAATCTTCTTCGATTCAAAATTTGACTGTGTTAAGAAGGGTTGTTGTAACTAAGTTGACTTGTGATTCCTTAAATTGTCCTAGTTGAAATGCGTCATCCTATTCATAAAAAAGGGCGGGTTGCAAAAAATTGTTCCTCTTGATTCCCAGTCCTCCCCATTTTTTGGGAGTAGGCGCCGCCTCTGAACGGATTCAGTTTTCCTTCTTAAACTTTGGTTGAAAACTACTCAGAATGGCCTAAATACTTTACTTGTATAGTTGTTCCAAATCCTTTTACATTTGATGACAGTGTTTTGCAAACTCCCACTTTATAGCTTCTATGAGGACACCGGGCCAAATCTGCCAAAAAATGTATGCAGCGAAAGAGCCTCAAGCGAAGCTTAAGCGTGTTACGAAGAAAATTTTAATGATGCTTTTCTCATTTCAAATTAAATGCAAACAATTTTTTTTCATTTATACAGAGCTGAAGTATTCAGACAGTAACGATTTTATTATGAAAAAAACAAGCTTTGGCTCCTGCTGAATACTTTTAAAAAGATTTCAAAATAGCTGTTTGCTTCTATCGTGAGTCTGCGGGACCGCCGGAGCTAGGGGGCACGGGGGCACAAGACACCTGTTTGCAAAAAGTGTAAACAAGTGCCCCTTTTTGGAAAATATATTGTGTGTTTTATTCACTGCCAGATATTCTGCCTTTTGAAGCTAAGTAAAATGAAATAACATTTGCGTTGTTGGAGGACTATACACTGAAATTTCCTTGAAGTTTTACTTGGCCCTGATGCAAAAAGCGCAAGCTCCTGTGATAACAATATCAATAGCAAAGGAGACTGTCTTCAACAACAAACGAATTAGTGAAATGTCCGCGTCAAGTCTAAGGAGAGTTAAAAACTTGTTGTGTGCATAAGACTGAGAAGATAATCCTAATAAACATTGCAAATAAATTTTGCTTTGGCAATGAAGAACGTGCTCGTACCTTCAGCCGATTGCTTGAAGATTACTTGAACTTGAAATTTTGTAGCTTTTAGAAAATGTTTTATAGAGGCAAAAATATTTATGTTTCAAGTTTCAAGTTTCTAGTTTCAAGTGGCGATGGAAAGGGGCGAATACCAAGGAGGACTAAATTTCTTAAATGCAAATGTAAGGAAATTAAATTCATTATTTTAATGGGCTTTAGATAATCATAGAGACTGAAACTTTGCTTTAAAAGAGAAATGGAATTCGCTTTGAAGTAAAAAGGGACTAAAAAATTGAAAATTCCTTTCAGCTCATATATTGGGCTGAATTCGTTGGTATGTTGCAATAAATCAATCAAACATTTGTTGAGTATAATGCGCCTGTCACAAGTATCGAAGAAGACTATGTGCTAGCTTCTTACCAAGGACCCAATCCACTTACAATGCATATTATAAGAAGAATAGGTATAGCGTATTGTAATAGAGATACAGATCATACATGAAGTAATAATTATAATCTTTACTATCAAAAAACTTTGAAGGCCATGAGATGAGACGCTTAAAACTTAAGTATTCTACTTTCAGGGAAGACAGTTCTCACTATGCGCAATGTGGGTGTCATTAATTTTATAAGTGTCTAAATTATATACATACTATAAATAAATACCACAAAAGCTGTACCATTATTGGCCCTTGCTAATGTTTCGAAGAAAATATGTTTGTGCCCTTTCTATTCGTTTTGCACCCCCCCCCCCTCCCTGTTCAAACCTGCATCTGGCGGCCCTGTAATAAGTACAACCTTTAAAATACCCAAACTTAAATTTTTAAGAATATTTTAAAAACAAGAAATCCTAAATTAAAATCATTCAAAATCCTAAATCATTGAGAGGCTGAGATTATGCGAGAAAGAGGCAAACTCATAAGGTATACAATTTCAAGAGTGTACAGACGCAGACGCCACTAAAACTTCTTCATCTAAGAAATTAGGCGTGCTCCTTTCGGAAGAATTTAACTTAAGATGAGGCCTCTTTTTGGCAATATTGGTGGTGATTCTTCATCTTCGAAGAATCTTGTTGAATTCAGAGCGGGAAAAATGCATTTAAGAGGGACTACTGTGACTGCAGACAAAAGGAAAGGCCAGTTGTACATTCACCAAAGTGATGATTCATTGATGCATTTTTGTTGGAAAGATAGAACGACCGGAATTGTCGAGGATGTAAGGCTACTTTATTTTATCTGTTGATGTAGGCATTTCGGTATGAATGACTTGCTGTAGCGAAAAAGAAGTAGAAAAGTATCTCCGTCCGCGAGCGACGAGCGTTCGAGCTCAGCCAGGCCCTGCACTGCATGTTACCCAGTAATGTGCCTAGACAATTTAGCTTGGGGGGGGGGTGTTTAGCTTGGGGGGGGTGGCATTCAGAAAAAAAGTTGCCAATTACACTTTTTTGACCAACTATTTCTCCATAAAAAACTTATTAAAAATTAAATGTATGACCATATAGGCCTACACACTTAATAATGAACAAAGTTAGAGAAAGCAAACAATGGCGTGAAAGCATAAGGAAATCAAGTTTGCAGAAACAAATTTTTGTAGATTTCGCATTTTTGGGAAAATCAATAAGCATGTTTTTGCGAAAAACCATTTTAAGGTTAATCTGAAAAAATAGACTACAGCTTCTTTGAGCTCCTCATAACAATATTTTGAAATTATAAAATTTCCTTTAACCTATAAGAATTTTAAATGGCTTGCATGGCAAATATGTCTCTAATTCTCTGATTAATGAAATTTCTCTAATTAAAATACTTCTGACTCAAATATAAATTATTGAGAAATATCCAGACCTATCATCAGTGAAACTAATTATTACCCAGCAACAAATAATTTCTGTGTAATGAAGTGATGCACGTATTATTTTAATGTGTTGTGAAACATCATGTGACGAGCACTACATTTGGGAAAATAAGATGGCTACTAGGGAAGCTCGTTCCAAGCTCGAGTTTTACTTTGGCTACAGAAACGCGTTGTAAGGGTCAAACAAAAGGCTGCCACCATGGGAAGAAAAATTTTAGGAATATATGAATCCTAGGATTGCAAGAAACTGTATCTAAAATGGATTTTGGCTGGAAGAAAGTCTGAGGCCATATTTTTAAGCTTTCTTTTATCAATTTGTCCCATAGTTTTGTCTATTGTAATGTTGACATAGGTTTGCAATGTTTTTCGAAAATTTATGTTATCAAATAGACGTGAGCTAATTTTAGGCCAAAGAAAAAAGGAAATCTTCATCACTTTTGCTGGCACCAAGTTATTCTGGATCTTTCATTATCTATTTCCTAAACCAAACTGTATTGTGGTACAACTTAGACAATGACCAATTTCTTCGATCAAATTCTAATGTTCAATTTTATATTTGTCTTCTATGATTAGAATATAGTAACCTAGCTAAAAGTAGGGACATTTTTAAGGGAATACTTGGCAAAGTTACTTGCTGAATGGTAGGCTACATTTCTTTCCCCTTTCCCTAAAACCTTTTTATTTTGCTCTGCAGTTTTATTTTGCTCTTGGCACCCTCAGTTTTGCTGGCCCTGTGCAATAGTAAGTTAATGTTCAATTGACTGCATCTTACAGACGTTAGTTGTGGCAAGTTATTTGCAATATTATCAAAAAGAAAGTTGAGTATGACCAACCATGACCAACAAAATAAATGAATAAATGAACAAAAAAGCCGCTACTATTTTTCTCCTAGACTTCAGTGACCATTTTTGTACATAGGCACTCACTACTGACTGGACAACTATGCCAGCCATATACTTGCCTATTTCATCCACAACTTGGTGTTTTTTTCTCCATCTTATACCCTGAGGAGGGTCAGAGGAAAAAGCTTTATAGTATAGTCAGTTGGGGGAAAAAATACGCATTTTGCACAAAGTTTGCTCCAGAAAAATATTCAAAAGATATCTTGTCAATATTCTTTTATTTTTCGAACTTGAATGGTAATACCTTGTTAACCAAACCTTTGTTGTCTTGCTAATCCAATTAACCTTCTTATAATTAAAGAAAATTAATGCGAAATTTTTCCCCCATCAAATGGGGTAAAAAATGCGAATAGGTGGGGAAAAAATACGCACACATAAAAGAATGAATCCTAGAGGCTTGTTTATGATAAACATTCATATAATACTTGATTTTCCATGTAACGATGTTAAGCAATAGTTTTGAACAGCTTCTAAGTGGTTTTAAAGTTGGTTGAAAAGCATGAGGATGTCTGCTATTAAAAACTTTGGCATATGAAAGCGAGGCTATGACTTAAGTGCCATACCTTTGCCATGTAGACAAAACAAAAGATAGCAAGCAAATGTAATTATCATAGGTCAAAAGGTTAATCCCTTAGAACAACTGAGAACACTTGACTTTGTGGGCTTGACAGTTACTGAGGCGACAATACAAAAGTTTGATGATTTCCGACAAAACATTATATTGGGCCAATTTACAAGGTAACCATTCAATTCCGCTTTATTCTAAATCAAGAATCCTCACAAAAGGGAAAAGCGGGTCAAATTGACAGGCCTTCTCTAGGCTATACGGGAACCACAAGCAAAACGGTATAAGTGATTGGGCGTGGCTGAAAAGGTGGTGCGTAATTTTTCCCCCGCAGAGACACATGCATATTTTTTACCCGGATTGACTATATGTTGTAAAATGTTTTCTTCTTACAAAACATTTTCAAAAATTTTCTTACAGAATTTTTGTTTTGCAAGTATACTACTTATGACCTATGGTCACCTTTTCAACCATTTTATTGCCTTTTGTTTGAGTTCTAGTAAAAACATGCTTGGTATGGTAACCCATAAGATGAATATTATAAATGTTCCTAACCAGCTTTATAGTCTACGGCTTTCTTAAATATTGACACCAGTTTTCACTGCCAGGCTAGATGTATTTGTAAAAATACAGCATGACGATATTAGTGACACACTGGAAATGGTCATACTGAAATCTAGGCCCTTGCTGCCACAGAATTATGTTGTATTTACCTAAGATTTATAAAATTCATATTCAATATTGTCTGATTAATGAAAGTAATAGATTAATGAGAGTATTTACCTAAGATTAATGAAGATATCCAATTTTATTAAAATATAAAGGGATACTTCCTGGGAAAAACATAAACAGCTGTGCTTTAAGACTGATACATGATAACTTTTCATGTACAACTTCATTTCATATTAGATTACATATTGTGTGAACCTTTCTGTGTGAATTCTTTTTGTTTCATAATTATGATGTTCCATCATTTACTTATCTTCTTTATCTAAGAAGTTACAGAAGATCCCAGGTATTAACATTGAATGTTGCTTGAAAAGGTGACTGTAAATTGAACTAAAAGAGGCTGTTCACTTGAAGGGTAGTTTTGTTTCTTATAATGGAAGTTTCTAAAGAATCTATCATATTTCATCTAGATCTAAACTAAAGGTATTCAGGAAAAGCTTCCTTTGATAATTACGTTTTTAATAACATTGTCACTTTATCAAAGGTTATCTACACCTTCAAATTTTTACCCTGTAGTCAAGGTTTTATAACCTGAATCCCCTTTACTGAAAGGGTGTATTCTTTTGAAGTTTAATTCACAAAATTAATAAAAGAAGTAAGTTATCAGAGATTTTTATTGTTTCATTTATAACTTTTTTAGAAAGTTAACCAAACTAGTTGTTTGCTAGTTAAAGGTGTTTCTAGAATACCATGTACATTGTGTAGACAGAAAAAGTACATTTTCTCTCCCAGAATCTTCAACTAGGTGAGAGATTCGTGGCTGCAATTGGTTAAAAACAGAGAACCAATCAAATGCGCTCTCTTTCCTCTCGTGTTACTTTGGATCCACATCTGCTTACCTTTGGACATTATTTGACGTTTATACTCTGATGAGTGTCAGATAAAAAGTACTTTAGTATGGAATTTCTCCTATTTTCTGGGCTATTTTAAAATTTTGCTGTACCAAAGTCTTACTACGAACATAGGTAAATTCTAATTTTTGGATACTGTTGGGATTTTCAGATTACTTAGTAAACAATACTTAGTACTTAGTAAAAAAATTCATGACCTCTTTGTGTGTATCTATATATCCGTAATTTTTGCCAAGGCATCAGAAAAACTAGCTGTTGAGAAAAACTTGAGAGTTGTGAATCACATAGAATCTCTTTTGTTATGCAAAAGGAAACTGCTGTAGACTGCAGTTAGACCAATAGTCACACCAAAAGTTGCTTGAATATATGTGACAGTAACTGGAGTGTGACTGTAACTGGTGCTAAATTGAAAAGGTTTTGCGTATTTGGTTCTAGATTTTGTATGACTTTAACTGATAGTGTGACTGTAATCGGAGTGACTATAATTGTAGTTGGCTGTGTTATCTTGACTTGATGTAAGCTGAAATCTGTTATAGTTTGGAAAACTACATTTGTTCCAAGAACTATTAGATCTAATTCTAAATTTACCCAGCTTTTTGCACCAGTGCCTGCTAGTTACTAATTTAAACCGAAAGCTCCAACAATGTTGATTCATAACTTAGAATCATAAGCCAGACTTCTAAAGAATGGCCTTTTCAGCATAATTTTAAATACACTAACCAAGTTCCTCTTTCTTTAGGACCTCATAATTTTTCCTGATGATGCTGAATACAAGAAGGTACCTCAGTGTACAACAGGAAGAGCATTTGTACTTAGATTTAAACTCTCAAGGAGGAAGTTCTTTTTTTGGATGCAAGAACCAAAAGATGATAAGGATGAGGATTTCTGTAAGAAGATCAATGATTTGCTAAACAACCCACCAGCTCCAAGGAGCACAGGGACAGCCAGTGGCTTGCCCCCAGGACTTTCTTCGTTGGGAGACCAGCTTGGTATGCATATTGCCATTGATTCATTTAAGATTGCATGAGCTTCAACAAATATTTTGCAAATATGTGGCTTACATTATATGGATGTACTCAAGCAACAGTTCTATCACATATTGTTTTATCACATGGTTTCCATTGTTTGTGTTGTTTCATTACCACCAATTGTTCTATCACATTGTTTCCTTCTATTCTATTGTTATTTTATCCTCAAATGCTAGAGACTCTAGCTCAGTTCAAAAACTCTGCAGCTAATACTACTCTATAGTTGATTCTTTGTCATATTAACAAATTGCCAGGTTGCTTATAAGCAGTAATTTTAGTTGATTTTACATTATTTGAATTGGTTTCATTGAAATAGTCTAGTGAAAAGTTTATTCATTACCTGAGATTTATAAATTATATTTATATTTATATGTTTTAAAAATTATACCAGCATAGTAGCTGGCATTTCATTGAGACCAAACTACTATTCAAACAAATGTTTCAATTTGAAAGTGTAAAGCTTTTTCCATGCGATAGCAGAATCCATATTTCTTTATATGTGGTCTCTTCCTGAAGCATGCAAGATCAATTTCATTGCTTACTTGAAATACCTAATTACTCGAATGCCTAAGAAGGTATAAGAATCTCAAGCATGATGGTACGGCAGACTCTGTATAGTTCAGTTTTATTTTGTAGGGGATTCAGGTCTTCAATCGCTTCTTAGCAGCATGGACCAAAACCAAATAATGCAGCTGCTGAATGGGACCGGGCTCGGAGAGTCAACATTGAGGCCTACAACTGCGGCAAGCAACACTGGGTAAGTCAGTTATTCAGAGTGGTTGCTACGTTGAGAAATTTTTTATTGAGATGGCTTTGTTTCTAAGCAATGATATTTTTCTATTGCGAACAGAGAGAAGCATGTTAGGTAGATAGCACGGACGAGGGGCAGTCAGGGATGCAAATGTGTGTAGGTGTTGGAGAGCGGGTGTAGCACACCCCCTAGTAATTATAACAACACGGTCTTGAACTATAATTACGAAGGGTTTGGTCTTGACTAAATCTCTAGGTCTAGGTGAGATTATTATAGGGAAGGAAAAAGGTTGGTCTATGGTAGGATTCCAGAAAGTTTGCGATAAAGGTATGATGCGTGATGGGAAGCGTCAATGCCAACCAATATGTGGAGTTTGCCTATTATTCGTCCTACGAGCAATCACATTACCAGCCTCTTATCAGGTCAGAAAATATTATTTCTGAAATTTCCTTAAATTAAAGGTGCTAGAAATTATTATTATGATGTGTCATCAAATAGAAAATTGGTATATTTTGTAGTATGAATCATTCTTAACAAGGTCATTGAGATGAGTGAGTTTATAAGTTGTTATGAGTTATGACGTCATAGAGTCGGCACTGAGATTTTCAAAAATTTAGACATATAAAGATTCACTCTTATATTTATTTCATTTGCACCCAAGCACCTCGAGACCGGAAACTCAAGCTTCAACAACCTCTGCAGCATCTAAGGAGTCCTCTTCAAAGCCTACATCAAAACCACAATCATCTGCCGCAGCTGTACCAAAATCCGCCAGTCCTGCAGTGCAGTTGAGTGATTTGCAAAGTATATTGGCAAATATGAATTGTAAGTCAGTTATTTAGACAAAATTTTCCTAAACCTTTGGTGGTTTCTTAGAATTCACGCGTTGATAAAAGCTAGCTTGGTTTCAGGTGATGAATGAGAGCAGAAAAGACTAGATGGAAGTTTTTACCAATTCCGGTTTCGTTATTCTTCAGACTTCAACATTTTATAAAAGGTTCTCAGTATTATCTAGCCCTGTTATATGTCGATTGTTTAGGCTTCTTTACAGGATATCTTTCTCCTCCAATATTTTTTGCTCGCCTAATGGAACACTCTTCATTGTCTTCGTTTTACAGTTAAGTGACATGTTGTTGAAATACAAGAGTATGCGAGTTCTGGAATGAGCAGGATACTTGTGTTTAAAGATACTAATCATGCATTGAAATGTATTTTGACGATGCCCAAGATAAGATATTGCCTAGCCCATCTTTCATATTTCTTTGTTACCTTTTACGATAAGGTTAAGCATATTCATTGAAATGCATCTGAGATACTTTTTGCGCATATAACCATAACTTGACGATATCCAAGATAAGATATTGATAAGGTAAGATATTGATAAGGTAAGATATTGATAAGGTAAGATAATATAATATAATGTAATGTAATGTTATGTAATGTAATGTAATGTAATGTAATATAAAGTAAGATAAGATGAGATGAGATAAGATAAGATAAGATAAGATAAGATAAGATAAGATAAGATAAGATAAGAGAAGATAAGATAAGATTAGATAAGATAAGATAAGATAAGATAAGATAAGATAAGATAAGATAAGATAAGATAAGATAAGATAGATACGATATTGCCTATCGCAGTATGAGTTCGCTTATTTAGTTTAATGTTTGATCAAATACCTTAGAGCAATTGAACACTCTTATTTCCCGACGGTCGTAGCTTTCGACTTGTTGATACTTGTAAACCCTCGAGCAAGTGGATGATTGTTTTGATGAGCGGTCACATTTGCTTCAAAAAGACTATTACTTTTCAATGCTTGGTTCTTCTTCTGAAGATGTGTGCGATTGTAAGGAATGTTGTGACAATCTATTTTCGACATGTCCTGTCCCCCATACAGGAAAAAAACAACGAGAGAACCTCTGCGATCATATTTAATTTTTTCCTTTTACGATAAGGTTTGGCATATGTTGCCCTGATTTAGAATCTAAAATGTCAAACGCAATCGTGGACTAAGCTGGTATTTCAAAATATTTGTGCTACTTTGTTTAAATTACTCTACACAAACATGTCAAGTATAAAATTCATTGTTTTTCTCTTGCAGCTCAACAGGAAAGTCAGGATCCAGGTAATCCTTTTTCTATGATGCACTAAAAAACACTCCTTGTTTTATGCTGACAAAAAGTGTATTAGGTCCCTAAATAAATTTACAAAAAGTGTATTAGGTCCCTAAATAAATTTACAAAGAGATAAGCAACTGTTAATTGAACCCCTTTTGAAAAAAATTAATATCGTTTATGTTGAAAGAATTTTTCAATTTTTTCGAGTTTACAAAAATTTGATTTTGGCATTTTTTCACTTTTTTAAAACCTTTGAAGATTTCGCTTAAAATAAAGAAGATTAACAGTAATTGCTTCATTTTTAAAAGATTTGAATTTCAACCAGTAATCAATTTTCATGGTTTAACTTGTTTTTGCTATCTTACAAAACAGCAGTTTTTACAAGACAATTTATTATTTGAGTTGTTCTCTGCTTTCAATGTTTGCTGCTTGTTATTTTATCTAGTTTTGTGTCAGTATTTTTCGTGTTTTTTTTACCTTTAAGCAGTGAAATTTTTTGAACATGTTTATTTGGGATGCCTCATCTGTCATTGATATCAATTTGAATTTATTTCCTCTCACAAATGAATTTGACATGATTTTCTCTCAACGCAGTTGATTTATCCATGTCAATAAACACCGAGTCGTTAGCCCCACTGCTTGCGGATTCCGATGTAAGGAAACGCCTCTCGGAGTTCTTACCGGAAGTTGGTGAACTTACAAACTCAGAAAACGAAATCAAGGAAACAATCCAGTCCCCCCAGTTTCGACAGGTACGTGCTACTTGAATATGAATATGTGAACATAGCATTATCGAAATTGCTCAGCTAGACAGCTTGGGTTTATGAAGATTATGCACCTCAGATAAGTAGTCATTGCACGATTTGCAAAGTCCCCATAGCGCCTAGCAAACTTAAAGGTCTCATTGAAATGTGTATAAAGTTTGCTTGTAGTCAAACCAAGTTAAATATAATTTTGTTTATCTTAAGGTCATTCCGCCAATTCTTTTGGGGGAGAAGTATATTCTTTGCTAGCTTACTTGATATTCAGGGAAAGATGGGGGAGGGTAGCTCTTAAACATTTTGATTGAATGAGCACGCTCGATTATTGATAAGGCCAGACTAAAAGACAACTGGTCTCATAACTGGCTGACCGTTGAGCAACTAACAAAGTTCGATCGATCAGTTATGACATACAAAATAATCAGCAGACAATGTCCCGAAAGCCTTTGGGATAAATATCATCATAGGACCCAGCACTCCAACTACAGAACAAGGAATTGCAGGGACCTACAAATCCCAAGAAATAACCTTGAATACGTCAAGAAAGGCTTTCACTATTCGGCTCTGAAAGCCTGGAACGATATTCCCATCAATATCAAAGAGCTCCCTACACTTAGTGAATTCAAAAAGCAATTGAAAAGTTATTATACGAGCTGAATGCAACATAAAATACGACTCACTGGAAGAGCAGCTGCTATAAGATAGATTACTGTGCATAATTTAGCTTTAACTGTAAATAAATTATATATATTAATGTAACTAGGGTATTTATTTTCTTATTTGGTATTTAGTTGTAAGCTGAAGCGATTTTTGTGTATAAAGAATATGAAATGAAAAGAGAAAATTGAATCTCCTTAACTTCCCTGCAGCCGTGTCTAAGAGTAATTCGGGTAGCTGACCAATATGCGTTTTTATTTATTGTCATATGATCCTTTAGTTTCCTAAAAAAGAAAATAGTGAATCGACAATTTAAGACAGTTTTATCGTAGATTGATGTACCGATTATTATCATCCTTTGAATTTCTATCGGTTAAGCAGTGTATTATCTCGCTCAAAGAATGTCTAATTTCAGAAATCGTAGAAATCTAGAAATCGTAGAAACGTAGATTTGTATCATGGAAAGCATCGATAGAGGTAGATCAGGAGTACATTTATCCTCAGTTGTTTTATTAACTTCCACTGGTGCCTTCCATTTTAGGCCCTTTCTTCGTTTAGTGCTGCTTTGCAGTCAGGCCAACTAGCACCGTTAATTCAACAGTTTGGTTTGGGTCCAGAGGCAACGCAGGCTGCTACGACTGGCGGTAAGCTTGCATCGTTATAATGTCTCACTATCCGTAAAAGATTATAACTAATGACCGTCTCTAAGGGAGCGGGAATGTTGGAAGTTCGTCGACTGTATATCAATAAAGACAGTTGTCATTTGGCGATCCGAGGCAATTTTGAAATAAGTGAAGAAATCAGGCAAATGGCTTGAATTTTGTTTGTCAATTTTGGAGATAAATTGGTTTATGCTCGATGTTCCGGCATGTCGATCGGGTTTGTTTGATGGTATCGATGTATTCTTGCAATGAATAATTTGAAAATTCCGTCTGAACTTTGTATACCGGAAATCGTATACCTCAATCTATATTAATTTTCATGACAGATATCATGGCATTCGTCAAGGCACTGCAGAACCTAGATGACAAAAAATCGAGCGAATCACAGGAAGACCATGATATGGCCAAAGTTGACTAGAGCAGGTTGGCCTAAAACTTTGAAGTATTTTTCGAACAGTTTCCTCCTAAGTTTCCATGTTTGTTCAATTATTAAATTGATTTATTAACGAGCTACACGAAATTCTCAGTGTTTCTTTCTGGTGAATATTTAGTTATTGTGTAAAATGCTTTTTCACTATAGCCCCCATGATGAAATAAAAAACGAGAGGCTGGTTGAACTGTCTGTCGTAGGAAGATGTCCGTTGTTTCGGGGGTAACACTTTCACTGTAGCAAAGTGATTTTGGCAGGAAATTGTTTGTTCATTGTATCGACGTGCTCGTTAAGGTGTTGTGCTTGGCCAATCAACGTTCGTTTAGCTTTGTCTGAACCTATCAAATTACAGAACAGCTCAATGCATTTCAGCATTTTCTTGAAAGTTTTTATGACTGTACAATCTATATGATCAGACAGCCTTTAATGGAGATATCACGTCATTATTAGATCAAGTTGGTCATAAAGAAGAATCGTAGCTTATTTTGAATAACGTAGGAGCTTCATATCAGATGACGTGATATTGCAGTCATTGTTAATCAACTACTGGACAATCAATAAACGTGCAAATGGTATTACTCTTTTTGATTGGCCAATTTTGATTGACAAGTGGCCACTCCACTATCTGGCGTTTGCCTTCAAGAGAGATTCATTGGCTGAACCTTATTTGTATTACTTTCCACTGGTGCAAAGCGTATACCAGGCTCATGTGCCGAAAATGCACAATAAAACCCAGAAAGCAAAGAAAATCTATCCATCATTTACCTATCCATATTGGTGATCCAGTTCTTTCATTCGATTTAAGTTAGCATGGGATAATTTCTTTGTTTGCCCTTTAGCAATTTTGTTTTTATCATTGTTGACATTGTTATATCATGATAAACTATGTCACTTACATTTATGAAGTAATTTGCTGTTCAAAAGCTGTTAAGATGATAAATGGAAAAGAAATTGATGAGGGCAAGAAAACATTGACAAAGATATTTGCCGAATTTAGGTAAAGTAGATTTTGCCACGTCCCTCGTCAAACCTGGTCCTGAGGCAACATTCCCTCATCATAGGAAGCGACGATTGGTCGTTGGTGCACCAGCACAAGTCGCTTCATCTAACCCATATAATACCTTAAATATATTAATACAACTACATGGACGCAAGTAACAGAATAAATTTTCTGGGCTTCTCTTCTGTGCAGAATGGCCAAGAAGAGGTCACTTTTCCCCACCAGGGAGCCGATTCCCCAGGTCCTACTTAGGGTATGAGATGGGAAGAAAGACTTACTGAAAGGGCCGATTCTATCCTAAATAAAAGACAAAGAACTGTGAAAAGATCCCTGCAATGTAAGTAAGCAATGGCCCCTAAGAGATCAATTCAATTAACATGGATTTGAAAAACCACAGTATGCTTTATGCTAAAAGAGGACAGAGGAACAGGAGAAAATAACAGCCTGGAAAGATCGTTCCAAACAGGCACGGTAAGCTCCACTGAGCCATTCAAATGCCACCATCTTAGTAAGGGACAAACTTTCGTGCGAAAACCGAGCTATAGAATTCCTACTTATCTATTATTACCAAAAAAACACATAGAGCATGACACTTAACGCCTAAATGCGAATAATACATTTAAAAAAACCCCTATGAACTCAAATTCTCTCTCGCCTCCTCTTCGCATCGAGGCTCACTGTGCTAGCACAGGTTAATTCATCTCGAAGAACTCAAATCAGAGTTCGCCGAGGCTCCTCCAATTTTTAATTTCTACATCATCCCTCTTGAAATCGACTCTGGTAAAATCTCATTTGCTCAGCACTACGGTGTGTTAACAAAAGACTACATGTTGTGTGAACATATGTTTTTAAAATCATTTCGAGTATACCAAAGGCGTTTTTGTATTTTCTCTCTTTGCAAATACATCAAATATTCGAAAAATGTCTTGGATTTACTCTGCTAATGACACGTGAAATTTGTTACGCAATTCATTTTTCACAAGATATGGTCATGCCAAAATTACTTTGCCTGCTAAAATTACTTGAAACACCAGGCAACATGCGTTGTATTTTTATAATTTTCCTTCATTTTCGCAAATGTTACCCTTTCTGCTTCCCTTCCCCTAAACAATGTTGATAGTATTCTAGAGAAATATCCTACAAATTAGTTACAAGAAAATGGAAATCGCTAACCTTATTCTTATCATTCAATAATATCATCACGTCATGCATACAAGTAACAAGAAAAAACGCACTCGCCCTTTTTGTAGAAAACCATAATTGTTCCATTGGAGAGGGGGATGGCTGACTTTGTCTTTGAATATAAACTCTATCTTAGAATATAGACGTGTTTCAAGGCTTTTGGCAAGGGGTAAATCACTCTAAAAAATCTCGTACACCTTTGGTGGAAATCCTATTGTTTTGTTTCAAAAGCCCCAGAAATCCTTATGTTTTCGGCAAAATCTCGTAAGCTATCTGCAATAGTGAATTGCCCCTCGGCTTTTGGCACGGGTTGTAGCTCTGAAAAATTTGCGAAGGGTGTTTTTAATGTTAAGCTTTGACTCAATTAGCTACCCGCAGTTAAAAACAGTACTTTTCTGTTGACTACCGTATTTTCCTTATATTTGATCACACACCAACTTATTTCTCTGGAGTGTTTTCCGATAAGGTAATAACTACAGTTGAATAGAAAACGCCTTAAACGAATGTTTTAACGACGACCCTGTGCTTACACAACGCATAATATTTACTCTTTGTCTTTCAATGGATACAAATATTTTAATTTAGGATACAGTGATTAAATGAAAATCGTGTACAGAGTCCAATTGTCTGAAATGATAAAACTTTACTTAGTCATAGTTGCTTTCTGTTTCACAGATTGAATAGAAATTCCGTTTATCATAACTTTATTTTGGACGCAACAGGTCATTCATTCAGCAAATATTTTACAAGCAGAAAAATACAGAATGGCTTGCAGTGTGTCTGATCGAACTAGCAATGTGACTCATAAACGGTGACTTATAAATTGCATACAACCTACGGTTTATGTCACTGCTCTTTCGAAGCACAGTGTTGTGTTCAAGATGTAGATGGGCCTTTCATTGACGTAGAAAGCATTTGTGGAGAGGGGGGCACATGAAGTCAAAATAGGGCTTCAAGTAGGTACTTTACCACTTTTTTGAAAGTGAGGGCACGTGGTCTCTATGTCCTGGTTCTTACGTCTATAGGACCTTCAGACGCCCCCTTGTATGTTTGAATCAAAACCCAAACCATACTATAAAATTTGCAATGAAACGACAACGCTATTGTTGTTAATGTTTAAGCAAAGAGAGGCAGGGGACTAACGACTAAAAGCAGTTTCTTTTCAGCAGTCAACGTCGTTGTTTCAACTTTGTGAGCTGTCAACAATGAGAAATGAAACTAGCTTCCTCGGGGGTTTCTAAACTTGTAATAAAGAGATCAACTTAGATACTATGAAGTACCCAGGGACCAACAGTACATTATCACATTATTTGAAGCAACAAAAATATAAATACATGATAATCACATTTGAAAATGGCTTTGAAAGAATCGAATATTTTACGACATACTAAAAGATTTTTCGTCTGACACTCCTCAGAGCATAATATTTTCCATCGTGTTCTTTCGGAACCTTAATCTGACGTTTTATGCTCTGAGGAGTGTCAGACGAAAAAGCTTTTAGAATGTCGTAAAATGTTTGCTTTTTTCAAAGCCATTTTCAAATTCTGTACCGCAAAAAAATTGTTCATAATTACATTTCTGTGCAGCAATTTCATTTTTCAATGACACCGTGACTTTATTTCTTCGAACTGCCAGATGAAATAAGGTTTAAATTGTGGATGAGATTTTGTTTTATCTAGATGATCCCATTTACTACATTTCTATTCAAAGATATCCTGAAGAACAAGCTATAAGTCGACTCTTCATATTTCTGAGTATATTTCTAGAAAGATTCTCTTTTATTCAAGCTCAAAACACATCAAACCTCTCTCAGTCTCAGTCAAAACACATCAAACCTCATCTTTATTTATTTACAGTTATACGTTATACCTAGAAGGTATGAAATGTATGCTAAACATCCACATGTATGTAAAATTCTGCAGCTTTTACATGGCGTTTCTAGTACACACTTTTCCATTTTTGATTCTGGACGAAATTATTTGAGCCTAAAAATTCAAGATGTCACTTCGCTAGTGCTCTGGTATTGCCCTGGCCTATGACCTCCTTCGTATTAGGACGTTTCAGTGTCCGACATGGCATCCACGTCGCTGCAGGGGGTATGTGGGGGGCGTGTCTCTCCAAATGAAAATTCCGGCCACAACTTGCCCCCCTCTAGCTACCGTTACTCCAAATGATTTTTTGGCATAATTCTAATTTTGTATGATATTTGCTTTTGAAAGGGGCCCTACGTCTTTTGAAAGACAAGAAACGTTTTTGACCCCTTAGATTTATGCACCTGACACCTGATTACAGCTGGGGTATGAAAGAATAGAGAGAAGTGGCCTAGCTTCCTGTTAGCATAGTCACTTGAAAAGAACTATGCTATGAACAGGGTTGTAGCGCCAGCCCCACCCTTGTTAATGCCGAAAAATAGCACAAGAAAGTTTTTTAGTTTGTAATTCTCAGCCAGTGTAAGAGCAAGCAATTGGAAACGTGTACGAGTTTTTGCTGGAAAATTATAAAGTAACTTCTCGGATTATAGTGTACAGAATCCACAGAATCGCACTGGTGTGTAATTGTGTTTTCAGCAAGGGCATAATGGCTTTCCGTCTATGACGTCTATGACGGAAAAGGAGGATCGGCAGAATTTTTGCGAGGTTTAAACCATGAGATTAAGGTGAAATAACAAATCAAACCTGTGTCAATCGTTAATTCCTATCAATGTCTAGTGGTGAGCCATGCAAAATCCAACCTTGGACAGAGAATGGCTCCCGGCCCCGTCTTTGAAGATGCCTGTTCCGCTAAATACTCCTCTCAGTCCACTGTTCACATCAGAGTTGTCTGACTTAAAAATTCTCAGGAAAGATAAAGTCAGTTCTGTTTACCACCGCTGAAAAAGATATTTCCATCGTCCCCCACTTTGGCCTCAAGATGCTTTCTGCCTCACTTTCAAGTCCGTTAGTGACATCATAAAGACAAAATTTCTTTTCAGAACCGCTGAGGCTGTGTTTTCGTAGCATTGAAACCCGATTGAAATTTGAAGGAAAAATTCCAGGCCTCTATTTTTAAGCCAGATTAATCCACATGAATCAATCCTACATCTCAGCATGGCATTCTTAAAATGGTATTTAAAATTCATACCACAATAAAAGGCAGTGAACATGAGGGATAATCATAATTTATCCGCTAAAAACAAGTTCTTTTTTCGATAAAAATGAAAGGACTATGAAAACTAGACATAACGCTAATTGGATGTCTTGATTAAAAAACACACAATAAATACAAGGCCAAACTCGAAGTTGCTAGACAAAAGTTATTGAATATTGTAAACAGAAAGCTACTCCACTAAACGCCATTGAAGGAAGACTAGTATTCACAACGCAATGGTTTTCATCTAGACGAATTAACTGCAGTTCCAGCTTGGGGGTACTTAGGTGGGGGTTGAACTTCCCGACACTTAGAATACGAGGACAAAAGCTCTCGTAGGGTAGACTCCATGGCAACACGCTTCTTCTTGAACTCTTCACATCGCAACTCGCTGTTAGACATTTGCATTTCAAGCTCTTTCAGTCTTACTGATGCAACATCGCGACGTCTTCTTGAACTGTAGAACTGTTGCTCCATTTCGTGAAATCTCCCTTCCACGCTGTTTGCAACGTTCTCTTGTTTTGCCTCGCGTGTCTTCTTTAACTCACATTCTTTACTTTGGTGTTCCAGCTGAACCTCTACTTGTTCCTCCTTTCTTGAAAGATCAGCAAGCTTATTTTCTTGTTTTTCAATGTTCATCTCCAATTCCATTATTCTAGCCCTAGCCGCTGCTAGTTTTTCCCTGGCTGTGAAATAATTGGTTTTTACAACTCGCAAATTTTCTTCTGTTTGTGTAATCTGTTCGGCGGGTATTTGCGTGATACTTTTATTCCATTCACCAAGACGTGCAAGATGACCCTGTTTTTCTTCAAGTCTGTTCAAAGAATATTTCAATTTTTCCGTTGCTTTTCGAAGGTTTTCCTCCTTTTCGCCTGTTAGCATCGTCAGCTCTGTCATTTTCGCAAAGGCTTCGCGAGTCTTCTTTTTCAGCATATTTCGTTCTTCAATGCATCTCTTCTCTTTTTCTTCTAGTTCCTTTATATTTTCTGACATATCGGCCATTTTCCCTTTGATTGCGATAAAGCCAGCTTTAACACCTCGATCTAAGTGCGCTGCCGTTGCCATTTTCAGCGATTTTGATATATTGCACGATGCTTGAACTATAATTCGTATTAACAGACGTGGAAATATCAATACAGCGATCCAAAATGTCGCTGCATTAGAAATACACTGTTGTTTGGGTAGTTGATTGAGGCGACAGCCCTGAAGTTCTGTTGAATCCGTGGCCTCCCTTGTTATGATTGACCTCTATAGTCAAGTATAAAACGTAAAGACTTACCAGCGCAAACAAAAGCCTATACAGCGGCTCGTGCCCTTTCCGTACTGGTAACGATGCCCGTTGAGCCTGGACCGTAGAAATAAGTACAGGCGAGGTGTCACTGTCAGACAGGGGTGTCTAAAGAGGGTGTTCAACCGAGAGAGTGGGCTACACAAGGCTCTCCATCTTTAAACTTTTACTTTGCAGTTTTTGTGACATCGAACGAAAATACAAGTGGCCTTTTATTTGAATGAAATAGACAACCACAGTCGAATGACTATGGAAATATCGGATATTGCTTTCATTCTACGAACAATGTAGGAACTGCGAACTCAAAATGAACTTCCTTTGAACGCAAGTGAATCTCCGGAAAGTGACGACGATATCAATGTACATTACAGTGCCGATTCGAAACACGAAATGATCAATGTTCCCTTAGAGAAATTACCCGATTTTGAATAAACAAGCAAGACAGTTACCGGCGACTATCTCTTTGAGTGCTTTTGCAGAATGATAAGCAACGTTTTAAATATTTCGTTTGTTCTTTCTTGTTAAGGAAGGACAAATGTTGGGCGATAGTGAACCGTTTATTTCATGTTTGTTTCTTGATTTTACTTCGCTACCGCGCTCATCCGTCTCTAGTGGGAAATTGCACTCAGTCACTCTCGGAAGCCAGTATCTAACATTACCCTATTCACCTAGTTAGCTTCGAATTTCTAACGGCCCTCCATTGTTTATCTATGATGGTCATCATTGATGAAAACCTCGTGTGCGATGGCATACGGCTGTGTGGCGGCTTTGCGGTCAACGGCTGCGAGCCAAATGATTTTCGATAGAACATTGATAGCCATTCTTCAGACAAGGAACAAAGAAAATGAAAAAAATCGGTCTCCTTACCGACAGAGAACAATCGTCTTTTTTGTAAATCCGATAGCTCTGTGTCCTGAATTATTGTGTTGATTTCTTTGCAAGTTTCAAATTACATGCATTTCTTTATTTACGTTGAAACTTTGCAACGCATTCCAGGCAACGATGCGGAGCAGTATAGCCGACAATGCCATACAGAAAAATAGCTGCCGGACAAAACGTTCCTAAACTCGAAACCAGCAAACAGATGCTCAGATTGGTTTCTGTGAGCTGTAGTTCGTAGCTACCACTTTAAATTCATTTGTAACAATGCTGTTATGCGTGAATGGTAATCTCCACAAACATGCTACCATTAGAAATATAGATTCCAATAACGCCAGGAGAATCCTTTTCTTTTTGTTTGATTTCAAACCTGGGCTATATATAGGCTATGATAGCCTGGCTATCTCTCTTTCACTTGAAATTGTTTTTCATCAGTTACTAATTATTTCATTTGCTGAATATGCGCCTCATTTTTGCAGACTGAATTGCAAAAAAAGTGGAAAGTCTTGGAGCTTTTTTTTCAGAAAACTGTGAACAGATTCCCTATCTCCTAGAACTTCAAATAACCCTAAGTTGATTAAAAGTCAATTTCTATTCGGATTCGATTTCCAGGTCATTAGGCGATTTTAGTGGATTTTTATTATTTTTCTCAAGTTCACCGATCCTTTTTTATATCCCCCATACAAGTCCTATATTTTTCATGTAATTTAAAAGTAAGATACTTTCAACATAAGGACTGCAAATCCTCCTTTTCTTTAAGTAAACTGTGACGTCATGTATGCGTGTGTGGAATGATCTCTTGGTTGGTGAGCGTTTTTTAGGGTGGTGCTCGTGTGTATGAGCGTGATTGGCGGGTATACGTGCTTTTATAGTGTATTCCTGTGTCAACTCAAAATCGACCCTTTCCCCTTAAAAACGAGCGAGTTTATGCGAAATAATTTCCATGAGTTTGATGCCTTTCCATAAACAGCCCAAGCTATAAAAAGAAATCCTATTTTAAAAAAATCAAAGCTAAAACCGCAAAACTAAATCTAGTTAAATTTGCTATAAACGTTAGTGTCGGAAACAAGATCGCATTACTTATTGAAAATTCCATTGAGAATATTTGCTTCTGTTCTTTTCTCTTGACGTAGTTCAGGTGAAAGTGTCCCCCCCCCCCCCCCCCCCGAATTAATGTTGAGTGAGCAGTTCTATCATTTGTGTTTAAAAACATGCATTTAGCACTGAATCGGGGGAAGGGTAAAGTCATTTTTGAAAGGAACAAGGAAGCTTTTTTTAGAGGTCTCATTATTTTGTCCGGGATTGTAGTCGTTTGATTAGATCTTGCTTGCTTGTTCGACGTTGTTAGGCATCAACCTTATTTCGATTGCAAAACATTTAATATTCTCACTTCTTTTAACAGATCTGAACATTCAGAGTATTGGCACGGTTGCTTTTTCATCAAGATGCCCAATATTTCTTATTTGAGTTTCTTTTAGATGCTAATGTTTGGTTTTTGTTATAGCGTAGAATACGTAGGTTTACAATCGAAGTTATTAAATTTAAACGCATTGCAGAATTCCCACAGCTGTCAATACTTATGAATGCCAAGGAAACTTGTAAGGGGCAATTTTAAAGGGGAATTTTTGCCTCCAAATGGAAAACTAAAGCTTTTATTATTTACAATTATATATGGATATGTAGGGTGTGGTGCGGTTAATCATTCTTTACAAAAAACGTTGGTCGAAAGGTACTGGTCTTTTTATAAATTTTAATATGTATGTTAACAGAATTCTGCGTACTTTAGTTTTGAAATTCTAAACTCAAATGAAAGAAATGGGAAAACTGTTAGGGGAAAATATTGATAGATCTTTGTTTATTTTTTTTGTCCGCATTATTCAACGTTGGTTTAAACAATAATATCTAATAGACAGCGAATTAACACCGACTTTTAACAATAACAATATAAGTAAGGATAAAATTGATGCTTACAACTATCCAGTATTAGAAATATATGGTTTGCATAGTCTACACGAGCAAGTATAATCAGCTTCTTTAATTTTTTCAATGCTTTACGATTTTCAGTCGGCGAATGTCTAATGATAAAGAAACCCACAATTCACTACATCTACAGGATATTGTATCTAGAACAGTGTTCTTAGAATAAAGAACAGTGTTCGGTTCTTTTTATAAGCGCTTAATTTCGTAAATTATATGAAACTTCATTTAACTGAAATATTTCATCTTTCATAAATGAGATTAGATATCTGATAGTGGAGTGATCGCCTCTGGCCCTTATACACGAATTTAAAAGTTCATTTCGGTGAGCTAGGCCGGCGAGCTAGTTCATTTTCAGTTGATTGTTTGGAATGCTACCACTCATGCCGGCTTTGAGGTTGGTCATATAACAGATTTGCAAAAAGGTTATATAACAGATTTGCAAAAAGGTTGGTCTTTTAATTTAACAGGTTTGAATGCATTTGTGACTGCATTTTTCGAATTCAACTGACAGCCTTTCTTCCTCACCTTTTCTCAGTGATAGTCAATGCGCTGCAGAAATCCATTGCTTTTGTGCTTGCTAAAGCTTATTAATCTAAAATCTTATTCACTTCTTGTCAAATTCCTCTGAGTGTTACCAAAGACTTGCCAAGGATTAAAGAATTACCTAAAAGCAAAAGACTGCTCTAACATGGCTGTCGTGCTGCTATTATTAATGCCACTGTTGTCAAAGAATTCAATTGGATAAACGACCGAATTCCAACGACCAAGGTTGACCTGCAATAAGTTCCTCTTCCTTTCATGCAAAAATGACAACCATTCCTTATTCTGTAATAAACCTCCCTTTTTTAGTATAAAGGACCCCCTATATGAAAGTAGTATTTTGTAAATGTAGGAAGTGCTAGGCAACCATTGAATTAGATTCAAAATATCAAGCGCATTTGCTTCTTTCTGATTTAATGTGCTCCTATGATATTATTGAGATCCTATTTAACCAGATTTCACGAGTCTGTATTGATAATAAACACATATTGAACAAGATAGAGAGAGAGCCCACTGTTAAGAACAAGAGAGAGCCCAGTGGTGACCCTGGTCGTATCCTTTATCCAATTTACCCTTGGAGGCATATCTCATTTGGCTTTCTTTTCTCGTATTCAAAAAGTGATGTCGGAAAGGCACGAGTTTTTTATAAGCATACTTTTAGCACACAAGTTTTCTAAAGGAGGGAGTAAAGGAGACAAGAGGGAAAAGAAAAACTTTGCATAGATTGTTGACGGCGGCATTAGACTTTGCATAGTTCCACATTCTATTCTATGGCTTGAAAGGTGCATTTTAGTGAAGGTTCTAACATAGTTACAGGTAGTGAGAAAAGTATTTCTCAACTTAATAGATAGCTTTAAAATTTCAAAAGCAATGCTGCTTTGATTCACTCTTTTCAGAATGACAGCACTTGGAAAGGCGAGATCTCCCCCAATGAATTTCTTTTCACTCCAACTTTTTAGAAGACTTTTTGAAGATTTGTCTCCTTTGAGCTCGATTATTGGCTACACTGCAATGCAACACTAAATCTTCTCCTTTATTCGTATATAGACAGTTTTCATTATAGAAACTAACCGTTATTCTTATAGATATATTTTTTCCAGTTTCTGCTTTTGCTGTTGTTCGACATTGTTGCTGCTGCTGTTAATTCGGAGCACGAAGTTGAAATCAGCATTGAAATAAACCTGTACATAACCCAAGTAAATAAACCAAGTTACCCAAGTACCGATCGCCAGTTTTCAATTGTTTTAAGGCGTTAGCTGTCTTTCCTTCCTTTCCACTATGGCCTCTCACCCTGCAAAAATCTTCGTTTTAGGAAAGATAGGCAATGCTAGGAAGATGTAGATGTTTAGGTTGAGGTTTATATACGGTTGTCCATTTGATTCCAATTAGGTGTAAACCTTCCCCGTGCAATTCCTGAAAACAATGTACAGTTTCCATGTTGTATTTACATTTCCAACTGCCCGACATCTGAAACGGCCGCGCCTGGTTTTAATCCTATTGAGGGTAAACTGGACTGGTTTGAGAACCACGAAATCCAGGGTTTAGTTTTTAAAACGCTTAACCTTCTAGTTCTTTGACACGGAGTGCTGAACAACGTTTGAGTATGCCAACCATCCAGAATGTAAATCGAACTTTTTTGATGTTTTTAAAAGTTAAACGAAAAGTACCAGAAGATGAATGAATGGATGATAACCACTTTGCAATTCTTGTTTCCAGGAAATGAAAGCTATTAGAAATGGAAGCAAGGTAAGATACATATTATGTTTTGAATAGAATTGATTCTAGCAATCGTAATTCGCTAAAAGATTTCTCCCTGTTGTGATTGTGTGGCTCGTTGAGATGTGTATCCAACGAAATACGGAAAACATTGACAATCATTAGGAAATTTGAAATATTTTACCCAATCATGGTATTTGACTAGAGTTTTTGATAAAGGAAAAAAATTACTAAAATTGAATCGCGGAAACCCAGAGGAAACACAGGTTCCACGTACAAGGCATTAAGAACAGAAATCTCGATGAAGTTGTCATTGTTTGGATCGAGCGGGTTCATTTGACTAATCAAGAAGTTTTTACTGTTTAATTTCTTTCAGCCACTGCGTTTACAGTTTTAAATATTTTCTCATAAGCCATGTCTAGCCAGGCATTGAATTATGTGAAACTTGATCTGCTGTTCTTAGATCATAGTTTTTGCAGGAATGTGATACCTATAAAGCATCATGATGCTGTTGAGTCTTCCATGTGTCATTGATGAGCAGACATATTTTTTTATACGTTTCAAAGTAGAAAAGACCCTTCGCTGACGGCATTTGTTGCAGGCATAACCAGAAGAAGCTTTGCAAGTCTTAAAGCTTGTGGCATGAGAATTTTTCGAGGATTGCTCAAATACTGCAAGAATTTTACAACTTCATGAATGTTGTCGCAGTTTTCGTCCAATGAAGTTTTCAGATATTACAAGATATTTCTTTATGAGCTCTTTCTATCAAATTCATCGAGATATGTTTGCAAAACTGCATCTAAATTTGCTTCATTTAACTCATCTTTCATAGCTGAAATAACAACATCTTGCAGATTCCTGTTGATTTTAAAATCAGGCTGATTAAATCTTTCTTTGATTGACTTAATGGTGAGGTCATATACTTCAAATTCAAACTGGGCAGGATCTTTCTTTTTTCTTGGTAATTCAGAATCCGACACACCCTCTAAATTTTGTTTGTTTATGATCAATATACCCTTTTGAAATGATACGTTATTTTCATTTTGAAATTATTTGGGGGGCATGGCCTCCTGGCTCCCAGGTGCTACGGGCTTGATGCCCAAAGAAGGCGATGTCTTTCTGTCAGTGTAATTTGAATCATCTTTCCTTTGAAATAAACTTAGCTCGTGAGATAGGTCGAAGAATTTCATTTCTTCCAAATAAACACTTCATTCGTTGTTATGTTTTTTTATTCTCTTGCTTAAATTCCTGCCTCCCCTTCCGTCGAGGTATGGTTCTTGCTCAAGTTTGCCCACCCCAGCCGACACGACCTCTACTGGTAGACTGACATTGACAAATATCTTTTCAAAAGCGTCCTGCACACTTACATCTCTATCCCTTACAATTTTTTCTCAACATTCTCGGTGGCATTTGGCAGGGGGGGGGGGAGAGGGGGAGATAAGACTGTTCTGAAATTGGTTGGGTTTGTCAGAAAAACAAATGAAATGTTTCTAAAACAAAAAGGCTTTTTTGGTCCCCTGCTCCCTAGAATTCAACCACCAGTGCCCCCAAACATTATCTGTTAACTGGCAGAGAACAGAAGCAAAAGAGCTTTGCCAATAGAAATTTATATGCTAAAAAATAAATACTGTAAAACAAAAATTAACTTGATGAAAGCAAATACACAACTTGAGCAAGGACTTAAAATTGTTAAATATACAAAGATACGAACAAGTTAAAGGGTAATCTGGAAGGGAACATGGTAACCTTTTATTCCACCATAACAAACTTTTATTAGAAAAAATTAATTGTTTTTCTATAGAAATAGTCTTTTTTTTCAACCTGTCATGTGATGTGATGCCAGAATTTTTTCTAAATAATCACAAGGAGCCTACAGTTGTAATATCTATGGGGAAGAACTTTCAAAAAACTTCCTTATGCATGCATCATTTATCCAGCATAGATTTGATCTTTCCTGTGAAGCCTTATCAGCTTACTTTTGCTTCAGAATAAATCATATAATAGTTCCCTGTTCTAAACTTAAAATCTTTTTTAATCTTATTCTATTATATGATATTCTTAACTTTTAATCATGGGTAAACAAATTTATTCAGGAAATGTTTAAAAATTATCTTCATTAAAGATACTATTTGCTCCAAGAATGCACATCATCATCGATAAAAAGTTAAAGAAACATATTCTTCAATTTTTCCACATTGGTTGCAGCCTGATTGTAAGTGTCTCACAAACATGATGGATCTTTTCATTTAGGCTTGAAAAACTGATTTTGCATTTTTTCTGACATCAACTGAATTCTGATTATAGTCCCCCAAACCAGCCTTTGAAGCATTATAAAACCTGGGTTTTATTTAGAATTTTACAGTATTGTGGAGCAATTTCTCTTTTTGATCAAAAAATAGTCATATTAAGGGTATGGTCAAGATAGTCATATTAAGGGACCTTCTAAAATCATATTAGGTAAGTACCAAGTGGGCAATTTCAGTGGCAATTTGCTTCAAGTTAAAATTGTTCTCTTTTCAAGAAGGTTATAGTCTTCGATAAGTAGGGGAAGATCAACTTCAGTATTTACAATTTATGGCAACATTAATAAATGAATTATAAACTATTTTTCAAAGCATCATTTCTAATTACCCACATCTATCAATACTATTTAGGCCTCCTTTACAAGGATACAGAATAATAGCTGGAATATATGAATTTATGATAAAAACATATAGAAAATAATACCAAATTCTACATAAAAATGCAAGAACTATAAGTAAATTGAACTGTAATAGCAATGATAGCATTAAACTCTGCCTATTTCCTTAATTCCCCCAGATAAATATACTTTAAACTTACCCCAATATATTTTCAATTTCCTTATCAATATACTCTAAAGTATCTTTTAGAAGTTTCTTTTCATTCTCCTTCAGTAGTATACTCAATGCTTTTGTGTTAGAAACATCTTGTTCTTCGCCATTTACTTGCCCATTACCTACAGTTGATAGAAGTCTCCAAGCCAAAGAACATCGTTCCTTTAGGAATTTCAACCCTTTTATTTTTGTATCTTTTCCTGTAATCCTACCTTCCCCTAAAGATTGGGCAAGGTCAATACTTTCAAGTTTCAACATTTCAGAAACTTCCATTTCAGATGCATTTGCAATTTGCAAAAATGCTTGAAGTGAATCCTTAATGGGCGATGGCATGCAGCCTATTGGCAAAAACTCATCTAAACCTAGCTTGGCTACCAAAGACTTCTTGATGTCATGCTGAGTATCTGTCTTGCTTAAATGAAACTTCATTTTGATATAATCATGAGTATTATCTTCATAGAAAAATCCATTGTAAATTACCAGCTCTGTATTGGGTCTAGGCCCATAGAAGATATGAAGTTCATCACCTGCTTCAGTATGAGTTGCTACATAGCATTCACATTGCTTTGCCTCACCATTATAATCCACAGATACAGGCCCTTCCTTGTGATTACACATGTCTAGAAATGGGATTAAAGCAAGAACTGGTGATGTACATCCATTGGATGGAGGAACTGGATTCTGTCTAGTCATTAATGTGGAGACAGCCCATCTATAATCATCAAATGTGAGCTTATCAATAAAGCCAAAGTCTTTTCCCAAAGGATTCTTGTAGAGCAGAGTACTCAGATATGCATATTGCCTTACTATACTTCTCACAATTTTCTCTGCCTCTAGGAAAACAGATGTACTTTTCAGGTTTTCAAGATCCTCAGTACTGAAATACAAGACATTGGAATAACATCTTGGAAGCATTTGGATATAGGCCTTCCACTCTGATTTGTCATGATACAGCTCATATAAGAGATACATGGCCAATGCTACATTTGGCATGCTGCTCAGCATTGGGTCACTTTTAACCAGCTGGCCTATTTGAGACTCCAACACAGATTCTGAGGTCATCATTGCTTCTCTTGGAATACTAGTAAACATATCTCCTTCATTAAACTCTGCTTTTGCAAAAATACCTAATTCATCATTTGCAGCTTTCTTTATTTCCAAATTTTCAAATGAAATATTCTTGTGCTTTGCCCAATCATAGAAGCTCTCTATACATGTTTCTCTTTCAGGAAGTTGACTTATTCCTCCTTTGATATTTTTTAATTTTTCAATTTTCTCAAGCATATCTAAAATTTCTTTTAGAGCATTGTATTGTTCTTTTGGAGATGGGTTTTTGGATGAAGTAGGGCTGACACATTTTTGCAAAAGCTCTGTCATCATTGTTCTGACAACCATGTTTTCAGTCTTCAACTGCCTGTGTTCCTTTGTCTTTGACTTCTTCCCCATGTTCTCTTTTCTGAAAGAAAGCAAGAATTTGAATTTCAGACATTGTTCAGCCTGCACGCTCTCTAGCCTTTTTCTCTTTTGAAATCATTTCAAAAGGGGGAGACATTGCCTCTTCACAGACCATTGACAGGGATTACGAAAAATACCATGCTACTATAAATGTGGAATAGGTAGTCCCCCTCACAGGCGGTTGGGACGCTTCATGTTGGTATAAAATACAGTTGATCTTCTCAAGATACTTTCATCTATTCCACCCCTTATTATATTCTAACGTCATTTCTGTCTCTTTCTGATTATAAGTCAGGCTAGGATTTCAACAGTTAAGGATTTCAGCATGCTGTTCTCTAGTCAGTGGCTTTAACATTGATTATGTCGTTTGTCAATTTAACCAACTCGATGCGATCAAACAGCTCGTATTGGTAGGCTTGTGCAGATCGTCCATTCCCGGAAGTAGGTGTAGGGAAAATATGGAAAATATGAGCCGTTAGTTGGGGGCAACAAAAGTTTTTTTGGTCAAAGAAAACTTGAAATATTGGAGAATTCTTGTGGTTTGTTTTGACGACACTGTCATTCAAGAAACGTTATGGGAGCATTTGATAAGTGCAGCTGCCCGCTTCCTTGTTTGCAAAATGAAAGAAACAGAGAAAGAAGAGGCGTCTTCCATGCTAAAAGACAGTATGATGAAATATTGCTACGAATAATTAAACATAACTTACTTTTCAGCTGTGGATGGCAATGCCTGAACAGAATATCTATCTTCCCTCCTTTACCGATGCAACAGTGGACCTAACGATGTTGCAAAACCAACAAAGGTAAACTAACAGTCACGTGGTAGAGAAACACATCTGCGCATTGAATTGAATGACATTTGTTTTTAGACATACAGAGGGGCCAGTGTAGGGGGGGGGGGGGGTGATCAGATAGATCTCCAATGTCGGAAAAATAGCGCATGAAATTCAGACCAAAATATATGATAGAATTTAACCTTTCTTTATTTCACAAGTTTAAATAAATTTCTAGATTAAATTGAATCATATGCTCTCGAAAAATCAATAATAAATCTCTTATGAGAAATGAAGCAAGGACTAGAATAAATTGGGGAAGTATTTGTTCTGTGAAAATACAATGACAAAGCCACCACTCAATAATTTAAGTAACTTAAAACCCTTTCACATAGCAGGGGTAGCGGAGCCTGGGGGCTAGGGGGCTTAGAACCCCCATATTTCATCAGAAAATTGTTACACGTTCATTTTATAAGAAACCCAGCACTAGGCTAGGTTCTTTACGGGATTCTTTAAGTTCCTTATTATTGGACCTCTTTAATCAAATTTCAAATATTTCATTTTCATTTAAATGCAGATTGGGTGCCATGAAAAATTCCACGTAACACATTGTTGAAATTGTGTATTAGTGTTGCTAGATTCATAACTGTGTCTAGATGACAGGTGAAAAACAAAGTAGACTAGAAAAACGTTTTATATATGAAAAGTAGAAATTCAATCAAGAAGGAAAATGAAGCAGATGATATTACCCAATGCAACACTTGATGCCTACCTTGGCAACACACAGTTTAATGCGATTTTTAACTCCAAATGAATGGAACCAGTTTTCTGATCTGTGATTGATAAAATAATCAAAATTTAAAGTTCCTTGGTCTTTAATAACTACACACGGTCAGAGATGGATTTAGCACGGGGGTGTAGGGGTTGATTTAGCGACACCCCCCTCTCTTATTATTTTTTGTGTCCGTCGGTAGATTTTGCTTCTATTCCGTAAAAATCAATTTTATTGTAGTCGTTAGTAAAAGAATAACGCCAAGATTTTACATCTTCTTACCTTCTTTACCTTCGGTAAAACCGAATTTTGAAAATGGGCGTTTGCATCATTTTCCAGTGACCTGAAACCCAAAATACAGTTAGTGTCTAACACCCCCTCTCCAATCAATGTTGCTTAAATCCATCCTTGCTAATGAATCTTTATCTTTTCTGCCTTCTACATGCTGCTTCCTGGTTCCTAATAAAAAACGTCTACAATCTTTACTTTTTACAAGAACAATTTCATAATAATACGAGCTTCAAATTTGGTCAAAAGTTAAGAAAAAATTAAGAACAAGCTGAGGCTGAGCTACTGTAAAATGCAATTTTGAACAACACTTCATCTCAAGAACAAGGATTTTTAGCCATGTGTGAGTGCTTTTTCGGTAAATATTCAAGCTTTTCGGCAAATGAAGGTTGTCTCATTCATTTTGTTGGCAAATGAGGCCTGAACACCTCCCTAGAGTGAAAAAGCTAGCAATCGCACTGCTTACACCCTATTAATTTAAGAACAAATTAAGAACAATCCAGCCTCGGATTTTCAAAAAGATTAAGAACAGTCAGCCTGAACTTAAGTTTACTGGTTCTTATCAAAAGAAAAGAGCAAGTTTCGTGCTGATGATTTTCTGTCTAATTCACATTTTTCAGTGTAGCCAGTAGCTTATGGGCACAGATCTCTTAAAATTAGCAAATAGTGTGACAAACGAATTTCTAGTTACTTGTAAATTGATCCCTATTGACTATTGCTCCCTCTTTTGGTGACACATGAAAATTTGCATAGGATGGGATCAGCCTTCATATTCAGGGATGTAGTCGTAAGAGTTTAGCAAGGAGGGCTCTATGAAATATCTAAGTTGTTCATGTCATAAAGTCTTTAGATGATGAGGTTTGAATTGAGTAGCCAGGTAAATTGACTGTTTGAGCGGCAGCTGTGATCAGAACCTTGGTATCATGGACCCACTGCTTGGATTTCGAACTGACACACTTTCTTTCGTGTTAACAAAACAGATCAGATTTTATCAGCTAATGAACCGTGGTTCAAAAAATGTCTTGCAAAACAGTTATTCAGTGGACTTAGAAAGTATACATAGTTTGCAGATACAGAAATTCAATTTTGAAAAAAGAACATCATTAAGAACACCCGAGTCTGATATTGTCCAAAAATTAAGAACATCGAACGTCGGCAAAATTTATCCTGTTCCTGTAAAAGATTGTAGTGCATCTAATATCAAAAGTAGGCAAGGCAGAGTCTAGCAATAGCAACTGGTTGTTAATTCAGGCAATTAACCCTAGTTCTAAATGCAACAATTACAAACCAACTGTCTATACAAAACTGCAACTAAACGTACTCAGTAAAAAGTCTTCCAAGAATTTTCTATCTAGATGTGTCAAACTTTGTGTACATTCTCATGCATACAAAGCTTGCAATAAGTTTAACTGTGTCACTTTTTCTGGTTTAGTCTGCAATGGTTGTCCTATGGTTAAGCAACAATCCTTCACAGCTTTCTTTGCGTTACACGATTATTGGCTCTATCCAAGCACAAACAATGAGGGAGTGGTTGAACCCCCAAACTTTCTCGAAACTTTAACAAGAGGGCTGCACCCCCTCCCCTGAGCCACCGCTGCCACCCCCTCCCGAACCCACAACTACATCCTTGTTCATATTGAATTGTTTGCTGGCATTAACACCATGATAAACCACCCAGAAAGAGGATTGAATGGTATTATTGTAATTTTCTAAATTGTTTGACGTTGAAGTAGATCACCTGCTCCTTTTAGTGATGTGGTTTACTTAGGCCGGGTTTTGCAGGTGCCTGCTGTAGGCCTTCTCATATTCAGTCAAAACAAAAAATCCTCTCATGTGGTGCTCATCGTGTGAAAAATATCTGAATACCTCTACGTTGGATTTTGTGCTTTGTTTCGCGTGTTGGAAAATTTATGGAAATCAAGAAACTGCAAGGCCCAAAGCAGAAAAACTGAGAGGAAGATTCAAGGAGGTCTAACAATCATACGTCCTTGTAAATACCATGAAAGTTTCGTGTCAGATGAATGCCGAGAATATTAAGGTAGTCAGAAAACAGTTCAATTATTATTATTCAACATCGGAATAGAAAAAGAATCGACGGAAAAATGAGAAATTTTGTCAGATGCTGTTTATAGGAGTGAAGATCAACATACTTGGTTGAAGATGAAGTATCATTTTCTGTCAATGTTCAACAGAAAGTAATCAATCAGGAAAGTAACTTGCCAACGTATACCAAAATTTATTATCATAGATGCTGATGCTGGCTCAATGATATCTGAACATGTGCTTCTAGAAAAGTCAACATGTTCAAAAGAGAAAAGCCATCTGGACTCGTGAATAAAATTGTTGATGTCTACGGAGTCCCCACTTGGATTTCACATATTCAAGGAAACACAGGTCAAAATGACAACATTGTTTTGGTGATCCCAGGCAACCCGGGTCCGATTGGGTTTTACGAAACATTCATTGAAAGTCTCTATGAGACGAGTAACTCAGCTCTGACAATTTATGGAGTTTCACATGCAGGTTTGTAGGAGAAAGTACTGGTAATCAATTGATTTTAAATCAAAACACTGATGTGCTTAAAAACAGGTAACGGACAATAGAATGTTCAGCTCACTATTAATATGTAAAGGCCGGCATATGATCATCAAACAGTTATGAATGGACTATAAGTTGGATATGCGTTTTGATACCTTATATTCATTTACTTTCTTTAGTTGATCACTAGGTTGTGCTAGGGTAAAGCTGGGGTGTTATTTGTGTCCCCAGTTGGGGCATGCCATTCATCATACAGTAGTGAAATGGAACTCGTTGTTTTGGAGGATGTTTTGAAACTCCTGTCGAATTATTCTGCCTTTGTCACCATCACATTAAGCAAGTTTTAGACAGGATAGTTACAAGTAGCTACAGGAGGTTTCACAAACAGGCAAAATGACACGTCATCTTGCTATATGACACGTCTGCCTTACTACAAGAAAACTTTAAAAGATCAATGGTATAAAAAGGTCAGCATTTAATATAAAACCTTATCAGGCAAAGGAGTTCTTCGTTCTATTATATACGTCAGTTGAGTAAAAAATAGTTACCTAATTGTCTAAAACATTCATTCCATCCTATTTTTGAAATATAACTTTTCAAGCAGATTCTTAAAACTGAAGGTGATCTACTATATGATCCAAAGGCGAAACTATAGGCTACTATAGTTTATCAACGTTTTGTCATCATAGAGGTTGGTTTGTACCAATGGGGAAAAATGTGCATTCTATATGCCAATGTTTTAGACATGACTTGTTCTTTGCTCTATTCTTGTACCCTGCTTGATATTTTCTTGTACCCTCCTTTCCTAGGTCATCACTTTATCCCTTGTGAATGCGACGGCTCTTATGACCCTGAAACAGCAGATGATGTTACGTGCAGCAACTTATTCTTGAAGAATGAGGAAAAGTTTTACTCGTTGCATGATCAGATCGATCATAAACTGGCATTTGTTTATAATTATTTGCCACCTGATTCTAAACTGATTCTTATTGGCCACTCAGTGGGCGCATATATCATACTTGAGATAATGCGAAGACTGCATCCCAGTGACAGGATCATTAAATGCATATTACTATTCCCTACAATAGAAAGGATTACGAAAACGTCCAGTGGGAAGTTTTGGACGACAGTAGCATACTTTATGACAAAGCCACTGCTGTGGCTGATATGGCTCTTTAATGCAATGCCATTAAGATTCCAGCTATGGTTCATACGATGTTGCATGGTATTGAGAAGGTTTTGCAATGAAGACAATTTAGCTGGAGCAACGTTTTCGTTTGTTAACCATCATGGTGTGAGCAATATGCTCCAGATAGCAAGCGATATGAAGAGCATCAAAGACTTGGATGCCAAAATTATTGATGATAATAAAGACAAGATTGTGCTGTATTATGGAAAAGAGGATCCATGGGTGCCAACCTCGTTTTGCCAACAGATGACAGAAAAGTTTCCATCTGTGGACATAAGACTATGCAAAGAAAACCACAAACATGCTTTCGTTTTATACACAGCCAAAGATGTTGGACAGCTGGTGTGGAGTTTTATCAAGGATTCTTGCAACTCATGAGCGCCTCCTGGACAACCTACAATCCCTGCCAAAAACTCATTGAAACACTCAGTTATTTAAGAGATATTTTGAAAAATTAACCGTTTCAAGCAAAAGAAGACGGACACCGCAAACCCCTTCTCCAAAAATATTTTTGTCGAGTTAAAAACCTTTGCTATCTGAATTGAATCAATTGGACCACATCGAGCCTCTTAAATTTGAATTAAACAACGTTATTTGAGGGGTGAAGGGGTGCAAGAAGTTAGTGTAGTGTAAAAAGAGTTTTTGTAAGCGCTACTAGTTGAGCAAATTGTTTCCTTACATAAAGCAAAACACAGGCATTTCTGTGCCACTAGTTAATACTTACGTTTGTCTATCCATGATCATATCCTACATTGTATCGTTGTCATATACTATATCCAAGTAACGAAGCCAGATGGTCACTACACGTTAAGAAGAGAGGGCCTTTGCAGTAACTATGAGTACACAAGCTGCTGTCTTTATTCTTAGCTTTAAGGCAAACGACCAGCGCACATTGTCAATAACAAGATCCGGGTTTCTGGAAGTGCTTTTTACTAAACAACTAAACAGTCGTGTTTTCTAGCGAGAGAGTCCTTTGGACTGTCTTTAGGAGAAACATTTAATCACAAAAAGAGTAGTCTAGAAGAGCTATCAGGGTTCTTTTCAGAATTCTAAGCGAGCTGATTATTGCACTAACAGCATGGATAAGAAGCCTGGCATATGCAAAGAAGATCATATTGCTTCTTGAGAACATCTTGTTATTATCGTCCAGTTATTTCATGCATGCTTAAACATTTTTATACTTGGCTTTGATACGAAAAAGAGGGTGAAATGTAATGTTTTGTACCATATAAAGAACTTTTACTTAGAGAGTAAGGCAGCATAAAAAAACTTTGTGGCCTTTATATCTATTTAGGCCAATATATTAGATGAACTCTCATCAAAACACTGCATTGTAACATTTACCAAGCATGCATTTTGAGGCTTAAATCTGACAAACATCCACAATTCATGTGAAAACGCATTTTGTTTAACTTCGCAAGTATTTTCAAAAGAGTTTTCAACGAGTGAACATTGTTAACGTTTTGATAATCTTATTACGTGGGTAAGTATTAATCGCTTTTTATAAATCAGTTAATGTTTTCAGGCTGCTTGTAACCCGATAATCGTATTAGCCGGAATGTCATAAATTTAAGCATTTCGAAGGGCAATAATGGAGTATGTTTAAAGGATTGACGATGTAAAGAATTAAGAAAAGGATATAAAGAATAAGAGACAAGAGTTTTTTAGAATAGGTTTACTTTCTGCCTGACTACCTCTCACGATGATAGCTCTAGTATAAAGAAGCAGTTTGTGTGCATATTTCAAGTTAACTTGATAAAACGGAAGTATTCAAAAGAATAACAAGTAAAATATGGCAAAGTCTTAACCCTACCTTTAAAGTTCTATGCTGCAACAAAGTGCTAATAATTAATGAAAAGAGTCAACAGGTTTTAAGTAATATAGAGTCATATTGTGTGGATTTTTGGCCACGGTCTCGCTCTCTATCTTTCTTTACATGGTAAGTACCTGGATTCGGCTTTTCTCGAGTATGAAGTTTATTAACCTGAAACTTTGTACAAATTAAAACAGTATGCATAAAAAGACAAGATGAAGAACTAAAAAGCAGAATACCATTGAACTATCTTTAATAGATTTTTCATATCTAAAATTTCCAGAAATGCGCCAGAAAATCGGGAGAAATTCACCCCAAACCAGGAAACAGGGAAAATCATCAAATCAAGGCAGTAACCAGGTGCACCGAGAGAGCTGCAATTTTGAGTTGACTTGAGTTGGTAGTTGTGCAATGTTGCTTCCATCAATTTTTGTATGTCTGCCTGGTTTCAAAATGCCGTTAATATGGCCTCAAGTAAAAGGGCTGCCCTCTGTCAAGAGGTTGAGAAAAAGTAATAAGACCTAGGCCCCGTTCACACGGGAACGCAATCGTTCCGTTCCATTTTTGTTCCAGTTTCTGGAACGGAAAAGGTTACTGTTCACACGGTAACGGAACGATTGCGTATCGATTTTTGTTTATGTTCAGACGGGAACGCAATCGTTCCGTTATGCAATTTGCGCGCCAAAATAAGCAAATGATTTTTAATGCGCATGTCCATAATGGAGATAGATTTCATCATTTCGATTTATCTCTGAGCTATCTCTGAATTTTTTAAGCAATTTGAATAAATTGAGAATACAAAAGCGCCCGAAAATAAGCAAGCTCGTGGGAAAATTAAAGCCAACCCTAAAAGGAAGGAATTTCAATGTTTGCAGAATGTTGTTGAATCTTTTAAATGGACTAAGGGCGAGATTCAGCCAATGGTGTTTTTCAAATCCTCCATTTTCTTCGTTGAGTTTATTATTGTCACCTTTTCCTTCCCTCAACAACAACACAGACGCATGCGCCCAGGGCAAAACTCTTATCGTTCCATTTTCTGGACCAGTTCTGCGCGTTCACACGGGAACGGAACGGAACGATTGCGTACCGTTCCACTTTTCGTATCACTTATTTTATCGTTCCACTTTTTGGAACGGAACGATGTCGTTTGAAGCGTTCCCGTGTAAACACAACCCCTAAGCGTTCCGCTTTTCGGAACGGAGAAGAACGGAACGGAACGATATCGTTCCCGTGTGAACGGGGCCCTAGTTTAACCTAAACTAGGCTCTAATCAACGATTGAGTGTCAACACAGTCTGTTCAATAATTTCTAAGGAAGGTGTCAACTAAACACAATGCGTCAAGCAGAATACCAGTGAATAAAAGAATTAAAAGTAGTTAGTCTATTGAATTTATAGGTACATCGATACCACGAGTGATTTTGCGTGTTAGTCTAGCTGAATAACATCATTTTTATCATGGAACTCTATCTTGGCAAACCTCTTTCTACCTTGGCGTTTGGCTTTAGATGCTTGGAGCAAGTTGATTAAAAATCGCGCTATTGCGTTTTCATTCTTTCTTGTTATTTTTTCTTTAACGTGAAGCATTTTCTTGCTCCTCTGGTTATGCTATACATAGCTGCGTTTCTGCACAATCACATTGTAATTGGCTTGGCTCCAAAATTAATGCTTTAAAGCTGAAAGGACAAGAGAAACTTCAAGTTTGGTATTCAATTCTGAACCAAAAATGCAAAGACACAGTATGGTCTGAGTGCAAGCAGCATCTGAACCTAGCAGTTATTGTCTTGATACTCTTGCGGAGAAACAAGCTTAGGTCCTTTTCACATTGGTTGAAGCAGTATAGTGGAAACAAAAGGGAATTGCATGTGACAATTGCACAGGCTGGTATCATACTGATTGCTTAAGGGTAAATTCCAAAATTTATGAGGATTTTGCAAACGCAGGTTTACAGTGGATTTGCTGTCAATGTGACTTTGTGAGAATATCACGTGAATCTCAGGGGCGGATTCAGGGTGTCGCACAGGTCGCACGGAAGACCGTCAGATTTTCAGAATTTAGTTTTAGTCTTCAGTCATTGAAATATGGCAATCATGTTTACCAAAATCTTTTATTTTCCTCCTTACAGATAATACATTTTGCTCTCTTTACACAATAAACACAGGACCGAACTTGGTCGATCTCACACACAATGCTACGATATAATTCAATGTAGAAAGAATTCCAAGACCACTCTAGACCGTAAACAGTATGATTTTTAAGCATGTCGCCCGTGCCGCACAAATATGCAGGGCTCTTTGTTATGCAAATATTTTACCAAATCCCACCAATCAAAACTAAAGTTTTCACATATTTGTGCGGCACGAAAAGTCTGTAAACACTATGTTAGATTACTGTGCCGCACAACTGCTGGCAAGGGAAGAAAGTGGACGAGGTTGTAAGTTGGGAAAGGGAAGAGTCCCAATTTTCTTTATCTATACGGAAGAGGTGCACAGGAAGTGTACACTTCTGAATCTCAAGATATTTTGTTTAAACTGCATTTTGAAAACCTTTTAAAGGGAAAAATGTTTGACTGAACAATTTGAACGTTTCAGGGCCCCAGTCCTAATTGCTGTGGTTCTGGGTGGGGGGGCTGGGGCTGGGCCAAACAATACTGTTGGGACCACTATTTCTAGCGGTGCCCCTATCTTAATATTTAATGATAAACGAAGTGTAAGATGAAGACTCAGAGAAATATCACCATTTTGTGTAACTATTTTGTATCAAATCCATCAATATTCTGTTTCACATTTTCGCCGATCACCATCATTACTTCAACTCTACTCCAACCAACTAACTAACTTATTACGAGTTGCAACATACATATTCACGTTCACTGAGACTTGTCGATTGATATTTTCCATACCTTTGTCCTTATTAGGTATTGAGATTCAAAACATGTTATTTACTACTGCTTTAAATCAAATATAAAATCAACATTATAATTAAAACTCTACATGCCGCCGTGTATCTCGGCACGTATTACACTACCGAATGTAAGAACAATAACTGTGTGGGGTCTTAGGATACCAAGGAAGGTCTGGGCCCCAACAAATACACAACATTGCTAGAACTGTAGAAATTGGTCAACAAACAGACCTTTCGCTTCTTGATTTTGAAACAGGCCTTCGCAAGGTCCTTTATGAAAATGTACTGGCAAAATTGAAACATTATGGCATAGAAGGTAACGTTTATGCATGGATAAATTCATTCTTGACTGGACGAATATGACAGTTATTATTGAAAGAGTCAGATCTGAAACAGTTGAAGTTACCTCAGGTTTTCCCCAAGGCTCCATCCAGGGCCGTCGCTACGGGGTGTGTGTGTGTGTGAGGGGGGGTGACACTCCCCCAGATCCTAACCTTCTCGGCAAATCTTCAAAAATGGAAGTTTTGTCGGCAACTTCTAGAAACTGGCAAATTTTCAGAAGAAAGAAAGATAATTTTACCATTTTCAAATAGATATCAGTTGCTGTTGACAGCACCAGTCACTGTTGAAATTGGCGATAACCTAACGAAAATGATTGATGATCGTTCAAACTCTCTCATACTGAAGGCCAGGTGCGATCTGGTCCGGGTGGCAAAGTGGCGATCCCCACCGGGCCCTCAGACGTGTAAAGTAAAGAAAATTACGGGCCCTTTCTGCAAAAGTTGGAGTGGAGAAGATAGCTTTCATAAACGGAGACACTACAGTTACAGCTAAGGCCCTGACATGCGTACTTGGTTCACAACTAAGTATGAAAATGAAGTCTGCGCGCCGCCAAAGGACCGCACTATGACCAACAAGCACAATACAGAAATTCTATTTCAAATTTCGCACAAAGACAAGTCTGTCCCACTTCCAAGAGAAATAATTTGGAACTGTATGTAGAGATCAAGGAGCTGTTGTTTTTAGGTAGTTGTCTGGAGTCGCCGTTGTTACATTTCTAGCTGATAATGACCTTCAATACACTCCTTTTTTATAAGAACTAGATAATCTTCGCTGAGCCTCGATGTTCTAAACTTTTTGATAGTTTTAGGCTCAAATGTTCTTAAAAATTTTTTTATTTTAAAAGTGATTTTTTTGCAAATATTTGAGAAGTTACATACTAAAAGCTTTTTCGTCTGACACTCCTCAGAGCATAAAACGTCAGAATAAGGTTCCGAAAGAACACGATGGAAAATATATACCCAGTTGTGGATCGAAATAGGCAAATAAGAAAAACGCAAGCACATAGCCGGTATAGTTGACCAATCAGTGCCGCGAGCCTAAAGAAATATTACCAATGGAGTCCAAGAGAGAGAACGAACTCCTTCTGTCTACACAATGGCGGTTTTTTCGTTTTTATGTAGATCGACTCCAAAACTGCTAGATGGAAGGACGACCGGGCTCTGCCAATTATCCGAAACATGTCGTCATTAGAGAGTTTTGCACAATCTGGGTTGTCTACACGATCACTTTTTACCATCACTTTTTTCGATATTGGACCAACATGCTGAAAAGTGATCGTGTAACATACTAAAATTCGCGTCTTTTTCTTCTTTTCTCGAAACTCTAGGCCGTTCCCTTCTCGTCAAAACATCATGTGTCGTAAGAATTTGTCGGCGCTTTTGAAAAAAAGTGATGAACTCGATTTTTCTCTGCTTTCGTTCAGAGTAAAATTTCCAATGATAGAGGATTAACAGCAGATAAGCGCATTAAATTCTGCAGCGAAAATGGACAATTTTAGTATGTTACACGATCACTTTTCAGCATGTTGGTCCAATATCGAAAAAAGTGATGGTAAAAAGTGATCGTGTAACCCGGCCTTAAAAGATGTTGACGGATGGCAGAATCACTTGTTTTAACAGTGCTTCTAGACCTACAAGATCGAGGAGGCTTCCATTGGTAATTTTTCTTTAGGCTCGCGGCACTGATTGGTCAACTTGTCACACACCGTGTGTTGTGAGACTTAAGTTATCCTAACAGTAGTCCTTGAAGACTAAAGGTATAACCAAGATAGCACAAACACAGAAAGTTCACGTACTTCTTTGAGCCACTTCAACTCATCCTCTTATTCAAACTTTACATGCTGTATATATACTTAAAAGCAAGAGGATCTATATTTAGAAAATAATGAGCAAGTTTCATTAACGACATGAAATACGTAAAAAGTACCACGTGAAAAACATGGGAAAGGAAGGGAAGGGCTGAATAGGTATGCTAAAACAAGCTTAATGACGCTAAACTAAATAAAAACATACGTAAATGATACCTGTGATACAAGGAAAACGAAATAAACAACGATGACTAAACTAGCCATTACGGTCTAACAATCCTGGGAAAATCCCGCACCTATAAACAAAACAAAGAGAGGGGATGTGACGCAGACTTGCCTACGTGCGTGCCAGGGGTAGCCTACGATAATGATATGCAAAACAGAAGATCCTAAAATGAATGGGTCTACGGGGAAAATGTAAGCAAGCTGTGGAGACGGGCCTAAGGGGGTAAAAGGAACGTACAAAGGAGGGTTCGTGACAAACTATACCGGTCTTGTGCTTGCGTTTTTCTGATTGGCCTATTTCGATCCACAACTGGGTATATATTTTCCATCGTGTTCTTTCGGAACTTGTTGGGGAGATGAGATGCAGCAAGTTCTTGAGTATGAAATGAGTACCCCCGTTTTGGGGCCATTGCACATGCGTATTATGCATATTATATATTCTGAGTCAAAGAGGCATAGAACCCCCCGAGAAAGGAACAAACAGAACTTTGCGATTGAATTTCAAAACTAAGTGAGCGGTCGGAGCTTATCATTCACATTGACATGGGAGTTCGATCATAGCAGAAATATCTTTCATACTGAAAAACCTGCCTGGATTCTCTGTTGTTTTATGTTATTGTTTGTATTAAGGCCCACTTTACTTCCAAAGGTAAGCAAAAATATCAAGAATTTTATGACGCGGCCTAAGTGTTTACAGAGAGTAGACATTCGATTTGAACAATACAACCTGATTTTAACTGACCTCCGACACTAGAGCCAGGCCAAGGCAACTAAAACAACAGACAACGTACCTTCAATTCAATTATTCAAATTTTTAAGGCGGAAATCTTCGAATTTTGATCTTCCCCTTTTGACTACATCTACAAAAAGTTCCGAGGAAAACCCTAAATGAAAAATATACGAAAATACGTCCTTAAATTATATGCGTAAAACTCCTCAGAAATTACTAAAATTACTAAAATTAATTATATGCCTAAAATTAGACACGTTTGCGAGATCTCGTTGTGTACTCTGGCTTTTGGTGTTGAGGATGCCCGGGATTTTGTAGGGATAATTCGTTAGAATACGCATGCGTCCCTGCCCCTCGACGTTGATTGGCTCGAACAAATCATTAAGCCTTTTGTCTCAAACAATAGGAGTGAGATCTCATCTCCCCAACAAGAACCTTATTCTGACGTTTTATGCTCTGAGGAGTGTCAGACGAAAAAGCTTTTAGTATGTCGTAAAATGTTTGCTTTTTTCAAAGCCATTTTCAAATTCTGTACCGCAAACAAATTGTTCATACTGTATATAGTTTCTAAAACGTTTTACTGCGTAAAGTTCGAAAACAAAGCAGTGACTGCTTGTTAATTGCATAGTTTTGTTCTGTTGACATGACATGTAATGCTGGCCCTAGCTGGGTTTCGGTGCCATGTCAGTATGTGTTAATTCATAACTTTGATTTGTTGTCCTGTAACTATGTTGTCTAGCTGTGTCTGTACAGTTTGTGTTTGCTATGTTGATTGATGTAAACCAGAATTACATGTGATATCCAAATCCAACTTTTATGTAAATTGTATTCAGTTGGTAATTGAACACGCCACACATAAATTTCAAAATGCGAATTGTTTTTTTAAATTTCTCGTCTGAAGCTGAGCATGTTCTAGCCTTGCTCTTATTTTTGGCAAATCGAGCCTCAGTGTTCTAGATTCTGGTGACTTCCCAGAAGAATGGTCTGTAGGTGTCATTGTTTTGCTTTTTAAAGGTGGTGACACAAAATATCTTGACAACTATAGAGGGATTACCTTGCTTAGCATTTTCGGAAAGCTTTTCTTGGGTATTCTTCTAAACCGCCTGAATCAGACAGTGGAAGAGTTTAACATTCTCAAGGAGAATCAAATTGCTTATAGAAAATCATATCGAACCTCCGATCACATTTTTACGCTTCATGCTTTAATTGAGAACACATTTGCTAGTAAGAAAACTCTTTATTTATGCTTTGTGGATTTTAAGAAAGCTTTTGATTCCGTTGACTACAAAATTCTTATTGATACACTGTTGTCTTATGGTATTAATGGTAAAGTGTTTGATGTCATTAATTCCCTGTATGCAAAAGTTAAGTCCTGTGTAAGGGGCCAAGACAGCCTAACTAATCTATTTTCCTGCCATCGTGGTGTTAGGCAAGGTTGTTTGTTAAGTCCGTTGCTGTTCACTTTGTTTCTTAATGACTTAGACTCAAAGATTAATGCTGTGTCTACCGGTGTCAGATTGGGTGATGGAAATATCTGCACCCTTTTATATGCTGATGACTTAGTTTTATTAGCTAATTCTGCTGATGATCTGCAATCCCAGTTGAACGAGCTAAACCAGTTCTGCTTGTCCATTAATATGGAGATAAATACTTCCAAAACCAAGATAATGGTTATAAGAAAAAACAAGAAAAGATCTAAGGCATGCAAAATTTGGAAATTTGGTGATAAAGAGATCAAAGAATGCAATGAGTACAAATACCTTGGAGTTACTTTTAAATCTAATGGTTCCTTCAGTGCTCATGTTGATATAATTAAGCAAAAAGCTCAAAAATCTTACTTTGCTCTCTTATCCAAAAGCAACGAATGGGATGGTTTCAACCCAGGACTGTTTCTATTTTTATTTGACAGTACAATACTTCCTATTCTAAATTATGCCACTGACGTATGGGGATTTGGTACATGGGAATGCCTGGAAAAAATTCATCTTATGGCTTGCAAGTCAACCCTAGGTGTTAAAGGATCTACAACGTCTCTTGGGGTTTATGCGGAGTTGGGACGTTGTTCGTTGCTTGAACATAGACACATTAATATCTTAAAATTTTATATTCGTTTAATAAATCTTGATTCCTCCAGATATGCATACAGAGCTCTTCAAATGTTAATTAATGATGCAGATTCCGGTGTTTCTAATTGGGTCAGTATTGCCCGTTCCCTGATGACCCTTTACAGAATACATACAACCGATAACTCCACTATCGTGAAATCAAAAGTGTCTTCCCATTTTAGGTCAAAAATTATGGAAAATTTAAAAGAACAAGCTATTCTCAATAAAAAGCTTTGTACATACGCATCTTTCAAAACTGTTTATAAGTTTGAGCATTACTTAGACTTGATACCTAGCAAAAAGAAAAGATCCAACTTTGCAAAACTACGTCTCAGTGCCCACAACCTCAGGATTGAAACAGGTAGATACGGGAAGAATCCTATTCCTAGGATTGATAGAAAATGTCCGTATTGTCAATCTTTTAATAAAACTGCTGTGGAGGACGAAATTCATTTTTTATTAGTTTGTCCCCTTTACGAGACTGCTAGGAATTCTATGTTATCTATGATTTATTCAAAATTTCCCAGAATATCATCCCTTGACCTTTGTGATAAGTTTATTTGGTTGATGAGTCAAGAAGATACGGATTGTCTGATATCGATAGCCAATTTTATATCGCTGGCTTTTGAGTCACGGGAATCTTTTGGGAAGTCCTCTACGTGCATATCCTCGTAACGTAAACTTTCCAGCTCGTCATCATTTTTTTTTATCTGTTTATCTTTGTATTAGCTGTTTGCTGTTTTCTGAGATTTATTGTTAATTTGTAATTATGTTAACTTGTAAGTATAGTAATTCTGTTGGCTGTTTTCTGAGATTTATTGTTAAGCTGTACTTATGTTCTGAGTTTTATTATTAATTTGTAATTATGTCATCTTGTATGTATGGTAATTGTGTTGGCGATGGGCCATTTCGGCCTACAAGCCTTATATAAAAAAAAAAAAAAAAAAAAATATAAAGTGTGTTCTTAAAAAATAGTGTACATGATCAGACATATAGACTAGACAAGTCTGGTGCAGGTTAAGGAATAAGGAAGGTTAAAACTGTATCGTTTTAAGTTCTCTAAATTATATTAGGTTTGCTGGAAAATATTGCAAAAAGTATTAGACAAGGATTGTTATTTTGATCTGTTATTAGAGTTTCTTGGAGTTACAAATAGAACCATTGTTTTACTGTTCTTATGCAGAGTTTGACTGCGTACATAGAATCCTTGATTAACATAGAGAACCACAACCGTCAATAATTGATTGGACTGAGCATATTTTAGCCTTTTCTCGCATTAGTTGGTGTGGCTCAAAAAAATTTTATCTGCCACTTGGTTTGCTAGCAACCTTGAAACTATGACGTTGAGCAAAACTGAAATATAGCAGAATTAAGTGCTGAACAGTAAACAATAAGTTCTATGATCTGTTTTCGGCAAATACGACGATAAAAAAATTGCCGGAACAGAGAATATTCCTGGTCAAAACCGGTGGTCAAAACCATTGGTCAAAACCGGTGGCGTAGGCCATGTATATTATCATTTTTCATCGAGTAATATTGCAAAAAGTAGAAGGATAAGTTTTCCAATGACGTAATTTTCCTCAGATTTCTATTACTGATTACGAAATCCCATTATGAATAGTCATTACGAAATCCCGCCTTATTTTCGTAAAGAAGCCCGTTTTTCTCCAAAAAATCCATTCCATTCCCGATTCCCGATTCCCCGTTTTAGTAATAGAGTTCTAAAGTGTGACATCATCAAAAACCTTTTTTAGAATTCTTGAATTTTAACCACATAGCGTAAAAGATCACCATGAAATACTTTCAAATACGCAAAATTGGCCAAATATGTCTAAAATCGGTTGAGATATGGCTAATGAAAGATTTGAAGTTTGCTAACGAAACACTGTTGTTTTCGCTCTGTTCATAAAGTTATGAACAGAGACCAAAATACAGAGGTTTGATGGGGAGAGAACCAATAAACATGTAGCCATATCTCTGCCATTTCGTAATACACTTGCTTGATTTTGCAAATTTACAGGTATTTCATGGTGCTCTTTCAGGTTATGGGATCCAAATTAAAAAATTCTAAAAAAAGATTTTCGTGACGTCATCACTTTAGCACTCTATAGCGGGTATAGACCTACTTGGATACTTCCCAGCTTGACCCAATCAACACGAGCAGAATATCTGTTCAAGGCAACTGTCATTGCACAACATGCCTAGACTTGTCCTTACCCAGAAATATAAGTACCTCTATATTTCCAGTTGCAGTAAGTGCACTGGTGAGGTGAGGCTCAAAATTCTCCTACATCGAAAGAAAGTCAGGAATTAAATTTCAAAGATGCAAACTTTGATTTTCTTCTGTCTTGCTGTCCAACTTTGCCATATCAATTCGGCATTGGCAGAAAGTCAGCCAGCAGTTCATGTCAAAGCCATACCAAGATCTTGTCTTGACTACCTGAGAGACGGGACAACAACGAATGGATACTACTCTATTGCCGGACCGAAAGGGGAATCTATTCATGTCTATTGCGACTTCACTTCAGAACCAGGCTCAGCATGGACCCTGGCTGTTTCATGGGCTTTTAAAAACAGCAACATGGCTGCCTTCAGAAGCACACCCTTCTCTGTGGATATGCCAGTTAACGAAAGAACGCCAAATTGGGTGGCTTACAGGCTCTCAAAAGCTCAAATGCTTTCTATCAAGGTCCATTCAACGCACTGGAGGGCTACATGCAGTTATAATAGATTGAGTAATAGCGTCGACTTCACCGATTACGTTAGAGCCAACTTACAGGCCATTGATATCACGTCCTATCTTGGGCATGGAATATGCAAGAAAGTTGAATACATCAACATTCGTGGTCATGCAGCCTATCAGAAGACAGCTAGTTTTTGGCAAGTGCTGAATACATATATTATACACATTGACAGTTCCATTTCGGGCGATACTTGTGAGTTTGGAGCAAAGCTAGGAGCAGCTACGAGTGAAGACAATTTTGGGTATTATTATTCAACAAACAAGAACTTCAAATGCACTGCAAATCCAGAATCAACCACCCAGTACTGGTTTGGTAGCTACGTATAAAGCAATGACTTCGATCTTTGATTTTCAGATAAACCTAGCTTCCGTTTTTGTTTATATGACATAATAATTGAATCAAAAGAAATATTCTGATTACTTTTTATCAAGGTTGATCATGGGGTTTTGCAAGAAGTCGACCTGCAAAGCTCTTGGGTGTTTCGTTTAATAGAATGAGCATTGATCTTCCCACTAAGTAGCCGTATATAATTATCATTTTGATAATATCAAATTTTTATGTTAATTTTTTATTATATTAGATCATACCTGAATGCGATACTATTTCATTCCAAGTTGATTCAAATGTTGGTATTCTGGTGTGAACCAATGCTTTGTATGCACTTCCTCGCCTTTGTAGCTGTCTGTCTTTTTGATTGATGGCTAATGTCTATTACGTTGTTTGAATTGTCATTATTTCATTATAAAGTCTAGTTGTTTATGAGCAAATTGGAACTTGATCAGCTGAGAAATTTTCTGGATATTTCACAAAAATAAATTTTCGCAAATTTTGTTTTCCAGGAAGTTTCGCGTATCAATCAACGCAAAAGCAAAAGTTTCTTCTCGTGAAAATTTCTTTCCGCGAAAGTTTCTTCCTTGAAAGTAGCAAGCAACAGACAAAGGCCTTCCCCGGCTTCCCTTCAAGTTCTTCTGTTCTCTGAAACCCTCTGAAAGGTGCATACTTAAAAGTGATATTGAAGTTTTTCTGTTTACTAGTTGTTAAATGAACAACGTGTCTCGAATAATAAAGTCTGGTACAGACTAAGGAATCTGTATCATTTTAAGTTCTCTCAATGATGTTTTAGTGTGAATAAGTTTGTTGGTCACTAGATTTCAAATTATAGCCAAGATACTAACCTAGACAAATGAAAAGATTACACATAAAGGAAAAGAGCATGCAGGCTGAATTTTTTATTATTTTCTTCGCTCAAATTCAGAATATTATATATATATTAGCTTTGCTTGAAAATATTGCAAAAAGTATTAGACTAGGATTGTTATTTTGAACTGTTATTAGAGTTTCTTAGAGTTACAAATAGAACCATTGTTTTGCTGTTATTGTGGAGAGTTTGGCTGCATAAATAGAATCCTTGATTTACATAGAGAACCAGAACCGTCAATAATTGTTTGGACTGAGCATATTTTAGCCTTTTCTAGCATTAGTTGGTGTGGCTCAAAAAGTTTATCTGCCACACCCAGAACCAAGACCTTTTGGTTTGCTAGCCACCCTGAAACTATGACGCTGAACCAAACTGAAATATAGCAGAATTAAATGCTGAACAGTAAACAATTAAAACTTTACATTTGAACAGTTACATAGATATTTTTCTTCGTTTTGAAATTATCTGCAATCTCAGAATTCCCGAGAATAAATATTCGCGAGTTTTATTAATGATAATTATAATCGTTTAAGGACAATACCTGTATTTATTGCCACACCCATTTTGTCGGCAAACCCTCGAGTGAGCCCCAACCCAAAAATTCATTTAGCAATTAAGCCCCCTTGAGCTTTATTCGAGGATTTACGGTTTATGCGATAGAAGGACAGAGAAGTAGATTGTAAAAATGAATTTTGGGGTCAGTATGCAGCAGCAAACTTACACCTTGTCGGGCACAATGTTCGGAAACTTGACGTTTCAGGGACACTTTTTCTAACTCGTTGAAATAAAGATTGTTTTGGTGAATATTCAAAAGAATGGAATTTTCAGACATTTTGCTCAGTGCACATGGCCGGGTGAAACGTGGAGGTGGAGGGGCCAAAAAAAATTTGAAAGCGGAGGGGCCAAAATATAAACGCTTTTAAAGGGCTTAGTTTGCCCTTTAGCGGAGGGGCCAAAATATGGCCGCCACCATGGTTGGCGGCAAGAAAAATTTAACACTGATATAGAGAATGGTACTTGACAAGTAATGGATCTTGAGAACCACTTGATCAAACCAACCTATTCGAAATATTCTCGTGAAATTTCTAACACAAACTGCTCATTTCCCAGGTCTCGACACTTGCCAAATTTCCTGGCCTTCCCATTTCGTCCCATGTGATTAGTTATGTAATTTTCGTCACCTGCTAACATAACAAACAGTGTAATTCTGACATAGGACGGTTCTAAGCATCTAGCACTTTATGGCCTACCGGTAAGCAGTAATTTTCATTTCTATCTTAGCATACCAATCCATGTCTGTTCAGTCTGTATAATAGAAATCTGCCAGTGTTTGTGGAAGGGAAGCTGGGTATTTCCCAAAATGTACTTGTTGTGAGTAATTTTCAGCTTAAAAAATATTCACAGTTTCGTAACGTCAAACCTATAAAACTTTCTCGACAATTACCAACTCCCCCTCCCCTCTCCCAAAAAACCTGTCGTTGTCCTTTGTTGCTTAGCCTTGGTGAACGAGGAGGGTCAACTTAAAGGACAAGTGACACACTTTTCACCCTATCTTTTTTTCATTAACTTATAGATCATGATTTAGAAGTAAGTTTTTCCTGGTTTAGAACAAAAAATTCTAATCAGGGGGCGCAGGGGGCGCGATTTTGCTTTTTATCACGTGACCCTATGACGTACATTGTGATAACTCGGAATTTTCCTGTCATTGATAGAGAGTTTACGAAACACGACGCGACAGGTCCAGACGAACTGAATTTGTCTAGAAGCGTGTTGTAAACGTTATTATTGCACTGTATACCAGTAGCAGCAATAACAAATTATCACAATCTACGTCATAGTGTCACGTGATTCGTTTCCCGCCATAATTTGAAAAGGGTTTTTAAGTAAGAAAATGAAATCAGAAAGGAAAAATATTTCAACAACACTCTCATACAGCATTTTACTTTAAGTTAAGAGAAAAAAAAAATTTGGCGCCAAAAGCGTGTCACTTGTCCTTTAAAAGGTCACATTTTTTATTATAGCAGTAACAACAACAACAGCCACAACCACAACAACATAAGCAGCAAGACCAAATTATGAAATTCTCTAGTTTTTAACGAAGAAAGTGAACCAAGGTAAGAACTAAGTGGCATATTTTCGTAATTTTCGGAATTAAGGTTTTGGTGATGAACTAAACCGCAGTAGATTTGTAGGAATTAAATGTTGCGTTTTTGTGATGAACTTAAATTCATTCGGAATTATAAGGAATGTCACCGAAGTTTTCAACCATGGCCTAAATATGGGATGTTATGCAATCCACGCTGCTGCATCATATCACTAGATATTCTATTCAGTAAATCAGTCAATGAATTAATTTAATGCATCAATCAAAGGTTTCATTTTTATCATTTTTTAATATTTATTACGAAATCCACTTAGGGTTAAAACATCAAATAAAGCATATTGGAATCGGAGGCAGCCCTGAGATGGCAACCTTTATTGGCCTATTAATATGGCCATATTTTTGCTAACGTACAGTTTTTTTACCAATATTCTGATATATTTAACTCTTAAGGAGTGTAAGATTAAAAACATAGATATGTGTTAAAATATTTGCCCTTTTAAGCCATGACATATGGCTATTTTTTTACAACAATAAGGAGTTGCCTCTGACACCATAACCCTAATCTACTCTGGCAGTTATTCCAAACTAAAAATAATAACAAACAGAAAATTAATTGTAGCAATGTATAAACAATGTTTCCAGGACAATGAATGGTAGCACCGTGATCAAAGCCAGGCCTGGCCATTAGAGGTAAGCGAAAGCCTCCACATGCCCCTCACAACCTGAGGCGAGCTCTGAATTGCATTCCTAACAAAACTTGAAGGAAAGATTGCTCCCCTAAAATTTCCATTCATTTGCCCTTTTCATATTCACAGAAGCCTGAAAAATTGCAAGGGTTAATTGGTTTATTTTTTACAGTTATTTCTCCTGATATTGCATATTGGCAATTATTTTTTCCCTGTCTGGCAGTTTTTGTTATGATAGTCACAAACTTCAATCTATTTGGAAAAATATAGTGAAGTGAAAGGTACTTTCGCAGAACTTAGAATCTTTCAATCTTATGAAAACAGGCATATTCTTGATAAGAACTTCCAAGAAATCGGTAAGAATTGATTTGGGGATTAGAAACAGATCGTTCCAGCATAAGAAACAAAACTCTCCCTCAAAGAGAACAGCTTACATGGTCTTGCAGATCAAAAATGGCAACTAAGACATGCAATTCCACTGTCAAGTGGCATTTAGTGGAAACCCAGATTATGTGAAAACTATAATGGTGACATGTTTCAGATTATTGGTAGAGCCTATTCGTCATTCCATAAACATTGAAAAGGCAGTATTGTCTAGACAGAAGGAGTTCGTTTTCACCTTCAGACTCCATTGGTAACATTCTCAATAAGCAAGCAGCACTATTTGCGCAACCTCAACAGTCATGTGTTCCCGTTTCTGATTGGCCTATTTTTTCTACAACTGGGTTTATATATTTCCTAGCGTAGAGTTTTGATCTATGTTCTGATGTTTTATACTCTGAGTGTCAGAGGAAAAGCTTAAGTTTGTTTCAAAATGTGTTTTTCAAAGCCATTCATAAATTCTATACAACAAAAAGACTGTTTGGTAAGAGAGTTGTTATTTTTGTCAGGCCTTTTTCGCAAGAAATAACCCATGAGATTGCATAATTTCTCTTGCGCGAGCAATCGCTCTGGTAGTGATAGCAATGATCTTATAAAGTACCTTTTTGTTTGAGGTAACATCAAATGAGAGCAAACTGTTATGATCACCTTTAATGCACTCCAAAAAAGAATAAATACTCAATACAAATGTGCCTCGTTTATAAATTTCATGTATTTCATGAAGGTCATATAGACGTTATTTCCGGATGATCCCAAAATGTTGTTAAAAATCTGCCATAGATTCCACGCAAAATATTTGTTTTTCTGGTCATTTTCTCCGCGAATATTCCACCATTCAAACTTCTGAGTTCTGATAACAAGAAAAAACAAAGGATACAAGGTTTCTTCGAAAGCCTTTGCTTCAGATTCCGCATTCGATTCGTTATCTGCAAATTTCAAAATTATTGTTCTGGCTTTCCCCGCCCAGAAAAAATACTTTACAGTCTGGCTGCCCAGAAAATGTCCTAAATGCTATTGTAGTTCAAATACTAGTACCTAAAGTATTCCTAAGCATTCCCTGTGGAATTGATTTTCAAATGCATTTTTTCGTTGAGATGTGGTTTACTCAGCTTTCTTATATTTCTGTGTTTTGATATACCATCTTTGTGTTGTCTATGTCACTTGCTTGGGTCACAAAAGATGACTAGAATTGTGTTTATTGAAAAGACATTTATTCCTCACAATTTACTGTTTTGCGCAAGCGATCAAATGCTTGGGTTTGCACGAGTGCTGACGTGATCACAAGGGATTGCTTGTGTCAAATGAAAAGGCCTGTTTTTTGTGTGCAAGCTTTGCACAAAACTAGAAGAGTCTGTTCAAGCAAAGAGGGGGGCCTGGTCCACAGTTAAAGCATATATAAATTGAAGTAAAACAGTATACTCCTTGAATTCAAGACTATGTAAAGGCAATCAACAGATACTAAAGGGGCTAAATCCATCTGGCGGACCTATGTGTACTTTTATATATATCTGGTCAGGGGCGGATGCAGAAAAAAATCTGACATTCGCAAATTTTCGACCACGCCTATATGACCACGCCCAAAAAAATCAGTCAAATGTTACTATAGTCTCAGAATCGAAGTTTTCCACTTAAAGATGTATTTTTCCTTATATTAAGTTTTAGGATTAGGAAACTAACAACATATTTTTTAAACAGCATAGACTAAATAAAAATGTTGAGGCTCAAAGGTTGAGAAATTTAAGGATAAATATTAAGAATAACAGCCAGGTCTGGATTTCATTGACAATTTGGCATTTTACTTATTGAGTAAACAAGAAAAGAGATCTCTGGAAAAATTTTGAGAAACACTCATCAAGCTTTTGTTGTGTTGGCATGTTTTGTTTTCTACATGGCTTTTGTGATGGAAAAACAGCAGCAAAGATTTTAAATGTCCTCTTAATGATGATTTAATGGCAAGTCTAGGCACAGAATCACAAATTGTCAAGAACAAAGAGGATGAGCTAAAATAAGGGTATATTAGGTGTGTGTATCACCCCTTCTCAGGGAGAAAAACTCATGAAAAACATTTTATGTCACTCACTTAAAAAACAGCCATTTAAAGAAAGGAATCTTAGTTCTATTTATACAATGATATTATTTAACAATCAAATACTGTGTTTAGTGTAGAAATTTTCAATGCAATATCCACCCAAATGTTTGACTTCAACACCAAATACCTTAGGGGCTCAGAGCTTTTCTGTTATTTATTTTGTGCATTCACCTTTCTATCTAAACTGCCGTGTGATGTGCCTTAAACAGGGCCAAAAATACAAGTTAGGTCAATACATATAATACAATTTTAGTATTTTCAGGTGTTGGTAAAACAGCAAATGTAACAGAATTTAAAACAATTCATTGTCTTTCCATAACAAGTACATCATAAATATATTATATACAAATTTAAAATGTACATCAAACAAAGTCAGTAATGGCAAAGAAATAAGGCAAACATGGTAACTTTTACTACATGGATTTATATAGGATATTTACTTGGCAGAACCAACTTGCTGTGAATTTCTTATTAATAATGTAGTATTTCCCCCATTAGGATCATTCCATTGATTGCACTTATTTACTACCCATATTTACATTTACTTACACACACAATTACATAGAAAAGAAAACTGTCAGTTACTTGCAAATTCATAAACAAAAATTAATGAATCTTAAGGGTATTTCAGAACCAAAAGTTTCAAATGGTATACTCTTATAGTGTGGAAACCACAAATAATTTTACTAGTTTTAGAGGTTAAACTCGTGAAAAGGGTTACCATATTTATGGACCTTAAAAAGCATCACGTATTCTTCAAAATATTATTTGAGTCTGAATCTCTGTCTAAATAACGTCCTCCATCATGAAAATGAAAACATAGGCAAAGTTTTGGTTCAACAATTTTAGGTCCCACTGAACTGTCCTCGCATATTGCCATCTATCAAATTCCATCCATCAACCAAAATCTTCGTCAAACTTTGAACATCTTCATAAGAAATCCGCTGATTCAAATTAGAAATCGTCTTATAATTGACTCCTTTCACTCACTCTGAAGTACAATTGCTGCTCTTCTGCAAGCAAATGTCTCCACAGCTTTCCAACAACAATCATGGCCGTTGATCTGGAAGCGAGGTTTCAATCTGCTCACTTTCCAAGGTTCTCTCCCTCAATTGGCTACCGAACACAGTTCGCATCTACGTTCGCCACATTCGCAAAAAAATTTCCCATATACATTTCCTATTGGTTTTCAGATGGCTAAATAACATAGCTGGACTGACATTCGCACAAATTTTTGGCATACATTTTTCAGTACTACTTTGTTTGCGCACGCATGCCTAATATATTATAATTCCATTCGACATTCGCATCAAACCTTATTGGTGCTCTGTGAATTTATGCGTAAAAGGGGGAGCCCTCTTTCGAATATATCATCTCTAAATCACGAAAACGAGGGAATAAAACCTAAAAAGTAAACAACAAGGTGACATCATAGCAACTAGGGCAGGAAACAAAACTTTTATTTCTTGTATTCTATGGACCTTTTTTTTATTATCTGGCCATTTCTAGTACAATATTCACAATGCTAAAATGTATTAACAGACAATTACAAAAAGACATGTGGAAATCTGACATTCGCCAGTGCGAATGTTGCGAATGTCTGGATCCGCCCCTGTATCTGGTGGTACATTCCAAAATCATTTTGATGGCTGTTAAGTTGTATGTTTTGCTATCATAAAGTATTGTATCACATAGATGTTCATCAGTTAAGATTATCATATAAGTATAATTATTAACAATGTTAGAAAGTTCTTCAAACAGGATTTCCCTATGGTACAAACATGATTTTGACAATGCAGGAAGAAATGTGTGATTGATTCAACTTTTGCAAGTTGTTGCATCTGCACACTGGGCTATGGCAGCAAAGTTGTGTTATTGTCTATGCTCACTAAACCTAATGTGATGACCTAGTATGAGTGCAGAAACACAACCATAGGTGATTCCATGCATGGGATTTTTTAGAAGGTCTTAAAATAGAAGTTATTGATTTTTTAAACTGTGATATTGTCTTTGATTTCTTATTTCAGAATCTAAACCATTCCATATTTTAATGCAGTATGGAATGAAAAGAAGCTTTTAGAGTATCTTGTTGTATTGTGGTAACACAAAAAACTCTTTGTTGCAGCAAGTTATATCACTGTATATTATTTTTGGCTAGAATCCTTAGGGATATCTAAATTCTGACCACCAAGAGCTGTAAATCATCAATTTTTGACAAAACTGAGTGTTGTAAAAATGTTGTTACCCAACTAGATAAAAGCATGCTACTAGATAGCTCTTGGGAGCTTTTGCATGTCATACAGTCAAACAGCTTCCTCCATAGTACTAACTCCTGTTATGCTCAAATTTTTAAGTTGTCTCTTTTCATCATTTTAATTAAAACTTAACATCAAACATGTTCTTGAGGTATTGCAACTGATGCTGTGAATTTAAAAGACTCAAGAGAAAAATCGTTCATTTACTTGCTATTTATTGGATCCTATGTTTTCTCAACTTTGATCCAGTTTTTTTCATTTTAATGAGTTGCCGGCTACAAGATTATTAATTTGTCGCTCTTTATCCTCTATTCACTATTTCTCTTTCAGACTCAAAGATGACTTCTGCATCATTACTTAGATCAAACTTCTTAGGAGTTTCAAGTCGCCATTCTAATACATTCAAAACTCTCTTGGCATTTTCAATGAACACGCGTCAAAGTTTTAACTGCCTATCATATCAAAATTTAAGAACACTTTCAAGCATTAGCCCACAACATATTGTGTTTAAACGATGTCTTAATAGTGGCTACCAACAAAGAGATTTATCAACCATGGTAACTCACTTTTGTTCATTCCTTTTTTCTTGCAGTTTTCAATTATTATTATTGTAGTAGACCAAATAGCAGCACGTTTTTAGCAAGGTTTTAGAAACATTACCAATTGCTCCCTTTGCCAATGTTTGAGCATACACAGTGCCTGGAAGGTCAAAAGTAATTGTGCTAAGTCAGGCGTTTTTCTATTATATTTCATATACTTTTAAAGTATCTTGAGTTGAATGCATTCCCTTTTTATATCACAGAATGAAGGTAGTGGCTCAACTATTTCTGCACCTGTAACACTCAAGGAGAAAATATATAGTTTATTTCAACGTATTGGGTGGATTTTCACCAGGAGTTCGGTAAGAGTAGAATTAGTACCATTTTATTAACTTTTTTGGCATAAAGTTGCATTATAAATGATAGTAAACGTCTTTACTAGCAATTTCATGAAGTTGGTTCCTTTAGAGCAACAAATTGTTCACTTTTCTACTGAAAAATCATTGCTACTTCAACCTTCTGCTCCTCTTCCAGTTTTTTCATATCTGATATTATTAAGATATCTAAAAGAAGCTATTTTTACTTATTGATTTCCTCAGTTTTTTATTCATTTACCTTCAGCTCTTTTATGTTTCTAAAAGACATTGGCCTATGGCTGTTAGCGTGTCATCTCTCTCTCTCTCTCTCTCTCTCTCTCCAGATTTTGCACTTTAGAGCAAGACAGATCTATGGATGCTGTACAGATGGAGTTAATTACAAAGAATTTTTCAAAGGTGCCTGAAGCTCAACTTCATTTTAAACTAACACAGTTTTAAACTAGCTTGAATTCCATTGCTAGCTGCAAACGATGTTAATTGCAGTCTACCTCAATATGATGCAAACTCTTTAAAACAGTTTTTGTTTTGTTTTCAGTTTGCAACATGCCTGATACATTTCAGTCATGGTTCCTTGTCATACATTTACATATTTGGTAAGATCAAATTTATTTCAAGAATGAATATATTGAGCAATAAGAATGTTGTTTTGGTGTTTGCTTATGAAAACGTAGCTATCCGTTTTCCTATCTGTTTTTGCCTCGCGTTCACACTGCTTTGCTATGAGAAAGGAGACATTTGGGAGCGCAATTGAGTAAGGATACTTTTAAATACGTTATGTATTGAATACGCTCTGTTTTTAGTGACATTTGAATAATCTATCAAAAGCACCAGTTTTCAAACATTTTAAAATATCAAATTCATATTAACTTTGCGGACTTTGATAGCAACTGCCACAGTTTTAAATTGAGGCCTTCCTTTAAATGAGGCTACCAACAACGTTTTTGTTGGAGCAATGTGAACACTTTCCGCATTCACAGCGTATTCATTTGAAAGCGGATCACTGTGAAATGACATCGTTTTGCCAAGGAAAACGGAGAGAAACGAATACGAAGGAGTGTAAACGTAGCCTTGGTGTACTAAAAACTGTCTTTTGGCGCTAAGTAAGAACAAACAAGAAATAAAGAGATTTTGGTATTTAAATCAATTTTCAGTGGATAATGAATGCATTATGACATTAGTTGTTCTTCTATAAATGTTTTAGGATGTGCTATGTCAGACTGAATTCACTTGATGATGATGGTAAAACCGTCAATCAGAAAATGGCTGAGCTAATGTGGGAAGACATTCGAGAACGAATTAATCTCTTAGGGGTATGATCAATGTTCTGTTGCTTCATGCTTGCTTTTTCTTTGTGCAACTTGTTGACAGAAATGGCAAGAAAAGCTTAGATTTAGTCAAAGGCTTATCGCTATGTATTCCTATTAATAGAAACGTGCTTGCTAGTATTAGTATGCAATTTTTATTTTGTTGAAAACAAGCCAACAGTGCTGATTTGCTAAAGTATCGATTATATGGTTGGTGATTGAAGCTGTTGTGATGATGTTGTTGTGGTTGTATACTTATTGTTGTATGTTGTTTTTGTGATTTAATCACTTGTATGTATGATTAAAAGGTATCCAATTTAGCAAAATTGCTAAAAATTATGCACTAATGCACAGAATACGCAATAGACAATTTTTCTAGCGTTTCAAGGCTTTTGCCTTCCGGAATGGATCCCACTTTGTGGAAATATTTTTGTAATATGACAGAGTTGTTTTAAATCTATCGTGGTTTCTTGTCAGGGGCACCGGAGCAAGAGGTGCTTCCTCCTTGCCCTCACAAAATGTAGCAGTCGTCTTTTTTTTGGTGTTGTTTTACCCATTCTCTAAACCTTGAGCTCTTCCAGCGTCTGTTTCTTGTATTTGTAAATTCCCAGATACTAATTGCGTTAGATAAAGCATGATGATACATTGCATCTTTCAGTAGAGTTTTCGTTTTAACTTGGGTGTGCTATCCTGTGAAGAAGAGCGGAAATTGTCTGTTATGGCTCAAACTGTTCGCTTTCTAGTTCATTCCAAGCAAAATGAAATTCTCAACTAGAAATGTAGACAGAAGGAGTTCGTTTTCTCTCTTGGAGTCCAGTGGTAATTTTTCTTTAGGTACGCGGCACTGATTGGTCAACTATGCCGGTCTTATGCTTGCGTTTTTCTGATTGGCCTATTTCGATCCACAACTGGGTATATATTTTCATTGTGTTCTTTCGGACCCTTATTCTGACGTTTTATGCTCTGAGGAGTGTCAGACGGAAAGCTTTTAGTTAAAATGTTGTAAAATGCTTGCTTTTTTCAAAGCCATTCACAACTAGAATTGGTCTCACTTAGATCGAAGACACGAAAGCAAAGAAAGAAAGTTTCAAGGAGCTAGCAGAGCAGTTCTATGGATTAACAATTGTGTATAATAAGGTTTGTTATCATTGTTTTGATATATAATTTATATGACAGATGAAATGAATATCAATATCTTATTAAAGATTCACGTTGTATCGACCTCTGGCATTTCTAAACTTTTGTATTGACAAATTATGCTCCTGAAGATTTAAGGAAGTTGCTGTTACGATTAGAGACCACTACTCCCAGAGATGAGGACGCTGTATCGACGATGTTCCTGTTGTAACAACAGAAGAACACGCAGCAGGATTCTATCAACACACCTATAATCATTAATCAATATATATTTTCACAATCGAGAAAGGTAAATGCAGATCACTCACAGGGCCTCGAGCACATTTTATCTTATTGTCTAAACATTGAACAAGATGAATACCATCTTCAGTCGATTCTCAAGGCCAATCAGCATGCTGAATGCATAGTAGACTGAAAAAACCTTTAAGCTGACGTAAACAAATTGAAGCCATCGTAATACCTCTGTCTCTCACATGAAATCCATTCAGTATTTTATATCACAATAACGCTGAGTTTTGAGTTATGTAGACTCAAAACACAATCATCTTTAGATAGAAAATGCTAGGTATTATACAAAGGGACTGCTGAGCTACATGCACTGGGGATTTCAGAACGCTTTCTTTCATAAAGAACAAGAAACTTAGAATTGCACTGGGGAACATGTGTCGAATAATTGGCAGAATCCGATCATAGATCCAACTAGGAGTTTAAGAATCGATCTTATAAAACTGCCGTTGTAAACAGGAGTTTGTTTCACCCTTGAACTCCATTGGTAGCATTTCTATAGCCAAGTGGCACTAATGACGCAGCCTAAAAATTTCAGGTTCCTGACTGACTGATTTTCATCCCGCAACTGGGTATAAGTATTTTCTAGCATATGGGTATATGACTTTTTGACCAACGCTCTAACGTTTTATGTGTTTAAGAGCCAATTTAAAATTTTAAAGCCTTTTTTAAAGCCAATTTAAAATTTTGTACCACCAAAAAGGGCTTTTAAGGATCGACAATTTGTAAACGAGTATCGACGATATTACATATCCACATCACGGCCCCTTGGCCAATGGCCGGAGGATGGTTGTAGAAATAAAGAGAAATTGAGGAAGGTGGCCAAAAATTTGGAAACTTGAGGAAGTTGAAGATTTTTTATAGCCTTTTGATTTTCAAAATATAGCCATGAAAAATTGAAAGAAAATCAGAAAGAAATTCTAAAACCTCCTATCTTTTAATATGAATATGTTTGCAGAACTACTTTGCACTGTAAATATTAGGCATTACCTCTTTATGGTTTAATTATTTGAATTAAACAATTTTTTTATTAATCGAAATAATCATTTTGCTTAACATCGGTTTCTAAAAATATTTTTAATTTGAAACAAGCTACAAATTTATAGAAGAGTATTGAAAAAACAAAGTTACCAGGAGAGAAGATCATAGTTGTGTTCCCAAGCATCTGACCACGCCCATTTCAAACCCATTAGAATAAGGAAGGTTTTACAGTAAGATTTTGTTGGCCGGGGGAAGGTTAACAACTTTTCTGGACACTGTACATATCCTTGCTGGTCTACCATCTACAATAATCAAATTGGCGAAGTATACTTCGAGGAAGATATAAACCGCCATGCACATGGGATACGTACCTACTCTAACATTGCAAAAGGTTCTTAACATGACGAGACCGTTTCTTCTAATAACATCCACATTTCATCAAAGTACATGAAATGTTCAAACTAACCCAATTCTTCCTAAACCCGATAGAAGTGTGACTCATTTCAAACTTAAAAGAGGAAGCACACATGTAGTGTTAGTATTTTATATGTTATTTTAGTAATCGATCACGTCTTTTGTAGGCATTTATGTCTGAGAACGAAAAAGATTTCGCAGACGCAATATGGAGGTTAGTTCGTTTAGTTCGTTAGCACATTTTTATCCAGCAGCATGTAGGTATATTAGGCCCGAGTTACACGACGTCGGATTGGTTTTCGGTTCGGATTGCCCACCCCAATCCGAAGCAGTTGCACTTCGCTTTTCCAAGTGATTACACGACTTCGGATTGACTTTTGCTTCGCTGTTACACGATGTCGGATTGCTTCGTTTCAATGTATGGACGTAGTTCATAACACAACAAATTGAAACTATTTCTGGACATACGAAAGTTAAGTCGCCACTCTCCATCATCTTCTTTAAGCCCGTTCTTTAGGTTTGACCACCAGCCGTTGCAGCGACCGGGCTTAAGCCAGAAGCGACGCTGGGCCTGGATTTTTCTCCTTTTCCTGATGCGATAGCTACAAGCAGCTATTTGTTTCATTAACAATTTTCTTCGTGCCAGATAGTTGTGAGTAATGAACTCAAATAACATGCTGTTCTGCTGCAATAAAGTGGAAAAACCCGTAAACATGCCAAGAAACATTTTGATTAACAATTTGATGTCAGCCATGTTTATGCTGGGTATTTTCTTCTTCAAAAAGCGCGCACATTTTGCACATAACAGAGGCAACGTGATCTGCAACGAGGTTTCGGGGTGAAAATCACTTCGGATCCAGTTTTTACACGAGAAGGAATGCGAAGCGAAGTACTTCGGATTGATTTTCACTTCACCTCCAGAGCGGAGTGACTTTCACTCCGGTCACGCTCACCGAAGTACTTCGGATTGCCTCAGCGTCGTGTAACTGAAACCCCTATCCGAAGTGAAAAGCAATCCGAAGTAAACCCAATCCGACGTCGTGTAACTCGGGCCTAAATTTTTCGAAAAACATCTCTACGGCCCTGTTTCTGTTTTCTTAATTACCTCTGCAACATAGGTTATGCCTTATTTTGTTTTCTTGGTAATCATATATAGAAATGTGCCCAGCATTTATGCGTATTTCATATTTCTGTTCTTCCGTGCTTACATGTAACATGTGTTAAAGGCGGTGTGTCTATTCACATTGGAGTTGCATGCACTCTGACTAGACCAGATGATGATATTTTGGCATTAACTCAGCTACTCTTAAATTTCAATGGTTAAGACAAAGCTTCTTAAACTTTGTTTGGTTTAGGCCAAGCAATATCCCTTTCGAGGCAAGCTTCTTGTACGGACAGGCTGTTTTCAACAGAGCATTCCGTATCTCTACCCTGGTCAAAGATATGTTGGATATGCTTCATCTAGCAATTTCCACTTCTAGAAGTCTTCAAGATACGCTAAATAATGTTGGTTATCGGGGTCATTTTATTCTTGGATTTTTGTTAACCTGGTTTTGAATGTCTATTCTGTAAAATCCCATTTATACGTAAGTGTGTATTCACAAATGTCATGTCTCTAGTATTCTAATCGTTTTTAAATTCAACGGGTCGCTGGTATGATTTATCGAGATCAAATGCCACTAATCTTAGGCTTTTGTATGTACTTTTATTTTAAAGTAGGTTTTGTAAAAGCCAGTACTTTGAATTTGTGTTGTTGTATGCACAGTTGTTCATAACTGTCTTTAAAAGAGACTTTTCTTTTTGCTCTTTTCACTGTGGCTGAAACAATTTTTTTCTAATTTTCAGAAATCTTTTTCACGACAAGGAAAAAACAAGTCGGAAAAGCTTGGAAATAATATTACAATATATCGACAAGCAGGTATTGATGATTCTTATTTTGCAACGGTCAAATGAATTTTTAAGCAGACTCATTCATAAAAAGTACAATTGACATAGATTCAGTTTCGTTTCAAAACCGAGTTTTGTATAATTGCCCTTAGCGATATCTCATCAGCAATACCGATGTTATTATTAAGTGACTTTTATAAACTAGAATATCGAACGATTTTAGTTCTCTCTTGTTAAGACATTCGAAGTTTTTTAACGTGTGGCGGATATCAGTAATAGCTTGTTTTATAAACATTCCTGATCTTTTGTTAAAGAAAGTTTATTTTCTAACAAGTGTGGTGAAGTCGGAAAAAAAATGACAACAAATAACGAATATCTTTAACCAATAAATCCAACCAATTCATTTCCAAATTTATCATAAAACGAATATCTAAAATCTCTCTCTAAAATTGTAAATGAATAAATCCGATTTGAGCAATTTAAATATTAAGATGAAGTCATAAGTGAACTGATATTTCGCTCCGGAATACTAGGCTTCATCGGAGGCAAAAGTAATAGTTTACTTATCATTTTATTTTGATGTTTTAGTTGTTCAATTTGGATATATTTACATTATATTGGATTGCCTTTCGTGGTTTTGCGGTGTTCCTATCTATTTTTCGCAAGATTCACAGAATCCGACCGACGGCCTAATCTAGCGTCTTTTTCTTCTGGCATACATACTTACATTGCTTAATTTTGATCCCTATATGGATACAAATTTTATTCACATGATAGCTATCATTCAGTCCAATGTTTTATACGAACAACTTTTTAACCTAACATCTAGGATACATAACCCTAACATTACCTATTTTAAGCAAGAGGCTAGTTCTTATAAAATATCGTACGACAGTTCTTATAAAATAAGACATTTGCTCTTAAGACATATCTCCTTTATAAGAACAAAACTTGAACAGCTGATGTCAAATATCTGATTTTACTATGTATAGGACGATGAAGGCAGCCAAAAGTTTCAACATTTCCCTGACATCCTTAACTTCTATCATCATTACATTATACTCCTTCTTTATGTAACAGCTCATTACACACCTTCTTGCACCTGCCAGTTCTAGTAAAAGGTTTGTTTATCTTTTGCCAAGGGAAAGCATCTCTTTATTCATAAATTGCATAAACTTTCACTGCCTACCAAGAGAATCTCATTATGTTTCTTCGTCTTTTTCCGTAGTTGACAATGCTGGACGGCATGAAGAAAGAGGAATTACTTGGAGTTGGGAAAGTAGAATGGACTTCGCTCGAAGATATTTTAAATTCAAGAAGTGTAAATAATGTGTGATATCCAGATAAGATCCAAGTAGTTTGAGATTAGGTTCAGTATGATCCAGACAGTGTATATTACTTCTTAAATTGCTGTATCATTGCTCACTTCTATTCCGTGTCTCAAACAAATGCCTCCTTCTTATAAACGCCGAAAATATCAAAGCGACGATTCATTTGAAAAGGAAAGAAATAACAGAAAGAGGCATGCACAAAGAATGTCAGGTTTATTCTTCATTATTATGTGATCAGTGAGGTTTTCTGTTAATTTCTTCGTTCTTTTGTGCATATGACAGTTTAACGCGACTCAGGTTTTTTCTATTAATCTCTTCACTAGAAGTCAACTCATTTGAGAACTTCTGTGTATATTATTAAATGATGTAGGTATCACATACTTTCGCTACGTCGTGTTTGCGTATCCCGATAACTCGTTTTTCGTATCCCATTGTGGTATATTTACCTCATTTTTTGTTGGAATCATTATATTTCATAGTAAGCTCTATAAAACGTCTCTCCCCCCAACCCCAACCCCCCGATAGACGCTGCATCAGATTTCTATAAAAATTTATAGGGAGTCTGTTAGAGCAAGTAAAGTACTACTTGTTACAAAGCAAAGTTACATAAACATTTTGTTGAAAGTGTATGGATTCATTTCTACTTCACGAAAACTGAATCGCCTTAAAAAATGACTATTCGGAGTGAGACAAGCGTTTGTTGGGAATTTTTCTTTCTTTTCCTAATAATACTGACCTGAAATTTTATAACCTTGAATATAGAATGGCATTATTCAAACAATAAATTATGAGTTACTCGATTTCTCAAATTTGTAGCATGACATGGATTATTTCTATTGACATTTTATTGGAATGGACATTGGAATCGTTAAAACCACCTTACAAAATGTGTTCAAAAATATCCAGGGCTGTTCAGTTCCTGTCGAATGATATTTAATGGGGCTACAAAGTGTTCAGTAGGCTAGGCATTTAACTTCTTCATTGTCCTTCGGAATGTTGAGCTTTTTTCGTTGAAATCTGAGACACGTTTTGCACATTTTGAAACGGCTTTAGAATCATAATTTCTATATTTTCAGTTTCTTAAGTAAAAATAAACAGATTTGTTTCATGTCACTGAAATAGAAAAAGAGAAAAAGAGATCAACCTTGTCTTCTGGTTGCACCAAATTAAGAAAAGAGGTAAAAGAATAAATGAAAACTTGCAAGTTTTGTGCGAAATTGTTTCTTTGCTTCTAGCCATCCGCGCGCAAATATAAGTATAAAATGTAGCAAATAAGAAACACTGCAATACGCCGAGAATAAACAACAATAAATACACGTAAATCAATGAAGGCTAATATTTCGCCCCGGCATACGGGGCTTCATCAGAGCAAAAAAACATTAAAACCTTGTATAAAACCTTGCTGCGTATACTGCACACTGTGACCTCATTTGAAACGCTTAACACTATTGAACTTTGACAAATCGTACAAACTTGAGACAGCAAAATTCATATTTCAAATTAATGAGGATGCCAGTTACACTGCTCTTGGACATGAATGTCTAAAAACAAAAAAACTTCATCGTTACAATAGAAGACAGACTTCAGGCCTTGGTTTTTCCCTACAAGCGATATTGTGACGTTATTGTCTATTTTTAATACTTGTTAGTAGCCTCGTAAGGATGTATACAGTTAGTTGTTGATTTGATGTTTTCTCGAGAAGTATGCGTTTTATTTGCCTATGGTTACTTAACCCACGATAACTCGTAACCGTCACAAATGGTGGCCAGTGTGGGTCTCAAATAGAGAATATTTGATGTAATGGCTTTTTACGAAAGGCCAGATCTGGAGGCGGGTCGAATGTTTGAAGACGTTGCAGCAGCAGGGCAACAACAGCAGGGCCTAGTACCCCAGTTATTTGGAGGAAACTTCGAAGGAAATCCAATGCCTCAACAAGTAAGATATAGACCGCGTGTTGCACCAAGACGATCAGTCGTTGAAATAGAGAAATTTGCTGGTGAAGACCGTGAAAGTATTATCGAGTGGCTTGACAGCTGGAATCGAGCTACCGCTGCAAATGGCTGGACCCCTGATGAGGAACAGGTAATGCTTCCGCTTTATCTTTTGGGTCGAGCAAGTCAGTTTTATCGCAATTTGTCGCTTCAAATAAAGAATGACGCTAATCTTTTGAAGAGGGAAATTGAGGGTCATTTTAATTCACCTTCGCAAAGGCTACAATACAGAAATCTGGTGGGTGAAAGATACCAAAAACCTAACGAATCTGTGGCGGATTTTTATGAAGATATCTCTAAATTAGTTCAAAGGGGCTGGAGCACAAAATCTCCCGAATTCTTAAGAGAAAAGTCCCTCGAATATTTTGTCAAAGGTTTAAAGCCAACCATCAAAAAAATCTTTTGGGGAGAGGAGGTTGAAGATATTGATACGGCATATCAGAAAGCTCGCACGCGAGAACTTTACATAATTTCAAAAAAGGGAAAAGGTGAAGTTCGTGCCATCGATTCAAAAAATGCTTCGGAACCCCGCTCCACTAGCAACGAATTTTCAGAGCTGCTAGAAGGCATGAAAACAATAATGCAAGACCAAAAACGCATAATTGCTTTTCAGCTCAGAAACCTGCAAGCCTCCCCAGAATCCGGGCCCAAAATTACTGGTACTGGGGAAGAAAATTCTCAGCCCTCAAAATCTCATAAGAATAACATTCAGTGCTGGAACTGTGGAAAATGGGGACATTTTCAAAACAAATGCAGTCAGCCCCGGGTACCTAAGAATTCAGAGGCTAGTCACGATTGACTAGATACGGGAGCCAATTTAAAACAAACAGAAGCGAAAGTAATAAACATTAATTCCGATAGACGCTCAATCAAGCAGCAAGGTTACGTTGCTGGCTTTGTAAATAAAATTAGTACACTTTTGTTGATTGACACTGGAGCGGATATTTCATTGATGTCAAAATCAATATACGATGAAATTGCAGAAAAGCCTATTTTGATTTATGATAATGTTGATTTGTTTGCTGCTAATGGGACGCCTTTATCGAGTTTGGGTAAAGCAGAATTTTCTATTCAATTCAAGGATCGCGTTTTCAAACACAGTGTCGTTGTTATTGAAAATTTCTCGTATGATTTTATTCTCGGCAAAGACTTTCTTGTTGCTAACAAAGCTGCCATTGATTTTGGAATATCGTCATTAATTCTACCAGATCTTGTTGTTGAGTTTTCTTTGCCCAAACGAAAGTTTATCGTTTCTACTGTATCTGACGTTCAAATTTCAGCGAAGGCAACTGTAGCCATTCAAACTAAACTATTTGATAATATTGAAAATAGTGACTTATTCGTTGAAGGTGGGTTTGCCGAGGACAATAAACTGTTTATTGCGCGAGTTTTAACTAAAGTTAGGCCACATAATGACAAAGTAACGCTGCAAGTAACAAACTTAGCGGACTATCCTGTGTTTTTACCAAAAAGCACAGAAATTGCGGAAGTTGTCCCATTTATCGAAGAAAAAGAGCCTCGCATTGACGATGCTCAAACAGAGGTGGTGAACACTGATCCGAACGTTTCTAAGAATATTTTGTCAGAAGAAGACCTTAAAATTAATCATTTAAAACAAGAAGAAAAAGATCGCTTGCTTGCACTCCTTAGAGAACTTAAAATCGTTAAATGTCCTGATTTGGGACAGGTTGAAATAATAAAGCATAAAATCAACGTTGGTGACGCAACACCAATTAAGCAGCCACCGTACAGAGTTCCGTTGGCAAAACAGCGTCTGATTGATGAGGAAGTGGAGAAACTACTCGTAAAGGAAATAATTAGGCCGTCTTGTAGCCCCTGGTCGTCTCCAATCGTACTGGTTTCAAAACCTGATGGTTCCACTCGCTTTTGCATTGATTACAGAAAGGTGAACTCTGTCACAAAAAAGGACGCTTATCCCTTACCCCGTATAGATGACACGTTGAATGCACTAGGTGGGGCTAAATATTTTACAACTTTAGATCTACAAAGTGGTTATTGGCAGGTGGCGCTAGATAATGCATCTAAGGAAATTTCTGCGTTTTCAACCACTAAGGGGCATTGGGAATTTAACGTCATGCCCTTTGGCTTAACGAATGCCCCGGCAACTTTTCAACGATTGATGGACTTTGTATTGACAGGATTACATTGGAGCCATTGTCTAGTTTACTTAGATGACGTCATCATTTTCGGAAAGACATTTGATGAACATCTAGAGCGCTTGCAAGTGGTACTAAACAGATTAAATCAGGCGGGTTTAACCTTAAAGCCATCAAAATGTCAGTGGGCCAAATTGGAGGTTAGGTACTTGGGTCATCTTATCAGTGGTGATGGAATAAAGCCTGATCCAGGGAAAATAGCTGCTGTTGCAAAATTTCCTAAACCTAAAAACAAAACTGAAGTTCGCGCTTTTCTGGGGTTAGCCTCATATTATAGAAGATTTATCGAAAATTTTGCAAGTATTGCTAAACCTTTAACAGAGTTAACAAAAACTAAAGGAAATTTAGGCTTTGAATGGACCAGGAAAGCAGAAGAAGCGTTTGATCAACTAAAAGATCTCCTAACTTCGGCACCCATTCTAGGATGCCCGGATTATCACAGCCATTTCATTTTGCAAACCGACGCAAGTAACAGCGGAATAGGCGTCGTGCTCGCACAAAAACAGAATAACAAAGAGGTGGTTATCGCGTATGCAAGTCGCCAGTTGAGGCCAAGTGAAATGAAATATGCAACAATTCAAAAGGAATGCCTTGCTATCGTTTGGGGAATCAAACATTTTCATTACTATCTTTACGGCCAGCCAAGCTTTTCTGTTATAACCGACCATTGTCCTTTACAGTGGATCAAACGAATGCAAGCCAAAAATCAAATGATCCAGCGTTGGATTTGTGAGTTACAGGGGTACTCTTTTAATGTGCTTCATAGGTCGGGTAAATCGAACGGAAATGCTGATGCATTGTCCAGATGCCCCATCACGTCTTCTCTAGAGGACACAGAGTCTTGTATCAAAAGCTGGGACGTAGCAGTGTTAGATGCGGTGGACGTAAGTGGCCTGCAGGATGAGGAACAAGAGATGAAGGAGATAAAAGATTACTTGTCAAATGGAAGGTTACCAAATGGAATTGACGACGATCGTAGGAAAAAAATCGATTCGTTTAGTGCGAATTACTTTCTAGAAGACGATGTCCTCTATCACCGATGGACGCCAAAAATTTATGGTAATGTGTGTAGAACAAGGAAGCAATTGGTTGTACCCTCGAAAGAAAGAGGAAAAATCTTGATGCATTGTCATAATGAACAAGGCCACCCTGGATTTATGCGAACGTATTCAAAAATCAAGGAGAACTATTTTTGGATCACCATGAAAAAGGACATTGCAAGACACTGCAAAAATTGTAAAGGGTGTGCAAAGCGGAAATCTCCTAAAAACAGAAAAAGGGTACCTCTAAACCCAATCGAAAGTAATGCACCCCTTGAAATAGTGGGAATCGACTTTGTCGGTCCTTTACCTGTAACACAAAATGGGAACAAGTATGTCATGACGTTTCAGGACCACTTCACTCGATGGCCTGCCGCCTTTCCGTTGAAAAATGCTACGGAAATTGAAGTGGTTGAATGCATTCGCTGGTTTTCTAGAGATTTCGGATATCCAAGCAGAATTTTGTCAGATAGAGGATCGGCATTCCTATCTGATATCGTAAAAAGAGCGTGCAAACAGCTAAAGATCGGTCATGATAAAACTTCAGCCTACCATCCTCAGGCCAACGGGTTGTGCGAACGATTTCACGATACTTTGAAAACCTCGCTGTCATTAGTCATCGACAAGGGCAAAAACAACTGGGATTCTTTCGTACCAGACATGGTTGCTGCTTATCGTACCACACCGCATAGTGTGACAAAGGAAGCTCCCTGTTTCTTGATGTTCGGTCGACAATTCAGAGTTTCACCAAGCATTGAGTTTCAGGCGCCCACCCGTTTATATACTGACGATTTTTTAAACGAAAGAAACAATAGTTTGCGCCAAGCATACGCCATTGTTCGCAACCTAAACAGGAAAGAGAGGGAAAGGCATAAAGCTGCATACGATAAGAAATACAACGTTGAGCAAGCTGAATTCAAAATCGGTGATTCAGTCTATCTAAAGGCCGGCGAACGCAAGACAGGTCTAGACAGGAATCATTGGTTGGGGCCTTATCGTGTGACAGAAGTTGTTTCAAAAGAAAACGTCAAGCTAGATATGCCAGACTCTAACAGACACCCAGTTGTGAACGTAAATCGGCTTAAAAGGGACAAAGCAGACGACCCTGTTGAAATAAGTAAATCAATTCGAAAAATACTCGATAAAATGCGTACTCGTAATGAAAAGGGACGACTAGAAACTAAGTATTTCGTAGAACTTGCGAATGGAGAAACAATGTGGATCGCGGATGATCACGTTTCGTCGCATTTGTTGGAAGACTTCAAACGTTGAGAATTTTTCGCTTTATCACTATCACGATTGTTATGTTGAGCCAGGACTCCTTATTATACTCTTTTATGGATTTTATCCTGTTTTGCGTCACGACATCAGTAAAGCGTCGATTTTGTATAAACATTCCTGTGTCTATCTGTGACAATGAACAATCGAGGGAATTTTCAGAGCGAGCAGAGTTAAAAGTCTTGAAAAAGTCTAAGTTCGTGACCTGTTTCTTCGCACTGTTCAACGTCCATAGAATTTGATTTTTCGTTATTTTAACGCGTGTATATGACTCTTTGCTGGTTCAAAGTTTGAATTTTCTTTACTTGTTATTTTATTGGATGCAGTTGCATACCACAAGGGAATGAAGATTGAAGATCTTGATGAACACAAAAAAAAAACATTCGTGAACGTTTAACATTTCGTAGCGCACTCAACCTATAGATTGTTATTTCTTTTGTAGGAAATAAAATCTAGGGGGGAGGTGTGACGTTATTGTCTATTTTTAATACTTGTTAGTAGCCTCGTAAGGATGTATACAGTTAGTTGTTGATTTGATGTTTTCTCGAGAAGTATGCGTTTTATTTGCCTATGGTTACTTAACCCACGATAACTCGTAACCGTCACAATATCAACCAACTCTAAAAGACATTTTCTTACATTTGACGGTATTAAACTTAAAAAATCTTTGTCACCAGATTTGAAGACAGCCAGCAACTAGATATCTTTTAAAAATAAAATGAAACATTAACTTTTAGAAAGTCTGACCTACACGAACACGATGAAAATACTAGCACGTGCTGTAAACCTAATTTTCCCATTTTTCATCTTTACTGTAGTTTTTTTTATTTATTCATTTCCGTTGCATTTTTTATTCTAGTTTCATTTGCATTTCTATTATCTCATTATTACTGTTATTCAAACCAGAAAAATTGTTAAGGTATATCGTCAAATCACGTAAACTGGGCACAAGGCTTTGATAGCTCTATCTTGAGCTTTTTCCATGTGTCCGTCAGCTGATTTAGTTGTATACAAGGTTGTTTTTTCTTTAATGTTCTTATTGTAATTTGGGACATCATAGATTAATTTTGAACAACTATTTTAAATGATGTAACGTAACGTGTAGTTAATTAATTTGCTGAAGAAAATGTTTTGAGTGTTTGTATCAAAGTCATTGACGCGTCCTTGTTGCGGGGCTGCGGCTTTTAAATCCTGGTTGCCCTGTGTTCTTGCTATTAACAAGATGGCGTTTGTTTTGTTGCGTGGCCTAAAAACTGAATGGTTAAGGTTCTGCCTTATATTGTTGCTGGCTGAGACTCTGTTAGGAAATATCAAAGCACCAGTTTACCAGGAACATGACTTCATCTCAAATGTACCAGATTCCCCCCATTTCGTTATGTTTTTCGCACCATGGTAAGTATAAAGGATCTTGTTTCGTACTTTTAAAGGTGAATGTGATTTTGTTTGATAATGCGGTTCGAAGATGCTACACATAAAGTCAACACAAAGATGCTACCAGAAAATTTTAGCTTATCTTGAGAATACTCCCTTTCTTTTCATTCATTCAATTAGGTAAAGCTTGCTTAATGATTTTTGAAAGCTAAAATGAAACTCCTCCACAAAACATTCTCACATTGTAAAACAAAAAAATGTAAACTAATGAAAGACGAACTGTAAATTGCATTGCAGTTGGAAAAATAAGGTATATTATACACTGTTCCTTCAAATGTAGTGCACCACCTTGTTAAAAACCAGACTGAATAGTTTGGTCTGCGTGGGGAACACGTTTCAACAAGTTCAATCCGCCCAATATTTTTATCCTTCATTCCCCCGCGCATTATTAAGAATCTGCCGTAGATTATGTGCACAATATTTGTTTATGTGGTCATGTTCTCTGCGAATATTCCACCATGTAAACTTCTGACTTCTGATAACAAGAAAAACAAAGAAAAGTAGGCCTCCTCAAAAGCCTTTGCTTCAAATTCGTAGCACAATTTCGTGGCAAACGTTCGTTATCTGCAAATTTCATAATTATTGTTCTGGTGTTCCCGTGCAGAAAAATACTTTACAATCTGGGTTAAAAGTATTAACACTTGTCAACTTTTTGACAATATCATATAAATGAATGCATGTGAGAGCAGCCAAAAGCTGTGAGATTTAAAAAAAAAATTCTCAAGTGGTTGATAAAGAAACCAAAAAGTGAACAACAAAAATATGGATGTTACAGGGGAGATAAATTGTTGGTTTAATTTCAACATCATTAGGGACACTAAAGGAATTAAAACTCCATGCTCTGATAGCCAGAGAATCATTAATTGAAAGTTCCAGGGAAATGCGCTACCAAATTCTCATTTTCCTTGATATTTGTCTTGGTTCTAGGGCAATCCAGAGCTCTTAGTCTTAGAAAACCCTGAAAGTTTCAGATGCCTATTTGTTCTAAAATTTTGCGTTTTTGTTAACTGACTCTTAACATCTAGTTGTGGATCAAAAATAGTGTGATGCATAACATACCTTGTATCACTTGAAATTTTCCTCTCTAGATAAAACTTTCACAGTTCCCTGCATGTAGGGTATTGTCAGTTTTTGCTGGCTTCAATTCTTGTCCTCCAATAGAGATATCCTGAGATTTTAAGACATTCTGATTTCAAGATTTTTAAGCACATTCTGATCTTTTTTTACATCACAGGTGTAGCCACTGTGAAAGACTTTCCCCTCTTTGGGATATTTTAGCAAATCATTTTGAAATGAAAGGAGCCCCAGTTGTTGTAGCCAAGGTATGCATTTTTATCTCTTTATGATGGAATAAATGTTATGTTTTACTTGATTGATAAAAATCTCATATTGACTATTGATTATTATCTATTTGCTAAATGCTAGTAGATATGTTCTATTTTTTTCTTATGAGCATTGCTCTTAACAAGTCTGTTGTATAATGCTTGATGCTGTGTAGACACCGATGTGCTTGCTTTTGTATATAGAAGATTATAGTTTTAGTTAGAATTGAAAAATTTATGTTCTAGAATTTTTAATTCTTAAAGTGGTTTATTCTTTATATTTTTTTCTGGTAATAAAGATATACAGAAGAAATGTGGTGCAGAATTCTTGTACTTTGCTTACATCTAGTTATGTTGCTAGAAGTGTATTAATAGATATATTGTTTTAAAGTTTTTTGCTAACCAAGGTAAAATCTATTCATGAAAATGAATGATTTTCAGTTCTATGAAAAAGCAAGAAGATATTCTGTTGAATATTACATATCAAATGCATATTTGTGTTAGTACTTCAAAAGTATGCATTTGTGTCCATGGAATGTAACAGTGAACATTAATTTCTAGATTCAGTGCTTTGAGCATATGTGCTTTGTCTTATTGCCCTCCCCCCAGTTTTAGCTTGCAGTAATTAAATCTCTTTTGTTGTCCTTCCTTTTCCACTGATACTTCAATAGGTTTCTTCAGAGATTGTTTGATTTAAAGTAGTTGAGGCTTATGGAACCATACAAAGTTTTTATAAAGAAACAATCTTTGTCAGGGAAAGTGATACTCATGATTAAATAAATCAAATGTGATTTTGCACCCAGCTACTATCATATAACTATTTGGTAGTAGGTCTTAATTTTGTGACAGTGAAGGCTTTGTATGCAGATGAAGCACTGCCAAGCTTGAGGGGTTATTCAATGCCCTGTGTTCTGAAGGATTGGGGGAGGGTGTAAAAGAGAAATTAATAGAACTTCATTAGTTTCTGCTCAGAACCTTATTAGTATTGGACTTGTTTGAGAAGATAACTTCATAGAAAAGAGGCGTACAAGAGCTTTACTGGGAAATAAATGGATTGAGATACATCATACTTTTATGAGCTTTTTTCTAAATTCTTTTCCTGCTGCTCCTTCAAATTTATTGAGTACATCAGGTGGTAAGTTGCTGGTGCACTATGTTTAATCAAGCTATTTTTAAAGTTGCATTGAAGGCTTTCTTGTGTGAGAAGCAACTGGTGCAAATATCAATGGCATCCTGTAACATCAGTCCTTTTCTTCCCAGGTTGATTGTACAACAGACACACATCTCTGTGCACAAGAAAATATAAAAGCATATCCAACGTGAGTATTTTTGATAGTTTAATGTATTTTGACAAAATGCTATTTTTATCAATGTGCTGACACTTTCATCTCTTGCTTAGTGAAATTTTATTGCGGGTGTTTACTTTTATTTCAGCAATCTAAATTTCATGCCCTACATTTTTTCTGTAAGCAAGTACACTAGTAGACTCCATTTATAGCCACACCAAAAGTTGCTTGAAAACTTATGAATTTAAGCAAAATGTGACTGTAAGCAAAATGTGACTGTAAGTGGAGGTAGATTTAATAGTTCTGCATATTTGGCTGAATTTTATGTGACTGTAACCAGTAGTGGGATTTTAGTTGAAGTGACTATAAGCAGAGTGAACTGTTCTTTCTAAGAAAGATATTACATGAATAGGCAAAAAACCTAATAATCTTTAGTACTGGATGGGAGAATGCTAAGAAATATGAAAAATCATAACTCTGAATGCGCACTCTGAATGCGCAAATTATACCGATTTAAGAAATGGAATGCATACAGTAGTTTTTGTTAAGTATACTACCTAAAAGACTACTTTTGATATTTGACTTCCATTTGATATTTCCATTAAAAAATGAAGTTTCATTAAGTTGATCCTTTGTAAAAACAAGCAGTGCAAACAATACTTATCACCAATTTTTTCAATAATTTTTCTTTAATTGTCTTCTGGTATCTTAAGACCCTATATCCAATAGTTCCTGGGTTTATTTAAAAAAAACACAAAGAAAAACGTTATCAAATTGCTAAGATCTTTTTGTCAAGGTATTTTCAGTACTGAGCCCAACCTGAACATCGTTATCAAATAATGCATGTAAATCAAATGATTTTTAATTTTCTGGAACATAACTTTGATTGTGCTGTGCTTTGAAGAAATATGTTAAAATTGATTTTCTTTGTCACCTAGTCTTAAATTTTTCAACAATGGACAGAAGGCAACGTACAGAGGGAGCAGAGATGTTTCAGAATTTATTGAATTCAGTAATAAACAAACATTCAATGAAGTAAGTCAAAGATTCAAAGAAATTTTTCTTGTTTTCTATTTTGTTGTCAAATGAATAATTAAGGGCCCTTTTGATGAATACTAGTTTTATCAGAAAGTGGTCTGTTATATAGTGCCCAGTGCTGTACAACACAGCACTTGTGCTCATGTGCATCTCTAAGTTGCAACGTGTTCAGGCTTTAGTTTATCATAGGGCAGGAAATTCGTATACATTTTTTTTCTCTTTTTTGTTGTTGTTAGTAGTAGCTTGGTAGTAATTTGAATTATTTTTCATGCAACCGAAAATGAATAAAATAACGAAATATTTTCATCCACTAAGGAAAATTATAAAAGTTTCTCGTCACATTGGTGTGGAAGGTACCCATGAGTTTGCAGCAAAATTCAAGCAAATTGAATACAGAAAATATCAAATTTTTACTTGTTGCCCGAATCTGTGTCAAAAAAATTTGATTTAAACAAATCAACCTGAACTTACTGAATTGTTTGCAAAAAGACCAACAACACCTTCTTACTATGGACTTAAGTAATCTAGCTGGTCATGCTAGTGGTTTATACAGTGCTTGGTTGACAAAAAACCTTTCTTAAAGGGCCTCTCCAGCCAAAAAAAATTTTTTTTGATTGACTAAAAAGTTAGCATCTGGTGCGTGTATTATGGCAAAGTCGTTGTTTTTGCGAAATTCCAATTAGTTTAGAAGTTATAAGGCTTTAAAGTTGCACCTTTCCGAGAAAAGAAACGACAAAAGCCGAATTGGTGACATTCTGACGTCACAATGTGCGGCTCTCGTTCGCCATGAATTACGTATATCTTCCACCGACGCGTGAAGGAGTCATAGTCACGCATTGATAACTGCAACTAAATCTACAGCAGGATCTTTTTAGGATCGAAAAATATTAAATGTTTACAATCATTCTAAGTCTGCGGGTCGGAATGTGTCCATGCTGTGTCACGACTTTGTTTTGATCACCTGTGTAGGCCCACAAAGCTATGGCTTCCTGTTCCAGCTCTTCCCTGGCGTATAATTAATCGAAATTGATACTCATGTTGTTCTCCGGAAACGATGAACAACTAAAGGCTTCAGAATTGATATCTGGAATGCTCAAACTAAAAGCCGGTGGAACAGAACTGAGAGTACCATCACTTTCAGTGTTCAATTCGCGAATCGCCGTCGTTCGATTCGGTCATACACTGTGACGTCAAACGAACGAAATACACTGTGACGTCAAAACTGCGTCACAGTGTCACCAAACCGAAAACTTTTTGTCGGTTAATTCAATTCAATTATCGAAATGCAAGAGCTTATAACTCACAAACTGTAAAACATATCGAAAAACAAATAACGAATTCGTGATCGGCAGGTTCAACTCCTTTAGATTAGCCAATAAAATGCAAGTGCAAAATTTGGTGCCAACCCTGCAACTGCTAGCTGTTCTGGATTCTGGCTAGGCATGACATGTTAACAAAAGCAAGCGTTGAAATTGAAAAAAAACTCTCCCTTGCCGTGTTAAGGGTGAGGAGTTCTGTATCAATTCAAATTTTAAATTTATATAGTTTATTACCAAAAGTTTTACTATTTACAGAAAAAAGACTGAAATGTCTTTGTAGTGTCTATGAAGTAGCTGTAAAGAGTGGATTGCAATAACAGACTTGTACTGCTACTAAATCTCAGTCCTAGCGTTTAGTTCATCTTAGCATAGCTGACTGGAGAGAAAAGTTTATTCTTTTTTGTAATTTCTTTTTAGCTTATTGTAATAAGTGTTGATTTACTACTATTTCAAGTTGCATTCTTCTTGTTATTTTAGGGGACTGTTCAAGAATCAGCTGATGAGCTTGTAATGGAGTTAGACACCTATAGATTTGAAAAAGAAATCCAAGAGGGTTTAAAAATAGTCAATTTCTACGCCCCATGGTGAGATTCTTATAATTTTCAGTAATATTTCAGCATTCGTTAAAACAGCAGAAATTTTGTTAAGTTGTCTTTTGGTATTTAAATGTTAAAGTGAAATTGCGAATCACGTAAAGCTGAATCTAAAGTTTTGGTCTTGTAATCAGGTTTTTGAAAAGAGTTGACATCAGATGTACGTGGTGATGTCAATAAACCCATGAAGATATTGAATAGAACGTGAAACATGAATGAAAGGTATTAAATAGAACGTGGACTTCGTAATCAAAAACTGGAGACAAACCAAATGGTTTAAGTTGACATTGTTGATGCAAGACTAATAAATATTTTGAATACAACGCGTGAGAAGAATTTTGCAGCAAAAGTTGCTTTTCTTTTTTCAACTTTTTTTACAAATCTCTGTTTCTTTTATACTTGATTCATTGCTATAAAACATTTGCTACACGGTCTTCCATATCGGGAAAATTCAAATTATCATGCAAGAGTACAAGAAAATTTTTTCACATCGTGGCTTAATCTGAGGGAGCAATTTACCTTCCGTGAGAAAATTCATAATTCATTACAACTGATATGCTGATAAGGCAACTGAAAAATCTGTCCGTGGCGATATTTCCCGACCTTTTAGCAAGTCTAATTCTAGAGCTTCCTTTTCACCTTCCATTAGTCCCTTTATATCTCCCAATATGCTTTTGAAATAACAGGTAACATAAATGAAAGGGGACAACTTAAAACTAAAATACCCAGATCAAGATAACTTATTGTAGCCAAGGACAAAATGTATCAGTTTGTCGCAGATCCAGGGTTTTCAAGAGCAGTTTTCAGAAAGACCCATTATTTTTTTCATTATTTTTATAAGTCACAAACCAGAAAAATTACTCCTTTACCCAAGTATTAGAGGTAGTCCCGAGTCAAGACGTATGTTGGGTTCGCCTTTAATACCCTGTCCAATGAATAATGTTGCAATTCAATGCAATCCCTTATCGACCATGACCTAGTCTTTCCTATCAATCCAGCCACAACTTGTGATCCCTTTGGCCAAAGCTTGCGATTTTCGACAATTCGGATTCAGTAGAAAAAGCTCCTGCATTATCCAGCAATATATATTTATATTTATATATAAAGTAGAATCCCGTTATAACGTACTCGGTTATTACGTACTTTCGGATATAACGTACTGGTGTGCTTGGTTCCGGCATAAGGTGTGCCTGTTTTTAGTAAATTTTTACTTACCCTCGTTACAACGTGCTTCGGATATAACGTACTTAATACGCCGGTCCCTTAAAGTACGTTATAACCGGATTATACTGCTGCCTAATTTTGGTATCTGGCGTCTTTGTTAGTATCCACTTGGCTTTGTTTTAGGTGTTCCCATTGTAAAAAGCTTGCTCCAACATGGCAACAGCTTAGTAAAGAGTTTCAGTACTCTCTTGATGTCCGGATACTAAAGGTATTGAAGAATTGTCTCGGTACATAGCTAGTATTCTTCAAGCAGATAGTGTTGATAACTCGGTTTTCATTAGGTAGACAGGACTGCGTGCAATATTTATGGGATGCAGAGATAAACAATACTATAAATCTTGTTTGCAATTCTAACTCCGAATGGAAGGGGGAAATTCTAATGGCAATGAGCTCTACAATACTTTTTATTCAATGAATCTCAACAGGGATGTCAGTTGAGGGATGTTTTTTGAAAAACATTGTGAAATATGTATAAGCTACAGCTTTCGTTTGGAAATTGCAGTAGGCTTAGGCAGCCTGATGAAAAGTTTTTTAGAATTTATTAACAAAAACCAATTTGCAGTCTCGTCAGAGAACAATGGTTCAAACAAACGCAGTGATATTGGAAGTCAATTAACAAATTCTTAATTGCTACTTTTCATGATTTAAGTTTTCATTTTACTTGCAACTTTTTAGTGTCCTTTCGCTTCATGAACTCTGTAAAGTATTTGAAGCTTCTCTATGTTTAAGGTTGACTGCGAGAAAGAAAAATTGCTGTGTAAGAAGTATGAAATCACAGGCTTTCCCAGTATCATTGCTTTTTCAAATGGACTTTGGGTAAGTATAAAGCGTCAATCTTTTCTATTCCAGAACTTGTCGGGGGGACGAGTCTAAATCTCTATTGTCTGTGGGCTTTATTTTTCGATTTGTCTCAACCAATGAGAAAATGCATCACATGGGCAAAGGGAATTAGTGCGAATGGTAGATTTTCAGCTAATGGAGCTTCATATCATTTAATCAAATATAATATATACCATGGTTGCATATATAAACCAGAGTTTCGTTCTATCTCTTCTTATGACACCTTTTTCTCTAAGTTCCCTTCGTCATTTTGATTGTTCATAATGTCCATATTTGCTAATGCCCTTAAGTGCCACGAACCACAGAGAACATAATGCATCGGAAGATTACGTCATTGACTTTCACTGCGCATTTGCACATGATGCAAAATTTTGGAAAGCTAATGATATTTCAGAAAAATTGTGGTTCGTCTCCTCAAAAAGTACTTTCCATTATATTTGCATCAAGATTCTTCACAACAGTTCTAAGGCTGTAATCATATGTTAATACTTCATATCATTTGGTAATTTATATAGGATAATGCTCATTTTGCAGGAACTTTGAGATTAATACTGTATTTTGATGATCATAAGATGCAAATACAGAAACAAAAGATAATAATCACAGAAGATGATCAAAATACCTTGTGTTTTGTAAAATTTTGATGTCATATTGGTAAATTCAGACTGCTTTATTTAATTTCAGAAAGGAAAGCATGAAGGCGGTAGGGCTATTGAGAACCTGAGAGAGTTTGTTGAAAAAATGATAAAGGACCACAATACAGAGATGAAAGGAGAAGAAGAAAAAACTCATGAAATTGATGAGACAAAGGACCAGAGCCATCAGTCTACTGATGAATACCTTCCCAGTGATCATAGTCACGTGAGTTTTTCTATTGCTCTTTATCCACTTACTTAAACGAAGTTCTGGAACAATTCTCTCAAATTTCTCAGCTTTCCAAATTTACATTTATAAAGCTCATCATCATTTCAATAAACAGCTTTCCCGGGTTGATGAAAATTGCTACACATATTTAGAATATTTCTTGAGGATTATGCTTATGATGTAAAAGGATTCCGAAGTGTGTCACAATGATCTAAATAAGGCAATGTATTCCAACCTTTATGATAGAAACAAGAACGCTAATATAAAGAATTCGACTCTTTCAAATTCAGGTACCATCTTACATGGGTCAGAATGCTTTCTCTTGCTGTCAGTTCCTATAGATTGGCAATCAAAAGGTGTCAAAGAAACCTTCTTTATAGACAAAGACACGTGGCCCCAATGCTCATTGCGTGGCCCCCACAGGAAATGGGCTTCCGCCGAATAGAGGCTGTAAAATGATCCCCCGCAGAGGTCGCAAGAACCACGACCTATTGTTATTTTTTTATAACAAAGCACCTTTTTCGTAAACAAATTTACTTTGTGTAACACATGGTTTCTAGTTGAAACTTTTTTGCCAGGCAAGTTTGTCTTTGGCTAGTTCACAAGCTTCTTTCCATTCGATTTTATTAATGTCCTGTAGGTTTCATTTGATTTCTGAACCAGGCCTTATGCCATAACAAAATTCATTCTCAAAAAATATGTGCAAATCAAACAATGCCCATGTTTCATTTAACATCTGACAAATGATCATGTAGCTTTTAGCAACACAACAAACGTTTTTCGTAGTATCGCGAAAACACCTTTTCTTAATTCTGGTGTTTGACAATCTCTTATCAATATTCTGTCTCGGAAGCTGTCGAATCCTTTGATTAAGATTTTAGTTGATTCAGAGAAATGTGACTTTATCTTCTACTGAGCTCTGTTATTGATTTGTCTTATAAAGAGATGGATTAGTCAGGTTGACTAATGAGCGTGTCGCCTCTCAAATTTGGACCATGCCCTGTTTTCGTTCCTGGAAACGCTCTTGTTCTGATTTCAAGGCTGAAATGAGCTTCATTCCTTGCTTTGTAGCGTCTTTAAAATGTTCATCTTTTACATCTTTTCTAAATCTTTCTCACGGACCTTTGGCCTAGGGCTCTATATATATAAAATAGGTATCAAAGCGGTGTTACAAATTAACTCAAAAAATTAGCTGCGTATCAATTAAATGGGAGTCATCTTCTGAGCCCTTCTCTCTCTGATATGTTTTATTCAAACTGATACCCATTAATTTTCAAAACCTTTACAGTTACACTTTACGAGCATTTTTTAGGCAATAGCACCGGCAAAATCACTAGATTCAATCTTTTTTAGCAACATCACGGCCAAACGGCCGTACCTCAGCACGGCCAAGTCGTTCAGTAAGGCATCATTCCTTGTCGTTTTGATGGACCCATTTTGCTAGCAAAAGGTTTTAAACACAAATAACACACAAATAATTTCAAATACTTTAATATTTAATTTCAGGCCTTTAGGAGCCCTTACAAAAGAATGCCTTACCTGCCTGATTCACAATCGTTAAAAAAAAGAAATATGCGTTATTTTTAGTACGGGCCTCCCTTTCGCTGATTCCCCCTTCTTGCGATGGAAAATAATGCATTGCTTTGATTAAACTCAACGCTCTTACTCTATGACCCCAAGAGGACGGGGGCGTTCTATTCTGTGTATTTTTTGGTTGAAATGATGATTATGTTTATCTCATGAATCTCAAAGAGATGGTAATTACAGGAATGGGTTTTTTTATATTTTCTGTTGTTCCTCTAGAAATTTACGCATTTCGTGCATGTTGCTCTTGTTTGACTGGCTTGTTTTATTGTGAAGATAATATTTTCTGCATAGTCGCCTCTCATATTGGCAATTTTTCGTTTTTGTCCTGTAGGAAGTCATCAACATAGGAAAAGACATCTTTGATATGACTGTTCAGAGTGGAAAAACATTCGTTTATTTCTTTGCACCATGGTAAGTTGGATCCTGTTTACTTTTTAAATATGAATCAGTATCGTTTACTGTTTGCCTAGAACAGTTATTGTCAAGTTGTTTTACTGAATTCGTCTGGTTTTCTCCATATTTTAGATCACTCAGTATTTGTTTGAAATGCTTTTTCCCAATGCATAGCGAATACGCGAATATAAGAAATTCCGCTAACTTTTATCCAATACAGTGTTATTAAAGTTATCTAAAGACATATACATTTGAAAAAGCTTTCGTGCTGAAAGAAAGGCTCCAGTGTGCAGCTAGAAAGAGGAATATGGCAGGAATTTGCCCGAAACATCTAACAACCAACATGAACTGAAAATAAATGTTTAGTGCACTTATTTTAGGCATACTGCCGAAATGTTTTATTAAAGGTATTTAGGAGTAATTTCTGGGACTCTTTCGTCCGGTAATCTATGTTTCCTTTCTTGTTTGGCATTTTTCATTACAAACCTGTTGGACACACTATTTCTTTACGTTGTGCAGGACTTCTAACATTTTTAGCTTTTAATGGGTCACTCTGTTAACTTTGATGCATAAAAGAAATTTTATATTTGCTTTAGTTGGTTTTAAAATTTTGATCAAAATATCATTTGTTGAGCATAGGTGAACTAAATAAACCAACTTCAATTATTTACTGATAAGAATTTCGACCAATTTTAATTATAAAGATAGTAAATATTCTACAGGGCTTAGATGCAACATTTGGTTTTTGAAGATGATTATTATTAATTATCATTCAAGATATCCCCTTCTGAACATAAAATTTCATTTTTTATCCACCCGCTTTCGATTTATGAAACAGGACGATTCTAAATTGCTATCTGAGTTTCACGTTTAATGCGAATATCAGTTGGATCAAAAGAGTTGCCTGGTAATCGCTTTAAAGCGTGAGACTCGGACTAGTGACGTATAATCGTCCTGTTCTATACATCAAAAGCGTACACAGCTCGGCCTATACGGCAACGGTCATCTTGTGACAGATTCAATCAAAACAACCTTATCTATGTAGAATTGGTCAGATCTTGCACGCCCTATTCGTCCACAAGATGGAAAATACAAAACAAGATGGAATCTATTTTTTACGAGTTTATTGATAAATTTAGCGAACAGGATCCAACCTATAATGTTTTTACTCCATCATGACATTTAGGAGTAGGGCCCTTTTTCATCGCTCCAAACAAACATTTTGTTGCTCCCTTTCAAATTTGAAGCCATTTTCCTCTCATTCTTCCTATAAATTTGGCGGTATTTTCTTTGTATTGTTGATAGCATAAACAATTACGCATGAACATTCCTTTCAAAAGGGCATAGAAAGCCTAGAAAGCCATGCGGTCCCGTGTAAACACAATGTATTATATTTTGGGATCGATCCCGTGTAAACGTCTGCAAAATTTTCTGGATAAGTTTTCTGGAAAAAACTGGATCAGTCCCATTTTTCCCGTGTAAACAGGGTCTTAATGACTTTTATGAGATCTGCTTATGCGCTTTTGATTTATGCTACACAAAGCAAAAACTTGTTTCTGAATCCTTGGAGCTAAATTTTTTATGGATCTCAACATTATTCCAGGTGTAAATACTGCAAGCAATTCACGCCCGTTTGGAATGAGCTGGCAGCGAGTGTTTTCAATGAAGGAATCATGGTCAAAATAGCAAAGGTTTGTAGTTTAGACGGTTTAGAAGCTCTTCTACTCAAATCTAATTTAAAGTATTCCGTATTTAAATGCTCAATTGCTTTTAACAGCTGTTCGTCCTTTATTTCTCATTGTTGAAAAAGTCCCTGGTCGATCTACCAGAAACAAATCTACGTTGAACCTGGACAGCTCTCTGTGCAAGTGTTGGTTTTCAGTGGATGTTTCTGGGATGTATCAGGCCTTGAATTGTGAATTTCTTTCTTCAATTCTTGATTTAATTCTTTCTTTTTCTCTATTACATCTTTCATTAGTAGTTAAGGCATGGGAAAAGTAAAATCTCCCATCATATATTCCCCCATTTGAGAGCATTGTTATATTCCCCATGAAATTGACTACAAAGCAGAGTACTGGGGTACCAAACGTATTGGTATTATCGTTAGCGTACTTTTAACTTCGTGTGTGTTTCTAGAAACATCTATTTGTCGAGTTTACAGAATCTGATCCATAAATTTATTGATCAGATTATAAATTTATGTGTTTTACACCGATCACATTATTTTCACGTATTTCTTATTTATCCTTTTAGTTAAGACGGAGAGATACTTATCTTTCTTTTCTCCCTTACTACACAGGTAGATTGCACAAAGGAAATAATACTTTGCAGAGAATTAAAGGTACACAGTTTGATTCTTTAACTACATGAAAGTTTCTCTCTATCGAGTTTAACAACTTATTTCTATTATGCTTTTAAAGCTTGTCGGACAGTCTTACAGCCGAGAGCAGTCATTTCGACTGCCAAAGTCGCCAGGAGGAGAGTCAAATAAACCAGTCTTGTATCAAGGAGGTAGTTCTCTAGAATGAACAATAGGAACTTGCAAAAAAAATCTTAAAAAGCAATGGCAAGAAGACATTATTTGACATTACCCTGCCTCCCGAGCCCTGTTTAGCCCCCTTGCCCCAGACCCCATCACTGCAACCCTACGTTTGTCAGTAAAAGTAAACGTCATTTTGAGCAGCACGTGGGAGGCTGCAGATTGAAATGAATTTCTTCCATTTCCCAGATATCGCAGTACCCATCACTTTTGCTCTTCAAATCACGGCTGAGCTTTGAACAATATACTGGCAGCAGAGACTTAAAGAGTCTCTTGCAGTTCTTGAAGCAACGTGAGCATGATGAACTGTAAATCTTTCTACACCACATTCATCTATAGTGCATGCAGAACTGTTTGCGAAATACAACAATCCTTAACATTATGTATGATACTATTTAATATTGGTAGAATGGTGTTTTGAAGTAGCTGTGACAAGATTGTTTTATGACTGGAACCCTTTGCTGCGTCCCTCTGTTAATTTCAGATGCAAATAAAGTCATTGTAATTATCATGATGATCATACTCACCAATGTTATACCATTCAAAATAATTTTTTAAAAGCCTCGCAATTCGTATATGATATATCGTCAGCCCCCTAATATACAAGTTTTTCAATACCGTATTCGTTTGAGATAGTAAATACAGATAATTCCTTAAAATTGAATCAAACCTACGCTCTCTTTTTTCAAGAACAATTTTATAAGAACACGAGTCTCATAATTGGTCAAAAGTTAAGAACAAATTGAGAACAAGATGAGTCTGAGCTACTGTAAAATGCAATTTTGAACAATGTTTTATCTTGTATTCGCGGATTTTAGCCATGTGTGGGTGTTTTTCGGTAAATATTCAAAATTGCCTGTAAATGGAGGTTGTCTCCGTCACTTCGTTGGCAAATGAGCCCTGAACACCTCCCTAGAGCGAAAAAGCTAGCAACCGCACTGTTTACAACATATTAATTTAAGAACAAATTAAGTATAACAGATTCTCGAAAAACTTAAGAACAGTCAGCCTGAAATTAAATTTACTGGTTCTTATAGAAAAAGAGTGTAGCTCAAATCCAAATGGAATGTGGTTAGTCCATGTCTAGACTCACTTCTTGTGAATCTATTGGAGAAGACCTTTTACGCGGATGACCCAGCCGTTTTCATGAAGCATTGGGGACATATTTTCCTGTTATAAAGCATTGTTGTTTCTACTATCATTAATGAAGCCGAAAGTCCGTATTTTTCAGCGTCAACTTTTCAGATTTAATTCGTTTCCTGGGTGTTTTTTAAAAGCATATGCAGAGCTCGACATTTCCTCAAAATTCTTTCTTTTATGTCGGCAAAAACCACTATAACCTTTAGGATATAAAGTATACCACTTGCATAGCACTGAATTACGTCGCCAAGTGCAACTGCGATCTATTAATGTTTTCTCACAGCTGGAGTGAACCTACGTCAGCATGTTAGTTTGCCGCAGCACCATCATCATAAGCTATTCAGATCACTTCAGCCTAATGGCAATCTCAAACTCTTCCGCAACATTCGGTTTTTTTTATTTCTCATCTACCGTGTTCCCGCTAATTTACATATGCATATATTTGTATTATCAAGTCTACTTCTTGTTTGCCGACATGGTTTTCTTTTCCCGTTGTTGATGTCCACTTGGTGCTCATTTCTTGTGATTGTTCTTGCTACGTATCTTGATAATGGCTACCTTGTTCCCCCTACCTTCTCTAGATATCCATATCCTTTTCTCCATATTATTTCGTTTTAATTCTAGACAGTATTCCTATATTATTTCTACTGTTTTTTGATGTGATTTGATGTGTTTGACGATTTCCTAGAATGTGTTTTTCGCATTGACAGCATCAATGCACTGTGACTGTTTGAGTGTATACTCTTGGCATACTGCTACCGATTCTGTGCTACTTCATGACCAAGCTTTTGACTATCAAATATTTTAACTTTTGCTCTGATGAAGCCCCGTATGCCGGGGCGAAATATTAGCCTTCACTGATTTACGTGTATTTATTGCTGTTTATTCTCGGCGTATTGCGGTGTTTCTTATTTGCTACATTTTTATCGACTTTTCGCCGTAAGAACTCCTTGGAGCCTGTCGAGCAGCCTGCTACAGTGACCTTTTCTTCATTCACACATTTTAACATTACTCTTTGCTCTTTTAACTTCATTAATTCGGTTCATATCCTGTTTTTTGTTTCCTGTTTTAAATATTTCTCGTCTCTGTTTTACTTTCTCTGCTGGCTTTAAATTTTTCCTTGAAAATTTGCAATTTCAACTGATTGCCCTACGGTTGTTTATGATAATATTAGTACTTAAAATGACGAAGGGAATGTAAAATGAATTTGAAAATGAGAATATGGGTGGGAATATGGGTGGAAAAATTTTGAGAGAATGTACAAAATGCTAAAATTAGTATACAATAGCATCGTAGAAGGGAATAAATAATTTCCTGTTTCAAATCTTCTAGTTGATTAAAAAAATATCAAGGGTATATGGTTTTGGCATTGTGTAATATTTACTTACTATTTCTGTATAGATATTTTGAGGTTTTGCAGCAGTAATACAGGCCTTCAGATTCAGCGTTGTTAAGTATCGGTGAAATGTGATGTGGAAAGTATCTAACACAATCACTATATGTACAAAGTTTGCAGGGAAGGAATATTAACAAACTGTTACTGTTTTTATTCCTGTAAAATCTTGGATCAAGTTGAAATGCACCGGTGGGTGTTGGAAACGATGGATGTAGACATGACAAAGTATTCGTATTTCGCTGTTCCATTGCTTATGGAAAAACTTTCAGAAGTAAACACGACAAGGCAGCCAGGTTAGCACAGTGGAAAATATGTGATAAATACGGCCTGGAGAGAAGTAAGGAGTGGTATAAACACATTGGCAAAGACGGTGTAAAAATGGTGAAAATAAAGCTAGTCTGAGATATCAACACATTTCTGATATCAACACACAGTGCATTAATTGGTTTGAGGCCAAAAGGTCTGATCTAATCCTGATCAGTTAGGAAAACTAGCAGACGGTGCAGTGCCTGATAATGAAGAGGCACTGCAAAATGTCAGAATGAAAGGAAAAGTATATTACTGAAGAAATATATCTCTTTAACATACTATTAGAGTATGGATAATGACCAAAAGATGTGTGGAAATATACGGTTTGCGCTTGATTAGTTCTTTGTGTTGACCAGTCAAAACCAGCTAAACCGTTTTGTGGATGAAGAGTTTAATTGCGAAAAGGTTCTCTATATTGCTCTCTCTCTGTATGAAAATCAAGAATTTTGGTTTTTTTCAAAACACTTGAATTGCATTTAATGCTTACAGGATTGATGTGCCCATTAGGTCAGCATTTGTTCAAAAAGCTTATTATATTACCTATTATGTTTTTCTCGTATAGGCTTATTATGATTCTAACCAAAAGAACCTTGTTGACCTCCATGAGTTCTTGAGAATATACTCTCTCGTTAGTATTTTGTTTAATAGTTAAATTATTTTCACCGTAGAAATCGTCCTAGATTTTTTTGGCTGGCATTCTCAGTTGGATCCCGTTATAGCATCGTGTACCTTTCTTTAAAGTTTAAAAACTCCTTGTTGAAAGCCAGAACATGTTTTTCTCCTAACTCCGCCCATGTTACAAAGGTAAAAGGTTCTATTCGACTTTGTCAGCTGTCTTTTCTCAGTAAAACGCCTGAAAAACAGGCTGGATTCCTACGTTTTCCTTCATTTTCGCCCCTATTTTACCGATAAGTCAATGATGTATTTTGTGGGATTACAGTTTTTACTTTTCCAGACAACAACATATCTATCTGCTTAAAGCATTGCCCATATTTAGGTTCTTTTCTCGTGGTAATTTTCCAACCATTCGACTATCAGCAGCGTACCATTTTCGACTTTCTCAGCTGTCTTTTCTCAGTAAAATGCCTGAAAAACAGGCTGGATTCCTACGTTTTCCTTCATTTTCGCCCCTATTTTACCGATAGGTCAATGATGTATTTTGTGGGATTACAGTTTTTACTTTTCCAGACAACAACATAGCTAACTGCTTTAAGCATTGCCCATATTTACGTCCTTTTCTCGTGGTAATTTTCCAACTATTCGACTATCAGCAGTGTACCATTTTCGACTTTGTCAGCTGTCTTTTCTCAGTAAAACGCCTGAAAAACAGGCTGGATTCCTACGTTTTCCTTCATTTTCGCCCCTATTTTACCGATAAGTCAATGATGTATTTTGTGGGATTACAGTTTTTACTTTTCCAGACAACAACATAGCTATCTGCTTTAAGCATTGCCCATATTTAGGTTCTTTTCTCGTGGTAATTTTCCAACTATTCGACTATCAGCAGTGTACCATTTTCGACTTTGTCAGCTGTCTTTTCTCAGTAAAACGCCTGAAAAACAGGCTGGATTCCTACGTTTTCCTTCATTTTCGCCCCTATTTTACCGATAGGTCAATGATGTATTTTGTGGGATTACAGTTTTTACTTTTCCAGACAACAACATAGCTAACTGCTTTAAGCATTGCCCATATTTACGTTCTTTTCTCGTGGTAATTTTCCAACTATTCGACTATCAGCAGTGTACCATTTTCGACTTTGTCAGCTGTCTTTTCTCAGTAAAACGCCTGAAAAACAGGCTGGATTCCTACGTTTTCCTTCATTTTCGCCCCTATTTTACCGATAAGTCAATGATGTATTTTGTGGGATTACAGTTTTTACTTTTCCAGACAACAACATAGCTATCTGCTTTAAGCATTGCCCATATTTAGGTTCTTTTCTCGTGGTAATTTTCCAACTATTCGACTATCAGCAGTGTACCATTTTCGACTTTGTCAGCTGTCTTTTCTCAGTAAAACGCCTGAAAAACAGGCTGGATTCCTACGTTTTCCTTCATTTTCGCCCCTATTTTACCGATAAGTCAATGATGTATTTTGTGGGATTACAGTTTTTACTTTTCCAGACAACAACATAGCTATCTGCTTTAAGCATTGCCCATATTTAGGTTCTTTTCTCGTGGTAATTTCCAACTATTCGACTATCAGCAGTGTACCATTTTCGACTTTGTCAGCTGTCTTTTCTCAGTAAAACGCCTGAAAAACAGGCTGGATTCCTACGTTTTCCTTCATTTTCGCCCCTATTTTACCGATAAGTCAATGATGTATTTTGTGGGATTACAGTTTTTACTTTTCCAGACAACAACATAGCTATCTGCTTTAAGCATTGCCCATATTTAGGTTCTTTTCTCGTGGTAATTTCCAACTATTCGACTATCAGCAGTGTACCATCATTTTCCTAGAAAGGGACATCAATGACACTTCGAGTTTTTTCACTAATGTCCCTCCTGTCCATTTCCACCTGTAAATGACTTAAGCACATTCGTACGATAATAGCTGGCATTATTTTACTTTAAGAGAATTTTTACTTCGGATGAGAACTTTCTTCTACCAAAGTCACCCAGTTCAGTGTAATAGCACTGTTCGCTGAAACGTTCTGTAAAGAATGCTTCCGACTGTTATGAAGAGATACTAGCAACGGCAGAAATCAGCACGAAATTTCACCAGGATATTAAAAAGGCTCTGTCTCTAGGCCATTAGGAAAACCTTCAAAATACTCGACAATGTCATCAGACTATTTTTTGAATTTCCATTTGTAGACAAAATTATGCAAAATATTTCTTTGCGAAGTCATTTCCATTTATTGAGGGGCCATTTCTTAATGTAGGCATGCTGGTTTATCGTGTGCAATGCATTTTCACTTGTGTACGACAACTAGGGGCATTATTTTAAGATTTTATTTACATCAAAAAATAGCGTTTACGTCATTGTGCTCGACGTTAAAAATTAAGCGCAAGAACGAAATGTACATGCCATTTCTCCAAGAGCTTAGTCTAACTGTGACGAACTCTTTTGTGTTGGCCTTTCTATCAGCGCTCTTAGCATCTGCGGCAATGCATATCCATTTTTCTTAAAACGTGAGGAACACATTTTAAAGATGATATTGAGACTCGAAACATTGTATTCAAGATCTTGAACAATATAATCCATTCAACATGCTTCATCTTCAACCGCAGGACTTCATTCGTTTTAACCTGCAAATCCAACTCTTCTTTTAAGTTTTCTTGTTCTTACTCTACAAATGATTCTCACTCTAGGTTTCATTGATATTCTCTGTATTTTTCCTCTATTGAATTTTACTTTCGTTTATCACAAGTTAAATAATGATTGTTACCAGCCAGATACATACTGCCTTGTCGATCAGTGGCGTTTGCCATTGCATTTCATTTGACAATGATAAATGACAACGAAATTTAAGCACTGAGAACAAGTTTCGTTTATAGCTATTTGTTAAAATTTTGATTTTTTTTTAAAATAATACAACTATTATAGCAAAGCTGTATCTCGAAATTGCCTCTAAATTATGTTTAAATAATAGCAGTTTGTCTAACCATATGGTCTTAAAAAAGCAGTATCTTGCTTTTGTTCCAAGCAAAACCTCCTATCATCATTTGCACCAAAACGTTAAAAGGTTAATGTAAAATGAAAGGTCCTTGGAAAGGACAAAGAGAATGTTTCGAGAAAGAATCTTTATTGAAGGAGATGGGTTGTCAAGCATGGTGGCCGAGAGCTGCGAGAACCTCTCGGTCCACAATGTAGAGGGATATTTAACCTTAAGTGCCTGTGTAATTGTTAATCAAGATCGATAACATGTTTTATTTTTATTGATAAAAAAGTTTTTTGTAACAATCAAAATACTTTATTTATTTTATTTTTTCATTTAATTTATTTTTCTTTCGGGACACGAATTTATTCAGGAACCAGATTAGCGCCTCTTAGTGGATAAATTCATGCATGACAAAAGTATAGATCGGGAATGTGATGAAGTCATAAAATATATTTTGAGAATTATTTTCATTTTGACCAAACAATCACAAATAACACAATGGAATGCCTCTAAATGTTCAAAACCAGTTTAATCTGTTACGTATTTACTGGGATATAGTCGGAGAAAAGTCCTAGTTTTACTAAAGGATTTTTGGGCTGGTTCATTAGTTTAAGAACCAGGGCAAAATTATAGTAGTTTGACGAGGAAAGAGCATCTGCTCGTGTGTTCCTATCTTCTTATGTGACATTTAACACAAAAGGAGAGACCTTAATAGACTGAGACGCTGTGACCAATTTCTCGACGTCAGTGTTGACGGCTTGTAGAAACCTTAATTTTTTTTAATAATCATTATCTTGTTAAGTTCACATCATTGCTTTATACCTAAGCGGATAATCTTGCAAAAATTAACCAAAATACACATTGAATAATGAATACCGGTAATTAGTTCATTGTGAAATCCTTTGAAGGAAGTTCTCTTGAAAATCACCTGCATATCCAAACCTTTAATTTCTGTCGAAAAAGCGAGCCAGATGCAACTCCAATTCATTGCTAAGTCTGCTTGAAGCCGTTAAATGCCTTAATGGGGTATACAAGCAAAAATGTTTGGACGCTCAAACCCCTGTACCAATAACAAGTTGAACATGTACAATTTTGTATACAAACGAGGCATCAATGAAAGGGAGGAGGGCTTTCCGGGAAATCGTGCACTGAAAATACGTATGACTAGAGAGAGAAGAGGGCTTTCCGGGAAATCGTGCACTGTCTAACAGGAGAGAAGAGAAGTTCAGCTTAAGTCCATAATGATATATAAACAATTGGTGGGTCGTGTTAGTTTTTTCTGCTCATTTTTATTCCAAAATCTATATACCCAACTTGAACTCATTAGAAATATTTCTCCGTGAGACTTACCTGAGTTTGAAGAAAAATTTCATTGAGACTTTATTTCGTCCCTTCTAACCTCAATAGACCAATTGCCCGAAATATCAAAACATAAAACTTTCATAGTTTATTTTTCTATGAAATGAAGCAAGCTCTTTCTGTCTACAAAAGCAAGATTTTCTGCCTTGATAAAGATAGATTTTAAGAGGTCTAAATGATAGGTTTCAGTGGATGAAAGGATCACAGTTGATATATAACATATTCTGTGATAAATACTGAACTATATACAAAGGCATAAAAATTCTTAAATACATACCAGTCTTCTACGTTAAGTATGATAAACGAGTCGAGATAGCTTCAAAGCACCTTTTTGATGTTACAATCAAACTCGTTTGATTCTAATATTGGGACAGAATGCTTAGGCCCAGCCCATTTTGTGAAATCAATTTTCGCCGTATAAGTGGGTTTTTAAGTACGATAATTGTGTTAGACCTAAATTGGACATTTCCATTTATTTGTATAATTATATGTCGATAGCCCAATGGAGATACAAATCCATGACTATTTCTAGTAACGTACAGGCATTAATGATACGATTAACATTGTTCGCGCGATGACATATCTATTCTCCTATATTTGAGCGGATAGCATTTAGTTTTTTACTCTGTCGTGCTTCATTCGGGTTTTAAAGGTACTTAACTTAGTCTGGTTCCAAGAAATCGGCCTTATTGGGGTTTGACTGTTCTGAGAAATCTTCACAGGAAATTAGCAAAATAGCCTTGGGGGTAAAGTCTAAAAATTAAAAATAAATGACAGGAGCAGGGCGAATGGTATGTTAGTATTTAATAATAGTAAATTTATTGAATAATTAATAGTAATCTAATAGTAATTTAAAATTTTTTAAGGTAGGACTTCCAAAAGGAAAACCAAGAACAAAATTGATTAGAAAACCTAGGAAGATTTGATGATCAACCATCGCAAAGACGATTTGGAATATTATTGAAGGAAACTTTTTAGCCAGGGAATTGGTATTGCATGGTCTGATGAAGAATTAAATCAATGGATAGAACGACTTAAGAACGCATATCAAATAAAAAAAATAAAACCACATTTGTTCCTATTATGTTAAAATTTCTGTTCAAGCTCGCCAAGAGAGCTGCCGCTAGGTTGAAACCAAGATTCGTTGGATGATCCCAGCCCACAGTGAGATCCCATTGATTATCTAGAATCTACATAGTTTTCTCGTGTGTAACAGCTGCTCAGACTCGAATTTGTAGCTACCCAGGCTCACGTATAACGTTGCGCAGTACTTCAATTCATTTGTAAAAAATCTTAAACATGTATTGACTTATTCCATTTTAATACCAATTCAAGAGATCCTAGACCAACAGATATCAGGTCTTTAAGGTCTCCTCGCGCCCCAGAATCGGCTTGAGAAAATGCATCAAGTTCTCATAGACAACAAAAGTTATGCAGCAGGCAGGCGTCACTCTGAAAAATAAAAAAAACATCATTAGTTTATTGTCTTTCTAAAAACGTACACCAATGACCTGGTTAATAGAACAAAGTCTTACCTCAAAAGATTTGGTGTCAGTCCCTTATAAAATCCCTTTGTGCCTTCATTTCTGCAAATGAAATTAGCATTTATGAGCAAAAGAGAGAGAAAAAGGAAACATATTTAACACACACAACCAGATGAACAAAGCTTTTGAATCAACAACATCGTTGGCCTAGGCCAGAAAAAATAGACGTCTGACGTCATGACAAGGTAAAGACGCCTGAGTGGAAAAAAGATCTTATAATGGCAAAGTTCTCACGACCAACCTCAATGTTTTTTTAATCATGTCGATGATGCCTTTATAATTCTGGTGGTATTCTCGATCCTGAAAAATATAATATGCCAAATTGTTACCTCTTTAAACAAAAAGATAATCTGCTCGTAGACAGGTACAGAAGTTATATGGGATCCTGAAAGACTCTTTGAAACAAGCCATGATTGCAAGTGCGGGGTGAATATTTGGGTTTTATCGCATAGACCGTTTTATTATTGCCTGTCAAAAGAGAATGCATGTAAGAAAAGGAAGATTAGAACACGCGAAGATAAAAAGTAAAGATTGATCAGTTTCTTTCAGTGAGGTATCAGGACTGAATATTGATGATGATGACTGCCCCTGTTGCAAAGGAAGAAGTTTTGCCAACCTTGTATATTTATTTATGTGAATCTATATTCTGATATCTGAGTACTAATAGAAAAACCTGGAGATCAGTGTAAGTGAATGCACGTTCAAACTGCGTTGCCCTCGTAATTTTTAAAACGACTGCATTGCCTTCGGCTTGTTTGCTTACGGAGTTTGAAGCCAATACGGTAGACTTTGATTATAGTAAAGTAACACAAATTTTGCTTGAAAATCTGTGATAGTAAACTGAGTGTGAATGTAAATGGAGCTTAAAGTGAACAGTTTTGCATATTTCAGTCTAAATTTTATGTAACTGTAAGCGGTTGTGTGACTTTAAGCGGAGTCGGCAGTACATTCAACAGAACTGGGAGAAAAACGCTGTCCTTATACAATAATTCTGATTTTGATACACAATGAAGACCAAAGATTAAGTAATAGCAGTTTGGCTATGAATAAATCCAAAAAGCAGGTGGATTCATGTCTTTGCCTTACCACAATGGTTGGGATATTATTCAAAGTTTATGCCTACTCTTCAAAGCACCCACCCACTCAGAGGCAGCCTTGTTTTTTTTATTCTCGGGTTAATTCCCTCTCAATGCCTTTCGTGAAGATGGCTATAACCGGTGTAAGATGTCGGTCATTTCTCGCCAGGAGAAAACAAAGTTAGTTTTTGATAAAAACATTTTTTTCGATTAACGAATTGAAGTAGGAATTGAAATAGAACAGGATTTGAGTCAAAACGGTAATATAGAAAGTATTGACAGTCCTAGGTGTTCCAGTCTCTTCAATATACAGTCGGCTCTGCTTATAGTTTAAAGACTTAAAATTCAAGACCAAAATATGCAAAACTATTCCACTGAGCTCGGTATACAGTCACATTCTGTTTACTGTCACAAATTTTCAAGCTAAATTTCGTATGATTATAACCACAGACTAATGTACGAAAGGCTGTCTTACATTCAGGCCATTGTTTTGCATTGCGATATCCGTAGAAACTTGGCTCCCAATTTACCGTACTGGTTTACACAGCAAAAATGGCTTGTAAATGTAAAACTTTACACAAACCTGTAGCCGTGATCTTACGACCTGATATGGATACGTCACCACAACAGCAACAACTTTCGACAGAGCTGCCATTACAATGTACGTAATTGCCGACTGTAAATGGAAATTAATCATTGTGATAATTCTATGTGGAAAAAAAACAAAAACATACTTTTGCACTGCAACAACTTTCGAAACTATAGAATTAAAACTTATTCAGGCAAAGTCAATAAAATTGACCAAGGCCCCGGTTAAACGACCAAACATTTACCCAGTATTTTTCACGTTTTGGAAGTCCAGTTTCACATTAGATTTTAAGTTCTGAAATTTCAAAATTTTATACAATATTCGTTTCACGGTGCCAAATTGGTTTCTTTTTTTATGCCGACCAAAAGGCTTGTTGGACGAGCAATAGATAATGCCAATTCTGCAACATGAAAACCCACAGTAGATGTTACAGGCAAATACAGTAGATATCACAGTAGATGGAAATGTTGACAGGGAATCTAATCTTGCTGGAGGAAAAAAGTAAGCAACGAAACGACTTCTGCAGAGAACCAAGTGCATGGTCAGCTTCAAAAGAATAGCCTGCTGTAGTAAACATTAGAAATCTTATCTTCAAATCTTATAAATTAGGAAAACTGTGTATACGTTAACATGGCATTAGTCTGGGTACGCTCCGAGTTTGGTTTACGTAGAAAACAAAACAAGTGTGTGAAGAAAGCAAAATTCAAACTGGGTTCGTTTAAAAACCAGAGCGAGCCCGCGTTAGTTTTGTAGGGAAAACAGGACTTTAGAAAAGCAACAAGAAATATCTAAAGCTCACTCTTTTGGAAGAGCTCCAGTGTCACATGGTCCTAATTCTTGTAGATTCTAATTAAATATGCTGTTATACTAGAAAAATGGCAATCAAATCAAATGAAAAGGAGAACCCTCTCCTTCGTTTGCACAATTTCTTTTTCAAGAAAATCAATAAAGACTTGAAGCACGTCTACAACTCTCTATCCAGTCCTATACACGATCGTATGGTTAGCGAGCATGTACGACTTCCATTCTGTTACTTCAGTGTTGCTAACCAAGAACTCAGTAACAGCTGACTCCGTTACTTTTGTGTAAACAAAGCGAACACCTGCAAATCCCTTCTCACCTGTTTTGAGTCGATAGCTTTGCCGGTGTATTTGCTATTCCATTTCTTAAGTTCTTCATAAGTCATGAACTGTATTGCTCCATGGGAAACACCAAATAGCCCTGGCAGAAATCCCTGCAAACAGTAAGAATAACAGGTATTAAATACAGGCCATGGGGTTGTGGGTGTGTATTCCCTCCAACAGAAGCGAGCCCCAACCAGGCGAAGCCAAAGCAGGGAGTCTAGGAATCCAAAGCAAAATTTCCCTGTCAAACATTGGGGGCATAAGAACCAACACCCTCTTCCCACCCGTTAAACGAGATTGGTATATCAAATCTTCTGAAACTGTTATCCCGGTAGAAACAATTGTACCTTCTGATTGGTGATTATATATACAGTTCTTACTGTACTTCGCACTGTTTATTGTGTGTACTTCGCTGCACTATGCTTTCGCAACCATGCAGGAGTTTTTAGCTCATGATGCTTTAAATTATAAATCGAAGAATATAAACGCAATTTAAAGCCATCTTAAAGATAATTAGATTGAAGGTTCCTTGGCGGACGGTTATTAAAAACCGATTTTATCATATCAACCTAGGGTATATGCCTGCCAAAAGTCTTGGAACACTGGCCATAATTCACGTTGTGCATGAGCTGCAACATCCCCTCTCCCTTATACAATGTTGTGCCACGGAAATATTAATAATCCTACATGTACAAGTGATATATTTTTACATAGCTATGGTTTTTAGCTAACTAATTAACATTGAATGAGGGGGAAGGGGGGCAACACCTTCCTTGTTGGAGATAGCATGGGACACGTGAATTCACAGAAATCTCAGGGTGTTCCAAGGACTTTTGGCAGGCATTGAAGCTCCATATTCAAGATGCCTATTTTCCACAAATCTGCGACTTTCACTTTCCTTCTCGCTTTTTGCAGCGAAGTAAACTAACTATAAAATTTGGTAGTTGCAAGAATTGGTTGATGTGAAACAGGTGTTTTTGCTTTTTAAACAGGTGTTTGCATAATTAACGTGTCAGTATCTCATGTTCATATTAAACCACACAACATACTATTGACAACCTACTAATGCAATTAAGCCGTGATATAGACTGCATAAAAATGCCTTTCAGAAAGGAAAAAACTTGTGAAACACACTGCAGCTTTTCGTCTGACACTCTTCATGGATAAAAACGTCAGAACATATATTGAAAACTCGAAGACTGGAAATATATAAACTCAGTTGTAGATTGAATAAGGCTATACAAACAAAGCACATGGTTATACCAACAGAGTACAATGTTAAAAACAAATTTCATCAGTCTATAAAAAACCCAATTTTTTCATTTTAGTTGTAGTTTGTTTTTGATTGCCATCGCCAATATTCCGAGTTGACGCATGTACACCGCCATTACATGATGAAAGACTTGCAGGGATTTTTTTCCTGTTTTTTATCCTCTTTAGTGATACAGTAATACATATTTTATAATAATACATATTTTGCAAGAGTTTCTGATCACATAATTTTGTCTGCTTCTATTGATGAGAAGAGGCTTACCTTGTAATATCCCCTAATACCTTCATGTTTGTATAATTTTATAAGGCCATCTGAAACACAAAATTAACGTACTAGAATCTGTGATCATCAGTACTGTTTGCGGGCATGTACGACGTTAACGTGTGCGCAAAATTTCAAGGGAGAGTTTGCTCAACAAAGACAACCAAACAGAAAGTAAAAATAGCATAGTATAACGGGAACATAAGATGTGGAACTGAAGTATACATTTCTTTCAGCATATGTAACCAAAAGCTAAAAAAAATTGTACCCAAGTGCAGATCGATTTAATTTCCTTTTGATAATGTTCTGCACGGAAACACCAAGGAAACTGCCGACTTGTGTAGACCAAAAGAGTTAGAATCTTCTTTTCTCTCTTGGAATCCCTTAGACCAAACGTTTACTCTATTGGAATCTTCAAGGTATGCGGTCGCTGATTGTCAAAAGACAAAAGAACCAATCAAACGCGCCTTTTTTCCTTTCACGTGGTTTTCGATCCAAAACTTGATATAAATTTTCTGCTTACTACATTTACTAATTTTCAACTATTATCCGATGTTTATACTCTGAAGTGGGTCGAACGAAAAGTGCTTCAGTATGCAATGTTTCCGCTATTTCGTACCGTCTTCAAAATTTAAAGTACAAAAAAAGTATTTGGTATTTTAAGAATTATTCAAAACCTTAAAATGTGCATCTGTTATCTCACAAAGAAAAGTTTTCTACTTAAATAACTTCATCACAACTCGTTCAATTCAAACGCTTGCAAGGAAAGGGTCCTGTTCCGTTAAACGTTTTCAGTCACACACAAGACATGCCTGTGCTTCGTGTGGAATGCTTTTGGGTGCATGTTATAAATTGTTAATAATGCTACAATTGAGCAATTGAGTAAAGGAAAATGTTCCTTTTTGGCATACGCTATCCAGGATCTTCTTCAAAATTAAGCATTTTCAAGCAGTTACTTTTTCTTATTCATCTCTTTGATTTCTACGACAGTGTCGCTTATTTAATCATCAACAGTGATAAACATACTGCACCAAAATATAACATCATTTCGCTGTTTGAAATTTCATCACTTTCTTTTGTCATTATGTCGTTTTCTTCATTACCAATATGAATTTAATTATCAAAGATGGTATATTCAGATTTCTTTTAGACCGAGGAATAATTCAATTTTAAACCAACGGACTTTGCTAGTTGACCTGGCAATCACTCTAACTTTCGTCACTGAAAGATTTGCTATGCTATGCGATTAGTTTCCAAACGAAACAATAACAAATGCACAGCTCCTAATTGATTCAGTCAGTCCGTTCTATTAAACGTAGATATGTCATTTTCAATATATGTTTTAGTGGGTAAAAACCATTTTACATTGACGATAAAGCACGTACCTATAACTCCTTTGTAATAGACTTCGCTTGCGATTGATTGTGAGTTGAATTGCAGGCACATGCGAGTTTTAACTACCCATACTGGATTCGTAATACACAGGGTGCTTGCTCCTTTTGCAAGAAAAAAAATTACCAAAATCAACATCCTTACATAACTCACAAATCACACTTGGCATAGCCCTGTATTTCTAAGAGCAAAGATTAAATACCGCGAAAATCTCGACTCCATAATCTTTCCTCTACTATGAACTCATTGCCATTAGTTGAATGAAAGCAAAGAGACACTAAAAAAAAAGTTAACATCCAAAAATGCGGATATTCCATATACCGAAATTTCTGTTTACAATCTAGCATATTAAGCCGAATTGAAAAGACTAATTTTGGGAATGGCTAGAAACACGATAAAATGAAATATTGTCGGGCAGTAAACGCTTCATTAAGTAAAGCAGGTAATTAGAAGGCGAATACATACATAAGTAGGTGAATAACAAAATGAATAAATGAAAAAAACGAGAGAACGGGAAAAATTGAATTTTTACCAGTTAGTTTACTGTTTATATAATTATACGTTTCAAAAACATATTCTGATACAAATTTATATTGGCACGAGGCGAAAGCTTTCTTAAGCTACCGGAACTCGAAAACACTTTTAATGAGCTGCTTCGATTCAGTCGAAGTATTACTATTGGTTTAATTTGTACTGATTGTGTGAAATGGCAAGAGGTATTTAGAGATGCAAAAAAAATATGTCAAAGAGCGTAGAAAATGGATTTATCGTCAGGAAAGATGAACTGAACACGACTGGGCCTGCCAACTGTAAATAATTAGGAGAATAAAAGTGTCTCCCGATTCCTGCGTAAAAGAGGATCGTTAACGTTAGTAAAACGTCTGTACGTAAAGCGTCTGTACGTTAACCTTGTTTACTTATAATCATACGATAAGGTGAAGAAGAAATCTACTTATAATCAGCTTAAATGCCAGTTGGAGTAATGTTGAATTCAAAGTGGTCATTACAATACGAAAATTACTGGGTTATACGCTCATACACGAGAAAGAACGAAACCCACCTGCGGCTGCTCCAATTAATAAATGCTCCCCGGCGGAAAGATTCTTGATGCCTTTGGCCTCACTGACATTGGCTTTTAAGAAATTGTAGCTGAAGAAGTACAACCCCCAAGCTGAACCGGCACCAACCGCATTTGGGGAGACGCCCTTCAAGAAACACGAAACATTAATAGTGCAAGCACAGCATTATTAAGTGCCTATAGATGTGGACTCAGTGGCGTAACGGGCACCTTAGTTCGATAACGAAGGGTCTCCAATCAAAAGAGGCCCCTTTTTTACACCCTAGCTTTCAAAACCTTGTTCAAGGTAAACTTGTTTCAAAAGTTCTAAAAGTTCTTTAGCTGAACCATTTAAGTCATTTCGCCCCTTGTTCACAGGAAAAATTATCATTTTTACACCTTGCTATTCTGTTTAACATGCTATGCTTCACAGGATTGGGCCTTCTAGCAGTCTGTAGATACTGAGGCCCCGTTAGACTTACCCCATGAGCCTCTGTTTCGCTACTGCCTCACTTGACGGACGCTACAACAGAGGGCTCATGGAGTAAGTCTAAGGCCCCGTTTCAGTTTCATTGCTAAGGGGCCCAGATGCCTTTGTTACGCCATTGTGTGGATCCATTGTTTGTTACGCCATACGTGTAGATTTAGGGTGAAAGTTTTTTTTAAATCTCCTAGTAGCTGTTGGTAGATTTTAGCGCGAGTTGAGTAAAATATATAATAAAAACAGTGATAGATGTAGAAAAAGCAGTAACCTCATTAAGACCAACCCTTCTCTAGTCAATATGAAAGCAGAATAAGAGTTAAACCCACAGAGATTCATTTCTTAGCTTTTGGATTAAATGCAGGTGATGTGAACTGGGGGCACAGGGAACTAAATTTCATATCTCTAATGTAATAATATCTCTAAATGAAAAGATCTCTTGTTGACGAGTTTAAGGTTCAAGTTGTAGATAAATTTCTTTGAAGGAATTGATGTAGCTTGGAATTTTTTTAACAAAGACCTATTTGAAATGATCATGAATTGTGTAACATTGGCATAAATATAAGCAAATGACCTGACAAATTTTGTGTAATCCAGGCTTTGTTCATGGGTTTCTCATATCAATAAGATTATTTTGAATTCTTTCCCACAAAGCCCCTTTAAGTGTACATTAATCATTAATTGAGTTTGAATTTTTGATCACAACAATTCTTTTTATTATTACAAATATTTCTTTAGCTATGAAGAATATTGATTTCCTAAGATGAGCAAAATGAAGATAGAGGTTGTTATTTGGTGTAATGCAATGCAAATCTAAAACATCTGTTACTTTAGGTAGGACCTTTGTACTGAAAAAAACCACTTATATTCAAATTATATTTGGTTCATGGTTTATTAATGCATCAGATAAAAGAAGTGTCTGGATATATTCAGGGAAACTTGAAAATTATAAACATTATTGATTTTTGGAGAAAAACATCTTGAGAAAAAGATACTTGATTTTGTGTGCATTTTGTACCATGGCAAAATATAAAAAAAATTATTGTAAAGAAGGGGTCATAATGGAAAATGATGCTCAAAGTACCTGGTATAATCCTCTTAGTCCTCCAGAAACTTTAATTGATTTGAATGCATCTATGATCCCACGATATGTTGGCCTGGTGACCAGACCATCATTTACTGAAACAGTAAATAGCATAAGCAAAATGTGTTGATTGAGTGTATGAAGTAACAGCAACGAGAGATTCTCGAATCACATACAATGTTTCTTACCATACTATACAATAACATTAAAACTAATCATATTCTAATAGAACAAACAAGAATGTATTTAAATTTGACTAAAGATGAACGCTGGAACCCAGCAATACCGATACATGACATTTTTTTGCTATTTAATCTGGTTATCATAGAAACTTTTGTAACCAAAGATCAACTGCACATAAAAGCTTTCATCACAGAGGAAGTTTTAGAAAATTAAAAAGATATTAGCTGGCTTATTATCAAGTAATCAGTAATACATCCTGTTTCAGTTTCTTATTTTGCATGTTGCTTCAGCTTTGATAATTCAGTTACGTTTGGGAACAATTGGATTTCTCTGCTGTCCAAGGTAAGCTTGGCTTGCTGTGAAGGTTCTTGCCAAATTTTCAAATTCCATTAGTAAAATGAGGAAACCCTTTTTAAAACCCTACGGTATTTGTTTTCAACATATAGCTCTGAAATTGCAATTATTTTTCTATTGGGATAAATATGTGTTCAGTTTGTGGTTAGTACTTTACAGTTACAAGAAGCCACAATTCAAAACAACTTACTGAAATTATAAATTTATATATTGAAACTCTTAGACCTAGATAATGTCATCATGGCCACCCACAAGTATCCTACAGCCGAATTGGAAGCAGCAATCATCCTTGAGTGAAATGTGAGAATTCGGCAAAATCTTAAAATTCAAAAAAATTAAGTTTGTCAATCATCTCTTTGTCTCATGGTTTCAGGTTGAGACCATCAGCTCAATTTGATGGTACGAATTCTTTAATTGAAACTTTTAATGATGGCTAATACATGTCTATTCAGGGTTATTCAGTGGGGTGACATAATTAGTTTCCCCAGCTGAGACATGAATATCTCTAAAAATTTTATTTCTGTTCTCTTTGTTTTTCTGATAATGCAAGTTATAATTTTTTGATAATGAAACAATGCCTAAAATGGCAGCTCACAGAAGCCAAGGGACCAAGCAAATATTTTCCTAAAACAAAGATCAGAGCTACGGATTTTTGTGATTACATCTTTTGGCAAAAAAATATTTGCACAATTACAATAGCTTCTGAATGAAAAGAAATTTGAAAGATTGTTTTCTGATTTGAGAAGGGATTCTGGGAAAGTTCTGGAAAACTTTTCAAAGAATGCAGGCAAACTCAATGATACATTTAAAATAATTCATTTCTATTTGAATCTGAATACCTTGACCTTTGACAACATACAGCTGTAGCTTAATAATAATGATACCACATGAACAATGCCTAAAGATGAACAACTCTTACTTTTATGAACACTCAATAATTTAAGACATAATTTTTTCCTCAAAACAGCTAACCAGTCATTAGACATTCTTTCAACAAAAGGTACTTGGAATGACAAATGCAATTTCTCACCATAAACCATCACTTTCAAGCCCCTTCATCTCATAATTCTGTTTTTTTTATTTGCCAAGCCACTATTAAGGCAGGCCTTTTTGTTTGATGGGATCATTGCACTTGCACAAATCCAATGAGAAATGAGACCATAATTTTTGCTAATTGACAAATTCTCCATTCTACTCGGACTGGACAGTATGTTAGAGGCATACCCAAGTTGTAATCCCCAGAGTGCATTCCATGTAGCAAATCCTGAACATCTTTGGAGTGTGGAGTTACGTGTTTTGGCATGACGTTAGCATGAGATAAGCATCTTTTGGCATGTGGTGAGCACTCATATATTTAAAAAAGCACAGCTGTGTGGCATGAATCTCTTTCTGTGACTTTTATGAATCTCAATACTAACTTAATTACAACATTGGGTGAAAACTATTGTGAAAACATTTTTTCAGGTGCAAGACTCTAAACCTATCATCCTCACTGCATAAATAGCTTTTCCTAGGTTTTATGCTTTTTGTTCGACTTTTATTCCAGTGAACCTTAGCACACATTTGGCTTGGCTTTGGTGTACCGTCAGAGTGAGGCTTACATGGAATGCACCCTGGTGTTACACTAACAGAAATTTGCAATATCTGGCCTAGATAAGTTTGCCTTTTCCTTTTAAGATCTCGTCGGAAAGTGTCGCACATTTTAGGAAGCCAGTCTGGCGGCATTCCACCATGCCTAGCCTCCATCCAACCAATCCATTACATAATTAGCTGGGCCTAAACTCGAAAATGGGACATCGCAGCCTTTTGAGCTGAAAAGCATGAAAAATTTTCATGGTAAAAAATTCATTAATACACCTATTTTCCATAAAGATAATTTTTTAAAATACTTCACCTTGAAACCTAATCTTGATAAGGTCGAGAGGGTGCAGAAGTAAAGTCGCAGAAACACCACCAGCAGTTCCAGCTATGAGATGTTCCACTTTCAAATTTTTAAGCCAATTTTTGCTATTTAGTCTGCTTAAAACACGATGACTGTTATCTTCAGTCATAGTTAATAACTCTCCACAATATGCTCATATGTCTCTATCTTAAAATTAACTAAGTAAATTCGTAGAAAACATGATGAGTTGAATAGTTTCCTAAGCCGTTGTTGCTGTTGCATAATTGTAGAGGAGAGGGTGACATGACTTGATTTGACATTTTTTACAGGGTTGCAAACTGGCCTACTGGGAGGCCAAATTTGAGAAATCTGGCCTTTTTTAAGAATGTTTGGCTACGAAATTTTATCTTTGGCCTCCTGCTTCATTTTGGCTATTTTTGGCCTCCTAAAGGAATGTTTAATGAGATTAAAATCCCATAAAATCATAAAATGAATGGTAATATGTCCATGAACCAGACAGACACTTGAGGTTGCATTGATTTAGTCCAAATGATTCAGATCGATTCAATCCAAATGGATCAGTGTCTGAATTTCTCATATAATGACGTGAAGTCATTGCTATTGCTTATTTTTTCAACATTTGATTGACTTAATTTTTGAGTATTTCCTTTGATAACTGGGCCTCCAACGAATGGGGGAGCCAAGTGGCCTGTCCCCCACTTCCCTCCAAAACAATAGAGCTTTTTTCAAAATCTCCTGCCATGGCTGTTAAAGTTTCTCTTAGCTCCCCCTCCCCTTTTTCAACTTGTGTCGGTGCCCATGGATAATTTATTTAAATATAATTTGCAAACAATCTTTCGGAGGTACAAAATTTTAAACTTTTTCGATCTATGTTCTAACGTTTTAAACTCTGAAGAGTATCAAATGAGAAGCTCTAGTATGACCCATAATGTTTGCTTTTTTCAAACCCATTTTGAAATCAAATTGGCAATTTTTCAGTAATCAACAACACGCATAATCGCAGAGATTGATCTACACAATTGTAAGAAGTTACAATAAATAGTGAATGATGCTTTATTTTTCTCGAGTTTCTAATCTATGTCGACCAAGTGGCAAGGTAGATATTACAGTGCAAGGAAGTAAAAGAAGTCTTAGGAAGTGCAATATGTTTGGCTTATAGAGTCTGCTGATGAAAAGGGCAACGGATATACTGCAAACTAAACTTGTTTTTACTGCGCCTGCGCATTATGACATCATAATGTTGTGGGTAAATTTGGCCTATTTTGACGTGCTATGGTCTATTTTCATAAACGATTTGGCTACTTAGTACCCATACCACCTGGCAACCCTGATTTTTAAGAGGTCAAAGTTGTTTTGACTTTATCTTTTACACAAAGACAGGTTTTCATAGCCTGCGTGCAGAAAGTAAAGTTTGCACGCAGGCTAGGTTTTCATAAATCCAAGGAATTTTTCCCGAATTTTGGGGAAATTTTCGTGCGAAATTAAGGAAATTTACATGAAGCAAAGTGAGAACACACACTGATGACAAAGCAAACGCGCGACAAAGAAACCCAAGACCCTAGGGCAAGCTGTGTGCCAAGGCTGCACCTCACCTCACAGTACAAATATATTTTATAAATTTCGGACGTAAGAAGGCACATTTTTTCCCAAGAGACACGCTTTATTGCTTCTCTAATCTGTCCACCCTTTGTACTATTGTGTTACTTCAATGCTCGTATGCATCGTAACTACGCAGTGATGGCGCGATGTCTTCGAAGGGGATCATTCTGGCCCACTTAGGCCCGTATCCTAGCATGCTCATAGCCCGTAGGACTTCCTAGTTTGTAAGTAAACAGTTATCTGAAAATATATTTCAATTTATCATTTGCTCTACATTACGCATGATTAAATTACTTCTGCTTCTTATTTGCATTTTTGGTGGATTGACTGATGAGCTAGCAAAGACTCAAAATTACAAATACAAGATATACATAAATTTGTGTTTGTTTTTATTAATATATCTTTAAAAAGCAAACATTATGAGGCATGCTTAAGCTTTTCATCTGACATTTTTAAGAGCATGAAACGTCCGGACATAGATCGAAAACTCTACGCCAGTTGTGGATCGAGATAGGCCAATCAGAAACGCGAGTACATGACTGTTGACGTTGCCCAATCAGTGCCAATTACCTTGGCTTACCTATTAAAAATGATACCAGTGGAGTCCCAAGATGGTCTTTTGGCTCTTTTTGCAGATTTTCTCAACTAGCGAAATTTTCTTAAAAAATACTTTGCGAGTGAGCAAAATTGACCAAAAGGTTTGATGTTTGAATTTTTTGCCACGAATGGCTGAAGCTGAATTCACACTAGACTCGTTACGATGCGCCTTGTCACATCGCTTAACTTTGTGTTGCGTTACAAAAAGCAATGGAATGTTCTAATGCTTCTTGGTGCGTTTTCTCTTAAACTGCTTCACGATGTCGTGTGTCTGCTAATTAATAAACTTCAAAGCAAACTAATAAACTCGTTTTTAAATTCCTTCTTCTTCGTATCACATAAAAACGGGCATTTTATATGTTTTGCGACCATTTTTATGCAAATCAGTTATCGTTCCGAAGCGTGAAAAGTTAAGATTGGAAATAACTTCAGAAATGGAAGAGATATTCAAAAAATTGTTTTTGCAGAGGCTGTATTTTGCCAGAATGTCATAGTCGAAGACAAAATCTTGGCGTTTGGGGCATGGAGGTTCGTAGAAAAATACCCCGAAAACATTGCTTTCCTCAACAACTAGATTTGTAGAGTTTGCAGGTAGCTGGAATAATTTTTAGGGCTTCTCTTTTGCAAAAGCGGCATTCAAATTGGGCGTGGCACCTACGTCATTCTGACGTAAGTATAATATTTGCTTATCTTGAGGTGGAAGGCCAAGGCAAGACATGAGACTTTATACAGCAAGCAAACTCATCTCTCTATCTTCACACACGTGTTTACATTCTCTCTACGCGTTGCCCAGGGGGCCTGGGACCTACTCTACTACATTGCTTCTCCTTTTTTTTTAAAGTCCATTTCTTAGCTATTATTTTTTTTTTTTTTTTACTTAAAAATGTTCGAAGATAATGAATGTCCAAACCGTTGTGGTGCTTTGACAATTCTGTTAGATCGTCTTAAGGGCTGTTCACATTCCTCTGTCTTGTCTTTGTCAACTTGATTGTTTTTGTCACTGTAAGATATGTCGTCATCGTTGTCAGTCTCTGTTGGTTTTGGTATACGTTTGTAATGTGAGATGTTACGTGTAATCTTATGATCATGTTTGTTCTTAGCTGTTACACGTGAATTTGTTCTGGCAGTTACAACGTATGGAGTCTCATTGTATGTTGGTGTCAGTTTATTTCGTCGGTCTTGTTTCACAAGTACATGGTCTCCAATTTTCAAGTCGCTTGGTTTTACTCTTCGCTTTTTGTCTGCGTAAAGTTTGTTGTATGCTTGACTTGAAAGTTCATTCTTCTTTGCTTCTTTGTGTCTATTAATAACGTTGTGTTTTTTCAGCGAAGGTAATATTCCTTGAACTGTTCTGTTGTACAGCAGCTCTGCAGGAGGTACCTTTGTTGTACTGTGTGGTGTGGTGCGGTATTGCAACAAAAACCGATTTATTTCTTGCTGCCACACCTTTCCTTCAATTGTAGCAGCTTTCAATGCTTTTCCAAGTGGCTGATTAAATCTTTCCACCTCCGCATTCCCCTGAGGCCATTTCGGAGTAGAATGATTTTTGTTTATGCCAAGGGCAGTGAGGTATCGCTGGTACTCTTCACCATTAAAGGGTGGGCCGTTGTCAGATGTGAGTGTTTCTGGTATACCATGAGTAGCAAAGATCTTGTCCAGCTTTGGTATAACGGTTGAAGCTTTTGTGGATCGCACAATTTCTACTTCAGGATATCGCGAGTATCTGTCTACAACAACAAGCAAATACTCTCCAGATGGCAATGGTCCGTAGAAATCTACATGAAGTTTCTGCCATGGTCCTTGCGGCATTTCAGTCATCTGTAAAGGCTCTGGTGGGTTTGGTCTTCCAGTAGCTTGACAAGGTACACAATGATCGATTGTTTCTTTTGCCAGCTTATCAATATCTGGAAACCAAACTTTTTCTCGGAGAAATGATTTGGTCTTGGATAGGCCTTGATGAGTGGTATGTGCAAGGTCTATTGCTTTCTTTTGAAGTGATTCTGGAATGACAATTCTGGTTCCACGCAAAACTATGTTATAAGCTCCGATGGTGAGCTCATCTTTTATCGCCTTAAATGACTTGATTGCATCACAGTCCCATCGGTTTAGTCTGATAGCAGCACGTAGAGCTTGCAGAGTCCTATCACTGTCAGTAGCGCTTTTTATCTCTGTAATTGTCATCGTTTTCGGAACTGCTGCATTGGTCAACATGGCGATGTAGGGTTCCGTCATCTTCTCTTGATTGTATGTACTTTCTTTTGTTGGATGGCGGGAAAGGTAGTCTGCAGGATTGTCTACACCTGGTTTATACTGCACTGTAAATCTGTAAGGCTGAAGGCGCAAGACCCATCGTTCAATGCGAGCAGATGGCTTTGATTTAGGGCTGCCATATATGATTTCCAATGGTTTGTGATCTGTAATCAGTTGAAATGGCTTTCCATAAATAAACAAATGAAAATGCTCTACCGCCCAGACGATGCTCAATGCCTCTTTCTCAGTTTGTGAATATCTTTTTTCCACAGAAGATAATGCTCGGCTTGCATATGCAACAATACGACAATCATCACTTGCTGAATCTTTCTGAGCAAGAATAGCTGATATGCCAACAGGACTGGCATCTACAGTAATTATAGTGTCCTTTGTGGTATCGAAATAGGCCATTACTGGAACTGATGTCAGAGCATTCTTTAACTTTTCAAACGCCTTTTGGTGTTCAGCTTTCCACTGAAAATGTGAATTTTTCTTTGTTAGTTCTCTAAGTGGAGCACTGGTAGTTGCGTAGTCTTGAATATATTTACAATTGTAGTTCGCCATTCCTAGAAAACTTCGCACTTCATGCACGTTGGTTGGTACTTGTACATCTTGCAAGTCTTGAATATGCTTTGGATCTGGTCTTGTACCAACAGCTGAAAAAATCTGTCCAAAGAAGGACAATGATTTCGATAAAAACTTGCATTTAGTTGCATTCAGAGTGAGACCTTTATCTGATAGTTTCTGCAGGCAGTCATTAAGTGCTCTATCATGATCTTGACGGTCTACTCCAAAGACAATAATGTCATCTGCTATATTGCAAACTCCTTTAATTCCTTGTAAGGCCGTTTGCAAGGCATTTTGGAAAATCTCTGCAGCTGCGTTTGTTCCATAGTTTAGTCTTTTGTAACGAAACAGGCCTACATGTGTGCTAAATGTTGTAATGTAGCGACTGCTTTCGTGCAATTGGAGCTGATGATATGCCTGAGACATGTCCAGTTTTGAAAACACTGTTGCTCCAGTTAACTTCAGATTAATATCATCGACTGTAGGAATGAGATGCCTGGTTCTCTTGATTGCTTGATTTGGCTTTCTCATATCTACACATATGCGTACGTCATCACCTTTCTTTGGTACTGCAACTATCGGGCTAATCCATGGCGTAGGTTGGGTTTCTGGAACCCTTTCGATTATGTCATCCTTCTCCAGCTTTCCAATGGCACGCTTGACTTTTTCACGAATATGGAACGGAATGCGCCTCTGCGGCTCCGCAACTGGAACAACGTTTTCATCAATGTTCAGCTTTACAATGGCGCCTTTCAATTTTCCTAATCCTTCGAACACAGAAGAATGCTTTGCAAGAAGTTTATTCAGCTTTCCATCATCAGTCACGGGTGATGAAGGCGTTTTATTTGTTGACACTTTATTTAAATGGAGCGTAACAAGACCTAATTCTTGTGCTGTATCTCCACTAATGAGATTACCCGACTTGTTGTTATTGACAACGTAGAACGTCGCGACTGCATACCGCTTCTTTGTTTCCACTACCGCATTGAATTTGCCTATAAATTTAACGGGTTGTTCAGTATTATAAGCAAAGGCACGGGTTTTCGTATTTTCCAGCTTGATTTCTGGTAATTTTGCAAATGTAGCCTTGTCTATGACGTTAATGGACGCTCCGGTATCGATCATGGCGTCAAAGGTATATCCAAGGACTGTTGCTCTTGCGTAGGGCCTAGCCTTGCTTCTTTTGTTTACGGCATACAAGTATCCATCATCCGACTCAGACTCAGAATGATTAAGTGGGTGCACAGTTTTGTTTCCCTTTCTTTGTCTGTGTCTTGTCGTGGAATTTTGCTGGCTTTTTGCACTAGAACGACACACTATAGCAAAGTGGTTTGGTTTTCCACATTTTCGGCATTCCTTCCCTTTTGCGGGGCAAACAGTATCTTGGGGGTGAGATGCCCGTCCACAGTTTCGACATTTGTGGGTCGTTTTTGCCACAACTTGCTTTGTTTCGGCTGAAAGAGGCTCGATTTTCTGAGATTCAATTTCTTTCGACTGAAATCGACTTATTTCATCCCTTCTCCCATCGATCAGCATGGCTTTCAAGTCGTATGTGGGGTCTCGCAGGGCCTGCTTCCTAAGGCGAGAGGAAGTTCCCCCAATGATAATTTGCTGTTCCAGCTCAAATTTTAGATTGTCACCAAACTCACAAGGTAAAGCCAGTGTTCGCAACCTAGTGTGATATTGGTCCAATGTTTCAGTAGGCTCTTGATGTGCCTTTCGAAAACAGTACACGTCATATCGGCGATTTTTCTGCGGTTCAAAATAGGCTGTAAGTTTATCTTTGGCTGTATCGTAGGCACTTGCTTCACCGGTGTTTTCGAGCTGATCAAAAATCTCTCTTACTCGGGGGCCAGCTTGGTATAACAACAGCGCTCGTTTACGAGTGTTATCGGCGATGCCTGCAGCAACAGTAAACATTTCAAAATCAGAAATCCATTTTTTCCACGAAATCGCGATACTTGCGCCCACCTCTCCGCTATCGGGATTAAATTCGGGAACAGGTTGTAGTGAAACGGCGTGCGACATACTGGTGCACTGGTTTCCTCTTCTTTTTACTCGTCGCCAATATAATATTTGCTTATCTTGAGGTGGAAGGCCAAGGCAAGACATGAGACTTTATACAGCAAGCAAACTCATCTCTCTATCTTCACACACGTGTTTACATTCTCTCTACGCGTTGCCCAGGGGGCCTGGGACCTACTCTACTACAGTAAGAAGGAATGATTTTCACACTTTTTGGACATTTTGCAAACGTTGGGGGCAAAAATGTGTCAAGAGTTACTGACAACCTACCCTGCGTGCTGGCACGAAATTTCGAACGGGGGAATAGAAGTTAGGAGTGGAGTAGCGGAGGAGCATCTATCTGAGAAACATCTATCTGAGAAGAACTTTTCCTTCCTCTCACCTAAATGCTCCTACGCTTCTCCGCTTGGTTTTTCAATTCCGTGCTCGAATTTTGTGACTCTGGCACCCAGCGTACCGACAACCAAACTGGCTAAAACTGTGCCAAAGTAAAGCGTACCGCCATATTGAGTGGGAAAATGACTGTGCAGCTTTGGACAAGGACCTCTTTGTTCCAAGACATTTGGCCCGGACCGAGTGGTACTTGTGCAAAAGAATACCAAAATACACTAAGGGCCGTATGCTGTACACAACAGGACCGTTTTAAGTAGCAAATCCGAACACCTACATAACGCCATCTCCAAGAAAATTAAAAGTTTATGAATTTTGAAAAAAGTAAACATTTTGAGTCATACTGAAGCTTTCATTTGACATTCTTCAAAGTATAAAACGTCAAAACAGAGATCGAAAACCCAGATTATGCAAGAAACTATACTGGCGACATGTTTTGGATTGTTAGCAAAGTCTGATCTACATCAACATGAAAAACAGTATTGTGTAGACACAAGGAGTTCCATTTCACATTTGGGCTCCATTGGTGAATTTTCAATAGGCAAGCGAATGGCGGAAATTATAGGTGCATGGGGGGGGGGGGGCGGGCTCAGAAACTTAAATTTATAGTCAAAGCGAGCAAATTTTCGGTATTTCTCACAAACTTTGATAGCCTAAACCTACCCAGGGTCACAAAGAGAGGAAACTAGGGCTACCAAATTCCCTAGAGCTTGAATTTGTGAGGAACCTTATAAAGTAAAGAAGCCAATTAAAAGAATTGATTGAATCAAACGTAAAAGAAGTATGGCTAAGAAATGCTTAACTATTTCAAACGAAAGATAACGACTGAAAAAAATCATTCTGAAATTGATTTTAAGCTAATCTAAAGGGTGTGTTTGCCAAGATTCTCTGCTCGCTTCGATCGCATTAGACCTGCGTTTTCCCCCTGACAAGTGAAAACTACTTGCGAATTGTATATCTAATTTCAATTCCGTAAAGATTAGCCAAAATTCCATCAAATCCTTCAAAAAAATTTTATTTTCAACCAAATTTTCCAAATTTGGTCTTTTTTATAGTTAAATTGACTGGAAAGTTTGTTTTGGCCTACTATTTAAATTTGGCCTTTTCAGCAGAAATTCTGAGTTGAAAGAGTAAAATCTATTTTAATAGTTTACTACAACAAAATACCAAATATCATCACCTATAGGTCAAGTAAGTTTCTTATTTGAGTTTAATTGAAATACGCATGCGTAGAAATATAAACAGCGCATGCGCAATGTAGTTTCGGAAACATCTTGTTTTGCTGTGTTTTCTTGATTGTTTCATTGTTTCAGAAAATGTGATAAACTCTTATTTGGAGGTCTTTTTTATTTCATTTGTCATAATCCATGGAGCCAAATTAATTGGAAGCGTTTATAGTTCGCAGTATTTTCGCTCGCCAATCACAATAAAAGGATTAGAAATTCTGGTTGATTGCGACCTAAAAATTGAGGCGTCCAAATTGAGACTGTTGAAACATTAGAAAAAAATTGAGATAAATTCTGAAGAGCCAGTAAAGCCAATAAAGAAATCAAATTTCTTGGATGTAGAGGGCGAAGAGAAGAAAGTGAAGATGAGCTGGATATGTTATTTGTTGTTGACGAAGGAGAACCAGAAAGTTGATATTTATTGGATGTCCATAATACTCAAACAATATCAAGGACACATTTTTCTGGCGTTTGAAAGTTTCGTTGGTAAGAAACAGTTTGGATTTGAAACAACTCGCTGGGATTAATTTTCGGTTACCCTGATTCAACGATAATAAATCCCACCGATTCAGAATCCTATTTACATTTTCTATCTACATTGACATGAAAAACCGCTATTGTGTAGACATAAGGAGTTCGTTTTCACCTTAGGACTGACTCTATTGGTAACATGTTCAATAGGCAAGGAGCATTGATTGGGCAATCGCAACAGTCACGTGCTTGCGTTTTCTGATTGGCCTACCTCGATCCACAACTGGGTATATATTTCCTAGCCTAGAGTTTTCAATCTATGTTCTGACGTTTTATACTCTGAACTGAAGAGTGTCAGACGAAAAGCTTCAGTATGACTCAAATTATCTATCTTTTTAAAGCCAGTTTTAAGTTTTACGCCGAAAATATTTTTGATGAATTTTATATAAAATAGCTGTTGGTTTGCACGATTGCGTCAATAACAAAAGTGCAGCAAAGAACAACTAGAAGCTCCGATCAGACAGTACCTGTCATATATATCAATTAAGTGCAAAAATCGCTCAGCTGCGTGTAGCTGTGAGATAAGTGATACTGGGTTGCCAAGACAGGTGCAGTAAGAGAAAATGCACATGAACGCAAGCCGAAATTAATTGATATACGTATGTGTTATCACCAATTTTTTCGTTTTTTGTTCTTGTTCTTGTAAACAACATGTGTTGTAGACTTGCTGCAACCAAACTTCTTGTAGTTTCAGCAAACAAATGACTCGCTAGACGCAATTTTTTTTTACTTTTCATTCTCTTTCTGGTCGTTTATGTGTTTTTGGCATTGAAACTAAAACCTTGATATTTTCCATTTCTCCCTGACGTTTTTGTCACTTTTCTATTATAGAAAGGTAGGAAATAAATTGAGTTTGTTAGGAATTGCATTTTTGCTGACGCCATTTCTAGTATCCTGCCAAAACAGCAAGATTTGTTCAATCAATGTTCGAATGCTAGTTTTGGAGCCGCCATTTTTTATTCATCGTCCTAATACTTTTGTCACGTAAGTGTAGTCTTTATAAAAGAATATTCTTATAAAAGAGTGTTTGAACTTTTAGAAGCGAAGGGAATTTTTAGGCAGCTTTAAGACCTGGGCCGTCGGTCAGGTTGCTTTTTGAAATAGCCATTAGAACAAATGGATTGCTTTTTCTACACTCTTTTCTTCTTATAAGAACCATTAAATTCAAGTTCAGGCTGGCTGTTCTTAATTTTTTCGAAAATTTGAGGCTGGATTATTCTTAATTTGTTCTTAAATTTAATAGGGTTTTAGCAGTGCGATTGCTAGATTTTCCGCTCTGAGAATGTTATAAGGTCTCATTTGCCAACAAAATGAATGAGACAATCTCCATTTGCGGACAAGTTTGAATATTCTCCGAAAAAGCACCCACGCATGGCTAAAAATCCTCGTTTTTGGAATAAAATTTTGTTCAAAATTGCATTATATAGTTTCCAGCATTAGCTTGCTTTAAATTTGCTCTTAACTTTGATATAATTTGAGGCTCCTGTTTTTGTAAAATTGTTCTTATAAAAAAAGAGTTTATTGCTTAAAATATTTCTAAATTTCCTCTCGGCCTTTGTCTAAACGTTGTTTACATCCATCGACCTAACTGCGTCAAGAAACTTGCTTGTTTTGGCCCAGTGAAACGAAGTAGGCTAAACAATCACCTGACGTCGCACTGATCATGAAAAAGAAGATCCTCAAAGAATGCTGCTTTATCAATAACCATAACATTACGAACAAATATGAATTTGTTGACGTTGAAATATTATTTAAACTTACCACAGTAATGCAATGCAAGTTAATAACAATTTGGCTCCAAATTATACAAAGAAACGTTCAGAATGGAGAAAATTCTTTAAGGTACTTTTCGCCCATAGCTATGAAGTAAACCAGACAAAATTATACGGGGGATCCAAACATGAATCGGTTTAAGGGAAGTACAAGAAAAATGGATATAGAACACTCTTAGACAGTAGACTCTAATTTTGTTGTGATAAAATTATTATCGTAATTCTACATACTGTATTCTGACTTTTTTACGAGCTGTTCACTTTTTTCCAGTGGCGTAGCGTCAAGGGAAGCTGGTAATGCGCCGCATGCCCTGCAAAATCTAAACCAAAAAAAATATTTCTAAAAGCGCTTTTTTCGAAACAGAAAACAGTTTCTATCGTCTAAACAGTTGCTTTGACGATTATTTGAAATTTGCACTGTCGCACCCTTGATACACCCATCGGAGTTCAATGAATCCACCTTAGATTTTACCTTGGAAGTAATTTACTAAGCTTCGTGCCCCTGTTTCCAAAGATCCCTTTATTGACTTTGGCTAGCAATCTTTGTTTATAGCACTTCTCATTTCAGGGAATGCGGAATTCTGACCGCATTCCCGGATATAAAACGATTGATTTTTCCCTATTTAAGTGTAAAATTTTGCAAAAATATAGGATAGAAGGTTGTATCAATGAATAATCTATCATGCTCAGTGGCGAAGCCAAAGGTCCTGCTGGTCCTGCTGAGCAGGACCAAGAATTTCCAAAGATAAGATTTAATGTAAACAATAAACAATTTCTTCTTTGCATAAAGGAAGTTTCAAATTCCATTTGATAAACAGTCCCCAGTTCCGCCAGCTGATACAGGCATCCCGTGCTAATCTCAAGGTCCTGTTCTTTTCTACGGCAACCCTGTATTTTGGTCCTGCTCATAACTATGATACCCTATGTTTGGTCCTGCTTCACAATGGGCTTTTGTAAATTTAGTCCTGCTTCACAATAGTCTAAAACAAAGAGCAGTCCTGCTCAATCTCGGGAGCAGGACCTCGTCGAAATGATCATCATAACATTTCGTAAGCAGTAGTGCTTTGATTGGTTGAGGGTTCACCTACGTAGTCAAAGAGCATTGTTTTGAAAACCTTTGGTCCTGCTATTTCTGAGAGCAGGACTGCAAGAATTGCCCTGTGCATTCTCGTTCTGCTATGAGATACTAGCAAGGAGGCCAGTTCAAGTATTATGGCGAGGCGATGTGAATGCGGATTTTCTGCTTGCTTTGGCAATACCAATGATATTATTATTGACAGCAAAACTTGCCTCAGTTGAGCTGCATAAATTTTATTTGTAACAAGAGAGAGTCCAAAGTTCGCAAGAAAGAAATGTAAACAACAAGAATTGGCTGTATGAGGCACTCTGATTTCGGCCTTTGTACGATCGTTTGAGGCACGGTATATCATGGTGGCCTAAATAAAATTTTCTTAGACTTGGACAAGGACGATGAAAGCATAATTGAATTTACTGTTGTGTGATTGAAAGTTTTGAGTTGGAGAATAAACCAATTTCAGCGGAATTTGCATTTTTCTACCTGAATTGTTTTCTCGTCTAATGGTTTATCTAATAAAGTTGTTTTCATTGATAATGCGACACATTATTGGATTGTACCTCTCTTTATCAGCTGCAGAATAATTGTTCTGCAGAATATGTGAACTTGCCCCTACAGACTTTAAACTCTGTTGTTTATTAAAATTATTTTAATAGAGTGTCTAGATTGATCTAGGCTGGACCAAAATCTGGAATAGTCTAATTAGACTATTTCAACTACCACAAATATATGATATGCAACTTCAAATGCCACCCCTACCCCCCTTTTATTGTCAAATTTTATTATCACCAATTTAAACTTTTACTTCAGCTGTAGAGGCTTACTACAATTTAACATAGATTTGTTTGAAAAGTAAGCACCCTAAAGCACGTCTTTATGTATGGGTTTATTTTTTAAAAGATTTAAAATTTGCTTTTTACTGAATTTAAGAAAACATTCATCTGCAAAAAAGAATTTTTGTTCATGGGCGTTTCCTATTGGATAAGGGCGTGGCCCTGTACATACAGCAGGACCAACAATTTTTGGCTAGCTTCGCCACTGATCATGCTAATGAAAGATTGCTCCAATTTTTTACTCACAGCGATGAGGATAGATTTTTGAAAGGGAAGTAACTGATCTCAGCTTGCTTCGTGTTATCTTGTTCAGCAAGCCAAGTCACGTGACCAGATACTGATCAACAAAGAGCCAGGGTTGCGATCCGCATGCCGATCCGCATGCCCTAGTTGAATTGAATCACAGCGTAAGTCTTCGAAATGTGGATTCAAACAAGTAGAAGATATGGATTATAGGGTTATAAAGATAGAGGAGTATAAGATGATTGCAGAAATGTTTTTTTTTCATGTTAGCTTGAGTCCCACGTGAGGGTACTCAATTAGTGAGGGTACGCAAATAGGGAGGGTACTCAAATAGGGATAGTACGGGGTAATTCATTTAAACATAGAGGTTTAGGGGGATATCTTTTGACCAAATCTTTTATTTTCTAATTGTGACCTATCAAAAAACCTTATAAAAGTATGAAAAAGTGGTCTATAATTTTCATTTCGAAGTGTGCTGTAGATGTTCTGTTTGGGCATGATAGGATTATAGAGAAAGCGCTATTATAACTATCAGGTGTTTTTAAAAAGCTATAACTTCTGGAGGCTTTGCCCCCTGGTCTCCCACGAGAGCGTTGCACCTTGGCCCCACTGGGGCCTTCAGCAAGCCCCAGACCCCTCGCCGCATACCCGCTTCTGCAACTCACGCTACGCCACTGCTATATTCATAGCCCTAACGGCTTGAAGGGTTAGCACTTGATTGATTGTAGTGACTGATTGAATGATTGGTTGAAGTGTTATGACTGATTGACTGACAGTTTGAAGTGGAGTGGCTGTAATGGTTGATTGTAAAAGAGACTGATTATAATGATTGAAGTGATCGATTGATTGATTGATTTTGATGATTTTTTTATGCCCGTAATACATTTATAACACATTTCTACAAACTACAGTATATGAACAAAAACACAGGTGGCATGAATTTTCATAACAACCCTGTGGCTATTCACAATTAGGCCAGACGAGACACCAAAAAGGGTTTTGCATGTTTGTAAACACCCAGCTGATTTTTTGCAACGGGCTTTGATAACCGAACATAAAGAAGAAAAACAAAGATTTTGATGATTGATTGGTTGATTCGTTTTGATGATCGAATGTAACGATTGTAATGGTTGATTGATTGACCTGTATGTCCTCTGTTTATTGAGTATTTGGGACTTCTCCAAAACCTGCCAGCAGAATATGGGCGAATTAATTGCGTCAATGTTCGCTGAACGATCTTCATACTAGCTCAGTTTCATTCATAGCCCTAATTTGGTGAGAATGAAATTCGTTGTTTATAATTGTCTGGAACTTGCAAAAAGGAATCAACATACACTGTTAGGACATTAAATATTAACAAAGTAGCCTAATCCTACCATATAAATGCAATTTCGTTCTACGCTTTTAATCACTTGGAGTCTGTGCCGTACCAATTCATTCAAAGATATACCGACTGCGTATATGTAGCTATTTGCATGGTTACCATACAATGAAATCATGGTGCATTGCATTGTGAGTATTTTCAGGCAATAAACGAGATAGTTTAATAAATTCGGCAATCAGAGAGCGAGATGATAAACTCGTCAGCGAATGCAACTCTATTATGTGATACCGTACAGCCATATATCAAATCTCAAGCAAATTTCGCTATAGCGTCAAAGGTCGTTGTCATTATTCTACATATAGCCTCTTGTTTGTTTGCTGTTCCAATCAATTTACTGATACTTATAGCGTTGATCCATAAGTCTCATTTACGGACTGCTCCTAACCTTATACTTACAAGCATGGCTGCAAGTGACCTTCTAGTTGGCCTCGTTATACAACCTACAGCCGTTATTCATAAAGTGTACGAACTTCTCAACATTGACTCTTGTTTTCTTCGTGCTGTAAACGCGCTTGTTGCAATACTCGGCGTTGGTGTCTCGTTTTTAAATGTCTGTTTCTTTGCTTTGGACCGCTGCTTTGCGACAATGTTACCATACAGATATGATAGCGAAAGGCTCTTCAACAAATATCTAGGAGTAATAATTACCTCTTGGCTTACACTTGCACTGCTTGTTATTCTCAAAGAAACTGCTGTAATACCAAGTAGCGTATTGCAACTCGTAATGACTCTACTTCTGGTTGTATCCATGATATTGATAGTTATCTCCTATATCATAATATACAGAGCTATAAGAGGGCATCGAAAACGGGCTGCTACGATAGCAGTATCTATTGCAGTTAAAGACGATGGCTCCGGCACAGCAAAACTTCACAAGTTCAAGCTAGAGACATGCCTTAAACCAATCAGATGGGATACTTCGGGTCCTGACGACATAATACGAATATCTTACCACAACGTCGACGAAAGTCCGCCTGAACCAATGCAAAAGGCGAGTAATGAGAAGTCTCTCGATAACGTCAAAGCTACACAAGAGCAGGTTTTGAAAAAGCAACAGTCAAGGTCTCTGACAGTGTCGCTTCTTCTTTCAGTTTTCATGGCCTGCTACTTGCCGGTCACAATATTGAACGTAGTTGTGAGCAGAACCAAAGTACGAGGCAACTCACTAGCAATCGCATACGATTGGACTAATTTCCTGATATTGTTTAACAGCTCGCTAAATCCAATAATATACTGTATAAGGGTGCAAAAAATTCGTACAGAAGTAAGAGCACTGATTTCCAACATTCGTCATCTTTTTGTTTCGGAAGCATAAGGAAACATGAATAATGCCTTTTTTATTGTTTATTGAAGTTTGAATTAATTACATCCCTGGTAAAGCTCTATGAAGTGATAAAGATAAGAAATAACAATTAAGACACAGCGTCAACAAAAAATTCCCCTCCTGATACATGCTCTTTGTATTCGGTTTCTTTGCTGTTAGGCATGCTATGATTAGTTGGGAAGAGGATATAAAGGTGATGTCCTTTGGGAGGGGAGGTGGGTAAAGGTGGTGTCCTCGGTGCACTTCACAAAGAGCTAGCTTTCTATAATGCTGGTATACTGGAGCAGAATCTGACTGAAAGCCATGACCTCCTACCCAGCTTTTCTCGTCAGACCATTAACCCAAATCTAAGCAGTTATCATTCATCTGTTTACAAGCATTCCCGTTTCGCAAGCGAAGATCTCTGCCACATCCCAAAGCAGGGAACCAATAGTTAAACTGTAGTTTTATAAGCCAGGCCCTAGCTTCAACTCCTGAACAAAAGAAGGGGAAGGGGTGTTGTTCAAGATGAAAATCTGGGTGTCATATGCGCGTAAAATGTGTGTTGGCTAGCTTTTGATAATGCATGACTAAATAACATACAGTTTTTAAAGTGTTTCAGCTAAAAATTTTTCCCGTTTTTCGGTTATTTATTTACAAAATTCTGTTCAAGTGCAGCTTTTCGTGTAAGTTCGAGATTTCGTGTCAGTTGCAGAAGCTTTGTTAACATTCAAATTGTATGTGTACATAAGGAGTAAGCTCTGCCTTTTGAATTTGAGTAAAAGGTCGTGGATCACCAATACTAACTAGTTTAAATATGCGTTTTCAATTTATTTACGTTCTAGTGGATCTCTTCTGATGATATATAACCTCTTGTAGCTAATTTGACGTGGTTTATGTAAACATTGCATGGTGACCGTTACAGATATAACATATGAACATTTTTGAAGTTGAATTTTTCGCTTGTTCGCCAGTTCTACATAAAGGCTATTTCTGACTCATTATCAAATGAAAGGCAGTTCATAGTCCGTGTATAATTTCTACAAGCAGAGGTGTTTCAGTAGAGTTGTTACTATAATGTACAAATATAGGTAAGCATGTGTTATTATATATGTAACTTTACTAAAAATCTCTTATATCTAGCAAAAGCTAAGGTAAGAGTTGTTTGAATCGGATTTTAAAATGGTTTGAAATGCAAGCTGCACAATTTATTTGTATGTTTGTGTATGCCCTTTAGGGGGGGAGGGGTGGTGAAAATAGAGAGCTTAATTCATGTTTCTTGTAAAAATTCGTTTAGCATAAATGGCTTTTTTCGATAACATCTTTTTTATGGTGTGTTAAGAGGTTAAATTAACCCTTGGACAAAGAAGTTGTAGTTTCTGTTTTTGTTGTGAAAGTCTAATGATTTGATAATCGTTTGTTTGTAAAATCGTCACGCATACTGAGGTGATCTTATTATGTTCCTATACCCCTACCCCGCCCAGCGGATCCGAAATCTTATTATGTTCCAGCGGATTGCCCAGCGGATCCGAAATCTTATCATGGTTGTTGAGGTGATCTTATTATGTTCCAGCGGATCGCCCAGCGGATCCGAAATCTTATCATGGTTGTTGAGGTGATCTTATTATGTTCCTAAAGTTCACTATGGTGATCTGCTCTTAATATTTGTCTTTACTTAGTTCTGGTAATTTTTGAGAATAATTCTCTTGAAAATTTATTGAAGTGCCAATGGTCATAAATACATGTAGTGACTTCGAGGTCTCGGCACTAGTGAACAGATTAACCAGATGTTTCTTCTTCACAACATAAGCATCTGCTTCACAATAGTTTCATATAATGTTCTACATCACGATGCAAAAGACACAGAAAATAATACATAAACCATTCTTTAAATCATTTTGCGCAACTTTTTAGTTGATTTACGCTCCTGTTCAGCAAATCGTTTTTTAATTTCAAATTCTTTGTTTGTTCAAACAATGAACACTTCAGAACGACACAAAAAGCGTTTTGGTCACCTGTTTCACCTGTTACAAGTAACCGTTTTTCGTATACTTAGTTGCCCGTCCTTAAGAAAGAGTAGTGGCTTCTGATCTTTAAGGCAATTGTTCTGTTTTTTGAAATTGCATTTCTCTGCTTGGGTCCCGAGCAAATAGTCCCTACAATCTAAAAAGAATTTCAAGAACTGTTCATATTTTGTCAGCTTAAAATATATTGATTTTTCCAAAACCAAGACTTCACACCAATATAATAATATTGAGGTAATATTTTGGAGATTTAATGAATGGAATTTTGGTAGGAATTGTACCAAACACTTTTAAAAACTCTTCAGCAAGATTTACTGGTAGGATAGTTCCTAAGTTTAGTCAACAGTATGACAATGTTTGCAAATGAAAACATCTGATCCACTAAAGACTGATGCAATTTTCTCTACGGTTTTTATTTTCATAATCCATTAGCAATGAGGAGCAAACTCGTTGTTGGTTGTAGCGAAAAATTCAGGTGTTCAGGTTTTGGAAGTATAGATGATAATCTGTCCTGATTTGCATCCAGCAACATTTCTGAATTATTAATGCGATGTTGAAGCAAAAGGCTTGGTGACTTTCTTCATTTTACTTAAAGGACAGCAGCCTGTAGTTGTTATCTGTAGTGACATTTGGCGTACAGTTTGAACATACCCACGTTAGTGTGCTGGGCTGCCAATCAAGCATGACTATACTGCTTGAGAGCTGGAGAACAAAGGTGTCTTATCAAGCTCATCTGAAAAAAGCCGCCAGAATTTTGACACATCTTATGAGAAAAAAGCAACTGAAAGAGATAATAACAACAGGCAAGACTGAAGGAAAAAGCGAGAGAGGGAGACCGCGTCTGAATTACCTGACGAGTCTTAGTAAATGGATGCAGGCCTAAGTGCCTGTTGAGGAGCAGGAAAGTTTTTCAGTGAAGAAGGTAGCCTGCTAAGATAGAGATTTGTGAAAATCCATGGTCACCAATGTCCTACGAGACAACATGGTACTTAGATAGATAGTTACAGCGGGAAACCGAGAAGGGCAAATACAGTAATGGCGCTACACGTGAAATGAGCCTTAGGATACATACATGCGACATCTGGTGCTATTATTGCGGCTGATGTATAGGAAAAAAGAAAAAAAGATCTGAAATCGTAATCTGGGAACACCACAGGTGACAAAATGTCTCCCTGCTAATTCACCTTCAAAACGTTATGATTCGTCATTAACTTTGCTTTCTTAGTCTAAAGTATGGAGTTTGGTCGAGCCAACTGTAAATCCTTCTGTGTTTCGAAATACAATCCTTGTAACATACTTCTATGTTACGAAAACACGATGGTGATTTCATTTGTTGTCTTGGCGCTTTACTCCAAAACAGTTACAATGCCTGCAAGAAGTCTTTGTAAACCCTTCGTAAAAATATTTTATACTACATCTCAAAAGATAAAAGGTTTGGTGTGATCCATTTCAGATTACTTTGATATTTAACTGAACAACTAACATTGTTTTGGAGGAGAGGAAGAGCGTGGTTTGCAATTATTTTACGCGTGATTGCATGATTCAGGGTGGATACCTGGTATCATCCCCCCCCCCCCAAAGAGAAAGAAAAATGTTAATGAAACCCATATTTGAAATGAAATGAATCCCAAATGAAAATCGATTGTATTTTTCGTGTGACTCAGGCCTAAATCCACGAGAATTACCATGAAAGATACCTTCTTCGTGGGTGGCGCTAGAGGGGGGAGGGGGGCTGGGGGACTTCACCCCTCCCCCACTTTTGGCAAAAAAGTGTTTTCAAGAAAAGAGAGAGAATAAAAGGAAAGAAATAGAAAAAAAGTGCGATAAATCCTTTTATTGCTTAATTTCTAAAGAATAAGCCGAGGTCTATTGTTATATGGGGCCGCATAAAGTAGTGAATTCTATTTTAAGACTGGATTAAATCAAACCTAATAAAAACATGCCTTAAGTTTGCAAGAAAATAACTGCAGAAACATTCTGAAATGTATTTTAAGCTGATCTAAATGACGTGGTTGCAAAAAATTTTCTGCTTGCTTTGCTCGCAGGAAAGCTTCTTCTTTCCAATGTACCAAGAGTTCTCTTATTATATCTTGGATATACCTAGGTCCTCCCGCACAACACCTGTTTCAATGTACCGCTAGCATATCGAGTGTCCCATGAAATCATAGCCATAAATTATCGTGAAACATTTTAGTGCGTTTTTCAAAAGTTGGTTATAGTCTAATAATGCTATCAGCTTGAGCCCCCCTCCCTACTTTAAATGTCCTGACACTGCCCCTGTTCTTTATTCAAGCAATATGACCGCAGAGGGTTGCCCACTTGATAGCTGTAGCTGCTCTACCTGTCTGATCTTATCTTGAACTACATAGATTGATTCTCCGGGTATCCACCGGCCTATTTTTCATAGGATGTTACCTGATAGGTAGTGTGCCTTGACCGTTTCCGCCTATGCGTCCCACCAGTGGTCCAACACACCTAACTTTGACAAAAAATTCAAAGTTTATAGAATTCCACAAAAATTCATGTCAAGTATAATTTTTATGCGCAAAATTCAAAAGTTTTGTTTTTTTTTCAAGATTTTCAATATTTGGGGGTTTAAATGGGGGTCAAATGTGGCTACCAGTGGTCCTTCACACCAAATTTTGACTGAGAATTCAAAGTTTACGGAATCCCTCCAAAACCCATGTCAAATACAATTTTTACACGCAGATTTCAAATTTTGTTCTTTTTTTAAAGTTTTTCAATATCTGGAGGCTGAAATCGGGGTCAAATTTGACCACCAGTGGTCCCACACAGCAAATTTTGCCTAAAAGTTCTAAGTTTGCAGAATCGCTCAAAAATTCATGTCAAATATAATTTTTATACGCAGAATTCAAAAAATTTGTTCTTTTTTCGAGATTTTCAAGATTTTCAATATATTGGGCAGGGTATGTTGATAGCATCAATTTGAGGATTAGGGGGGGGGGGGGGGGCTTCCACGAAAAGTTGCCATATTCTGGGTTCGCATCACCATTTGGACAAATTTGCTCTCTTCAACACCGTTGAGGAGTTGAAGGGGCTCTCTTCAACACCGTTAACAGCAGGCTGCGCAGCTGTAGTCACCAAATATTTTCCTCCACAAATGCAGTTTCTTTGTTGAATGTGGTTAAGATCCTCTCGATGTCCATGTCTCAAGCAATAAGGCCCATTTGTAGCTTTTCAAAATAAATATTCAGGTTTCTTACCTGCGTGATGGCAAAATTCAAATCCATCTTATCAAATCTGTTACCATATACTTGCGAGATTCCTCTGGGGGGCCTGCTTTGTTGCAATAAAACTTGCATGGTTCTGCAGCTAAGTTTCTCTTATCTTAAAATGCGCATTCAAAGCAGATTAAGATTGCTAATGTTCAACAGCATGTGTTGCAAAAACAGCATATGCTCAACAGTTTGTTATGTGCGCTTTTAGAATTGCATGTTCTTTTTATGAAAAATGGACATCAAAGTGTTTCTTGTAATTATTTTAGGTGTTTGCAAGCAAAATTCTCAAACTTTGCTTTTCAAAAATTGTTCTGCAATTTGCTAAATTTATTTTTACTTTAAGAAAAACAACAACATTCTCAGTTATAATGCCATGTAAATATCAAGGACAGACACCTGGTCATCTGGTCTCCACTATGAAAGGTGATTACCTTTTCAAATGTACTTACAGAATGTGAAACAAAAGAAGCAGAAGTTTCAAAGAATAATGGATGTATTGCTGCTGTAGTAGAGTTCGTATACATAATAATAATAATAGTAATAATAATACCTTTTTTACTGTTAGTTTGACACTGATAAACACTAGTATGAAGCAATTTAAGAGTTTGCATTATGGAAGTCATTGACTGCAAGCATTACAGGCGTATTGATTTTCGAAATACCAGTCCTTTTTTAAGAAATTTTCACTACTGGGGAAAATTTGCAAAAAGGGCCCAAAGACTGAAGAAGTTCTTTTTCACCTAAGGACTCCACTGGGTATATATATTTCTTAGCGTAGAGTTTTCGATCTATGTCCGGATGTTTTATGCTTTTAAAACTGTCAGACAAAAAGCTTAAATGATCTTTAAAAACATACACAAATTTGTGTAAATTAACAGCAAAAAATTTCGTCAGATAAACTTTTGGCGGATAAACTTCGTCGTAAAAAATTTTGGACAACTTTTCAGAATTTCGTCGTGACAAAATAACGTCGTCGATTTTTAACACTAAAATAGCAACATATAATCAAGATCTTAAGAGGAAAAACCATAAAGGTTGCTTTATATTCAATTCCATAGATACCCGTTCGGAGTTTGGGTCATCTCCCCAGACAGCACGTCAGGAAAACCACAAGATTCTCTATCCTCTATATAAAAGGCATGAACGTTTATAAACAGAGTATAATTAAAAGTATTAGTATGAACATAAGTAGAGATTCGAAAAGCAGGAAAAGTTGGTCTCGAAATTGAGCTTCCTGTAGAATTCAAAATTTTTGTTGAAAAGTACAAATGCCTTTAACGAATAAAAAAATAGTACAGTTGAGTATAAAAAGATAGAGCTGGAATCCTTTGAAACTGGCGACAAGAGACAGTTAGAACAGAAGCGTAGCTAGGGTGATAAGACTGAGGGAGAGAAGGTTTGGCAAAGGCGAGTTGAAAAAGAGAAAATTGGGGTCCACACCCATTTGGACCCAAGAAAAAGCCCTTTCTCAAAGAGATAATTTGTCATTAGGGGGGGGGGGGAGCGTCTGAGTTGGAACCTTTTTATATCAAATGATGGTGAAAACGAAGTTAGTTCGAGAACTGACAATTATGATGACGTAAAATGACGTAATTGACATTGAATAGATCAAAAGGATACATAAATTTGATTCTTGACCTCATGTAATAGGTTTTCTATGAAAATTCTAAAAGCATCTTAATTGCAAAAAGTTTCGTCGTGACAAAATTTCGTCTCAATTTGAATTTAGTCGAAGAAAATTTCGTCAAAATATTTGTTCGAAATTTTGTCACGATGAAATTTTTTGTAGTGAATGTATATCTTGTCTTTGTAATTTTGTGAAGAAAAAGTTTAAGAAAGAAAAATCTCACAGAGAGATTGATAGCAGATTTCTGCTACCTTGAAACCAGCGATTTCTTAAAGTCATTCGAAGAGATCAGTACGCATTGATGTGAAAAGTTCGCACTTTATTTATGACTGATAAGTCGTAATTCCACATTTTTCAATTAACACAGGATACTGGAAAAACCTTTTGATTACATGGATCGAAATGGCATGAAAACAAAATTTCACTGCCTCAAGCAGGTGTTAGCCTCATACTGTAGTCATATTTGTAAAGGCAAAAGAATATGATTTTATCAAGGGTTCAATGGTTGCTGTGCAGAGAATGCCTGGAAAGGGCCTCTGCTAACTTTTACGTCCATAATGGTGCTGAGTAAGGACATATTAGACGATGCAATGGAAGCTTATATGTGTTTTGCATTTGAACGAAAGATAAACTGCTTTCTTGTAATTATAATCAAAATTTTCTGTGAGCATGGGTCACAGCACATCTAAAGCTAAGAAAGGAACAAACTGCGTTACTGTTGAGGATGCTGTAAGCCTGTTAGGTCAAGAAACAGATCATGATGCCGTCCAATGATATATCATTGATGCCGTCCAACACGGGTTGAGAAGAGATCCATTGTGTTTTCGACATTGGTGTATATCTCACGTTTTATGATCATGATCGTCCAAAACACAATAGAAGACGTCCCACAATTCATCGCTTTTACTCCAACACCTCGAGCTGAAATTTTCTGTGTGCGAATTCTCCGTTCCAGGTTGACGTCATTGATTTTGTATCTCGCCATCCATGGATTTTTCTCAAAAATGGACTTTAGAATTGAAATCTTCATCTTTAAATTAGTTTATAATGGAAAAATCATGTTGTTTGGACGGTTCGGTCTCGAGTTACTTTGTTTTGAATATTTAGATATTTCTTTAGATTTGACCGGAATTTGCTGCTGCAGTGAAAAAATTTCACTAGAGTCAGCACGGGCTGAGTGGGCTCGGGTTGAGTGGGCTCGAGTTGAGTCAGCCCGGGCTGAGTGGGCCCGGTTAAAGTCAGCCCGGGCTGAGTGGGCACAGTTTAAGTCAGCCCGGGCTGCTGAGTGGATATTATCATACTTTATCTTATTCACACCCTTAATGATTTTGCATCGATAGAATTTGCGATATAAAATGAAAATATTCAGCAAGAGGATCAGCCATTTTTTCCGCGCGCTTTTCAATATTCACTCGTCCCACTTTGTTTCTGCCCAATCACCACTTATTTGTCACCACTTATTTGCATATTCTAAGGGTACGTATGTTAAATAAAAGTTATTCAGCATGAAATTATCTTTCAAAAGATGTACATACTATGTCGTTTTAGCAACATTAATATTTTAAACCACTACTGATCAGTGCGCCATTATGGTATTTGACCAAATAAGGAATTCCCAATGTCCAATTGATGGGGCTTTTTTTCTTGTCATTTCCAACCATATGTGCCAAATTACAGCTTTGTATTATTTTTGTCCGGGTTAGACCGTTTTTATATCTAATTCCACTACACTATATTTAGAGCAACATCAGGGATTTGAATCAGTTGATATCCCTGCAGAGTTATAATCCTTCTCAAAGTCTCGTTTATGGTCTTCTTAACGTACTACAGTAAGACAACATAGAGATTGAGAATCAGAAAAATGCAAAATTTGTAGAAATTGTATGTTTTGTCTTGCTCAAGATGAAGATATGCTGATTCGATCCAGTGGTGGCGCCAGAGGGGGGCTACAACCCCTGGAGCTGCTTGGATCACCCGTCGAAAGATATAGTAAAAACATTTTTATTCTGTCGAAGCAAGATTTTGCTACTGTTTGTAAAATCTTTACGAAATAGAAGGAGTAACTGATTACAGAAACTCCATTGAGTATTAATGTACAACGAGGTAGCTCCGAATTAATTTCGCACCATATCGGGAAACTTGACCCTCTCTTTCGTCAGATCAAACGAAAGATCTGTCATTATTTGTAAAATTCTTACAGGCCACTGGGATATAATTTTATAAGATAAAAAAGTAAAACAAGTATGAAAACAGCCAACTATACTAGCATTAAAAAGAAATAAAGACAGTGGGGATCTAATATCACGCGTATGGAAACACATGGGTGACACCAACAAAAATGCCGAATCTACCGAGTTAAGAATATTTTCAAAAATGGAGATAACCGCTGATTCTTTTTTTCTGACAATTATTATGTATATGGAATTTTCTTTACTCAAGAAAAGGCAGTGAAGCAAGTCACACATACATTGCAATTTTTCCACCTGCATAAACATATAAAAATAAATCGAAACGATGCGCAAACTGACACGTCAATATAAACGATTGAGTAAGCAACACCTTAAAATTAGTTGACAAAGTAAATATTTTAGGCCACTCTTAGTTTACTGTTAGAAAATACTCCTTTACCTACAGGGAACGCCTTAGCCAGCTTTTGTGTACATATCCTTCCTCAACATTCTCTCACGAGATGTAGACAACATGTATAATCAAGCAAGCTCGGAACTAAGGGGACGTGTGCCGTTGGAACGAAATTCATTTTGATCGGCTGCCCGTTGTCTTGCTCTCACTCATTACACCCCAGCCCCTTCCCAGCCCCCCGCATCCAAGGGCCCTGGGCTCCATTTAGACCCTAATCATACGAGACCGTCTCAAAAAAAGTTCACTTACGCTTTCAGTTCACACGAGACCTGAACTCAAGATCGTTTGTGAAAGAAAGCTCAAAACACTCGAGTCAAACGCCCCTATTACCGTGACAACAAAGGTGAAAAGGCGCCAAATTCGCTTCGCTTTCGCTTTATTTCTAAAGTTACTCCACCAAGTTTTTGTTCTCCAAGGCAGTGGCGGATTTAAGGGGGGGGGGAGGCAGTTGCCCCTCCCTCGCTGAGTTGAACCAAGTCTGGCACCCCTTTTTGGAAATGGTTTGGCAAAATAATTGAGAAAATTTCCTTTAGAAGGTGAATGGAGAGCCTTCTGTCAGTAGTTAAGGTCTGAAATTGTTGTATATAGTGTACTCTCATCACCAATTTCTGAAAATTTTTCAGCGCCCCCAATACCAACTGCTCCTCCTGCAAATTTGTTCTGGATCCACCCCTGCTCCAAAGCCTCGTCCAGAAGCAGTAGCGGCGCCACGGAAGGGAACTGGGGGGGACACGTCCCCCCAGTTCTCAACAGAACCGATGTTGTATTTCGTCCAAATTTAATGAGAAAATGTTGGGGCAGGGGTAATATTTTGACACCGTACTTTTTGTGATGTAATCCTATGATTTTAAAACTGCCAATTTTCAAACAAAAGTTAGTCTTAGGCGTTCCCTCCGCATAAAATTGGCGTTCCCTGTTGGTAAAAGGGCGTTTTCTGGTGGTTAAAAGGGCGTGGCTTAAATTTTTTTGGTTTGTCCCCCCAGAGCTTAGTAGCTGGCGCCGCCATTGTCCAGAAGGTTTCTCTCTTCTATTTCTTTTCAATTATCAGTTTGTGCAAAACGATCATGTCGTTTGGAGCTTTGCTCTGCTAACGCAACCAACCTGTTTTGTCGAGTTCGATGAACCTTTGACATTAGGGTTGCGAACAAGAAACTACTGCTGACTGCTGCAGAGTGTGCACATAAAACTGACATCAAATTCAACGTGATCAAATTCAAATTTGAGCGATTTTTCCATGATTAGAGCGTACTTGTTTCTTGGTGATTGTCATGATGGTGCGTAAAAAGGGCGCGAAAGCGAACAAACGAAAATGCTTTCTCTTGCCATAGCCTCCGTCGCCGGAGAATTTACCCTCGTTACTGTAGCGTACTTAAAAGATCCAGTTTCGAGTGTTTACACGAGACCAAGTGAGACCGGCTCCAAATAAGTATGAATTCGTAGGTGAACTCAAATGAGTACGGTTAGGCAGGTCTAATTCAAACAAAAAGTGAACTCAAATGGATACGGATCTTTTTGGAACCGGTCTTGTGTAAACAGGGTCTTAATTGCCCATCTGCATTAAGGTATCGTTTTCTTAAGTGTTTCATTCGAAAATGACGAAACAGGAATCTACAACGTTCCTCAGCCAATCGCGAATATAGTGGCGGTAGGGGGAGGGGGGGGCTCAGAGTGGTGTGGTCCGCTTAAATTTTCAAAAAGCGGGGAGACAAGAGCTCTATAACATAAGGAAAGCTATGACAAAGTTGTTGCTTCACTATTTGCCTGCCATTGACAATAGAATCATAAATAAAGATAAATACAACTAAGGGGGAAAAGGGCTGCAGCTCTTGGTGGATGTTTGGAAAGGAAACCTCTGCAGTGGTTTTTTCGCTTTTCAGTTCTTTTTTTACTTTCATCCGGGCTTGATCCAGTTAAGGTTGTCCTAGAATCGACTTCTTTATACTGTCTCTCCGCCATCGTATAACTGTTACTTTCCACCTCAATCCTTATTGTAAACAAACAAAACTGAAAAATATTTATAATAAATATAGAATTAAAGACAAATTTCAAAAGCACAAAGAATAGTGAAATCATTGCGCATTTGTGCGTCAACGTGTTAAGTTCAGTTAAAGGCATGTTAAATTCCCAAATATTTTAGAAACAATTTAAGCCATATTTTTTTACTAAAGGTCAAAGTGATTCAGAAGTCACCATTTCTGAGATTGATTGTCTTATTAGTGATCCACAGTAATTTTCTGAGACTCTGAATAACCGTTTCGTTAGCATTGGTCAAACTACAAATTCAATCCTTAAAGGTCTGACTGAGAATTCAACAAAAACCGAATTAATAAGATTCTTTAAAGAGCATTCAAGCATAAAAACAATCAACAACTCCCTAACAAATAACTCAACCTTAAGCTTTAAACCGATCACCAAAGAAAGCCTAAGACAAATAATTGTGAAGCTAAATCACAAAAAGGCACACGGGCACCCGGGCACGACATGATAAATGCAAAATTCCTAAAGATCTCAGTCCTACAGCTACTCTTGAACATCATAAATAAACGAATTTTTCAAAGGACATTTCCAAATTTTTTTCAAAAAGGCTGAATTTTCACCTGTTTATAATTAAACAGATTCTTTCGATAAGAAAAATTATGGACAAATAAGTCTACTCACAACACCTTCCAAGGTACTTGAAGAAGTCATTAAGCTTCAACTTTCTCTGATTTTTGACAAACAATTTTGGAAATTCGTATGCGCAAATAGAAACACTTTTCTCTTTTTAGGCTGATTGAGGATCGGAAAACAGAACTGGAAAGGTTTAAACATATTGGTGCTGTCAGTATTATGGATTTATCAAAAGCCCTTAACTGTCTACCAAAAAAACCTACTTTTAGCAAAACTACATGCCTGTAGTGTAGATAGAAATTATCATTTTCCTTCTCCTCTGGCGCCACAAAATCTGTTTAATAAAAAGCAATGAGTCAAAGTGAAAGGCCATTACAGCTCCTGGGGTAATTCTGGACAAGGGATGCCACATGGATCAATACTTGGACCCCTACTTTTCAACAACTTCCTAAACGATTTTTTTACAGTCCAGTGAAGCGTCTTTGTGTAATTTTGCTGATGACAACACGATATCTGTCACTGGAGCAAATATTGATGAACTATTGCAACTTGTAAAAATTTATCTTAAAAATGTTTTGATTGGTTTAATGAATGTGATATGATTGCAAATCTTACGATATTTCAAGCTATAACAATCATCAGTGAAGACAAATGCATAAGTGAGTTTGAAATTGAAAAAGAATTTGCAATTTTAATAGAGAAAAACGTTACTTTGCTTGATGTTCAGATCAATAAAAATTCAAAGTTCGATGCTCATATCGATAAGATCTGTAAAAAAAGCAACTAAATTAGATTTTCTGAAAAAAATCTAACGGCGGCAGAGAGAAAAAATAATTATGAATTCACTCATACTACGTCACTTCAATAATTGTCAATTGATATGGATGCTATGTGGTAAAGGAAGTCAGGATAAGTTAGGAAAAATTAACAATAGGGCGTTAAGACTAGCCTATTCGGACTATTCATCTTCGTACTGATGATGATATCAGATCATTAAGTTTTCAAGGGCCTAATGCTCAGAATCTCTTACTTGGACCGAGTTTCGAATGAGGAAGTTTTGAGAAGAGCAGGGTTAAAGAAAAACCTTTTTTAAAATATTTGGAAAGGGCATGCAAGCTTATTTGGGCATGTAATGCGGAGAGGAAAGCTGGAACACCTAGCTGCAACAGGAAGGATTGAAGAAAGAAGGAGTAGAGGAAGGCAGCGAGAGGAAATCACCGACTGTCTCAGTCGTTGGTTGGGAAAAGCGCCCATCGAAATGACTCATGCCGTCAGGGATAGGACAGTTTCCGTGCCATGGTAGCCGACGCTCTGAAGCATGGCACCTTTAAGAAGAAGATTGAACAATGAAGCAGAAGCTGAAAGTAAATTTGGCGACAAGAAAGGGGTAGCTGGATATGGGGGTTCGGTGGAAATTCAAAGAGAAATTTCTAGACCCGCCCAGAAGGATATGTCACCAGGCTTTCTCTTCTCAAATTTCCTACCAGCAGAGTTGTCAAGTGAGGATACTAGGGGAAATTATTATGGGAATTCCGCCACTGGAGTTTGGCAAGGTTGGGGGGAACAGCCAAGAACGTATGGACGGCAGGATATTATGGGACCGTTTAGTAGTGTTGGACAATTTGAGACACATAGTGGACAGACAGGAATTATTGGACAACCAGGAAATAGCAGGCATCCGCAATCAAGCTCTAACCTCTATGCAGGTAGCATGGAACAACGTGAAAGGGAGAACAGCTTCAGAATGCAAAATATGGTGAAACTGCCGAAATTAGAGTTAAAACGTTTCAATGGAGACCCAATGAAGTGGCTAGAGTTCTGGGAAAACTTTCAAAGAAATATCCATATCATATGTAAAAAGGTATTCGGTAGTGTCAATGTACTCGCGATCAAACTTTCATCCCCTGCTCTGAGCCTATCAGCCAGGGCTTTAGATGTATTATCAGCATGTTTTGCCGATGATAATAATGACTTCCCCTAATCAAAAGTGATAAATGAACAAAAAAATGATTAAATAAAAATGACCGACAAAAACTTTAGAAAAGTTCTTTATACCTAGCGTAATTGTGATGAAGGGACCCAAAATTTGGTTCGTAATATCAAGAGTTCGTTAGATCCGGGGTTTGTTATACTAAAAGAATTTGCAAGGAGTTTGTTAGGCAGAATCCAAGGGACCAGACATTTAGTTCATTATACCGAATTTTGTACTCTCTTTTACTGTAAAACCCTCGTAAATTCAGTGGTTTTACACTAAAGCCCTCCCACTTTTTGCAATAACAGGTTAGAAAATTTTTAGATGTTAACTCTAGCGCAACTTTGGAAAAGTTTACTTTAACGGATCCTGAGAAGTAGCAGTTCTTCTTGGCTGGGAACCCTTTTTGTTAATTTTCTTGGCGTCTTATCTTGTTAATCTATTTCATAGTAATTATTATCTTCTCTGAATAAGTGGAAAGAAGCAAGTAGTTTCTAAAAGGGGCGTTTTCCAGCGTTTGAAAGGGTGTGGCCTCACAAAATTTTCTGTCACACCTTTCTCAGCCCCCCCCCCCCTCACTTTTAGACTGGTGCGCGGTGCGGTGCCTGAAACAGACCCCTGCGAAAGAGATGCGTGGAATTTGAGCAGGGCCGCCGAGAAGGGGATATGAAGGGCCAAACTGCCCCAGAGTCTCGAGGTCTAGGGGGTCTCTTAAAGAAAGGAATTCAAATCTAAGAACTGAACTTTAACGAAATTTAAAAAAATTTGCCTAGAAAACATTCTGAAATGTTGTTAAAACTAATTTGAAGGGCATAGCCTCAAAATTTTCTGCTCGCTTCGCTCGTCGTGCACGTAAGTGCTCTGTCACGTTTGTGTTGCTGTAAAGTATGTACTTCGGTCTGGATTTGTTTCACATTTTTGGACTATGGTTAAAGAAAAACGGGATACACCCCAACAAATAGAGCAGATTAACCTTTGAAAGTGATAAAAACTGGCGTCTTTATAATTTTTCGTTGGTGCATTGTTTCCGGGTAAGACCATTTTTGGCGACCTGTCGTCAGAGCCCGGAGAGGATTTATGGGCCCCGGGTCAGGACGAAAGATAAATGGTAAAACTTGTCTAAGGCATATGTTTCTAGGGGCATGGGGAATGCTCCCCCAGGAATTTTTGAAAATGATGGTTGCTTAAATTGCCATGGTGGCTATTATGGTTCCTATAATTGCCATGGCGGCTATTTTGGTTGCTAAAGTTGCAACGGTGACTAAACTGCTCTGGTGGCAGTGGCGTAGATAGAACGGGATCAGAAGGGGCAAAACCCCCCTGTAAAGCTAAATTACTATTTTGTCGGAAATCCTCTGGTCTTGTCAGAAATTTAACATGGTTGTCTATGTTTCTTCAATTGCTATGTTTTGATAGGAAAGAATTTAAAGTTGAATAAACATATGGATATCAGAATATATCAAAACGTTTATTTATTTCTGTTCCGATGTCGTTATGTTTTGTTAAAATTTATGAAATTAGTATTAATGCTTGTTAAATTTTTGTCGAAAAATCAAAGTTTCTCACCCCTTCTATGAATTTTCCTATCTAAGCCATTGTCTGGTGGCTTTAACTTCTGCTTCTATTTTCTATAATTTAAGCATAACTGATATTTAAACACCATAATGCATAAAAATGAAGATTTCTTAGAAACTTTAAAGTCTTAGAAAATGGAAAATGATTAATTTGTTAACTAATTTATCACAAGCGACACACTGTTGCAAATAGATGCGCATGCAATAGTGTAAATCTGTATAGCATGCATGTTGCTGTAGGTTGTCTGTTGCAATCACATTTTTCGGCAACATTCAGAAGCTTTTCAACTTCTTTAGCCCAAGCTCACAAAGATGAGAAATCATTAACAAAAATATTTTTAGCACTCGGGTAATGAAAGACTCAAACTGCTTCTACCTTACTTTATTCATAGACTTTTGCATTATTGTCTTTATTCATGACAGCTTGTGGTAATGGAGAGGCTGGATTATTAATTAGAAATTTTTTTAAATTGAATCATAATTTATGGGCCCCTATAGCCAAGGGGCCCTTTATGGGCCCTACAGTGACACCCCTGACCCCCACTCTCCTCAGCACTGCCTGTGGTTTGTGATTGGAAATGAAGAGTGGCTTCCCGATGACAATTTTCTCCCGGCCCTTTTCTAGGAGCTACAACGCCCCTGCCTGATATAGTTTTGTCCAACTGGGCCCAGTGGCAGCGTCAGCTATTACAGAGTGGGAGGGTAATGGGCGTGGCCAGTATGACCACGCCCCTTTTGCCTCGTTCCAGTGATTCGTCCCTTTCCTTGGGAAATTCGATCTAACCCTACCCAGGGCTTTTTAATCCATTTTTAGAAGAAATATATAGACTATATTTTTAGAAAAGTGGGGAGGTAATTACCCCCCCATACCACCCCTTTGCGCCGCCACTGACTGGGCCCAATCAGTTGTCTCGCCGAATGCAAAAAAATTGACCCTTCTTCTTGGTATGATTGTGCTTTTCCTTTTCTTCTTGGTTCCGGATTTTCCCAAACCATGCGACAATGACAGCAATTGACGCATGCGTATAGAGGTGAACTATGATGGCCAAGGTTTCGAGAGCTTCCCTCCATTGCGGAATTAAAGTGTCAATCAGCTTTTGCTGATGATGAAATTCCATAAATGACAGTGATTTCGATGCGAAAAATGATTCAGTTGCAGTATCAAGGTTCAGTTGTTGAATTGGCTTTTCCACTGGATGTGGTTTCGTAGAGTTAAGAGGTGGTCTCCCTTGCAAGCAGGTATCAGTATCTTTTCATTTCTTATTATTGAGATACAGATGAACGCCCGATTTTTTTATTGATTATTGCACATATTGTCAGATAAGCAATTTTTAAATTGGTATAACTAAAAAGCGAAACTTATTTTTCAATGATGCTGATATTTATATTTTAATCAAAGCAATATCATTTTCGTACAATGTCATTTTAAAGCCTGGTTCATAGTTTTGAACTTATTAGCGTACGCTAAACTCCGCACAACTTTGAAGCGTACGCCTTTTCATCTTGCATATCCAAAGAGCGTAAACACGTACGTTTTCCGCATGTCCATGCGGGAAGCTTGAAACGATACGCCATAAGCTTTTTCGGTTCATAGTTTCCAGACATGCCGTCGAGAAATGTTCCTCTTGGCCTTCTACTTGTACGGAGAAAAAATAAAAAGAACAGCAAACATGCTGGTATATTTTACCTACAAATACTTTACGAACCGTTTGCGGGGATTGTGCCGCGTTTGATGTCAATGATTCCGGTATAAATAGCCATTTTTCTTGCTCCTGTCCAATAATTTAATATTTGTCCCGATTTCTTACCCTGGGTTCCAGACCGACGGTTCTCTAGCAAGGAATCATACATGTGGGCGTATTTGTGTATCTCTTCACAAAGTTTTCCTTCAAAATCGGCCATTGCTAAGAAATTTTCCGTACGGAAGGCAAAAAAAGTTGAAGATTTCTCAACTCGATAAGTTCAAGGCATACGGGTTTGCGGAAAACAGAATAAACTTCCGTACGCAAGACCTATGCCTCTGATAAGGCGTACGGGTAAAAGTTTTGATGTAATGCATCGACTATGAACTGGGCTTAAGCCTGTGATACATTACAAAGTTCACTTCCTATTTCGACTTCCTCGGTGTTGTTTTGCTTGCTGTTTTTTTTAAAAAAACTTATTGGCTCATTGAGTATAATCACCTATTCCATATAACTTTGAAATTAATTCTCAATCCTTTACTCTTTGGATATTTTGATCTCTTTGTAATTTTGACATGAAGTATCAATGAATTATTATTGAAAATTGTCAGAAAAAGTTTCTTTTTTGTTTTAAAGTATTAGTAGATCCTATACAGGCTATACAATGATAAATTTTGCTTTAAAGTTTTGTGAACATGTATCGTTGCCGTCAGGGGTGGACACTTGGTCAAATATTAGGGGGCAAGCCTATTGTCTTAATAAGATGACGTCACATTTCCCATTGTTTTAGAACACAAGACCACTGTCCTTTAAAGTATTGGGGGGTGTCCCCCCTCCCCCCAAGTGTCCGTCACACCCATTCTTACAAAGAAAATGTATTTTGTGAAATCTCAGCTGAGCCAATTCACCCCTTCAGGTTGCAGGCTTTGTTCTTCTGTGGAAAAGTTGTGGTTGGCAAAAGTCACCCAAAAGCAGGTCTTTGGCTCAATAATGATTAAGACTGCTCAAACTATTGTTTAATCTAAGACTTGTACCCTGTTAGCATGAGCCTTGCTCTTGATTAGCTCTAGAGTGGGTCAAAGTAACTTTGTTTTACCAAGCCTTTTACATTCTTTTTCCAGGTGTGTTAATTTTTTTCTATCTCAATAATACCCCTGAATTAAAAAAGAAAAGGTTTTAGCTACTTATTAAATCCTTTTTAGACTTACCAATTCAAAACAGATGGCTCAATTGAATAATAGTAACTTGGAAGGTAAGAATTTGGCATTTCTGATTTCATTCCTTTTAGGTAAACAGTCTTCATAGCCTGTTTACAATTATTTGCTACAGGGATTGATAGTGTGAATTTGTTGCACTGTACACAATGGAAGATCATGTTATCTTTTGACAAGTTCGACCCTACAGCTTCCAAGTAGTTTTCTGCCCTTGTTTTCGTAGTTCTTGGCAGTCAGTTTAATTTGCAGTTTTTGTTTCCACTCTACAATAATATCACATTACAAAATGCATCACAGCCCTGACTTTTGCAGGACTAAGCCTCTTAGTGTGCCCTCTGATTCTGTCACCAAAATAGATGTTGAGAAGCTCTAATCTTTGGTAGTTACTTTTTGTCTTCTCAATTTTAAGAAATGGAGACTTTATGAAAATTAGGACTCAATCATAAAATGTGCACGAAGATTGTTCTGCATCTTTATATGTACAAGGAGCAGTGGTAGCTCTCTTAGCTGTTGCTCGTCACTGCCCATAAACTAGACTGGTATCCACTGTAAAACTAGCTGCACTTTTGTATGTTCTTAATGTAACAACTAGTGATAATCATGGTGTCATTGAGGTAATTGTGATTCCCTTGCAGTGTTTGTGAATTATCTTGTGTTTGTTAGTTTTATATTGAATAGTTTGTAATAAGAAAAATTGTTGATTTTTTGTATGTGTTTACAGGAGCATCAATCAACATAAACAACAGTAAGGTTATTTTTGGGGATGATGCTACAATTGTAGGTAAGTTACTATCATGGTTCAACATCCAGCTTGATTTTGTAGAGTATAAATAAGAATTGTCATCAACGTTGTTTGATCATCAAAGTTTTGTTCAATGATATCATTGATAAATTTAGCACATGCAAACTTTTTGCAAGGCATTATATAAATTTCTGATAATGGTTAATGATGATATAGTTTATCAGGTAATGTGTTTCTAACATAAGTATTAGATCTTTGCATAGAAATGTTTTCCATACAATTCTAAACTGGGCCTAGAATGGATTGTTAGATGGAATTCTATTCTATCATTGATTGATTAATTTTGAAAATTGTTTGATCTGTTCATTTTCTGCTGTCTTAATTTGATTCTTTTTATCAACTGTCAAAAGTCAATGTATGTAGAACTCTTATTTGAGCATCAGCGTAAGAGACTTCCACCAAATAAGAAGATTTTTGGATAGTTAAGTGATTCACAGGACAGTCTTAAGATTGTTCAAGCAATATTCTTCAAGTATTGTGAATTCAAGCATTATTGTGAATTTATTTGTTTCTTTATTTTTTCTTTTCAGATGTATCAAATGACACAGACCATTGCACTGGTACACTTTTGATTATTTCTTTTATTATAGTATTATAGGTCAGCTCTGTAAAATTGCCACAATCCCTGCCAAAAGTCCTTGGCATGCCTAGTGTTGTTTTGAGGATAATAACTATTTCTGGTAAAATTGACCAATGCAGCATCCAGTGTTGGCTGTAGAGTTAAAGATCGTAGCTATATGTTTTGAAACCTTTTGCGGTACAAAATTTGAAAAAAGGCTTTGAAAAGAAGTAAATATTTGACAACATACTAAAAGTTTTTTCCTCTGGCATTGGCAATTCTCGAGAGTATAAAACATCAGAAGAAGGGTCTGAAAGAACTAGATGAAAAGTTATATCTAGTTGTGGATCGAACTTGGGAAATCAGAAAAATACACGCACAAAACCTGTATTGTTGTCCAATCAGTACTGGATGACCAATCGTAATCAGTTTCTAATTGGTGAATTTTCTAAAGGCATGTGTTGCTCATCGGACAACTACATCGTTCATGTGCTTGCCAGGGGAGCAGTTCAAATAACTTTTTTTGGGGGAAAGTCAGGACAAGGTGGACCGACTCTTCAAAACAAATCTATGCGGATAATCAAAAAGAAAATCTACAAAGACTTTGTTTGAGGAAATGACTCGCTGTCATTTTGTACTGTGTGCTTTAGATGATCTTTTTTGAAAACATATATGTACCAAAAGTAAAAAAATCTTCTTCGGAGGACACAACACTGGAGGCGCTGAAGGTGCACAAAGACATGGTCAAAAGATGCATGGTACTAGGTGGCAGGGCCGTTGCGAGGCAAGCCTTGTTGGAGGGGTTGTGGACTACAAACTTACCTGATTAAAAATTTTTTGCCTGAAATTCTTTAGTTGCTGTCACAAACCTCTGCAATACATTTTGTCAATCTAACTCTGTATATAATTTGCAACTTTCATATTTATATGATAATAACAGACTTTCCTAATAGTTTTGTCAAATCTCTATTTCGGGATGGACAAAGGATCCTTACGATCCTTTAGAAGAAGAAAATAGTAGCAGCATGTTGTACTGTTATTAATGTTGTTGTGCTAGGTGTTTTTAAAATGTCCCTGTCTTGTGCTGTTTAGGGTCCTACCATTGTCCACAAGAGTGGCTCTTTCAATTTTGGTGACCGTCTCTTTCAAGTCCAAATTTTTCCACTTGCCTCATGTCCTTGCTTTGGCCATTACATCTATTTTGCTAACTCTTGCGTACGAGGAAACTGCCCTCATCAGTGCGATGCCTGTTTGGGCTTTACTGATTATATGCATAGATGTAGATGTAGATGAAGAAGATAGAAAAAAGCTTGTCTTATTCTACAATATCAATTGAGACATCGATATAGTTACTACCCAAGGCGGCACCATGGTTACCGCCGAAGAAACAGGAATTTTGATGCTTCTAGTTCCCTTGAAAATGCACTCTTTTAAGCACATTTCACTAAAGCAATCCTCCTAGTCCTATTGAAAATTATTTTTTGCAAACAAATTGAACAGCAGATAAAAACAACTGGTAGAATTTCGCTGTGGTCTTTAAAAATATCATGTTGTCAGTTACTTCTAAAGCTAGGTAACAAGCAGCACTGGTTGTCAATTTAGATCCCTCTTTCCATCTTAGCATGCCTTTTGAATGTCAAAAAAATCTGGAGCTCATAGTGAATTGCAGTTGATGCTTCTACCGAGAAACTCAGAGGAAATGGACACAAGACACAATTTTACCTAAAAAGGGTCTGGGTTTTTAGATGTAGTGCCAACAAGAAATCTTCAAATCTTCAAATCATTAGTTTGTTTCCTTCATTCATATCAAGGAATATCATATTTAACCAACAAAGCAACTACCTTTGCTTGATCCTTTATTGATTTTATGACACGAAGGTCTCTGAAATACCTAAAGCGTTTCTTCCACCGAGCGGATTTTACCTGAAATTTCCTATTGAGGTACTTTTGGGAGGGGTGTAAACCCCCCTGCTAGGTGGGGTCTGGGGGCGTGCTCTCCCATAAAAGTTTCAATTTTAAGGCATCTTATTTTTCTCTTATGGCCCCCTAGAAACCTATTTACGATTTTCCCTATCCTACTATAGTCCTACTCTTTTCTCAATTCACTTTCACGAACGAAGGTCCATCAGACAACAAGAAATGATGCTAAAACAAAGGGCATGCAATGTTTAATCTTAATGAAGCTACCTTTTATGATGTTTTTCAAAAAGTATAAATTAGATAGATGATTATATACTATACATTGACTTCATGTTTTTCAAGAAGTAGATATTCTAGGTTTCTTCTTGAAGGAACTTCGTTGAGTTTGAAAAGAAAGTAGATTGGGCATAATTCTCTTAACAGTTGTTTGCGTGTTATTTGGTTTTATCGTAATGTTTCCTGATAGTTTGATATCATATTCATTTCATTTATTCTTATTATCTTTTCTAGCACCCTTTGTTATTGTTATGCTAAATTCAAAGATATGTCCAAAATTTGAATTCAAACATTTTGGTTACGTGCTTCTTTCGAGCAAAACGTTAAAGGCACATTAAAATTCATCGTTTGATTTCTCATATGTTGAGGATAAGAATAACTTTCCAGTTATTTCGTGCCATACATCTATGTTTTCTGTGTTTTGCATTGATTAAACCTTAGGGAAAGATGACTACAATATTACTTATTGAAATTTTACCAGTGTTGCAGTTATCATCAAATCCTAAATGAAGTTTTTAACTGTTATAAACTTGAAGGTAATTATATGATTTGTCTGTTTTTTTTTCAGCCATTCAAGAACAGCTGCGAACAAGGTACCTCAATCATTACTCATCATGGACAATACCAAGAATAGATCCAGAAAAAGGATTTGTGTATAAACCGGAAGACAGAACTTCTTTTATGGTTGAGTTGACTCTTGTCAGTGAGCAATCTGCTGCTACCAGTCCGGTGAAACCAGCAAACGAGTTAAGTTATCACTTGCTTCAAAGAAGACACTCTTCATCACTACTTGATCTACCAGACATCATAGATCCCTCACTTAAATGCAGCTTGCTTTCAGGAATGGCAGGCATAGGAAAAACAAGTACGGTAGAAAATTTTGCATTATGCTGGGCAAAAAGGCAGCTAGGTTCTCTCGACTTTGATTTTGTATTTCTTTTTAACTGCCGTAATTTTATCCGGTACAAAAAAAAGCAAATCAACGCCGAAAAGCTTTTTCTTGAAGAATTCAACGTTAATTATAGAAATCTAAGTAATGTTGATGGTAGCAGAGTCTTGATTATTTTCGATGGGCTTGATGAGGTTGAGTCGCTCTCATCAGTCCTCAAAGATGTTGCTTCAGAAGATATTTACAATTTGTTCCGCGAAATGATGAAAGAAAAAAGCTCCATTTTCCCAGGGCACACAACACTACTTGTTGGAAGACCGCACGTCTTGTCAACATTGAAGCGTTTTCAAATGCTGACAGGGGCATTCAGAGTGGTTCAGATTCTTGGATTCACTAAGGCAGCCATACAGTCCTATGTTGGCAAATTTAGCTGTAATGACATTTTGTTGCAACAGCATATACTGGAGAAAATATTTGAGAATACCTCCATCAAGGCAATGGCACGAATTCCCCAGCTTCTCTGTAGCATCTGCTCAGTATATTCATGGGAAACCAAAGATCTCCAATTAGAGAAAAAAAGCGAATTGTTTTTATGGACCTTGTTGTCGTTCTTGAGGCATCAGTTTCCCCAATTCACAGGTTTGCCTCCGAATGAGCTGTTGTCACATGACGTAGTTAATTCCTTTATTTTGATTATTGCCAAGTTGTCTTACGAACTCCTGAAGGATAATCGTATCATATTCGAAAAAAAAGAAGTGAAGGAGCTGGAAACGGAAGATACTTTGCTAAAGAGCCTTCTTGAAACGTTTTTGGCACAGGTTGAAACCTTTGATAAATTTCCCCAGTACCAATTTAGACATTTAATTATTGAGGAATTCTTTGCGGCGATTCATTGCTTTGTATCGAACATAAGTGCTTGCAAATTGATGAATAAGGAATTTTACGAAATTACCGAATTTCTCGCTGGCCTTGTGCGAGGTAATGAAAGAAGTTCGAGCAGCATTGTATCGATATTTGCCAAGATTATCTTGAAAAATTATGGAGAGAGGCATAACAGTTTTCGGAAAAGAGCTGCATCGATTGGCAGGAAGAAGAAACAGCAATCAGTGGTCATGATTGCAGAGGAGGTATTTTTACAATGGAAACAGTGGAAAATTTCGTGTGATGTGTTCTGCAGTGTATTTTACGAGCTTTTTGATAAAGATGACACGTTACCTAAATGTATTCAATTCAATGATCAGTTTGACGTGCTGCTGTCCTCTCTCACATCACTACAGGTAGTCAGGCTCAACCACTTTTTGAAATGCATGAGCGGGAATGGCATTAGTGGATTTGAATCCTTGCGTAATTTGCGTCTATGTATAAGCAATACCGATTTCTCAGAAAGTGGAGAATTTTGCAATCTCTTCTGTTCACTAACTACGGTGAAAGACGTTCGTTTTGTGCAGTGTACATTTGGAGGCAAATCGCTTGAAATTCTTTGCCATGCGATTTTGACAAGCCAGCACCACTGCCCACTATCGGGTTTGAGTTTCCGGTATTGCAACTTGAGCACTAACCAACTTTATGGCCTCACGAAATGTGCCTCATGTCTTGGAAAATTCTCTCTAGTGGGAGAGCTTGTCAGGCCTGATGTGACACAGCGTCTTGTCAATGAGATATTGCGTGCATTGTCAGGGTTTCGTTGCTGTATTAAAGAACTAGAACTACGTGACTGTAAGCTCAACGGCTTCTGCTTTGATGAAATTGGAAAGCTTCTACGTATTTTAGAGACTGTGAACCTTTCTGGTAATGTAGTCGGCAGGCTAACTGTCACTAACATCATACAGTTAGTGGGGCGACAAAAGAAACTCGAACCCATTACCCACAAGCTTAAAGCACTTGTACTGCGAAACTGCGGCATTGGTGATGAAGAATGGAAGGAAATACAGAAATTGGCGCATGCAAGCAGTGGAAGGAGCAAGATTTCTTTTGAAATTTAAGTTTTTTTATTGAGTGCGATTAGATTAAAGAAACTTGTTCCCCTTAGGTTGCGCTTTCCACGTATTACTTAGTTGTACGTAGCTGATAATTCACACGTTATTCCTTAATCATTTTGGGCAGCCTTGCAAAGAGCTTGTATCACCCCCATGGCTGAGACTCGTCTCTTGGTCACGGCAGGAAAATATCTTCCCAGCCACTTTAGTTGTATTGTGGCCCCCCAAAAAACTTACCTGTGTTGATCTTCATTTGAAAAAGGAAAAGCAATTTTTAGGATTATTCAAATACAGCTTCTTACAAGCAGCGTCAAATCATATACTTTTTGCTCAAACCCCTTCGCTCTGGGTATTCAAGATGTTCCCCTTTCTTATGCACCCCCTAGCAAGCATTTTATTTGACCTGATTTTAATTTGTTGTAGAATCCTGCCCGAATTAAGTTCAAGGAATTGACAGGAAGCGACGAAAGTTTTGTATTTAAAGTATTTTTCCTTTTTTTGCGAGTAAAATTGCTTTCTATTGCGGAATTTTCCTATGAATTGTTATAAAAATATTTGCTAGTATTTTATGCCCAGTAGTTGCTTAATGACTTGTCGCTGGCCTGACATACAAAGGTATATTTTTTTTGAATTTCTAACACATGAGTAAAGTTATTTTCCATATCTTTCTTTTTAATTGATGTAGTTAGAGTTTGCTTATAAGCAGAATCAGGTGTAAAAAGTTAATGCGATATCGATCGTTCTTTATTTTGTAAAAGTTATTTCCTTTTTTGTAAATGTTGCGACATTCAAAGAATGAATCCACCTGTCCTGGCATGTAATTTTAGTAACAAAAATTATAGGTCATTGGCTTCAGTTATTTTGTAACTTTGATAAGTAACTAGGTTTGTGCTGCTTGTTTTTTCTAAGAAAATTTTGATCAAATAAATTGTGCTTTTAATAACACTAAGCATTTGTACTTTCTTTCAATCAAGAACATCGAGAGCGGAGAAGCGCCTGAACTTTTGTTGATAATCTTTGTATTGTATTATATTTTTTTGCTACCTTTCTCCCGAAGGTACTTTTAGGACACTGAGAGGCTATGCTTATCGAGCAATGTCCTGGTTCTTCCTCTCGATGTGACCACACCTCGTGATTCCTACGCCTGGAATTACAGAAAGCTGGCGATTTCCTCATTCTGAGAGAATATTTGGTTATTTCAGCGCCCTGACCCCTGAGCCATCTTCATACCCTAAGGCTACGTTCACACTGCTCCTTATTCGTTTCGCTCCGTTTTCGTTGAAGAAAACACTGTCCGTTCACACTTGTCCGTTTTTAAATTAATACGATTTGAATACGGTAAATGTTCACACTGCTCCAACAAAAACGCTGTTTGTGACCTCCTTTTTGAAAACAGGCGCTCACGAAACCTCAACAAGTTGGCGTTATTATGAATGAAATTGAAAAAAAGCAAACGTGGATAAATTTGTTGTAACAGCTACCAGGCTATTGTGAATACTCAATTCTCAAAATTTTAGAGATTTGGTGTTCTAGAAAGCAAGTATTTTGTTGCCATTGTTAATGTATTCAAATGTCTCCGTTTTTTATGTTCACACTGAAAACGGAGCGTATTCAATACGCACCGTATTCGAAAGTGACCGTTTTTATTTGTGTTTTCAAACGACTCCGTTTTCAATGCAGAGTAGTGTGAACGCAAGGCAAAAACGGATTAGTTTGACTCCGTTTTCATTTGAAATTGGAGTAGTGTGAACGGGCTCTGAATCTTATGCCACGCCCTAACCATGGTCCCCTGGCCCCCTGGCCCCCTGGCCCCCTGGCCCCCTTAGAAACAGCACTGAATTTGTTTCCTGTGATAAAAGGTTTTCGATGCTTAACGCGCTTTGTTTTATTTCCACTGAAAGTGTTTCGAGTTTGCGAATTCAATGCAATTCAGCAACCTCTTGCTAGTGCAACCTAAAAATGCAGCTAAATTGGCATTATGACAGCGCAAGGCAGCGCAACAAGCGTATGAATATAGGAAAATATTTAGTCGATATCATACAGCATAATTAACTTGATTGCAGCAGGTTAACAAGAGAGGACAATGTTGTCCTAAATAACGCGCCGTTAAATTAGTTGTTGTCATGCAATTTTCTATTAATCGATTAAGACAAGAATTTTGAATTGGGCGAAGAAGTATTTTTAAGAAGAGTAGAGCTATCTAATTGTAACTGTCGATCATGGTTTTTTTAGAGTCGCCGTAAAAAATTTGAAGCTAGCAAGGGTGGTGAGGTCTCTCGGAAGATTATTCCATATACGAGCTCCCCGGTTTAGGTGCATTTTGTCACCCCATTTTCTGTTTTTGTTATAAACTTAGCAATTTGCTCGTTGGCGTGTATCATAATCCTACTTTCTTTCGTTTGTAATAAAATCATTGTGAAAAGTTTCATGTAAGATATTGTAACGGGTACGATGCGTGAAACAGATTATTTTGAATTCAAACAGGCCACTCATTTTAAGGAAGTTTGCTGCCTTGTGTTGCTTGGGCGTGGAATATCTCTGCTTTTGAAAACGGAGTTTATTTTTATCCTGCTTCCGAAAGTTACGTCTTCTGAATAACGCCTACGTGTTGCTTTATCGCATCGTCGCGATGGTAACAACGAAAACAGTTTGCCTTCCTCCCAAATTATACCTTCCATTCCCCAACTCGCTTACCGAAATTTGAATCCCAGAAGGTATGCCATCGGGAAACCTTTCTTAATTTGATGGTAAAAATGGTTCAATATTGTAGGGTGTTGTTATAGCCAATGATTAAAATATTTTCTTTTTCAACAAAGAAGCTGTTTTAGTTGATAGAATGGTAGCAATATAGATTTGTTACTCGCTGCAGAAAGCAAAGAAAGTTAGAATTGTGAGAATACAGGCCTTTTTGAAGCTATAGTCACAAATGGTCTGTTTTTCAAGTCGTTTACCTAACAGAAAACATTTTCTTCCATTAATGAGTGGTTCTTTTTAACCATAGGTTTTGCGGTGCGATAAGAAAGTTAAGTAACTGCGTGGCTGTTGTTACACAACAATCCTAGAATGGCTGAACCACAGCGTGTCAAAGCAGTGTTACCCTTTGCACTGGAGTTGCATGGAAGGATCGATTCGATGCCTCGGTTTTTGTTCTCTGCTTAAGTATGTTACAGTGTTAAGCCTGGTTTCCATATCATCGTAAGCGTCCCAGCAGCATCGCCGATCCTCTGCTGGGACACGTCCCCGTCGCTTACGACGATATGGAAACCAGGCTTTACTGCTCTATTGAGCTCTAATTTATCGCTGGATGCCAAATTAAACATGCACTGATTAGAACGCATCACGTTTTACAATATGCTATTGTTAAATTCACCCAATGGGAATTAAAGGGACCACGGAACATTCCAATCCTAGGGACATTTAATCTCATTTCACCTTTTTTCGTGGCAGCCCCTCAAGTAATAAAAGTCGATTAACTACATAAGAAGTGAATACTAAAGAATAGGTCCAAAATAGTTCATGTATAATTTAGGGACATTTCATCTCATTTTACCTTTTTATTCGTGGTAGCCCCTCAAATAATAAACTTTGATTAAATACATAACAAGTAAATATTAAAGTCCAAAATAGCTCATGTATAATTAAACACAATTCAATCAACAATCAAGTATAAAAATAAAAAAAGACTAGGAATAAATAAGTTAAAATATATAAGCTTATAAAAAACAGTTAACAATAGAATTGAAATCAATTTAAGAATATCTTTGTAATTTTTTGAGTTGACAAGAAACGTCTTGACAATGACAAGAAATGTTTGTATTGAGTTGTTGTTTTCAATTCGTTAGGTAGCGAGTTCCAGATTGCTGTTTCTCTGTACGCCATACAGTTTAAGCCATGCTTCAAACTAAGTTTTGGTGGCCTAATATTTGGAGGTGAGTTGCGTAAGTTTCTAATGGTCGCTGAAGGAAACTATTGCAGAAAGATTTCATAGATAAAGAAGTTGCAGTCAATAAACCAGGTCTGCAGTCTCATTACGAAGCATTTCCTTATTACTGCGCACATTAAATTGCCAAAGATGTGTTGTCGAAGCTGCCTTTGAAGACTGAAGGGCACTGTTCATGCACCTGTAACCTTTTTTTAGAGTCTATTTTTACAGAAGTTGTTTTTGCTACATCTTTATCCAGAGCATGTTAGACTTTTATCGCCTGTGTACATCGTGATTTTAATGTAAACAGCATGTTGTTGATATTAGGTAAGAAAATAAAGAACCTTAAGATTGCCAATGGGGTACCCCCCATCTTATATTCTTTATTGATGGAGGATCCCATTTTAATTTGCAGCATTGTTGCCGGTCATTTACATATAATTTAAACCGCTGACTGAAGTTCGGTGTTTCCGTAAACTTTATGCACCTGTTATATTCTCTTCCAAAAAGCGTGTACCGCTCTGCCTATATTTTATGGAATCGAGCGTTTTATGAAATTTTCATCAATTCTGATGGATGTATCATTTCATTAGACTTTCAAAGTTGCATTTAACGGTTGCTCTTTTTCTCTCAGCTTTGCAATTTCACTTTTACGCAATGCTGAAGAAATGCATGTTCCCAGAAAAATAGAGGAAAAACTCCAATCAAGAGTTTACGGCATCGTCTTACTTTTTATTATTACGGAAAAAATGTTCTAAGGTAAGGAAAATATTCTTACAGTTATTAGATTTTCCGAGTGCATGCTAATAATTGGGTGAGATATGGCCAATCAAAGATGTGAAGTTTGTTGACGGATTGCTTTTATTTTGGCCTGGTTTATAATGTTAGGAACAGAGGTCAAACCTATGCTTATGTAGATATATCTCAGCCAATTCTTAACACATTTTTATTGATTTTGAACGTATAGAGGTATTCTGTGCTCTTTCAGGTTATGCAGTCCGAATTCAAAAGTTCTAAGAAAGGTTTTTTGTAATGTTATCACTTGAGAACTCTATATCTTTAAACGTCGCTACGAAATGGCTTGATTTCATTACAAATAGACTCCGATGTATAAAAGAGGTCTATCATATCCTTTTTACTAATTTGTTGGTTACGATCGTTTCTTTTGTTATGAATGGGTCAGTATATGGATATGATATCTAAAGAAATGAGGTTATCTGCTGTACTAATGCTTAATTTATATCTAATACGTTATATCGATCGATAGAAATTGAGATCGTTTACAAGTTATTCATTTTATCGATATTGTTCAAAGTCAGTGCCGTTCATTTCAAGCAAGATATAGCTTATGAGTCTAAAGAGATTTGCCATCGAACTTTCTAAAGAGATTTGCCTAGTCGAGAGATAAATAAGAATGTTGAAGGATAACATTGATCTTATTGTTACATGGCATAATATTGGTATTATTCTTAAAAGAAGCATAAAATGGTATGTGCGCTTGAAGGGGAATAGTCTGGCAAGTTGACGTTTGCTAAGCTTTTTCATTCGTTTGCTTTCAGTAGCACTAAAGCCAATAACGACAGCAAAGAAGTTGTTCCTTGTATGCGAAAAAAGGGTTCCAGCTCCAATACACGACTTTGAGAATAACTTTGACCAAATTTTTTACCCTGCATAACTCTCTAATGCATGTGAAGAATCAACTCTAGAAAAACATTTTGCTGCATTCTAGATATAAAATGGCTCACAATCATTGCACTCGGACATTTACAAAAGGACCTTTGCACCTCTCAACAAAACAACTCGAGGCGTTGACCTGGACTTATTACTTTCTGTTTGTGAATGTAAAATGTCTGCAACAGAAGAGATAATTCAAATGCGGTCACTGAATGCGGTATTTATCCCTTTCCAGAAATAAAGGTGCGTTTCAGTAAGCTGACCAAAAGTTACGAATAAAATTATGCTTGCCCGTTCACATCCGTAAATTTTTCATTGCAAATAGCTCGTTGATAGAAAATAAAAATTAACATCATCAAATATCATATTGATAAAAAGTTTTCCTTGCACACAGCAGAGTATGCTCTGATTTTTCATTACACTCTCTTTTTTTCAATAACTTGAGGCTCGAGTGTTTTTAATGAATCAACCGCATGATAAAAATCGTCTATGAGACCCGTTTTGCATAACGTTTTTAGTAGCACTGCTGATTAGCTTATAAGATATGCTCGGATTTGATAACATGAGAGCAAATAGAGTTCTCAAGTGTGACGTCACAAAAGAATATTTTTAGAATTTTCGAATTTTGACTACACACCATAAAATACTCCCATATATACAAAATCAGTTAAATCTTTCAAAAATGGGGTGAGCTATGACCAATAGAAAATTTGAATTTTGCTAACGGATTACTGTTATTTTGGCTCAGTTCATAAAGTTATGAACAAATTACAGAAGTTTGATAGGGCCAGAGCTTTGCTCATCTGGTTATCTATCAGCCAATTCGTAATACTTTTAACTGATTTTGCAGATTTAGAGGTATTATATAATGCTCTTTCAGGCTATGGAAAAATTTTTAAAAATTCTAAAAACATATTTTTGTGACGTCATCACTTAACAACTCTATGGTAAAAGTATATTGACATCTGTCTTCTAAACGTTTAATCTAAGGCAGGTTGTGCTCTGACGCTTTTACTTTTGGCAAATAGTAGCCTGCACGCAGAAAAAAACTGCGCGCAGGCTAGGCAAATAGAGGTTCGTTGTTCTTATTAAGTGTCTTATTATGAAGAAAGAGCGTTTGCGGCATTGACATGTGAAAGCCAGCCCCAAATAACCGCACACGAGTTAAATCATTGAGAGCTTCTTCAAAATCGACCAGAAAATTTATTGCACCATCAGAACAGTCATACTCTAGATTTTCGTGTTATCTTTCCTGGATTCCATTAACAGTGCGTTATTGTAGACTGGGCAAACAAGCAAGCAAACTAGCAGTCAGGGTTGTGGCAACTGTAAGATGATGTGGACCTGCGGCTTGTGCCCAAGGAATGATACTAGAACGAATACCCTGGACACGCGTTTACCCCGGCGGGCTCAGTCAGTTAGTCCAATGTATACCATATGTAATCTTGAAAGTAGAAACTAGACCCTTATCTCTGATTTTGGGTTGCATGGAATGTACCCTTTTCTCTGACTTACCAAAATTGTGTAACCATTTTCACTGAAAGTATTCAAGGTGAACATACTTTTGAAACCAATTCATGTAAGAGCCATTCAATTTCTTAAACTTATGCCGAAAGGCATATTAAAGAACAGAATTCATTTAATTTTATATTAACAACGATCCGTTATGTTTCTTGATATAAATTATGGCTACTTACATCTACTTGCATTATCAACCTAGCTAGTTATAGTCGGTGCTTCGTTAATAGTCCCCCCCCCCCCCACACGGATTCCGTTTGGCAATAGCCAAATTTAGCACAAGAAGACAAAGAGCCATTGAGTTTGCTGTTTGTAGGTTGAAATGCTTCATTATTTCAACACATACATTACAAAATTATATAAAAAGTGCTATTTCTTAAAGCAATTGAAAGTGACCATTGGCTAACCTCTAAATATGGTATCTAAATACGGCTGTTATATTGTAGAATGGTTAACATACTAAGATTAAATGTGTACAGGTCTCTCGTAAATAGCTGCATGCTGTACCCTTGGCAACAGGGCAACATCTCTTGATTCCTCTTCTCCTCTTTTCTATTTCCACGCCCTAGAATTTATGTGGCTCTGGTCCTAGGGTACAGCATAGATTCCGTATAGTAAAAGTTGTATACGCATTTGGTGCAAAATACAGGACGGTTTTTGTTGCTGCTCCCAGTTTCACCCTAAATGGAATCATCAGGCAACTTGATGAGATCATCAGTCAACAGTGGCCCAATGATCACATTAAGCGTCGTTCTCGTAGTTGCAACTTACCACCTTCCTGTTCTTTACACCAAAAGCGAATTCTTAACATTAACATTTTACTTTGAAGCAGTTTCTATCTAAAAATGCAGTAGAAAGCAGTTTTGCCTCCCAGCGTATGTAACAGTAAAATGGTAAAAAATACTAACATTTTAATTACGTAACATAGTAATGAAATTCCAGATATTGATAAAATATATATAAAATGGATGTTAACAGTTTCAAAAAGAGTGAACCAAGAACAAGAGGTCATTGCAGCGAATGTCCAAATTTTGTGTCATTGAAGTGCTTTGTAGGAGATCTAAAGGCCAACCCAAGCAGTCTCATAGCCCATGGCGGGGAAGGTGGCGGGGGGGGGGGGGTCGAAAACAACTCTAATAGCAGGGTGTACAGGCGTTTATATTAGAACATTTTTGCAGATCACGCCCATAAGAATTCGGGAAAACGTCCATTTTTATAAATGTATTGGAAGTATGCTTTGCTGTCATTTCTACGTGCCATCTTTGTCAAAAACATTAACAGTCAATAGTTTTCGGTGGCTGGCTCTCTTCATTTCACAACTGGCAATTTGCTTCACAATTCACATTTTATATCATGAAGCGGGTCATGTGAGGAAACCGAAGCCGATTTTTCAAAACCTCAAGCAAACATTTAATGTAATATATTATACTCCAAAGTTGAGACGAAGTCCTTTCAAGTACGAGGAAAATCTGCGAAATCCTTTACAATTTTTTCGGTATCTAGTTTTTTAAAGATTTTGGCACAAGACTTTGGAGAGTCGCTTGTCCAAAAATTGATCAAAGTCAGTATTCTCATTTATTGAAACTGGATGCATGATTTTAAGTTTATGAAACGCACAAGCATTTATTTGTACTAAAGTTAATTCTGACTAATTCTGAAATAATTCTTGAAGAAGTTATCCACAAAGTCATTTGACCAAATGTCACTACACCACCGACCCCAGCCTACCATTAGACAAGCAATACATTGAGAATGCCTATGATAAAACTCAGGTTTACGACTATATAAACTCAATTATCTTATAAAAAATTTATGAAACATTTTTTTAGCTGAATTTGAAAGATTTTCTGCTTGTAACAGACTGCATTACCGCTGCCATATTAAACAGGGGCATCTACAAAGCACTTACGTATGTCCAAATTGCATTAATAACCTTGACCCTTTATTTTCCCCTTCACAGTCCCTCCCGTGCATTTTGTATGGGCGAGTCCTGTACGAATAATACCATACCTTTTGCGTACACCTTTCTTAGAGGTTTTGTGTTGTGCTAAAGAAAGAAAGAGGCTGCTCTCATAAACATTTTCCAATGCACAATTGTAAGAAGTAGAAAATGGTTTGTCTCGGTACTACCCCTAACCCTTAGCTCAACACATATGCCCTCCTCTCCTTTGAAAGTACATACAATGAAGATCCCCCCCCCCCTTAAGCTAAGAGCTAACACAGCTAGGCGCTACTGTTGATGTTGACATCCGTCATCTCGTATGCTTTGCTATTTACCCCAGTGGCTGATGTTGAAATCGAGGAGCGATCCCTGCTCAAAGTGAACTTTTCAAAGCAGCAGCAACACAGCTCTTTCACATCACAACGGAAATCCTTATCCACTACGCTGTACAGGACAGCGTTGAATGACGCATGAAATAGCAAGATTATAGCAATCATTTGTAGAATATCCCATTTTTTCGTAAATTCATGGTAGTTGTTGCCAAGATCCAGATATCCGAAAAAAATTTGATTTGGTAGGGCCAGAACAGCAAATCCTATAACAATGGCTAGAAGAATCCTGTAAATGAAAATGAAAATGTAATGAGGATGAAATACTATAATATAAAATAATGACACTGACAATGGTAGTAAAAGAAATATAATAAAAGACAATGATCACGGAATAGTGGGATTGTACATTTTCATTCCTCACCACCACCCACGCTTTCTAATTCGCCACCCTTCCCTCCACCGCTGCGCTGCATTCACACCATTCCACAGCAACCAATCCGACACCACTATAGCCTCTTTTAAATGTATAAAACTTTATTCCCTTTACTTTTGCTCTGATAAAGCCCCGCATACCGGGGTGAAATATTAGCCTTCACTGATTTACGTGTATTTGTTGTTGTTCATTCTCGTCGCATTGCGGTGTTTCTCATTTGCTACATTTTTATCTACATAAAGCCAGGGATATCATTGCAAGTTATAGCATTATTTTTTGGAAGAAGGAGGTCTCTAATTATCTGTGAGTCTGTAATAAAAGAGAGCACCAAAGTTACACTTCTTTGAATAAATTTAGACGAAATATTAAGTTTTCAATCTTATGTTGTTAGCCTCTGCAACAAGCCAGACAAAAACTTACAGCTCTAAATCGTATATCAATGTTCATGGATGCACCTCAACTAGCTCTAAAAACGAACTCATTCATTATGTCTCATTTTAGTTATGGTCTATTTGTATGGATAATCCATGGTAGAAAAATAAATGATTAGCACCTCCAATTTTGATCAGTTATTAGCTAAAACAAAATCAGTGTCTATTCATCATATAAATTTACAGCTCCCTGATCGAGATATATGAAACTGTCATTAATTTGGATCCACCATCAACTGTAGATGTTTGATTTTTATACTAGAAACCTAAAATATAAAATTTTGAGAAAACAGTGACATTTTTTTTCTGTGCAAGAGCAACATTATATGGCAAAGAGACCTTTAGATTTATTGGCATAAAATATGACAAAAGCTACCTAATGAAATTAATGAGTCCCAATCACAACATATTTTTTAACAAATCATGAAATTTTTAGAGAAATTTGAGTGCAGCTGTAGATTGTGTAAAACATTTATTGTACATTAAGGCTTATATGAATAATTGTTTTTAATATTCATTGTAAATAGTTGGCTCAAATTAGCTTGATGCTATATCTCGTTGCCAACTTTAAATAAATTAATGATTATTATTTATAATATCTATCATGTAAAGAAATTCTTTACGTTTTCAGCAAAATTAATGGACTGAGTTAAGTTATGAGATGTAGAGAGGGATTGTGTATGTGGAGAGGGGGTTGTGTGATAGCTCTGTTATCTGGGGACTACGATTTAATCTGTTATAGATTACTGTACCTCAAATTGTAATATTCTATTTGTTAAAGCAAATGAATCAAGTGCTCTGCGAGTGGTATAGTCCATATTTTAAGAAAATCTAATTCAGAATTCGCAAGAATGGTAATCTCAGATTTGAATCCTTTATAAAGACTTTCTGATAAATGGCCTTTTGTAGTAATGACGGTTTGAGGCTAGAACAAATTTTTGAGAGCATATATCCAAATTCAGACATTGCATCATTCTAATGCATCAGAATTGCGAAAAAGCTCTAGATATATGCAAACAGTTTTAAAGCCTTTAAAAATATGATTTTGAGTAGAAATTTTCAAATCTTTTGAATCAGACACTTGACACAATGTTGATTAGAATAGAATCTCAAATGATCTATTATACTTTTTACCTTTACGCTGTCTCATACAGAAAACTTTTGCAAAATCTATATTGCTAGAACAATTTTCAAACGTTGTCACCGCATTGGCCTATTTTGTCTAATTCTTTAATTGCTACACGAGTAAAGGATCTTTTTCAAATTGTGAATAAAAATAGTACCTCACTGATTTTTTCTGCTCATTTTCACGCTCTTGCATGTTTTGTGTTTGTAAGCCGAGCATCTGTCGACTTTTGATCACCGCTATGACTTTATAATTGCAGAAGCCAATGATACACAACGGCAACACGTATTCCATGAGAAGAAGGAAAACAGCATTGGCACGGATTTGTGTTAAATTCATTTTTTTATAGCAGTGAATGTCACCATCTCTTGTGTCCAATGAAATAGTTTCTGGAATGTACACGGCAAAAGAAACGACCCAGACGATCAATAGGCTGACACAGATTCTCCTTTTTGACCATTTTCTAACGCTAAAATCGTGTGATATGGACTTGAACCTGAGAGAAAAAGCTGCATATCTTAATAAAGTATTGCCTAAATCAGGGAAATGGCACTCGAAAAACATCTAAATGGAAAAGGGGGAAATGTTAAAGGTATATCACTTGTATGAACATAAGTTCGTGAAACATAGCAATTTTGAACTAAATCTCTGAATTTTTCGGGAGATGAATCATGCCCGTCTTGCAGACATGCACTAGCCCCAGTTTCAGGGTCATTGCACTTGCGCATTATCACTTGAAGCCTTAGCAGGAAATTCAAGAATTGTGTGGTCGCAGATAGAACAGCTGTGCGAATACTGTTATTAATGCGCATGTGCTATGACCCCGCAACACTGATTGGTTTAAGAGACGGCATTGTTTCGAAACCAAGGACTGATAGTTTCGTCTCCCGAACAATGAAGAAAAAACAGGTATGATTTAAGAAACAAAGAAAATGTATAGTTACCAACATTTAGTACAACCGTATATTGAACTTATACAATAATTTTTATTGGTCAGGAAATATGGGATAAATTTGCCAAATGATACGAAAATGAAAAGTCATTTCCAGCTTTCACAAAAAGTGAAATTAGAAAACCTTCCCCCTGCCATTGCAGATTATGTAAAAATTATGTCGCTGGTGTGGGATGTTTATAGGGGTCTTATAAAGTATTATTTAATAGAGTTTTTGTAGTATTTATAGTATGGCAGACACCAGCCTGTTTATTGAACTTGATAACTATCACTAGCTATGCATCAGCCAACTATATCGGAAATGCACAAAACATACATAGTAGTTTACTGTTTGTAACACAACATTGCAAAATTCTATTGTCAATAGGAGTTTCTGTTATTCTATGAAGCAAACAACAATTGCTTTAATATACAAAGGACCATTTGTGCTTCACCTCATCAAAGGTCAGATCAGCGGTTCATCTGTTCTCTGTTCTTCTCCACGCTTATAAGAACACTTGGCTCCCGTTTCAGCCTGGCATTTCTTATTTTTTCGCATAAATTCAACCTAACGGGTTTCTTATTTTTCAATAGAATTTCCTTTGCGAATTGGTGTCCGGACATTGCTAGCATAAGGCTGTTTTGCTTGTAGCTTACTGCTTTTCTGTTACCATTCTTTCATACTTCAATTTTTGCTGGTTTTTTATTTCTTGAGTTTTGTCGAATTGGGCTTCCCTTATTTCTAACGGTGTTCATATCTCAGCCTGATGTTCCTTATAAAGGTTGTTCTCATGAAAAGGCGTGTAGCTATTTATTAAATGCCAGGGGTAATAAAAATTTAAACATGCCAACTACTTCTGAACTAACCGATGAAAAAAATATAACTTCCTTTATTGAATCTTAAAAAAAACAGTTTAAAAAACCCAACATTTCTCTTTTGTTTTGTGATCAAACGATCCAACGTTTCACTCAACATTTTCACGCACAGATCGAAAAAGGAATGGGTCGAAAGTTGCGCTAAAGGCTGCACAGTTTTGCGACATTTCGATCCAAAAACGAAAGGCAACCACCACCTTCTGTATTTTTTTCTCTTCAGATAGGTCTGCCTCTTATTATTTACAGTATATATATCGAATTATGTACTTGCAATGCAACGGATTTCTTACATTTATGATTACATACAAAAAGCACAATTCACCCGCTAAGACCCTGTAATATATTTTATTTTAAATGATTCGATGACTCACCTCTCTATGGCGATAACAACAACAGTTCCAATTGATGCCATGTAAGGTGCTTTTCTTAAAAGTCTTTTGAAGGTACACATTGGCAAACGATCATGCATTTCAGCTTCATAGAGTTCGTTTGGAATAAGAACGAAGATGTTGCATGAATACAGAAAATCGACCAATGCCAGATGGGCTATTAGCAGTTTGAATGCTCCAACGTTGACCTTTTTGTATATCTTCTTTAACGTTACAAGGACAACACAGCTATTGCCAATCAAACTTAACAAGAAACTGATTATGTAGAGGATGATTCTTGCTTTGGCGAATGATGTGATTGGCGATGGTCCCTCACAGTCTTCGTGCATTGACATGTTCCCCGTGCAGTTGACATCGTAGTCAAAAAACAAGTCTCCTTCATCCTCCATTGCAAAGTACTGTCTTTATGATTGACTGCTGAAAAAATACGTCAATAAAACCTTTACTAATAACAACCACTATATACTGATAATGACTTTGATAATGAAATTGATGGCAATGATATGTTGGTTATAATAATGATTGGGTTTTGATAATATGGTGATAAAAATTGACGATGATAATAACGAGCCAGTAGTGTTTAGGCAGCTACGTCGATACTCGGAGCATATCATTTTAATTGTGGCCAAGAGATATCTTTAATTTCAGAAATCAACAAATCTGCAACATAAATTGGCTTAGATATCACCAGTGAAAGTTCCAAAGTCTACATAGAGTTAATGATGTTTTTGCTTCATTCATGGATTTTCGATCCAAGAGTAACAAGCAGCGATTTCATCGTTGAGGAGTTTTACTCATTAAACCCCAAAAAACACATGTCAGGGTATAGGGCAAAAAACGCCAAAAACAGGTTTTTCGTGAATAACTCAAAAACGAAAATGGGTCTCGAAACGGGGTTTGCGGGTGGTCATAGAGCTAGTGGGGGCGCACCTTTTGCAAAAAACGACATTCGGATTGGGCGTGGCACTTACGTCACAGTGACGTCAGAAGAGGCGATTTTGGCACTTTATGACCGATTTTCAAACTAATGGGGCAAAAAAGTGACAAGAGGTACATACGCCCAAACCGGCTCAAACTATGCCAAATTTAGTGTGGTGATGGAGGACTTTGGTTTCCACGGGGGTACCACCTTTCTGTTCCGAGGGCACAAACCGAGTGGCACTGGTGCCGAAAAGTGCCAAAAATACACTCTGGACCGTGACTTTTGAACCAAAAACGGGACAATGGAAAGGCTGCCTTCGTTACAACTCAGACAGTTCAGATTATACTGTAGACTTCGAGGCGTATATCACTCTAACAAAACAGCGTACCAGGTATTATAAAACAATAGCAATTTCATGGATTTTGGGGTATTTTTTAAAATACAAAAGGGTTTTTGTCAAAGACGTAACGAACTGTTTCTTCACAGGACAGTTTCTTTGATCTTTCAGATAACGTGATCAAGATTTGAAGGTTCAAGAATTATAATGGCTTGATCAATCTACCTGTCTTTATCAGTATATAACTTAGAAATGTGAACGAGAAGTTTGCTCTCGACAGGTGAACAATAGCTTCTTATTTATTTTTCACAAAATTTGGCCTAATTATCCTGTTGGTTAAGCCATTAATTCTGTGGTCAGGGACACGTGAACGTTATGGAGAGAGGTAGACCGCAGTCAACACCATGTATCCTTTTAAAAAGCCTTTGTTTTTTATCTCTGCTGCACAATGTTAGATTAAGGACCATCTTTAAAGGATCCGGTTTGTAATATAAACGCCTTGAAAACATTGAAGATAAGACGTGGATCGAAATCGACAAAAAAGACCCTTGTTGACATCCTTTTTCATAAGTGGAACCTTTCTGATCCCTTCTGTTCCAAAACTGATTCTTTTGTTACCCTTTTTCATGCCGTAAACAGGGTTTTTTAATTCTTCTTTCAACTTTACCATCAACCAAAAACAAAGGTGAATAATGCAATGGTAATATTTAAGGGTTATGATTTTTCTTTCCCTAATGCTTATTCTTTATAATGCTTCTACCTTTGCTTATACATTAGACTCCCGTTATAGTGACACCAAAATTTGCAAAATTGGGAGGCTGTAGCAGTAAGCGGAGAGTGACTGTTTACAGAGCTAAATAGAACAGTTCAGCGTATAGTTGATTTTGGCATTTTTGCACATTCTTATCGAGGAGCACAAAAATGGCACTAAGTAATAATACCTAGATGATTTGCCTCAAATAATGGCAACAATTTATTAGAATGAGCGACACGTAACGTTTGTATTAGGGTACCACGTACCTTGCCCAAGCTATTTGTGACATACCACAAAGTGCCAATAGCCAGATTTGCCAAATAATGGCACAATATTTCAACCTTCAACTTGAGCAAGTTTTGCAAATTTCATTTGAACACATTTGCATAGTTTATGCTAAAATAGTCGTTGACCATTTGATTTTTGAAAATTCCTTGCTGGAAACTAAGCATTTCGCTACATAGAGGCAATATAATTTTAATATCGATCATGCTTGCACAGCAGACACAGACACGCGATTCTACAGCCCACTATTCCCCCGAGAAAACATTTTTCCACAGACATTTACTTGAAGCCTTTTTCCCATTTTATCCACATACGAACTTTTCAAGGCAACACAGCTGATTATCATTTTGTTGCAATTCTGTCCCTAAACTGCTAACTAACTCCAGAAATTAGTTTGTGTCGATGTTTTTCCAGCGTAGGTGTATGTTGTTTCGAAGCCCGCAAGACACAATGCCATTACCTTAAAAAGCACGCATCCCTAGCAATACCTTCCTTTGTCGTAAGTCTGTCAAGTCTTCTCGAGTAGATTAATATATGTCAGTCAGGTTCACTCAATTTACTCAAGACGAGAATTTTTCAATTTTTCCCTGCTTTATTATCAACCTTGACATGCAGGTGGTAAGATGTATCCAAAGGAACTACCGGCATATTCCTGATGATGTCCTCAAAACACACACAGTGTCCTCCCCAATCTCTTCTTTGGCTTGCTCTGCAGGATACGCGGTCTTTGTATCTGCTGGTTTGTGATCCGAGCTCATTTTTGCAGGGCAGTTGCTACCAATCATGCTCAAAGAAAAGGGGGTCCAGATTCCATTTAGTAAGTGGGTGGGAAACGGACCACGTTTAGTCATCGTCGCCTCTAGGTCGCAAAAATTGGGACAGGAATCAGCACCTCTAGATGGCAAAATTGCTACGTTCTTGAAGCAGATTTTTTGTTAAGAGGGAGTACCATTATTTTAAAAAGGGGATTAAAAGAGAAAGCTCCTATATTAACCCCTACTTCTTCTCTCATTAATTTTCCAAAGTTCCTTGTAACTTAGTCTACAATTCGTGTTCTATAATTACTCTAGGCAGTGCTTGTGTCAAGTCACAACATCCTTGGAATATCTCAGTTGGATTTGTTCTATTAGGGTGTCACAGGTCACCCCGATCAACATTTCTATGTACTGATTAAGCCCCCCACATAGCCCCATAGGCATAATCTTGTCACAGGCAAGTTGATTGAGAAAGGTCTTATCCCCTTCGCCGTTGTTTTCTTTATTAATAGAAATTGATGTGCTTCTAATAATTGCAGTTATATCTAGAATATTGGAGCTTCGTACCATCTAGAGAAAGATTTATGTTATTGGCTTCCATTCTAGATCTAGCTACAATTATCTAAACCCCAGGACAGACAAAGTTCAATTCAATGTGGAATATGAAACATTGACCCTTCAATAGCAGATTCCCGTTTACAAGAGCAGCTTCAAACTATCTACTGTCCACGTCAGTTGAGATAAACGTAATTTGACAGTATACAATAAAATACACTGCAGTCATAAGTAGATCAGGCTTGATCAAGCATTTACAAGGTCGTGGAGAATTCTTCACACAAAGAGCCAGCGCTGGTTCTTGAATATAGCTTTTGACATCAATTGACAAGGGGTAGCTCAAGATTAATACTGGAAATATTTTTGCGAAAAAAGTAAACCATTTTATTATAACGTCATTTTATTAACGCTCCAAGAAGATCTTTGATAGAGTAGCCTATGATAGAGACTCTCCATTACTAATAGCATATTTTTGGCTAATATACTCCTTTTTGTTATATTAAAAAGGCGAAGTTTAACCCAATCTCAAAAAGTTCCCAGGAGGCTGGAGCCCCAAAGCCTCTATCTACGTAGCTGGCACCACACCAAATGTCCAAGCTGGCACTTGGCAAAATGGACGTAGCTGGCACTTCATGATTCGGGCAACATGTTGTCAATTGTTTGTTTTAAATTAGAATCAAATTGGTTGACGCTTTATTTTAATACAAAGATATTTTTTCTAAGAATCAAATAGCATATGCATTTACTCACATGTCTTTCTTGAACTTCAGCTGGATAACGAACAGCAGAGTGACACTCGTATTCATGGACGGGAATAAATATTATAGAAATAGCAACAGGAAACCATAAAACCAGCCTATCACCGGAGAGAAACCCGGAAGTGTTGCCAAAGAAGGAAGTATTACTGCCCTAATAAGATATTTAGTAGTTGTTTCGATTGCGGACGTTGGTTCGTACTTTCGAGTTTGGCTGACTTGTCAGGAAATACGTCATCTCCTTGGGTTGGGTACTCTTAACCAAGTGGATCAAAACAAAAGATGTATCTGAGCCACTGATACATTCACGCCTTGGTGTCAAAAATAGGAGGTCTTGAGTCAGTTACCCCTATATAGGAAACGTCCAAGGGAAGTCACTCAAACTTTTTATATACGTGGAGGTCTATCAGCAATTATCAAAATCCACCTAATAGTATCCAAAAAAATCTAACAGACCAAAAATTGTCAGCTAAAAAGTGTTGATAAGATCCTTAAATATTAAAATACAGCACCTTGTTGTTGAGCACATAAGATACCATGTACAAAATCTAATAAAATATGACAGGTTAGATACTTTATACAAATTGAAGAATGGACTCTCTACCCAGAGAGCCTCAAAAATAAATTCACTCCCAGGTCGAATATTTCGAAATATAACACAAGAAAAATTGATGATTTCGGAATTCCTCGGCTTCGTCTTGAATACATCTTTTGGATACCAGGGAGCAAATACCTGGAACGAGATCCCAAAACAAATACGAGATTCTGCCTCATTGAGCTCCTTTAAAGATTAAAGGATTAAAGGATATAAAGATTAAGATTAAAGGAGTTCTTGAGGTAGAGCGACGCAAACACGACCCCTTGGAAGAGCAGCTTTAGTTATTTTTTTAGTTAATTTGTTAAAAAGCTGATAGGATATCGTGTTTAAATAACAGTAAATAAATAAATAAATAAATAAACCACTAGTCATAGTAATTTAGACTGTTCCCTATAACAAGTAGTTTAAACACATTTTGTCTTTTATTTCTGTTTTTTGCTATTGTTATATGGTAATTGAGCTCATAAGAATCGAAAAGGTATATTGTTGGTATGTTGGTAAAAAATTGTTAGATCAGGTACCCAGAAAAACCAAATTACAAGTGTAGTGTATTAGGCATAAACTTTTATGTTTCACTAGCCTTATATGTCGATACAAAATATCAGTACTCGTTAAATTTATTGATTCATTTTAAAATTCTTGCTTATAACATTAGATTCTTGTCTTCGAATTGCTTTGTACCTGACTCTCTTTCGCATTACTATTCAGTGCAAAACTTTTCGTGGTATCATTGTTGTGTATACAGTATTCTCCCCAATTAATCGACACTCTAAAAGGCGGACACCTCTGATTAGCGGACAAATTTTTTTCCCCGATCTTTTTCTGGTCAAAGTCTCATAACTTTCTAAAAAGCGGACACTTGATTAGCGGACACTCTCATTGACGGACAGTATATTTTGCACAAAATAGTCAATTTGGCTTTCTTTCCTTTCCAACTAGCGGACAGTTCAAAAAAGGTAGGAGCCAGCGAACAAAAAACTGAGACGATGAATATTTGTTAAAAGATTTACTTCAAACACTTTGACACTTGACAATCTAGTTGGCTTTTTACAGCTTCGAGCTTCTTCACGGACCAGTTTACTAACTTTTCTTGTCCATGAAAGTGGTAAACTATTGGAATCTCCAGACCATAGCCACCTCCACGATTCAACCTCTTTCCAATGTTGTAAAAAAAGTTGTGTTACGTTCACTTTGGTTATTTTTTCTTTTTTAGTGTCTAAGTTGAACCCAATAGCAACTGATTACCCAGATTACACCCAGAGGTAGCGCCAGAAATCTTCCGACAGAGGGGTTTGAGCTTCCGACAAGAGGGCTGAAATGACTAAAATATGCAATTTTTGTACGTTACTTAGTCAAATTTGCTCCGACAATAACGCAAAATTTCCTCCGATAGGGGGGCTAGATGCTTTCGACGGAGGGGCTGTAGCCCCCCTAGCCCTCCCCTAGCGCCACCACTGATTACACCTTTTAAATACAAAACTCGGGTCTATTTTCAAATTTGGGACTTGCATTGCTAATGGCTTCCTGTTATCTAAATTGTCATAATTCTTCGAGACTGAATCACATGCGAATAGGTTGCGAAACTGCTATTCATCGACTTTTTTTTCGCTCAAGGGTTGTGCTTTTCAATTATGGATAAGGAGCTACAAGCTAAAAAGACTAGAAAGGATAACGTCAGAAAGTTGCTTCGATTAACTGCTAAACATGACCCTGTTATAGCCGACCGTATGAAAAATAGACCAAAGAATGAAAAGTATACTTCCTCCTCGATACAAAATGAGGTCATAGAAACCTTGGCAACTATGGTGCTTGAGGAAATCGTGGAGAGTGTTGAGAAATCACGTTTTTTTCAATACAAGCTGATGAATCAAAAGATGTCAGAAGAACAATACAATTGTCTTTGGTAATAAGATTTTTCGAAGAAGATGCAAAAAACACCCAGGAATCTTTTATAACCTTCATGGCAATGAAGGAATTAGATGCTCAATCAATGAGTAAAGCTATTTTCAGCAAACTTGAGCAGATGGGCTTGGACTACAAAGGGTGCCTCATAGGTATGGGATTTGATGGAGCGAGTGTTATGAGTGGGAGGCTAGGTGGGGTCCAAAACTCATAAAAGACAAGGCACCAATATCTTATTATTTGCACTGCTATGGAAATAGACTAAATCTTGTACTCGTTGAAACAGTTAAGGTTGTACCACAAGCTGAAAATTTCTTTTCCCTACTTGAACAATTTTACATTTTCGTTTGCAATTCCGTTGTCCATAAACGCTTTATTTCGCTGCAAAACGAAATGCATCCTGGAGAGAAAATTCGCGAACTCCAAAACCTTAGCGAGATCAGATGGTGGGCAAAAGCAAAGTCCTGCAGCAACCCTTTACTTCGTTTTGAATGTATCATGAGACTTCTGTGACAGGTCTCATATGAAGATAAAGGTGCACGTGCAACGACCGCGAGGGGTTTACTTAGCCAGATGGATTTTGAGTTTCTGCTGCTTCTACATTTCTTTGCAGACATCTTATCTAAGGTGAATAAAGTTTCTGAGCAGATACAAAATCCAAAATTAGATTTGGCTAAGCAAGAGTTAGAATGTCGAAGGAATTCAGATGTGGTCTACAGCGAAGATGTTGAGAAATTATGCATAAAATTGCCTTACAGATTTTGCAGTAACTGGTGCCATTGGGAAGTCAGCAACTGTAAATCCAGAGAAACCGTTCCATACTGATATCTTTCTTCCAATCCTGGATTGTATGCTGTCAGAGCTGGATAGAAGATTTTCCTGTGATTCAAAAGAAATCTTGTGAGGAATCTCGGCACTTTCACCCACATATGAAAGCTTTTTAGAATACCAAGCATTAAAGGAAACGGCATTGAGGTTCCAATTATGTTATGATCGCTTGGTCCATGAGATTCCTTTGGTAAAGAGATTTGTTGGCGATAAGTGCAAAACGGTTTTAGAGTTTCTTTTAGAAATTTGCCCCTACAAGCAAGCATTCGATTGCATGTATAATTTATTGTTGATTTCGGTAAAGTTGCCTGTAACCATTGCGTCGTCCGAAAGAAACTTCTCAAAAATGAAAATTGTCAAAACATTTTAGAGAAATTCAATGTGTCACGACCGTCTGAGTCATCTAGCACTTCTGTCCATTGAATCCATTCGAGCTGAGTCAATAGATGAGTTTGACTCACGACATGAAAATCGCCGTATCAAATTACACTAAACCAGATTTGGAAAGACAATTCAGACAATTTTATAAAACAATTTTTTCTTACTTGTAACAGATTATTTTTGTTGCTTATAAACGTTGTTGTTGATGAAAAGAACAAGCGTTTTCTGTGAGACTCTCCTTGCCTTATCTGCAGTTGTCTTTTGCTTGATTAAAATAATATGAATTGCTCGGGTATTCTCTCTAAACTGCTGCATGCATTATTTCTTCGATAAATTTTTCGAAACAAGAAGATTTAGATCACCTTTAAAGTAAGGCATTATTTTATAAATCCCAGGATTTTCTGAGATGGCCCCCCCCCCCCAGTTTTCTCAGGCTAGAATCGCCCCTGCGGACACTTCCAATTAGCGGACAACTTGCTCTTACCCCAATGGTGTCCGCTAATTGGAGAGAATACTGTATACGATTTCACAAGGGCGGCAACTTTTCATTATGGCGGATTTCGCAGTAAACAAAGTCAAGAGTCTTTCGGTGCCCTGTGGTCTCATTGCAAGATTCATCAAATCCGGGGGACAGCCTACCCTGCCTTTTTTCCTTCTTGCACACTTAATGTATAAGCCTCAAGTTCTAGTTTAGAGATTAGATCAGGGTCGGATTGGAAACGTCTTGACTTGTGTGCCCTCCCGATCTAGCGTCAGGTCGAAGCGGGTCTTGGGCATCGCGCGCGGATACACAACAAATTATGGCCACGAGCTATCTAAAGAGCCCAAAGAAGGATTAGAAAGTATTAATTTCGAAAAAAAGAATACGAAATATGCCAGACAACGAGAATCAAATGGACAAAGCGCTACAACGTCCACCATCATCGATTCAGTTACCTCCGGTTGAGTAATTTGGTCCAAAAAGAGACCGATCTACGGTAAGTCAAAGGTGACAGAAATAGAAAAAAACGTTTGTTTTTTTCTGAATGCAACTGTATAAAATTGAGTTCAGCCTCGTTTTAACCTTCTGTGTTATTCCTATCCTTTTTTTGATGTTTTTTCTGTTCTGTTGGGCCCTGGCCGCTATAGGGAGGACAAGAGCTGGATATTTGACACTTTAGTCTGAGATTCTGAACGAAGGGGAAAGTCGTTTAGAAGAAAGAAGAATATTCTAGCGGAAGAAGAAGAAATTCCGACGTTATACTCAAAGAACGATAAGAAAAACATTCGACTATGAAGAACATAGAGGTGAAATTGTCGACGTCGTAAATATTTTATTGTATTCTTTCTTTTGTTGGGTTTAGTTTTGCCTTATTCGTTGTTTATTATATTCGCCTTAATCTTACTCAATTTAACTATACAATCCTATTCTTCATCTGAATCTTCATTTCGGGGTCATAGCACAGTGTTGACCCCGCAACGATTGGGTCAACAAATCAGTGTGGCGGGGTCATAGCACATGCGCATTAATAACAGCAATCACACAGCTTCTTGAACTTCCTGCCAGGGCTTCAAGTGATAATGCGCATGTGCAATGACCCCGAAACGGGGGCTAGTACATGTCCGGAAGATGGAAATGATTCATCTCCCGAACTAAAACGGACTACCATTCAGGGGTCATTTTCAACAGTTTAGCCTTGGCCCTCAATGACCTTGGCTGGACCCCCTGCCAGAACTTAATGGAAATGAAAACGGAACAATTACCTGATTGGCACTCTATTTTTCTAAAGGAGAAACTTTTTCACCGGGCCTGTTAAACAGGGGCATTCCTTGGCGTAAGATGTGAAACGTTTGGATGCTAATTCTATGTATATTTATCAGATGGGCGCAAGAAGAGATTGCAACAAGTCCCCGGCCGCCATAGTTATAAAAATACGGACAAATTCTAGATTCAAAATGATAACTTTGTGACTAACGAATTTAACCAATTCAACTATCCAATCTTTAGAGATGCTAATATCGCACCTATTGTAAGAAAAATCTAATGAGGTGAAAATATATTTATACCTCGTTGGCATAAGTCTAACTAAATGCTGATGCTGAGCATAGGGGAAAAATGTACTTGCCATGCGCGCGATGAATCACAGGGGTTACAGAAAATGTCAACACTGCTTACGCAACATCTCAGGACGAATACACCACATTGTTTTGAATGATTAAAGATTTGTCGATGGATCGACATAGGCAGCACAAAAGTTGTATGGTTGTTCTAGCAACAAATGTAACTAGTTCTATTGCCATAACATAGGTGACACTTTAAAAAATAGGCATTAAGTGTGCCTCGATAAAAAATGTAATTAAAACTGATGCAAATTCCAACCTGCATTTCCATACAAAATGCATTTCCATACAAGAAAATATTTTCACACACCACAAAAGAATAAAATAAAATACATAATTTAGATGCAACAAGCAGAAAAGGGCGAAAACACACCAACCTTTAGAAAGTGGAGGACATTTTGCAACCAAAGTTTGAAGAATCCAGGAAAATGTACACGTTTTCCCCATCATAGGCGTAAACTAAGGGGGGGGGGGCTCTGGGGCTTCAGCCCCTCCTGACAAAAACCAAGGGGGGGGGGGGGGGGGCTGAGCCCCCCTGGAAAATAAGAAAGTGCTTTACCAATTTTAAGATTAGTTTGTTATATTATTGGTTTCACGCATAAGATTTGTTGAATTAGATAATTGAGTTTACAGCAAAATAAATCTCAACCTAAAGAAACTTTCAATCATTTCATTTGTGTGTTTTCTCTTCCTCGATAATGAAAAATGCACGGAAAAATTAACCTTTAAGCCCTTAGTTAATCCACTTTCTATCCTGTGACATCAGCAGCCGCCATTAAAGATTGTCATTAATTTTTTGTGCCCACCCCCTCCCCCTGAAAAAATGCAAGTACACGCCTATGTTCCCCATTAAGGATAGGAAATGATACGTCCAAAAGCTGTTTTGTTAGGCAATGAAAATCACTTGAAAATTGTCAATCCTAGACACTAGAGTGGTACAATCCTTTAAAAAAAAAATTGCCAGAGAAGAGGTTCCGAAGAAGACATCTCCCTTGACCGAAGATAAATAAAAATGCAACTTGTGCTAAACACGTGCACTACACAACATGTCTTCAGAGACCATTCCAACAACCACTGAACAAGATCTTCAAAATTTTACACTTGGCTTTAAATTGACTTTCCAAAACGAGGAAGCCACTCAATGCTATGCTATTATAAAGTTAAAAATTAGTGATTGAGAAATAAGAGCCCAAAGTTTCAAATGCAAACCTTTGAATCAGTCTAAAATTTAGATTAGCCAAGTAATTTTGTAATCGATAAGAAATGGTTTTAAAGAAATTGTCGCGATAAAAACCTTAACCTACAGAAAAATCTATATTTTGCTACAAAAGGAAACTATTGTCAAAATAATTGCCAAGCATCAAGGTTTTCCCTGGTTATTATCATTTCTTTTGAATGTATTGCCTTTTCATGTAAAATGGAGAAAACTGGCCGTTACTTTTGATTATAAATGTGACTTCGTGGTCGATAAGGAAAATGAAAGAGTTGAATTGTCGCGAGACAAACTGAAACCTACAGAAAAATCTAGATTTTGCTACAACACGAAACTATTGCCAAAATAATTGCCAAGCATCAAGGTTTTCCCTGGTTATTATCATTTTTTTTAATGTATTGCCTTTTCATGTAAAATGGAGAAAACTGGCCGTTACTTTTGATTATAAATGTGACTTCGTGGTCGATAAGGAATATGAAAGAGTTGAATTGTTGCGAGAAAAACTGTAACCTACAGAAAAATCTAGATTTTGCTACAACACGAAACTATTGCCAAAATAATTGCCAAGCATCAAGGTTTTCCCTGGTTATTATCATTTCTTTTGAATGTATGCTATGCTGTCAAATCGTTCATAGCATCGAGGCACCGCCGAAACGAGTTGCTACACCCGCTGACACGTTGTTCTGCAGGCACCATTGCCACATTGATAATGATGACGGTCAATATGAATGATGTAGGTACGTCGGGAGAAACCCAAGAGGAAAATTGTTATGTTTTCAAAGTTTGAAGCTTCGATATAGATGCAGGTTTTGCATCTGGTATTCACTAACGTTTGCAAATTCTCCTAGGGAGGAGTACCGGTTGCCGTATTGCGGTGAGAATTTGGTCGTATTTCATTTGAAATACAAGATTACTGGGCGAAATGGTGTTGAGGAATGGTGTTTATATTGTTCAAGGAGAGCTAAATCATGTCGTTGCTGCACTAAGACGAAGTAACAGATGGTCAGGAGGTCATTATCATCAGGTGAAATTTTTATAAGATTTTGTAGTTGAACTATACCTGTACAGTTTACCTATACAGTTTACCTATACCGACCGTTGATACCATATAGGCCATAGCTCCTCATTTTCAATAAAATAAACAATTATAATTTTGTATAATTTTAGAGCCAGTGCAATTTTGATTACCAATAAGTGTTTTTGTAAAGTAGTCCTTTTTATTATGTCAAGTTAAATTTTATTTGTAAAATATCCAGAAGAACCAGAAATGATTCATTCATAAAGTTATCTTTTGGTTTAATTAAGTTAAGGTTTTATGAAGCAAATAAGCCTAACGTAATCAGGTAGTACAACATTTTGTAAAATTACACAGGAGACAAATAATAATTGCACATCATTTAAATATTCAATTTCTTTGAGTCTTTTGGAATGTTCAGTGTTAATTGACATCGTATCACTATCAGAAGTTTCAGCAATGAAATGTTTAACATTGGTTCTTGTATGGTTGAAGTTAATATATTTTATGATATGTATAGCTAAAGATTGTTGCTTGTATGTCTAAGTTTGCAAACTTTGATATATGCTACAAACTGATCCTAAAGACCCTGGGGAAAAACCTGTGTATAATGCTGGAGATTCCAGAATGGGCATGTCCCCCAAGGTTGTTTACTGGCATAAGACTTGGCCTGTTTTGATTTTTTTACCAAAGTTAATATTTCTGTTTCACAACCGCTTGAGTACTTGGCTTAAAGCCACATATCTGCTGGCCAACTACTGATAAAGTGTAACCATTAATTCATCACTGTGGAAGGTATTTCATCGAAGTCATGATTTAATGCCAACCATTTTATTTTTCTATGCCAAAAAAGAATCAAGTACTCTCCAATAAACCAAAAATAATCATGAATAAGTAGGTACTCAGACATGGGACATGACTACATTCACAAGTCTTTACGCCAATGTACACTTACATGATAAAAGTATTAGGATGATGAATAACAAAATGGCAGCTCCAAAACTAGCATTCTAGCATTGATTGAACAAATCTTGCTGTTTTGGTGGGTTTCTAGAAATGGCTTCAGCAAAAATGCATGCAATTCCTAACAAATTCAATTTATTTCCTACCTTTCTATGATAGAAAAGTAACAAAAAGGTCAGGGAGAAATTGAAAATATCAATGTTTCAGTTTATATACCGAAAACACATAAGCGACCAGAAAGAGAATGAGAAGCAATAAAATATTTGGGTCTAGCGAGTCATTTCTTTGCTAAAACTACAAGAACGTTTAGTTGCAGCAAGTCTACAATACATGTTGTTTACAAGAACAATAAGTTAAAAATGCTAACTAAAATTGAAAGAATGGTAAGCCAGGGCAGGCAGACTATTGTTTGGGCCTAATGGCATCTGCAAACTGGCATTGTGTGCGAAGTCAATCAATGCTGAATATTTTGTCCAAGTATATAATGATTCTTTGCAAAGACCATTTAACTTCTAAGCAAGATAATAAACCTAGCTATGTTGCAATTGTGACAAAAATTTCAAAAATAATAACTTCATGGTCTTTCAATAACTTTCAATAATCTTGAAATCTTCTAAGACCAAAAATTCTTTTAGAATTTTCTTGAGATTTCCTACTGTATCTGGAGATATTTCATTGCAAAATTAATTCACAGAGTTTCAGTGCAAATGATGGCTGCCAGATTCCTGGAGGTCATTCGACAAAATATGAGATAAAGCAAATCGTTTTTGTCTAAAAAAGTCTGTTTCTTACAATTTATTAAATATATCTCACAAATTAAATATATTTCATAAAATTTTACAATTGGGTAAAATTGCAATTGAAAATCTCAACCAGCAATCTCGTTATATTCCACCCATTTTCTTTGTTGTTTTTTTAGCAAAGGGTTAACCACATGTTCTTTGAGGTGACCATCTGTATACTTTTGTTAATAAGTGTACATGGAATGCACACTGTGTACAAACCAAATAATTTATAACCCAAATAATAAAGCTTCCAGCTAGATAACTATCTCAACAGTTTGACACATTTGAAGATAAGATTGCAGAGTAAAATTCCAGCAGTTGAGTTTGTCATTCTCTGCAAATTTGCATGACAACAGCTTTGTACAGGCCTTGTTCCTTATTATTTCAGGGAGGCAATGAAGCTCACAATTTGTCAATCATTCTAGAGCTTTCTTGGTATATATAAATACATATTTATATGTATGTTTTTTTGTTCAGGATGAGGAACATGATCCACTGCTAAACAGTTTTGCACAATTAAAAGAGACTTTACACAGTGTCACTGGTAAGCTAAAACAGTTTATTTTTAGCCAGCTGTAAGCTTTGTTCTAGTCACCATAGTTGGTCATGCAGATCCTATTCTCTCTAGACATGGTTAAGGAAAGCTAAATTCATTATTATGGGTGCCTTAAAAACAGACCTCAGCTAAAAATTTTGCTCTCAAAAGAACCAGTCTTGTATGTCATGAATGTGATGTGGGCAGCCTACAGAAAACACTTCCTTGTATGACTTTTCATGATCCAAGGTTCTATAATCTCAGAAGAAATTTATTTAGCATATTTTTAATATTTCCAATGGAAATGGGACCCTCTGTAAAATCAGTAGCCTGCACAAGATAGGTCATTTTTTTCTGACATTTTGCTGAGAAAGTAGAACCCTATGATTAACAAAAGGCAGAGTTTTAATAGTATGAATGATAGATAGATCACGTGCATGAGCCAGATACCGTATTCTCTCTTGTATTCCTGCTGTGGGTTTAATTGATTAAATCTCCCAATTAAATGCTGGATTATTAGAGAGGGGGATTATTAGAGAGGTGGGGTTAATTTTTTAATGTGCTTTCAGAAAGAAGCCTTAAATTTTCAACTGGTTCTCTTGTGTTTTTGGACAGCAACTTTGCATGTAAATTGCAAAGAGTGTTCCAATTGTTGTTGGTTGAAACATTATTCACCCTTGCAGTTGTCAAATGAGAACGACAACATACCAGGCTGAATGTTTAAAAATTATATATAAAAAATAATTAAAAGTATATATCAAGGGCGGGGATATTCAATAGGTGGGAATATTAGAGAGGCAGTAATATTAGAGAGGGCAGCCCTGGATACAAGTGAGAATACGGTATTTGACCTTTTTCAACCTGCATTTCTTTTGCAAAATGCTGCATTTCTAGAGCTGCATTTCTTCACTAAATAATGGGAACTTTTGTTTTCAGATTTGTCTGAACTTGATGCCAATGTATATCTTGGACCATTCTTGGAAGTTATTCGGTCTGAAGATACTGCTGGCCCCATAACTGGAGTTGCCTTGTCTTCAGTGAACAAATTTCTTTGCTATGGCTTAATTGGTAAGTACATCCATTAAATAGAAGTAGTGGAGGCAATTCTAAAAATAATTCAAAATTCCATTCAAAATACTAACATGGAATGTCTAGGGAATTCTATCATGATTGGTTGTCTATTTATAGATGTGTAGGGTAGTCAATTTTATATCTGTTTATTTACTTTAAGTATTATCATATTCTGGAATACTGAAGAAATATCTAGCTTCAACAATTATCATTCTTTCTTGGTCATTTGATTAATTAGGTATTCAAAATCTATGTAATCTGCAGCTATTGCTTTTAACCACTTGCAAATCTTTGAAACTTACAGTAACAAACTCATATTTTCTTTTTATCGCCATCCTTCTGTAGTTCTTTCTTCTCTTCCCATAAGATCCTATTGCTGAAAACTCAAGCTCAGGAGTTGAAAATTTGGCAGATGCAGTAACACACGCAAGATTTGTTGGCACTGATCCTAGCAGTGATGAAGTAGTTTTAATGAAAATTTTGCAGGTATACCGCAAATCTTAATTAAATCTTGATATTCCCTTATGTTATAACATGTTTCTGCTTCAATTCTCGCAAGGAATAATGATTCTTCCTTGCTATGCTCAATGAATGAAGAGCTATCTATCTTAAATGATAGACAATAACAAACACAAAGCTATGAGGCAGAAGATAATCAATTTTCAATTAGCAAGTTTGCTGCAAATTCTACCTGCATGTTTTACAAGCTATTATTTCTAGATGAAAATTTTGTTTATCTTGATTTAAAGTCGTTGAAAATGTTCTTTGCATAACTAGTAGATGAAACATCACATAAGAACATAACACTGTGAGCATTTTTAGTCACCTTTGAAAATTCCTTTTTGTGGTAAAATGGTCTGCCAGCAAAAAGTGTAATTTCTTGACAATTATTTTCAACAATCTTTTGGTTGTACAAAACTTGAAAATGGCTTTGAAAAAATTTGAGTAAACTAAAGCTGTTCGTCTGACACTCCTCTGAGTTTAGAACGTCAGAACATAGATCAAAAGCAAGCACATGACTGTTGAGGTTGCCCAATCAGTGCTGCTTGCCTATAGAGAAAGTTACCAATGGAGTCCTAATGTGAAAACAAACTCCTTCTGTCTACACACTAGCGGTTGTTTCGTGCTTATGTAGATAGATTCCAAAACTGCTTCATGGAATGACGATCGGGCTTTACCAATAATTTGAAACATTCGCCATTATAGTTTTTTTGCACAATCTGGGTTTTCCAGTTAATGCTACCCGATAGCGGAATCGCATGTTTTAGTTGTACTTTAAGATCTGCAAGACTGAGGTGGCTGTTCTCTTTAGGATCAGTTTTGTTTCTAATACTAGACGAATCATGCTGTTTTATTTTATCCTCCAATCAAGGAGAAGATAGAAAATTTCTCGGCTGACTCAAAAGTGCCTGGTCTATCTAAAACTACCCTGGATCGGTAACAGTTCCTGGCGTTTGAAAGCCAGATAAAGCAGGCCATTACAAACCGTTTGCGATGTGTCCTGCAAAAAAAACTAAAAAAAGGCCCTCGGTTTAACGAACTTTCGATATACGAACTATTTTCTAGTTTCCTCCAGAGTTCATTTTATCGGGATTGGGACCTTAAGTAATTTATTTCAATGAGACTTTTTTGTAGATAATTGTAAACAAGCTGAAACGGAAGGGGCCTTCTTCTAATTAGTCAACCTCTGTTTTTTGTCTTGGTAATCATGTTATTGTTGATGTAATCTTGGTAATCCAATTAGTATTGAAGTAGATTTAAAGTTAAATCAAGCAAAATATGTAATTTTTATAAATTGCTTTTATTCTAGGTTCTCCGAACATTGCTGTTGAGTTCTGTTGGTGTTCATATGACGAATGAATCTGTTTGTGAAATAATGCAGTCTTGCTTTAGAATCTGCTTTGAGATGCGCCTAAGTGGTACGCTTTCATCATTAATATTTTGTAGATGCAATGATATGTACAATGACTGCAGAGGAACCGTCTATGTTTTTTGTTTTCCTCGAAGATGTTAGAATATTTCCTCCAACTGTCTCCCTCCAGCCCAAAACCTTTGGAAAATAGCAAGCTCCCTATGATACTGTTTCTGCCTTTCCGTTCCACCTATACACTAGAACAATACATAAGACATAAGTGCCATTTCCTCCTCATCCCTAAGCATTGTTGGTCAGCAAATTTTTATTCATATTCGATTGAATTACTATATTTAACGTTAAAAAGCATGTTTCTAAAGCATTAACGTAAGATTATCCAAAACTGTTTAGGAAGGGGGCTGTAGAGCTGCAATATTTTGGCAATGATTGTTGATTGAATAGTATGTAAAGCCTGCCACTTTGAGTAACCTTTTTACTTACTGCTGAATTGATGTCTTTGTCAGTGTTAATACTTTTTGCAACAACCTCGAGGTGTCAGACCATACAAGGATTTTTACCTTGATTTGATCAAAACTTTTTCAGTTTCTTTTGTTTTGATTCATGGCTAAATAATGAAAGCCATAGATTTTTTCTTCTTCTCCATGCTGTGACTAGACTTAGACTATATGTTGTGCCAAGACTGTAAACTTTCACTTCGTTTGCGACCTATGCTCAACGACCAGTTACTTTTCCAGAGTTACTACGTAGGACTGCCGAACAGACTTTGATTGACATGGTGCAGCTGCTTTTCACAAGGTTCGTTCATTGATGTTCTTCATCTACAACTCATAACAGTTGAATGCGGGTAGCAGTTGTCATGTGTTCAGAAAATCTCTTGTTCCTTATTAGCCAGTTTTTGTATTCGTATAACTACTGGTATAAACTAGATGTTCGAATCGAGGAACACACTTTTATTGTTTTCTAAGATGATTAGATAGGGAGTATCATTTAAGATTCATTTGTCGTTATTTTAAAGAATATAAGACAGATAGTCAGAATAACAAGTTTTGTGGCTGCCATGTTTGGCTTGAAGAAAACACTGAAGTGTGACATGGACTGGTGTATATATGTATTGAAAACAAAATCTCTTCACTGTTTACACTGCCTATCTGCGTTTCTGCTCAATGTGTTCAATTTGTAGTCCTGATACGATGCTAATAGGTCACTTTGAGTCATGAAAGTTGGAGATCCCTGAACCATTGCATATGATTTTGATCGATTTTCCAACAATATCTAGTTGATTGATTCTGAAAATTGTAACCAAGACAAGATGACTCTTTTTCTTGACATTCTTTCCACATTTTTTAAACAACACTGATTTCTCTATATTTTTTATCTGCAGGTTACCTCAATTCAAAGAAGACATAAAGGGAAGTTCTTCCCCACACATTCGAAAGGTATATAATTTATCTATAAATTTTTGGATGATAATATCATACGTTAAGTTTTGGGTGAGAGTTAAGGTGCGGCTTTCATGGCAGTGTGTTGTTCTGTACATTGGCAATTGTTTGTTGAATTTGGCAATTGTTTGTTGAATTTGGCAATTGTTTGTTGAATTTGGCAATTGTTTGTTGAATTTGGCAATTGTTTGTTGAATTTGTCAATTGTTTGTTGAATTTGTCAATTGTTTGTTGAATTTGGCAATTGTTTGTTGAATTTGTCAATTGTTGGTTGAATTTGGCAATTGTTTGTTGAATTTGGCAATTGTTTGTTGAATTTCGGGGGTCCTGGAAGTTTGAGAAGCGTAACAGTTTAGTATAACTGATCAGTACCAAGTAAGAGACCTCCAATGTTAAGAAATGAAAATTCACTGAAATCGAAATTTTGTTCTTTGTTTTGACAAATTAATGGACGGCGCGACGTACTGCCTTTCACATGTGTATAGTAGTTTTTTACAAGAGCGGACAACGCTTTGATTTGTGAGATTATTTTGCTGGGTGACCAGATTAAATTTTTATAGCACAAGAAAGCTAATTTTTGATTCCTTCCTTTTTTGAAATATTCTCATAACTGGAATACGATTTATTTTTGCTTGAAAAGTGACCTTATTTTTTAAGTATTCGTTTAATCTTGTGGCATCATATGTAATCTTTATCGTTTATAAGATCTTTTGCATTCTTTATCTTAAAGCAATTTTTAACGGATTGACCGTCTTTCATCAGATGTTCAAAAGGTCAGGAGCGTTATCGGGGACAAGGAGATCTAGCAAAAAACCGTCTCCTCTGCCAAAGCGGACTTCGCGCAAGGATGTGGACGTTTCTGAGAAATCATCTGGCAAAATTTCCTCAAAAAAATCTCCATTAGTGCAGCAGTCAGAGCATGAGCAAGGTGCAGCGAAATGTCCTGATGATGCAGTCAGTTCAAACATTGAGCGAGCTGTTATCGATGTAAGCAAAGGTGATAATGTAGAAAGTGACTATACTCGTGATTCAACGATAAATGAAGAATCCAAGGAATCCGTTTTAAGTTCAACTCTAGATTCAATCCAGATTATAAGTGATGTTTCAGTTTCTGAAGAAACGTGTAGTGAAAGTAGGGAGCCTATTGGAAACGATGAGGATTGCTCGACTGAGCTTGCGAATAAAGAAGCGGAAAGATCAGATTTAGAGAAAAAGGAAAAAGATCTAGACAAAGTTGAGGATAAAGAAAAGGACAATATTTTAGAAACAAAATGCACTTCACCGGAAGAGTCAAAAAATTTGATTTTAGGGGCATGCGAGGAAGGTGCCAAAGGGTCAGATGTTTTACTGATTGATGCTGAAGACCTGGAAACATTCCAAGATTTGAGTATGAATCCAAATGTTGTCGTTGAACGTGACGTTGAGGTTGCGCAGACCCTTGAATTGAAATCATCAGACACATCAGGTCTTGTTACCGGAGGTGTTATTTCATTGCAATACCCAGATGATGACGCGAGGAGCTTGGATTCTGTTAGGCTTGACGAACTGAAAACCGAGGAGGATCCACAGGAAAGCCAGGTCTGCAATAGGTCCTTGGGCCTTGTTGTTGCTTAATAATCGCTTTTATAGTGTATCCATCATATCTTTCAAATAGAAATTTCGCAGATTGATATTGACGGAACCCGCAATATTTTCGACTAAGAAAACATTGCTATCTGTGTAAAATATATTATATGCATTTGAATATCGATTTTGATACATCAATGGTATTAAATTACTATCTTGGAAGTGTTATGTGAAATTTATCTTGTATAAGTTAGTCCATTGCCCACTTCCTGTTTCAAAAAGGTGAATGGGTTATCATGGTAGAGAGAACCTTCTCATTTGTGGTATTTGCTCAATATTGTTTTGCTATTCTAGGAGAATGAAGAGACACAAGAAGAATGTCAACCTGTCAAAGATGTTGCTAGTCATACGGAGGAAAGCAGTCACAGTGCTGATGAGTTTGAGCCTGAAGGCCAAGAAGAGTATGTGAACCAACAAGGGGTTCGTTTCATGCCACAGCAGCAACAGAAAGAAGGTATCGAATGCAATATCGCTATTTTATAGCTCTTTTTACAGTTCGCCGGAAGCCTTGTTTGTTTTTCCTTTTTGCCTTTACATTTTGATGTGTATATATAGAAAGCAAAGAGTTATCCCTAGAAAATAGCTTCTAATTTGATTTAAATTGATGATTAAATGTTTGACTTAGGAATAACTGGGGAGCTGGGGATGGTCCAATGTAATAATTATCGGGGTTGAAAATTGGAGGGGGGGGGGGGTATTTATTTCGTTGGTCCCATTTGATGGCAGAAAAGTAAAATGGAAAAATTAGAAAATGGAAAACACAAGATTTGTGGGAACAGACAGTTAGCAGTATTACAAAAATAAGCTAAGGCAAAGCAAAGGAGAGTCAAATAAATAAGTTGATGTCAGTATATTTGTTTAGAAAGAACTATGATAAAATTGTGTTCAGAATCATCTCAATTTTTCGAGAATTACTAAAATAGAGAGTTGAAATAAAAGTTTTCAGGAGAGGGTTAAAATAAAAGTTATCAGGGAAATGTTTCAACGATCGATGCGTGGAGGGGATATTATTCAGTACTCGATCGCATACTCTAGATTATACTGAGCAAATTTTGTTAACCTAACTCAGAGATTACATATCGTCTGTTTGTTTTTTGCCGATTATGATCACCGCTCTATACGCTACGTTGTATTTTTTCAGGACAGCCAGCACTGGTTCCATATGGCCTACCATGCGTAAAAGAGCTTCTTCGCTTTTTGACGACCCTTATCAACCCACATGACCGGTACGTAAAATCTAGTTATCTCTCAATAATTACAAGTAGCCACCCACGCCTCTAAAATTACGTCGATGCGAAAACTTATGTCGCAGATGCAGCAATTTAGAACAATTTTACTCATTTTATTACGTTAAGGGGCAGATTTCAGTTTATATGATTTCAAGTGGCAGGGTCAGATAAGCGTTAGTTTTTATAACTTTTAGTATTCGTTATAGAAAGGGATCATTGTGCACGTAATCACGTCGTTGAAGAATCATTTTCTTAAATTTCGACACATAAAGATATTTTGAGAAGCTTTGGGGATTGAAAGCAGTGGCGAACACCTTGGGGCGAGGAGGGCAGTCGCCCCTCAAAATTCTGGTTTTACATAAAATCAATGCCAAGTTTTTAAAAAAATACTAAGTCCATCAAAACTTTTGACTGAAGCTGTAAGTTGTTTAAAATTTTTATTCCAAATTGAGGTATATGCCGTTTTCATTTTTGTAGCAACCTGTTAGTGTGGATACCTTAACCCCATTTACAGTATTGCTTTGTAATCTCTTTAAAATAACACTGATGTTCACAAAATAGCACTTTTGGAGTATTTTCTTGAATCGAGCAGTATGGGAAGCGACTATAAAACTGTTTCAATACCGTGTAGAGAGGAGAAGTTTTTTAATTTCCTGGCTGTAACTATATGACGTCCCCGTTTCGTTTTGGGCGCATCTTTCAGCATACCCTTAGTGCCAGAGCTTCAGTGAAATAATTGTTCGGGGAAAGATTAGTGCGACTATCAGTTTCACTGGGGTTATGGTACCCAGGGTACTTTGAGCAAAGTAGGTGAAATGTGGCAGTTACCTCCAGTGTAGCTTAATACTTAAATATCTTTGCACATTTGTAGCTATTAGCTTACTTTCAGGCACAATTCAAACACAATGATACATATTGGACTCTCATTATTGACGGTGGCATTGGAATCTGGTGCTAGTCATATTGGGCAATTTACGTCATTGATGAATCAAGTGAAGGATGAAACTTGCAGAAACCTCTTTGCTGTATGTTTTTATGCTAAAATGATTGATTCATTTTTTATGATGTCCAATTGTCCAATTTTTCTAATAATAGTTCCAAGTTCCATTCTGTTTAAATTAAAATTGAAGGACACAATTGAATGCCAAGTCTAGTAAAAAGAGGGGCTCTATCTTGATTGATTGCCTGTTCATAGATGCGTAGGTAAGCCAATATCCGTTGATTCCTTTAAAAAGATGAATTTGCTTACTGCTTGGCAAAAGAGTCAAGTTTAACATTTAAGACTAACGGCAGAATTATGTTATAAAGCCTTACCTTCGTATCTCGCTTTGTAACCTAACTTGCCACATTATGCAAGCAAATATACTGGCATATTTCTTGGCAAAGCTCTTAGCATAGTTTTTGTAAACAGTATAATACGCTTTGTTTGAAGAGCTAGAACTGGATCTCTTCGACCCCCTTCTACGAACTACAACAGCAAGAATAATGCAATCACACAATTAATTGCTATTTTCGGCAAAGCTAATCAGTTCCCTTATTAAACACTCATTGTTTTATCTTCGTTTATAAAAGTAAACATAAATTTCTTCTGGATATTTTTGTGGATTTCAATACTCTGTTAACTGTCCCGGTGCGGATCTATTTTAACTCTGAAACTTTTCAGTTTCTTTCTGAACATTTGTCAATGATAAGAATTTGGTTGATATTTAAAACTTTCCGTCACTGTCGATTGTTGCTTAAGTATTTTTATCTAGCCAAAGGTTGTTCTTTTTATGCATCTGAAAATGGATGATTCTTGTTTCAGCTGCTGCAATGTGATATTCACGTTTTATTCTCTTTGGCCATGAGAGTCTGTTTCCTCATGATAGAAGCCTTGCGGCCACACTTGAAGTACCAAGTTGAGGTATTTCTTACTTCTTACATTTTTGCTCTGATAAAGTTATTCTTTGCTCAAATAACCCTCTTTAACTCTAGATCAACATTGGGTAGAACTGAAAATTTTGTGTGAATGGAAGTTTATAAATTGAGTGTAAATGGAACTTAGTTCCTGTCAAACTTGAAAAGCTATATCAAGCGCTCCTTAGATTTGAAACAACAGAAAATCTCAAATTGTGCTTAAAGTAATCTATGATTGCTCAGTCGAATAGTCCCATTAAGCTTGGTATTTTGTCAGGTGCCAGTTTTTAACCTTTTTTTATATTAACTGTAGAGCAACCTTTTTAAGTTGATTTGTTTTGTATTTTAAAGTAAAATTACTTCAGTTGAAATGGCACCAGTTTCTAATTATAAAGTTGATATTTACTTCGAGATTATGGCACAGACTTTTGTCAAGAAATCGCTGACACTATATAGTTCATCAGCTCGTTTTAAAACGAGTTCATGTAGGCTGACCACCGAGAACCCTCTGCCTTCAAAATTTAGATAAGCTATGATATCCTGATGTGTATGTTGCAGTTAGACTTTTTGTTACTCCAAATTGTTGCTTAAAAAGCTGTGACTGTAGGAGTATCACTGTAGGCGGAGTGTCACTGTAAACAGAACGAAAACCAATACTTGGGACGAAATACTTTGCGATATTTGGGATGAAATGTTATTTGACAGTAACCACTTGAAGCGGGGTAGCTTTAAATGGAGTCTACATAAATTTGAAACTCGTCACGGTTCCTTCGATAAGAAAATACCTTGTAGCTTTGATAAGATTTGTGTGATTATCTTTCATGTAACTTTTTTTAGATGTTTTTTATGAAACTGATGGACATAATGACACTAGAGCATACGAACATACCATATGAAAAGAGAGAGATGACTTTGGAGTACATTAACCAGGTATATACTTCTCTAAGACTATGCTGATTTGTATATTAAACAATTCTTTATCTTATCTTATTTATATTATCTGATCTTATCTCGTCTTATCTGGTCTTTTCTTCTCTTATTTTATTATTATCTTATCCTATCTTATCTTATCCTATCTTTTCCTATCTTATCCTTTTTTATCCTATCTTGTCGTATCTTATCCCTTCTTATCCTATCTTATCCTATCTTGTCTTATCTTATTTTATTATTTTTGCAAATTTGTCCTATTTATCATCTGATGAAATACAGCTTTTTGTGCAAATTTGTCCTATTTATATCTATTTCAACTGACAGATAATTATTTGCAGTGTAAAGCATGCTCAAGTCTTTCTGTTTTCGTAAATGTTAAATAATCTAGTTTAAGGTTAAATTTTGAAAGAATTCTGACAGACAGCTCCCCTTTTTGGCTTTTTCCACTGTTTTTTACATTATACATCCTAAACACCTTTGCCAGACCATTGTTGAAATCTGTTACAGTTGATTGCTAGTGCGTCACCCCTAAATAGGAAATAATCAGAAGAGAAACTCCATTCACAAGGATTTGACGCTTTCCCCACCGACTTTAGCTAGCCAATTGCTGTTTGTCACAGCGAAACTGAGAGAAAGAACGACCAAATCGTTCCTAATAGCCCATTTACTCTACTCAATTGTTCTCCTCTTTTCCGTGAAATCTGAGAAAAAGGGAAACAACGTTAAATGGTTCAGAGACAACGTGCCATTTTAAGAACTGTTCAGGAAATATTGAATCGTGGAGAAAAATGAATATTCTATAATCCTTGACAAAGGTTCTTGGAACACCCTGCGGTCAATGTAAGATTTTAATGAAATAAAAGTTTCCGGCCGTAAGATACAAAAATATCTCCCCTCTTCCCCAAGCAAAGTTGGTTGTTTAGCCTATTACTTGCCCTAGCTGATAAAGTAACATTGGATGAATTTCAAGCTTTGAAACTGTTGTTATTCAACATTGTTTCAAGGGGAGAGGGGGACGCTAATGAACTTATGCGAAATTTTAGCATGTAAGACTTTTGGCAGGCATTGTAGTTCCAAAACATAAAGGCTTGTTTTAGAATGCATAAAATGGTCATATCTTTACCAAAATAAGAATACAGAGAAAGGGTATACCGTTGTTTCACTAGCCAATCGTATAGAATTTATTAATAACTGATAATGCATGCAAAGAATGTGTTGTTAACCTTCACTTCGCTATATTATTGATTGGTTAATGTTCCTTTCTGTCCTTCTAGCTGTTCCATGTTCCATATCTTGTCCCAGAATTGTATCTCAATTATGATTGTGACATTCGGTGCACTAACCTTCTAGAGGATTTCAGCAAAGTCCTTTCCAAGGTGAGTGACTTTCTTGTAAATAGATTTCTGTCAACCGCTCTGCTATACTGAGCTCGATGCCGCAAAGGAGAGGGGCTCTGGCTTTGGTGTAATTCCGAGTCTCATGCTGATCGAACTTCCGATGGAATTTCTACAAAATGGACTTTCGATTCAGTTCCTTTCCTTTCTTAAGTGCAATAACTTTGACAACAAAGCATGGAATTTAGACGGAGTTTTGGAACTGTATTTTCTTTAAGGGAAACGGAAGTTTCTGTTTTTATTTCTAAGTTTTGTAGATTGTAAAAGTCAAGCTCTTAATTTTCGTGACCGAGTTTCACAAAAACGATCAGCGAAATTCTCCTATGATGCTTGTGTTATAAAAGAATGATATGGTTTTCGATATAGAGGAGCTGCATGCTCGGTTTATTTTGTCACAAAACGATCAGTGTTGTTTCCAAAATGGCCAGCAGATCTTTCATGTTTCTGTCAAAATATTTCTAGCTTCCTTATTTTCATTCTCATTATCGGACCCTCCACCCCATGCTGGGAAAATGCTGAACCACTGTCTTATACATTTTCTTGCCACTTGCATATCATAAACAAACGCGTCAGGTCCCTTCCACGTGTGCCAGGCAGGACCTAATCTTAGCCTGTCTGTCGCTCTTGACCTTTCCTTTTCGCTAAGGGTCCTGCAAACTTCCCTATTATTCATATTCAGTCATTATTATTTATATTTTATAGTTGTTTTTGTCGTTATTTGAGTTAATTTATATGTTTGGAATGGATCCGAGACTCAGACTGGCCTCTTCAGCCAAACGTAGGTAATACTAAATAAGGTCAGACCACGTAGTTTATTTCTCTGTATACAGACAACTATATGAAATTTTTCCGTGTCTATCGTCCATGTGCATTTCACAGTAGACAGGAACAGCGCAAAACGACCAGGAGCAAAGCAGTAAAAGATCAGAAATCCAAAATTTGAAAGCAAAGTCAGGTTTACAAGTACTTGGCTCCGGCATAATGGCTTTATCCTTACTGTTTATTATCATATTTTTCATTGTAATATTCATACAATCCAGCAGACGGCCTTATTCAGCGCCCCTACCGTTTGGCGTGCTTCATTTAGCAGACGGTTTTAAAATAGTTCTATTTCGCAAAGCGGGCTCAACAAGACAGCTTTCTTTCACAAAAGGACATTTGGGATTTCACAAAGCATTTCATAAAAGATTTCTCACATGCACAATCCCAGTCAAGTTGAAATTTGCTTTTCAATGTTGCGGTTGGTACTGCTTTGATGTCAATAATTTTACGACTGCCAACGTGCACACAGTTCTGCTGAATGGGCGGTTAGATGGAAGTTCTGTCTGGTTATCGCATCATGTAGAGTATTTTTTTAATTATATTTTCAAATGGCTTCCAAAAATTAAACCATTTTCCAACATCCTTAAGCTTTTCGTCCGACACTTTTCAGGATGTAAGCTTCAGAATATGGGTCGAGTTATCAAGCTTGGAAATATATACCCAGTTGTGGATCGAAAAAGGGAAACCAGAGTTTTATACCACCAAAATTTTTTCATTTAAAGATATGGATTACAGGAATTAAATTGAAAAAACTGACAAATAGCATGTTATAACCGAATCTTTCTTTTTACGTAAATTTTGGTAAAACCAGCACTTATGTAGATTTGTGAGTGGTGAAAATGTTGCCAAGATGATAGATGATTTTTCTTTGGAAATTGATGCCATCGTAAAATGCCCAAGGACTTCAAAGGGCCAGGCTGGAGGTTTAAGGGTTTTGAGTTGTTTTTGTTTTTCGTTTGTGTTTTTTTATTAATTTGTTTTTATTAACTCAACATTTGAATGTGACAATTTATTTTTGTTGCTGAGGGAAGGGAAGTATCGTTTCATTAAAAATTTTGATCCTCCTTAACATCCAGATTTGTTGAGGAGTATCAAATGTCACGAGACGAGACAGGCTCGTGGCAGCACCAACTGGTCACCACGACAATATTGATTCTTCCTCGTTAAGTTGTGGGTTTTGAAGCTCAAGAGTTTCACTGGACAGACTGGTAGTAGATAAAAATACCCGTTTCTTATGGCACGTAGATAATGTATATGTATATAATATATAGCATAGGGTAGAAGAAAATAAGACTACATGCTCTATCTCTACAAGCCTGTTTCGTGATTAACTCACTCTTCAGGAGATGATGATTTACTGAAATGTTCCTTGTACATAATGTATATGTATATATGCGTTCCAGAATAATTGCAATTTTTTACCGCGTCGTCTTTGAACAATAATTTCAAATTTATCAGTACCATTTTTAAGAAGCGAACATTTCACTTTAAATTTATTGATTATTTATATTCTTTAATTACTATTTTCTATTATTTCAACTTCAATTGTTATATTCATTTCTAATTTTCATTTCAATATGAAGAATCCCTCCAAAACACTCGCCTAAACCCTCCCATGTTACATACCTTCCAGATATTTTCCAATCTTTGCAGTCTATGTTAATTGAAGAATCATAAAACAATCCGTTTAAATGTGCATAATAACATTCATTAAACCACCAGCCACCTTTGTAGACTTCAGCGCAATTGGAAATCGGCTCGGGATCATTTTCTCTGTCTTTTGTTGAAAACAGCTGCATATTGTGATTAAGTCTACCTCCCCATGAATTGCTTGTTAATGCGTCTGGAAGTGTACTTTTTCTTTGAAAACCACCTACATTGAGTACATAGTTCGAGGCCTCGTTACCGACGTAGAAAAAAGAGTATTCTGCAAAGAGTAAGTGGCTTGAGTTCTGCTCATGAACCACTTCAACTCGCAACATTGATTGGTTTCGTGACGTAAGAGCATGGATGTTATCAAGCCCGAGCCAAAAACTACCGGACATGTCCCCAAAGCCTCTTTTGTAATCATCCCACAAACGATCAAAATTTGTGTTGTCCATTCGTCTTTGAATAACTGTCCATCCTTTGTCGTCTGTCTCCATATCACAGTAAACTTTGATGACGGTCGGACGCAGTCCATCAATTTGAAGTGAGTAAATGCCGTTTTTTCTCGATGCAGCTTTGCGTAAACTACCACAATCTGGCTGCACTGAAATGGAAATGAAGGAAAATGTGCTACTTATATGAAAATAAACATTTTGTTTCGATTTTTTACGCAAATCAATTTACATTTTTGTTTCAACAATTGGCTTTTATCAATATTTGTCATCGCTTTTGATGAAGTGTAAGCTTATAAACAAAGAAGAGAATTCTCAACACGAAGATTTTCTAGTCATTTTACTAAACAATTTCTCTTTCATTTGTTTTTCGCCAGTGCCTAAATATGATAGCCCTAACATCTTCTATATCTTACTGAAGGTTAAAAAGACTCTTACTGAAACTCTCCTGTTTAAAGATTTGTATACCGATTTAACCATGTAATGGAGCTTTCCTAGCTTTATAAATTTGTGCGTTTTTCGTAGCATTTTATTATTCCAATTTCTAATACATTGACAGGATGTTTTCATAGGTCTTCAATAAGCCAAAATTCCTGTTTTGCGAGTGAATATTTGCCTTTTTTGCTCAAAGCAAAGCTTACTTAATCGGTGCTTACAGAGAAGTGATATGTATTTTTGCCATCGTTAATAGTATCAATTCGAGTGTGTTTGCTGTATATTTGTCTTACCAGTGCTAAGTAAGCACTTTGACACATCTGCCGAGGTACATCTGTGACAAGTGTAGCCGGGACAATTGCAATTGTCAAGACATACATCAGTTTCCATGCATGGCTTTAGTTTGTGGCATGTATGGCCAACCTTTACAGGTAAAAAGAAGTAATGGCAAAATTAAACTCCTTGGTAAAAGAATCTTCAGTTTTGTTCATGGACAGTCAATGCTGGGAAGTTGAAACTTCAAGGGATTTAACATTTTCTCGAGTTGTCGAATGTTGCAGTTGCTAACAATTGTTATGAACAGTTATAATTGTTTAGCGAAAATTTTTCTACAAGTTATTAAAAAAATCGGACAGTGTAATAGTTTGACTTTGGTTGTTTTGTTTTCGTTGTTATCTTTTATGTTCATAGTTCAAACCATCAAAATAAAGCAATAGGTGAGATAAAAATGTCTTCTACTTACAAGTGTACTTTGATAGTCGCTTGTGAGAAAGTTCCAGCCATATTTCGGTATCAGTTTTACGTGGTCTTGGCCATCAATGACCGACACCGTACTAAGCTGACATGTATTTTCACCATTTAGTCTGAAATTAACAGAGTTGCATTTGCTGTTTTTAATACATCTTTCTTTGCATTCTTCCTCTCGTACGAATGAAAACTTCTCAAGAAAAGGGCCTGGCAGGACAGCATTGCTCACTGTTTTATTGAAATTCGCATATGATTCACATGGCCTCCGTAGAATTATTGACTCACTACACTTCCAAATCAGCGTCATTAATGTCAGGAGATAGCTGAAAAATTGCAAAGTAGCTTATTTCCCCTTTAATTATTTGATTTCTTTATAGTTATAGCCTTTTTTATTTTCTTCCAAATTTCTTCTCTTTTTCAATTGATATTTAAATGATGTTTAAAAGGCATCAATTGAATAAATGATGTTTCAATTGAGAATCAACATTGATTATTTTGCATACTTACAAGATTTTTTTGAAAAAATCCAATTGAAATTTGTAATTGTAAATATTTCATTTTTGATAAATGAAGTTCGCTTCCCAGTGGAGCCACATAGTGTGAGTCACATTCTGATCAGTGGTCACGGCCCCATCTAGCTACTTCTTTTCTTTGTTGAAATTTCATAATATTTGAAAGCACTTTATCAGCAAGTTTTCTTCAAATACACCAGGTTATGATTGGTTATGTTGCTAATTTTTGTTACAGTGCCTAAAACATCGTTTATTTGCAATGAAAAGTTTCTTCAAGAGGGTTTTTAGTTCGAAATTGCTTCAAAGCTTAGATTGAGTTGGCGTGAACGAAAGATCTAGTCGATTAAATAAGTTTACCTGTTAAACGTGGGTTGGCAATAAATTTAATTCAAATTCGTTTTTATTGATTTTATTTGTACAAAGTCAATTTTTGTATTTAAAAATATGCTATAAAGATTATTTTAAATTTGGTTTTTATTGAACATAAAATACACTGTGAAGACATGAATGTAGAATATACTATACCTGCTATATGAAATGTTGTGCTCAAGTACCATCTCTGTGTGGTCCTCTCAAGTCATTTGTATGGTATAGATTTATAATAGCTATGTTGCTTGAAGCATCAGTTTTCGATTAACGCTCTCTCGGGATATTGCATGAACAACTGCGAAAAAAGTCTAGCTAGCAAACTAGTATCTGCCGAAATTTTTATTGTCGAGGCAACCTGCTTCTTTGTTTTCTTGACCTGTTTCACTGTTAGAAATATGACCCTGAACATTTTGCTTTCGGCGGACTTGCATAGAGTCATAAAACTGGCGTCCTTTCACAATAGAAGTTGTTATGGGTACGTTTCCAGAGAAGTTCAAGTGATGCCTTTTTTTGTTATAGTTTCGCAATCTCTAGCTGATTGATTCTATTGTGTTTCTGTATTGTTTTATATAATTCTGAAACCATGAAAAGTCTATTTTTTTCAATCACATTAATACCCAATAAGAAATTCCGATGGTATTATCTGTTTGTTGGTAGCTTTGCTTTCATTTATTCTTTTCACAACTTTAAAATTTTTTGTAGGCTCCTTGTCTTTCTGAAAAACAATGGGCCTTTAAATGACTAAGCTACTGAAATTAGAGACTCACAACGGGTATAAAGGCAAGATTTTTAAGGAAAGTTCAGTTGTTGAACAGTCTTTACGCTTGCAAAATAGCATTCTGCGAGAACTGTTATTTACCATTAGTTACTAAAGTCTGCAACTGTTTTACACTATTTACCATAGTTTACTATGGTCTACCATAGTTTATCATATTTTACAAGTGTTTACTCAAGTAAACCATGGTTTACTATTGTAAACCATTGTTGTCCATTGTTAACCATTGTTTACTATTGTTTACCATTGTTAACCGTGTTTAACTTCCTTTGCAGAACGCGTTCCGGCCTGGCAATCTTTCCTCAGTCAACATGCTAGCCCTAAATGCACTATTAACAATAGTCAACGATATCGAAGCGAATTCACAAATGATTTCCTCAAGAACAGACAGTGACAGCCTTGGGCAATTGGCAGCTGATTTTAGGCGTGGGGGCGAAAGAACAATTAGCACTTCTTCAGACAGAACAGGTGGTTACTATAACCCTATGTGTATAGGTTGAGCGATGTGCATTCTGGACTTCTTATTTGCTTTCCAATATTAATATTCTTAAGCCGCTCAAGATGCTCCTAATCTTTCCGTGTATTACGCAAATTTGTGTCATTTTTGTTAGCTCAGGATAAGATATAGGAAAATAGACATCCATATGATGGCTGACAAGATTTATTCTCGTTAAGAAATTTGCAATCAGATAGAGAAAAAATAAAACTAGCCTATTTTCAACCCACCGTCTTTACTAGGGGATGACGATTCTGGATCTGATGAAAACATGGAATACCTTGGGATCCTTCCACCTGCTCCACCAACCTCTGGGTTTAGTGTTGCCAAACAACTTCTGGCCAAAACAAAGCTCTCTTCAATGACCGGAAATAGCAAATCAAGAACATATTCTGATGCAAGCGATCATTTGCTGCCTTGTTCAGAGGATCTTGTAAAACAGAAGAGGCGCAAAAAGGTAATATTATCTAATCCTGCCCAGATCTTTAGTATCTATAGCCTTTTGGTGATACCAAATCCAGGGGTGGAAAAAGTATCGTACCATTGAGCCAGTGGTCCCAGAAAATATCTTAACTCTCAGAAAGAAAAATAAAATTGAATTTACAAGAATTTTAATATAATTAATACAACTACAATAAATGAATAAAAATAAAGTCATGCCATAGTAATTACTGTATAATGTTCCTTTAGAACGATGTTCGGGTTCAGGTTGAGGTTCATTGAATTTTAAGTTCCACAACATTCATCTCCACAAAATACTAAATAAAAATGCAGCAATTTGAAATAAGAAACGATCATTATAACAATAAGATGTAGAACACAAATTATCGGTGGGATATGTATGTATGAGGAATCATTTAAAGGAGAAACTCTCTCAGTAGCTAAGCTAATCGAGGAGAGATTCCCCCCTACACGCAAAAATATTTCATCACTTCACAGATATTTCAGAACTATTCTGTCATTTTCGAAGATTTTTGTTTTTCGTCCAAAGATCACATGGCTCCTTTGATAATCTGCTAAGAATCAATTAAGATTCTTAATACTGTAAATTATTTTTTCCCTGTTGTAAAACATCCTTAAAAAGTCCAACTTCTAGATTTCAGGTATCTTTTCTTCTACTATTATGCAGAAAATTTCTAATGACTCATTTGCGGTCATGTAAAATATTGTTCACCCCTGGTCAAGTCACACTTGCTTCTATTTGGTTAAGTGCAAATGGCAAAAATGAAGCTCAATCGACTGTTAAACGTACTTTCTGGTAATTATTGAGAAGGATCAAGTATACCCCTTCTTGGAGCCTCTGTTAGCACCATGAAATTTTATATTGAATTTAATGGCCTATTATATCATTCCCATGAAATCTCGTACCCCTTTACTGTAAGTTATCTGTTCCGCTGTTGATCGCAGATTTTTTTCGGTTAGTTGTAGTAATTTATTTTGCATTTATAATCATGATACTTTTATTGTTTATTTAATTGTTTATTTTCAAATTTTGCAGCTGCTGTGGCAGGGGGTAGATGAATTCAATAAGAAAGCCAAGAAAGGAATCGAATTTCTACAAGAAAATAATTTGATATCAACTCCGCTCGTTCCTGCGGAGCTTGTGCAGTTCTTTAAAGACAATCAGAAAGTTGACAAAAAGGTTATAGGTGAATACATTGGAAACAGGAACAATGGCAAGGTCTTGGATGCTTTCGTGAGGTAATAATTGGAAGATTTTATGGCGAAAGATTAAATATTGTTAAAAAGTAAAGACGCTTTTGGTGTACAGAACAGAACGGTTTTAAAGGCATTTGTGTTCGCTAAAAGCATATACTGCACTGCCTTAACGGCATCCAGCACTTAATGAGAGACTGGTAAACAGTACTTTTCGATGCCTTTCTTTGTCTCTTGCTGCAACTTGCTGCCTCTTGCTACAACTTGCTTCCACTTCAAATATGCTTGTCTTTAATTTTTCTAGTAACATTCTAGTTTATTCTTTGGAGTGAAATGAAAACATCTTTGAATTTCTTACTGCTTAATTTTACTATTTTCTAGATCTGTAAGGATTTAGTTTTTTAGTTAGAATACTTGTTTATTTTCTTTTAGTTCCTTCGATCTCAATGGTTTTCGCATCGATATATCACTGCGACAGTTTTTGGAGACATTTAGACTCCCTGGTGAAAGCCCAGTTATATCCTTTATTTTAGAACATTTTGCAGAGAAATACTATGTGAGTACTTAGATTTGATTACCTTTTTAATATAATGTTTCAGTTCGCTCTATTTATATATTTCAATACAAAGAATCCTATCTTACAGTTTCTCTGAAATTTGTTTTCTAAAACCCAGAGTTATGTCCATCAGTAATAATTGTGTTTGGTGTTCGTGTAACGCGTTATTTCTCCACTTCTGGGTGCCATCATGATTCTATGTCGTTTTAAGAAAATCGATGGACATGAAAGTGAAGTTAGCCATACCCGTTGGATATGGAACTAATGAGAATATATTGTGCCAACGTAGGATTTACAGGTGATTAGTTCCTGACACGAAAATGATAATCCATTTAGAAAATTGAGGACAGAGGAGTTTGAAATGTAGAGACTTGTTTTCTCAAATTCTGCAAAGGACCTTACCGTGTCATCATTAAATGGGAATCAGCTCTGCATCCTCAAATGACCTTTGGCAAACATGCTTTGACCGGAGCGGAGAATCAAAAGCCAAAGGTCTACCGGACTGGCCTATTATCTTCGTTTCCTTTTTGCACAGTCTGTGCTTTAAAAGCTTTCTTCTCTTCATTCGTCGAGGAACACAACGCTTCCTCCTTTCGCAGCTTTAGAGGCACTCGCTCAGTGTCAAACACCTTGGACCTATGTCTGTTGATTTTCTGAATTCTAAAACTTGTTACATGTGGGATGTAAAGCTCTTTTCTGCTTTGTTAATAATCATTTTCTTATGAACTTCAGTCAAGTTTAGTTTACTTCTGTATCGAATATTTGCTTTTTGATGTGTCGTAAATCGTTAGATTTGTCCAATTCTTGATTAATTAGCCTGTACATAGCTATGATAGAAATGACTTTCTCATTCCAGGAGGGAAACTCTGAAGGCTACGCCAACACAGATTCGGTTTTCACATTGGCATATGCCATTATTATGCTGAATGTTGACCAACACAATGCGAATGTGAGACAACAGAAGTCAATGACAGTCGACGTAGGTTCTTTATAGAAAATTTCCCGCTAAATCAAACTAATCAGGGCTTTTTGCCGTTATTGTGTTTGTATTCTGTGTATACCGTTCAAATTTACGCATCCAGAATATTTGTATCATTTGTTCAATCTCTATATAATATATATATAATAATAATAATAATAAATAATTTGTTTAAAGTTGGCGTACTAAATGAACGGTTGATAGCTATAAAGAAGCTAATTAAGAACAACTATCTAATAAGAGTTAGTATGAAATAAAAATATATGATACAATATTAAAAAGGTTTAAGGTATAATGTTCTAAATAAAACCTAACCCAGCAATAAATTTTTTACACAATCTACAGTCGCATTCTATAGGGTGTGCTCTTAATTCTTTTTTAAATGTTGCCAATGATTGGGACTCTCTTATACTGTGAGGTAGTGTTTGCCACAGTTTTTGACCTAAATATCTCACAGTTTCTATACCATAAGAAGTTGTCCTGGCTTTTGGAATGCAAAGATTATTTTTAGTTCGCAAATCATAATGTACATTTCTTGTTTCAAAAATCTCACTCATGAAACTAGGGTTCAGGTTATGTTTGGTTTTGTATATTTCTATCATCAAGTACTGTAGATTGCGTTGGTGAATTGATACTGCATTATCCAAAGTCAGCAATGCTTCGTAGTCAGCATGACTGTCTTTATAAACAATTCTGAGTGCTCTTTCGTGGATTTTATTTACTTTAGCATTCAGACATCTGTCATGGAACATCCAAATTAGGGGGCAGTAACTAAACTGAGCTTTTATGAAGCTGTTCATTAGGAGACGCAGTTTATCAGAACCCATAAATGGCGAAACTCTAGCAAGAGCATGCAGTTTTTGGCTGGCTCTTTTGCATAAATTTGAGACGTGACTTTTGAAATTAAGATTTTTATCTATTATCACCCCTAGCAGTTTTTCTTCAGAGCTTTCTTCAACAATGGCCTCACCGATTTTGATCTTAAAGTCATCTTGATTTGTTCCAAAAGTAAGAAGATGACATTTCCCTGCATTCAATTTCATAAAGTTTTCTGGAAACCATTTTGATAAAATAAGAGCTCTGTGGGAGCTCTGTGAATTCCTATACCCGACGGGACCGGGCAGTCGCAAATTTTATAACCAGTGTAAAGACGTTGGCTACCTTCATTAACAAAGAGATTAAGCCACACCCCCTCCCTTCCCATTCATCCGCTTCTACACCACTACTCTTACTTTGGGTTTCTCTTAACTTCATGTAAATTTTTATATACTGTAAAGTTAATTTGATTTGGAGTCATATTTTTGCGTTCTTAAACCTGAGATCCAAGTAACTTAGGCTATAGAAAGAAGCTAGTTTTTTCAGACCAATTAAGAAAAGCATGTAACATTACAGCGTCAGAATAGAATTCCTTGCATTTCTTCAATACATTCTATTGACTGATCCATTGTATCTGTTACACACATTTAAGGAATTCAAAAGAAATGTCAAGGGTGTCAATGGTGGAGGGAATTTCCCAGAAGAGATGATTGAAGAAATATACAATAGCATAAAGTATGTAATCCGTGATGGTTGTGAACATTGCTTTTTAGCACCTCTACCAAACATTTATTGAGGATAAGCTTGTCGAATTAGCTGCATCAACTACTATTTTTGCATAAATTACGATTAATACTTTATTAACGTTAAGTTTTCTGGATCAAACCAAAGCTTTTATTTCATTTGTTTATAGTTTGAATTGTTGTCATTTCTCTTCTCCAAGCTGGTTTTAGACAAAATCTAACCTTTTTAGCGTATTCTACGTCCTTGATTTGTAAATATTGACTGGGAAGAATTTTTTATTTGCAAGTTAGACATATAATTTAATGGTGTTTTCCAGCATGTTTCAGGTATCTTAACTGTTAATTATATTGATAGGAATGAGGAAATTGTCATGCCTTCAGAAAGAACTGGTCGAGTGAAAGAGAATTACGATTGGAAGGTATGTTCAAACGACACAAAACAATCCTCCTCCTTGATTTTTATGAGAGAATCCAGAGAGTGAATTTTTCTTCTCGCGGGGTCAACGTTGCGTTTTGCATTGTGATGGTTTCCAAACATTTGCTATTGCAAGTAGTATGACCTAGAGCCGTTTATGAAACTTTTATTTGAAGTCTTTTTCTTATCAAACTAATATTTATTGAATGAGTCTTTTCTTTCGCTGGTGTGTTGAAACATTCTAAAGCACGTCAGATATTATTTGGCTTTAGAATAACATTTTTACCTTAAGATAAAGGTATTTCTAACTTAGTTAATATATAACGTAAATTTTTTATTTCTTATTCGGAACAGATAAGTTGTTTTTATGGTGAATTTTTTTACAATGCCACATGAAAAGGCAATATAGGAAGATGACAGCTACCCATTAGCTGTTAGATAAAATTCACATTTGTTGAGACGATTGAATTGTCTTCACGTTTATAGCATTTTATTGTTTCATTTTAGGATTTGTATCACGTGTTTAGGCTGCCAATCCTAAGTGACCACCATGTAGTTGTGTCTCGCTATATGTCATGATAAGAGCATAAAGCCTAATAATAACCAGGGCTGTTAGCACATATAGATAACCCAATTGTGCAAAATGTGATACCATCATGAAACTTGGTAGAGATAGGCAGTTTGATACGCTGAGAAAGATAGGGCCTGGACCAGACCTGACAAATGCCCATTTGTTCTATTTTTAGACTAGGATATAAAGCTCCAGGCCCTTAGACAAGCTTTTATCATACTTTCTTCCTGAATAGTAACACTTAGATATAACTTGGTAGAGATGGGCAGTTTGATACGCTGCGAAGATAAGATAGAAACCCAAACTGAAAAATGTCCCCTTTTTTCATGCTGGTATCACATTCTGCACAATTCATGTTATAACATCCCACATTAAAAACCATTACTTCAGACCATCAACCAGCTTTAAATTATTTCTTTACTTTACCCATCTCATATAGATAATTTTATAGATTTTTCAAATTAAATACTGAAACTGTTGAGCAGCTTCTCATTTCTGCCCATTTTCATTTAAAATCTGAATACGTTAGTTACTGGACCTGGATAAGAATACGTTAGATACTAGATACGTTAGTCTCCACTGAACACTAGACCATGTAGGTGCTCGCAGATAAGCAACAACGATGGGAACCGTCATGACGTCATTAACATTATGATTCCCTTGTTAGAAAGCCCCAAATAGTGATTTTCCTAATTCTTTTTCGATTGCACGGTTAAACAGTAAATATCAAACTTGGCAAAAGTTATATCGTTTGCAATTTAACTTAGAAATCGCGTCTAAATTTTGGGAACCCCTTCTCAGTTTTTTCCGTGTGCTTTTTTTATTTTGTTTAAAGAGGCACCAACGCAAAATTTCGTCCCCCGAAAATTGCAAAAAGATTTTGGTGTTATGAAGTGGGGACAAAAGTTCTACCGAAAAATGGTTTTACATGCTTTGTAGCTTTTCCATGTTGCGAGAAACAAGCAAGAAAAAGCAGTATGATTGAATTTTTAGTACCCTAGTATTTTTACGGTCCGATTGTCATCAATAAATAATCAATTGATCATTTGATATCCCAAAATAATGTGAAAGCTCTCGGTAGATGAGGATTTCTCGGCACAAAGCAAGCTTCTGCCTAGCGGTAATGGCTGATCACATCGATGAAATTAAAATGGTTGATATAACCAAGAAAGAATTAAATCAGTCAAAATAGAATTTCGAACCGCTTCCAACCGACCTCTTCAAGGCCTACTAGGTATTAGATGCTTAACTTTCCCGTTATAAAATGAATAGAATGGTATTCAAACCTATGTATGATAGAATTATACTTCTTGCTAGCCCTCACTGGTGAGAGCTTGTCTAGAACAGAAAACATTTTTTCCTCGTTCATCCTTTTTTGTGATAGTCTTTGCTGTTCACATAACAAACTAGAACGACGAAAAATGTTTTTTGGCGATAATTTTTTTGCGTTGATAACTCTTTAAACTTAAGGAACAATGCCCAGTAATTATATCATCGAAAGATAGTTTTGTTGTATAGTGCCAATGAATTCAGTTTGCCTTCAACCGTGCTTTGGAAAAGAGTCATCTCTTGAATTGTACATTTAACCAATGCTACGTTATTCTTTGCTAAGTTTGTCATAACGCTTATTTTGATGTGTTGATCTTTAGGTACTTATGAGAAAAAGTCAAGCACCAGATTCACAATTTATGCGTATCAACACAAGCATGTATGATGAAGACCTGTTTTTAGTGGTATGGGGGCCAACAGTTGCAGCTTTATCCTATGTCTACGATAATGGTATGGACAAAGCAGTTGTGCAAAAGGCTCTGACTGGTTTCAGGTAATTTACTTGTATGTGCTTGACATCATGCAACCTATGCCATTAAACGATCGATCGTGGATACAAACACTCCTGTCTGCGTACCCATCGACTTTTCACTCACAAACACTCTTGTCCCATATCCTATCATGGCATATCATATATCGTATGTCATATGTCATATGTCATATCATATCATATCATATCAAACCCTATCATATCATATCATATCAATCATATCATATCATATCATATAATATCATATCAATCATATCATATCATATCATATCATAAATCATATCATATCATATCATATCATATATCATATCATATCATATCATATCATATCATATCATATCATATCATATCATATCATATCATATCATATCATATCATATCAATCATATCATATCATATCATATCATATCATATCAATCATATCATATCATATCATATCATATCATATATTACAACCAATTTTACAATTTTCAATATCTCCTAGTTAATTGCAACTAGGGCAGGAAACGATTTTGTACCTTTAAGATATTCTTTGATAACCTACTTCAGTTCAACTGGAATGATATAATGTTTTGACATTTCATGTGAATCAAGTCAAATAAGAATGGGAAAGGGTGCATTGGCTTTTCCCTATCAAATTACTGTAAATTTGTCGCAGTTCTTAAATTCCATGAACCAAACAAAAAGAAAAATTCCATGAACTCAACGTCTTTCGCATGCCATTTCTCACCCAATTGGTAACAGATTCACTAGTCTAGTTCATCTTGGGGTATTTGCGTTGTTCTCTATATTGATGCGCTCCAAATTCAAAATCTGTACACATTAATGTTTATGACGTCACCAATAAACAACTCCCTTAAAGAGTATTTAGTTTCAAGTTACATACGATGCGTGGAATTTGATAACAAATTGAGTTTCTTTTACACATTTTACACAATTTAAGAAAGATATGCATTAAAAATCTTTAAATAATGTTGTTTTTTTCTAATCTGGTCAATGGGCTTTGCTGTAATCAGCTTTATAGTAAACCAACCTCTTCAGTTGTATAGAAGTAAACAATTTTAAAACAGTATCTGTAATATCTTTAGGCTTTTCAGTTAACTATACAAGCAACAGGCAAGCAAATCCTATACCATAGTTTTCTCTCATGGTTTCCCTGGCTCGCTTTTTCCAGTTCTCCTAACTCCACAAAGTCAATGAGAAACTCGATTGCTTATATTCGTTTTATCACATTACAGAGTCCAATCTTTCTAATACATTTAACATATTTTTTGAATTTAGTATTTTCAGGGCAATGTGATAAATGAATCTCGCGTTTTTAAGGTTTCCACACAGTCAATACATACAGTCAGTACATGTATAGAAAATATCATATATTAGCTAAAATGCAAAAGCTTGATGGCCAAAAGCATCAAATTCTAATTATAAAAGGGCTTTCATCTCATCATAAGCTGAAATTGCTGTGTGATGTGCTTCTATATTTTACAAAGGCGTCAGCACAATGAAGGTAATAATTCATGCCAAGGGGCTAGGACGCATACATATTCCTCGCAGAAGTATCATTGCTTTGCAAGTTGACACCTGTCGTTTCATTTATATAGGAAATAGCCATGTGTATTTGTATAGCTGTTTGTTTTGTGTAGAATAGTCATTCATTTCCAGTAAAAATGGCTCGTGTTATTTTATTTCATTAGAAAGTGCGCTGTGATATCTGCTCGATACGGTCTCAGTGAAGTTTTTGATAATCTGGTTATTTCGCTGTGTAAATTCACAACTTTGCTTACGCAAGGGGAGGTAAGGCATTTTTTTATCTAATCTGATTTTATTTTTTGTCTTGTTTGCTCTAATTTGATATTCATTTCTGGTTGATATTGAGGTCACTTAGCTTGTTTCAGAAGAAGCCAAAGCCAATGTTTATATAGCAAATGTGAACAAAGACTAGGATTGCCTTTGATGTGACATCTCGCAGAAGCTCTTTTCCGTTTGAATACTCTGTTATAATAGTTATATATATATTCAAGGTATAAAGGCTCAATCGGTTATAATAATAATAATGATATTGATAATAATGATAATTTTATAATTATTTATACAGGGTTGCATTTTCAGCAATAAAGGTGCTGTTATCAATAAGGGCCAATAGATCAATAGACCTAAACTTTAAAAAGGAGTTACTTACAATCAGAATCTTGAAATTTGCAGTTGATTGTTCTAGTTCCTCTTGTTTGACGTCATTGCTCCGTTCTCCATGGAGTTATCCTTCTTTTAAGCACTCGGATCCATGCCCTGTTTAGGATGTGTATTGCTGTTAATCACACTGATTGTGGAATCTTTTACGCTTGCAGTTTTCTTATCTTTCTGTCTTTTCTTTCCCGACACTTTGTGTACAATTGTTTCTTGTTTTAGAACTCGTTGTAATTACAGGTTATGTTATAGCATGCTTTACAGGAATCCCTTATTACAAATTATTTGTAAATGTTATACCGAACATCGCATTGCTAATTTCATGTTTGAAATGTATTCGATAATATATTATCAACACTAATCATTCGCAGTAAACAATGAAAGGTGAAATAGAATTTTTCACTCTTTGTTAGCCCTGTGTAAACTATCAATTTTATTAGATTTGGTAGAAAAGTACATCGCAGGGATCTGTTATCCTCATTTGCAACATTTCAATTTCTTTTTGAAAATATTGTCAATTTGCCTTTTTGCTAGCCAAGTGACAACTTGCCAGTTACATTTGGTACCAACATCAAAGCCCAGCTTAGTGCCAGAACAGTGTTTTCTTTGGCCCACAAGCATGGCGACATATTGAGAGAAGGATGGCAGAATCTGCTTGTTTGTATGTTGCAATTGTTCAAGACGAAATTACTGCCTAAAGTTCTCACCGAGGTAAATATTTATGGCGTTTCTACCAATAAAAGTTTTTCGGTGTGTGGTTGTTGTTGTTGTTGCTGTTGTTGTCCTTTCTGTTATTGTTCTTTCTTCTGTTGTTCTTTGCTCATGAAAGGCTTTCTATTTAGTTTATGCTGTTGTTGTTTGGTTTGTTTGACGTCAGTTTGATTCGATCAGCAGTCGTCGCTAGTTTCAATGCTTAACGCTCTTCTTTTCCAGTGGCTTTTAGCTTTGTTCTTTGTTATCACCACCCCGGTTGTACTTTTACCCTCTTCTTTTTTTCCTTCTGTTTCTTTTCTTACTAGCATCTTTAGCTCATCGTGCCGACTTTTGTAGTTCTCTCTAATCGTTGTGTTTTTCTTCAATTGCTTCGTTGCGTTTGCGTTTCTTTGTGTGAGTGTGTTTGTTTGTGGTTTAGAGGTTTTTCTTCTTTGTAGAGCTTTCTATTATTTTTAGTATGCCATTCGGAGGAGTCATATTTTTGCAAATAGATGTATAAATAGATAGCTGCGGAATGTTTTCAAACATATAATTTTGGGAAGTGATCTTCCACTGCCTACCCTATTTCCACTCTTTTATTTGCTAGGTTGAAGATTTTATTGATCAAAGCGGAAAAACAAGTCTGATTCGCGAAGAGCCCCAACCAACTGCAAGGTAAAAAAATTCTAAAAAGCAGATTTATTTATTCTTTTTGCTTACCCCATTAAAAATAGTCACTAATACTTTTGCTATTTAAGTGCTCAAAAAACCAAACCCTTTTCCTTGACAAAAATCTGTCGCAACTATTTAGATGATCTTTAAATCTTTAACAACAACCGAGCTATCAGGAAATGGTTATCTAGTTTCGTTTATGGTTTCAGCGTTTTATATTTTTTTTCTTTATCTGTCCTGTTTTGTTATCAGCTCTTTAAAAACGGGTGAGAATGATGTTGCTTTGAATAAGCCTATAAATAGGTTTATTTTGGCTTTGAAAAAATCAAACATTTGGTAAACTAAATCTTTTCATCTGACACTCTTAAGAGTATAAAACGTCAGAACAAAGACCGAAAACTCTACGCTAGGAAATATATATACCCAGTTGTGGATCGAAATAGGCCAATCAGAAACACGAGCACATGACTGTTGAAGGGACCCAAAATTTGGTTTGGAATAACTAGAGTTCGTTACATCTGGGGTCCGTTGAACCAAGAGAATTTGTAAGGACTTTGTTAGGCAGAATCCAAGGGACCAGGCATTTAGTTCGTTATACCGGAACGTTCGTTATTTCCGGGGTTCGTTATATCGGGATTCCACTGTAGTCCTTTTCTTGATTTGGATATAGGCCGGATGCAACGGGAATTCTATCGTCTTTCTACAACTATATTCTCGCTAACCCTGATACCTCGGCGCAGAAAGGCCAGTCAGCAGAAGACAGCAAGGCTCAAGAGCAAGCTGGAAATTGTATCAAGGTACGATGACAATTTTCATGCTAGATTCTTTTATTTATTTTTATAGGAATATAGATATGTTACTAGAGCAACAGCCTAATTGTTTTTTGTATTTGGAACTGTAAACAGCCCTTAATTGTCATTGCATCCAAAATAACCATTTGATCACGCCCATAAAGAGCACCATAGTGCGTAAACCGCGTTCTTTAGGCAAAGCAAAAAAATCAAGCATTGAAAAAACTTCAAGCATTGAATAAACTTATTCAGCAGATCCCTAATATCGATGCAAAGGCATTTCAGAGTAGAACGGGGAACTCATTGTTTGATTAAGCCCGGTTTAGCTAATTTCATCGGAATAATTCTGCTGTTTCAAGATTTTTAGAGTAAATCTTACTTAAGGAATTTTAAAATATTGCACGAGGAAGCTGTTTTTAATACCAAGACTCGCAAATTATATGCTTACACCTATGCTGTCAACATGACGCTTTTTAACAAGAATGCCAACATGTTCACGAAACGTCAATCAACTTTTGGCCAATCAATAAACAATTTTGATTGACGGATGGGTTAAGCCTATAGTATATGTTGATTGCGTTAAACATAATTCGGTTGATTGCCGTGAAAGGCCAACTATGCGATAACTGCTTATTGTATCAAAGTCGTTATTTCCCTGTATTTTCTTCCAGGATTGTCACCCAGAGCTTTTGATCACAGAAAGCAAATTTTTGCGAGGAGAATCTTTGCATGAACTTGTGAAGGTTAGTTTTGTGTAAACAGTATAAAGTTTGATTCATATAGCATTTAATCAACTGTAATTTTAAGATTACGGTAAACGTTTTTGACTCATTATTTGGTATTCTCTTCCTAAAAGCCAAACTATTTCTCAGTTTTTCAAAACTTCTATTGTCTTAAACGTGGTATCATTGTGTGCCTTGATAGTCCAGCTACCAGAATCTGAAGAAATCGAAAAATGGATGTTCTCATCCAGAAAATGTTTACCGTAACCTTAAGGGACTACAGAATGGTTGAAGAACAGTAAATCAATAATTGAATTCGATAACCATCCCCTTTGCACTCAAAATTCTTACCTTGTAATAATCGTCCTTCAAGTTTTGTAATCCGAAAAAAAAACTTCAAAAACAGGCTTGATTTTTCTTATAGCTCGATATGTCAGTGTTAGGCAAAATCTATGGCATTTTATCGATTCAGTTTTACACTATTTTTCGTTGCTTTGAAGGCATTGGTATTCTCTTCGAAACCTGAAGGAAGCATTGATTCGAACGAGTCACCTTTTGATGAAGATGCTGCCGCTTTTTTCTTGGAATTCCTTATCAGGGTGGCATTACAAAACAAGTATGTTGATTTTTTTTTTATTTTAATTTATTTTCTCCACAAGACAGAACAATGTTTGTCGCTGTTATCTTTATAGTTTGCACCACGCTGGCGGAAATAATGCATTTTTGATTTATAGTGACATTTGAACTATTGGATTGCCAGACTTCTTCTTCTTAAGTGTAAGGCCTGTTGCAGGCACCGGCGGTCATTGCAAGGCGACTGTGAATATTTCCAATAGAATAAAAGTTGGATAGGAAGGCACAAACGAGAGCCAACAATATAGATTTTTTTCTTTGATTAAACTAGTGTAAGCACAGTAAACCCAGCGGAATTTGATAACAGACCTCAGTTATTATTTTCCTGGCCTGACCCCATATGATTTTATAAGGGACTGGGTACGAGATTGTTGCCGCTGCTTTACAGATATTGTTAGAATCGTTAAAGACACAGCTTGAACCCAGTCCTCGTTTGCTTCACGCCCTAACACGCGCTATTTTATCTACTTTAGAACTTATCCGTAGTTAAATTACGGGTTTTATTATTTCTATAGTAATGCTTTGTATACATTTGAATAATAATTGGCGATCTTAGTACAACCCTACATAGACACAACAATGATCTTCAATTGATCTTCAACTGTTGCTTCGTTTTTAGAGACAGGATATCAGTGCTGTGGCAAACTGTCCGCGATCACCTAACAAGTATTATCATTTCTGCACAAAAATACAGGTACAGTTCGCCTCAAGAATTTTGCTATTTTTACACGTGTGTGTGTGTGTGTGTTACCTGTGTTCTTAACTGGAAGCAATGTTCTTTAAGATAATGAACATTATGCTCAATAGACATCCATTCCACAAGATACAATCATATAAGTTTGTTTACGTTTTGGCGTATAGAATAGGTAGGTCCTAAGTTATAACTCTTAAATTTCTTGTTTGATGCGAACAAAAGCATATATAGCTCTGCGTATACGACATCGAACGCCATATGAAAGTCTGGTAAAAATTTAAGTTCCATATAAATATTAATAGATCAACAAAAAGTATCAATTTTCGCTTTATGTGAGTTTTACAGGATTTAAGAAATAATTCTGAGAGAAAATTCAAGCTCAGTTTGGATTGCAACGACGGTCAGTGCCACGCGTCGAGTCCTGCTTTGGTCATTTCATTCTCTCATGTTTTCTTCTTGCGTCGAGTTTTTTTTATCTAAGTCTCAGTTTTCGATTTATTTTTACTTATAAGAATCAATTATTTCTAGACTGTATTTGCTCTTAGCGAAATTCCTTGTAAATTTCATGAGTACCAAAAAAATTGTAAGTGGCTCGGAACTAAAACCTGGTAAAAATAGGATGAATTTAGCAGTCCTATTTTACCCTAATTCACATCTGAGTCTGTACGTCGTTTCGTGCTTGACGAGTGTCCCTATTTCATAGCTTCTTGGTCGAGCGGGCTGTTGTTGGATTGCTGCGTCTTGCCATTCGACTTATCCGCCGTGAAGATATATCAAGCCAGGTCCTTGTGACTTTGCGTGTGCTTCTGATGATGAAATCAAACGTCCTCTGTTCATGCTGCCGCCAAATTGCATACGGTGTCCACGAACTGATACGAACGAATGCCAATAATATACACTTATCACGTGACTGGGTGACGATTCTCACCCTTCTTGAGGTAGCAGGGGCTGGTGCACCTGCACCCATTGTTAAGCCAGGCCCATCGTTAACAATGGTACATGGTGAGCGACCAGTGGTAGAGCAGGAACAAATCGAAGAAGAGACAGGCGAGAAGACGTTTCGTCCAATTAGAGCAGACTCTCCTGTTTTAGATGAAGACGCAGCAAAGCCTGAAGCAACCGGCGAGACATGGCTACTCATCAACAAGGAAGAGCAGTCTGGAGTGCCTGTGAATCAGTATGACCTTGCATTCGGTGAAAGTCTAAACAAGCACGATAGTCGTGCGTTTATTAAAGCATCTGGAACAATAGGTTTCATTGTTCGCGATGCCGCCCACGTGACACGTGGAAACATTCTACAGTGCATACATACTTCACTGATATTTGCAGAAGCCAGTGCTAACGGTGGTGTGGCATTAAGAAAGGAAGAATTGTCATCCAAAGAGCACGGAAATGTCAAGCACCAGCAACCGCCGAAAGGTAATTTCAGGACTTCAATACTAAAGTTATTTAAAAGCAGCTTTGGCTGGCTACTTGGTACCATTAGGTCGAGTTATTGCCAAACGAGCTCCGCAAATTTACAGCTTTCTCCTTTTTCTTCTATTTTTATGCACATCTTCATGTTATCATATACACTAAACCTCCAAAGGAAAGCTTTTTTTGTTGGAAGAAAGCAGAAATTCTCTTCATTTTAAAGAGCATATATAGATAAACTTTAGGGATTGCTCCCTTTTTTCTTTGCTGGCAACGTTCAATTCTCAATAATGTTAAGGATTAAGTGGTTACGCGGCGTAACTTACGCCTTTGATGTAGTTACGCTGACCTGATTTTCCTTTTGTATATAAAGTTTTATTTTTTGATCCTTGTCACGTCCGAAGTTTACGCTTTGAATTAGGTTTGAAGAAAATGAAGAAAAAACACACCAGCCCGAAGTCATCTCGTGGGAAGGGACGTTCTGGAGGCCCAGGGTCACCAGTGAGTGAAGACGATGCAGAAATAAGTGAAAACACAAGCAATATTTATGATGCCATTTCACTGCAGCTCCTGGATCTAATGTATGTGTTGCATACAAAAGCATCAAGGATATTGGCAAATGTTGATTGGCATGAATTTGAGGAGAGCCAAAAGCAAGAAGTCAGAATGAGATGGAACAGTGTGGAAAGTGTCGACCGATTACCAAGCACGTTTACTGGTAAACCTTAGATAGTTTTCTTCTTACTGCATTGAAACAATCTTCACTTCCTTTACTCCCATTTTCCGTCACTGTGAAAAAGAGCTTAGAACCTTAATACCTTTTTATTTGGGCACGTCACTAGGTCATTTGTTGGTAATCTCTTGAAAATGCTGAAAAGAAATTCACTTGAATTGAATAGGTATTTCGTAACAGCTTGATTTTTTCTTTCAATGATATCGAAGGTACCTTAATGTAATTAAGTATAGGCACGATCAATGAAATAGCGATTTCATAAATACGAACATGTACAATGCGAAGGATCATTTACTTAGCAACGGGTTGCACCTAGCGTAACATATACGCTTACATCGGCATGTTTTTTTCAAGTATCTAGTAGACCATTGTATCATGTTCTCGTTCAGTTCAAAACTCAACAACTGTTCAGAAGTGAATATCCATTGCTTTTTTTATATTCTGGGTATTTTTCCTTAACTTTTTCCTTATATTTCCTTACGCTATTTACAGCGATCTTAATCCACTTGAATCTATTTTATTTGTAAAAATGTCCGTTCATCCAGTCTTAATGCAAGACTAAAAACACAAAATTGAAAATATTCAAGAAAATCTGGTTGTGCATTTTTGTTTTGGCTTTAGCTTTATGTATCGGGAAAATATTGTTAGATACTGATTATCGATTATTAAGTATTATAAGTATTACAAGTATATTAAATTGTAAGTTCGTTACACATTTGCTCAACCGAATTTTAAGTCTGGGTAATTTAGAAATAAAAAAGAGATGGAAACGAAGCCTCATCGTCAATTTTAAATGACTGAAAGATTTTTTTACATTTTATTTTACACTTGTTGATCTTGATTGAAGAGTGTCTGTTTTCTCTCTACAGGTGATGCCAACTTTGGTATGAGTTTACTGTGGATTAAATGTTGGTGTCCAATTCTTCAGGGCATTGCTAGACTTTGCTGTGACGATCGGAAAGAAATCCGAATGTCTGCTTTGACCATACTTCAAAGGTCGCTTCTTGCCGAGGATTTGCAATCACTGAGTGCCACTGAATGGGAAAACTGTTTCAATAAGGTATTGGACCGAATACTATAATCAAATTACCTTAAATTGGAGCGTATTCTATGTTATCACAGGCCTAATCTATTTTTTGCAATGGCTATTGAATAGTATCTTGCCTTGTCGTTAACTTTGAATATCCTTCAATAGGTCCTCTTTCCAATGCTGGCAAGACTTCTTGAAGTGCCATCAGAAGTTGATCCAATTGGACTAGAAGAAACGAGGATGAGAGCTGCCACATTGCTATGCAAGGTATTTTGCTTTAGTCAATCAATATTCCAGTTTTTTTATAAATATTTCAATTCTTATTAACTAGTATAAGTGGCAACTTAGAACCATCCTACTCTATACACCAGAGCTTGAACAGTTATACCTCACAACATCGAACACTTTATGACAGATTGGTAAACGAGTAGACTTCGTCAAACCTAGTAGAGAGGTCAGCCGTTGTTTCTTGCTCAACTGGACTTTGTGGACTCTTCTGTTTATCAAACACCTTGATTATTCCCTTCTTTTAACAATGACAATTTTGTTAAATCTGTATCTGGTTAAGAATATAATTTTCCCTTTCTGTCATTACACTGATGTTTCACAACCTGAGCAGATAAACAACTTTACAGTTTTACGATAATGATATTTTATAAAATCCTTGTTTCCCTTTCTGCTATTTTTTTGATGTTTAACATCTTCGGTTGATAAACAACTTTACAGTTTTACGATTCTGATATAGTATATAATCTTTACCTGTAATTTTAATATATTTTTTATCTGCGCCTTGATATGAATTTTTCGTTCTCCTTGTGGTCTCTATCTGACGTGTCTCACGAAATTATCTCGGTATAGACTATACTGTTTCTGCTTTTTCGTGCTTATAGTAAATTCGTAATTGTTAAACAGTAATTTTTGAGGGTCAACATTATGTTGCAACTTTGGACTATCGGACCTCCAGACACCTGCTCGTGGTACCAAAATAATGCCCAAATCTGACACCATCTTGTATGGGCACCCTACATTGAACCTCCCTTTTGTGCATGATCTCGACTGAGTTTTGCAAAACGTCAGCACCAGGTTAGCCTATGACGTTGATATTTATGCACCTAATCAGTGGAGAAGTGTATCTCTTGGGTTGCTTGCTTTTATATACCACATGTCTGTTATACGGTAATGGTATACAATATAGCAGATATATTACAGACCGTTCAGTATTCCTGAAACTTTCTTCATTGAATAACATTTTCGTAAAATTTATTTTCAGGCCTTTTTGAAGCTGCTCAACATTTTGCTGACCCTATCGACATTTACAGCTCTTTGGATGACAATTTTGGATTTCATGGATCGCTACATGAAAGCAGATAGCAGCGATCTTTTGGTAAGTAACTTGCCTTTCTAAATTGGCAGCATCTTTTGTTATCCAGATATCAGCGTACTATACCTTCAGGTTCATACATTTATGTCTCCAGGCACTTTCATCCCTGTTTAAAGACTCATTGCTAACAATGGGCCTTTGCGAGCGTGGCGACGATCCAAACAATGGCAGTAAACTTCTACGGATTTACCAAAATTGATTTCAGACTGTCTAAAAATGCATTATGGGATGCTTGCGGAGCGCAATGGCTCATTGTTAGCAATTAGTCTTTAATGAAAGCTCAATAGATACATGAGTATACTATTTCTCTCAATGCGTTATGCCCATTGCTTAACATGTTTAAAGACTACTATAGTTATCATGGTTCTCAATAAGCAATACAGGCCCTTGCGGAAGGTTGTTATAAGAATTTTGAGTGTACCATTGTTTCGCTTGTATTATTAGTGAATCTGTTGTCGTATATTTCTCGCTAACCATTTTATTAAACTGTTGCCACAAGATATCAATACAGAATGTGAGTGCACGTCGTCTGTGATTGACAGCTCTTCGAAAAAAGGTTTTCTGCTTCAACATAAAACACTTTTCATTACTTTTAGCGTGCTATGAAATAAAGTTCGGTCGCGCAATTAGAATTATTTTCATCCTCGCCTCTAAGAGTTTGCGAAAATGCCAAATTCACGAATGTTTTCGAAGTATATGAAAATTTTCTTATTCAGATTTGAGTCAACTGCTCCTTTGATGAAGTTGTATTATTTTCTTATACTTTGCAGTCTGAGGCTATCCCAGAATCCATGAAGAACATGCTACTGGTTATGTCGACATCAGGAGTATTTGATCACAGCGAGGACGATCAGACGCTACAACTCACTCACAAAGCTCACGAACAGCACGAGCAAGATGCCAAGCGGCATTACTCAGCACTGTGGCAAGTCACATGGGAACGAATCGACTGCTTTTTGCCAAACCTGAGGCGTGATATGCTTGCTTCTAGTTCGCCATTTGCCCAGCGGGCTTCGTCGCCGCCGATTTATCCTGAACCAGAGGCGCAGACGATGGAAACCGAGGGACGGCCAGTATCTGAGGATGAATCATCAAAGATCGCGTCTCAAGAGCAAGGTATGGTTATGATTATGATGATTGTTTAAATTGCATTTGTCATCTCCTTACGAATAGGCGAATTATGATTGTTTGTTATCTAATAATTACCACCTTTACAGATAGAAACCACCTTATAAAACTTTGCTTGCTAAACGTTTATAAAACCTGCCTCTTGCTGTATTAGGGCAACAAGGTGAGATAGTTGATGACTACGAAGACGTTGATTTTATCAATAGAATAGAGGGGAACAGAACATATAGCTGCACAGAAGGCGAAGTGTGCTGAGCCATGTTCAAAGCTCTCGATAAAATGATCACATAGACTGATTTGATATGTCATTAGATATACAAATAAACTTTCAAAATTCACCTGTGAAAACATTAAAAGTGCGCCTTGCTTTGAACCATACGGTAATTTCCTAGGTCTAGCAAATACAAATACTTTTTAACAAACTTTTTCATTGATAGCTGAGAAAAAGATCGTTGAACCTGAAGCTGCCAGTCAGACAGAATCAACTGGAAACCAGAGAGCTCAATCGCCCACCCACGTGTCCCTCGATTCAACCCACCAACCCTCTAACATTGTTTTGCATTCGCCTTTGCCCGCGCCACAGAGCAGGCAATTTATGTTATCATCTGGCCCGCAAGCCCCCGGCATGCCGATTATTCTTGCTCCTAGACCACTTAGTAACCAAGAAGCGACACAAGAGTTACGTACTGTTGAAAGGCCTGAATCCCTACCGCTGGAAGTTGCCACTACCGATATAACATCCAATGTTCCTGCGGAAGACACTGCTGAAAATAAATCCGAGGACGAAGAAAAGAAAAAGGTCTTACAGGACAAAATGCCTAAAATCATGACTAATACTGTCTATGATATTTGAACAATATAGTAGGTGATATCACGAAATAAATGATGAAAAATTTCACAATGAGGTAAAATTTCCGGTAGCGCGTGGTTTTAGACTAAAAATCAATTCTGATTAGGTAGTAGAAATTTCAAGTTAGTAAGAATTAGGAAGGACCTCTAAGGACCGTAGTTTTTTGCAAAACTGATTAACCAGTTTATTAGCTGTAATATTTTAAGATTTAAGCATATAATCTTGGTAATTTTTTCCAAGATTACTGTTATGTGATAAACCCCAAATCGCTTCGATTTGTTTTAAGAAATGCATACTGCATTAAGCTACCTTTACAATTATTATTTTTAAAGTTATTAGTCTGGAAATGTCATATTAAATGCTCTTTTCTTGAAATTAACATCACGAGGAAGCTGGGATGTGCGATTGAAAAATAGGAGATTTTCCGTGGTATGAGCAATTTCTTTATGCTTTCCATTTGTTATGAAAAATGTATTGTTTTTAATGAGAAGCGTTATGTACCCGAGATTTACTCTTGTCTGAAAATGAACAACGTGTTGTTCCAACGATGGCGCTAATTTTTCATTTCGTTGAATTTCAAGCTTCAGCTCAATGGGACAGTTCAAAATACTCATTTTTTATCGGTTAAATGATAAAAGTTCCGAATTTTATTTCAGCTAAATTGCCCATAACTCTTTATTAAGATATTACTTTGGTGCCCAATTCCACTTTGTCATTGCACTGACATTTATTTATTTTCAACCATAGACTATTTCTTGAATTTTAACAATTGAATTGAAACTTGGCAAAAAGTAACAAAGTGATAGATTTGTTGCTGTAACATTAATTATTACTTGTCGCGAAATCCCTTCCCCGGTTTTTCATTAGCTGTATCGTACCTACAAAAGGTAAAATTCAGATTTTTAATGACAAGATAAACAATTGATATATAAATTTGTTAGAAGTTTATTGCAATTTGGGGTTTGAAATGAATAATGAATGGACATCATATGAATGAGAAATCAAGCCAATGTTTTCTATTGCTTTTTTCCTCTTCAAAATAATCGATCCACAATATTTTACCAGCTCAATCATCTTCGTCTTTGAATTTCATTCATGAAATATACATACAATACAACTGTAAAGAGGTGTTCATATAATACAATTGTAAACCTGCCTATGTACTGTAATGTATAGCTTGCAATTAGCTTTTTGGAGTTACAGGTAAAAACAGTATCAGTAATGATCAACCACCGGAACAGTTCCGTACCATTCCACTGTTTTTGCTGCAGCAAAATATTTAGTATGGTCTGTGGTGCCGTGAAGAGGGGCTCTTGGCCCCCTTATTAAAATTCAGAGAGATGCTAGGTGGGCTCAGCCTTTTATTGTGCTATGCATTTTCTGTTAATGAGCAACTTCCTATCAGTATTTTTGAGTCATTGAATAGTTTAAGTGATTTCAGCAGAGAATCATTTACACAAATGCAAGTATGTTGGTGTGTTCTTGGGTGTGGTTTTTATAAATTGTTTACAGCACAACTCAATCTCAACGTTTTAGGACAGTACCCCTATGTATGATGTTCTAACACAAAGCGATTTGCTTGATCACATTTTTTTTGTTTGGTAATCAAAGTCATTGAACAAGTCTTGTAGTATTCCTATAAAGTTGAACTTCTACTGATGAACTAACTGTCAATCGTGTAGTGTTTGTTATCTCTTTTTTCGCCTGGGTAAACTTGTTTGGCGTCATAGGTAAGGCAAGATGTAATATGGGTAATAGTCTTTTGCAACATGTAAAGGTTCAGAAATCAGAATGGAGATTTGCACTGAGATAACGAAAGGTATCAACGTAGAGAGTTAAAAACTGAAATCAATTTGGAAAGTTGTCGTTATTAAACACATTCAGATGTTTTACAGCAAAATTCAGATGCTCTTTGATCACAGAGTTACATCTTGCCAATCAGTGCTTGGTTTCGTGTGAAAAGAGTCGATTTTTTTTAAGTGCTGATAGCTTACGGAACTTTTTTCTTGTTCTATACATGTATGTGGCAAGAGCCCCTGATGTCCTTAATTTGAGTAGATTTCAGGGTATTGCAGCATTACTATATGCGCGCCCCCTTCGAATGAGTGAACTATATGTCACTGCTTTGTTGAAATTTACCCCGCTTCATTTTGCAGAGACCCCGCACGGTAACTGACACAGTGCAGTCCCAGCTCTGTTAATATCAAAAGATGGCTGAGAAATTTCAAAGTAGCTTATTTTTCTTCAGATCATTTGAGTTGTTTCAGAACTATTTTGTTTTGTTGCAGAAAGCACGGAGGATCGGTTGGCGCCCTCTCAAAATATTGCTAGTGAAATGTGCCCTGCGGGTTAGTGGTGCCAATAGTCAAAACTGTTATTGTCAGAGTAACTGGTTGCTTTGTTTTCTTGGCTTGTTTCACTGTTATGCATGACCTTATGCCTTAGCAAAACCTCAGTGCTACTTGCGGTGAAATTACATTCAATTGAAAAACAAGATATTTCAGTTCTGAATTTTTTTGTTATGAAATTCGGTTTTTAACTTCAGTGTAAAGAAGATGAGAAAAAAAATTAAGTAAAATCTTGACGTTACTTTGCTACAATTGACTATCAAAAAATGATTTTTACCGAATAGCAGCAAAATTTACCGAAGGACACAGCAAAATTGGGACGGGGGTGTCGCACCCCTACACACCCCGCTAAATCTATCCCTGGCTCCCATTGTTTTTTCAAAGCTCTGACAAACTCAGCGAGTAGTATCAAGAAAAATACTGAAAGTAAGATAAAGATTAGTTTTAATGCCATATATCACGGCTTTTTACAATCATATTTCTCCTTTACAAATTTTGTTTGTATTGTCTTGTAGCTACAAATAGCGTCCAAAACTTTATCTCACACATGCAATGAGTCAGGGCATTTTTTAACATATAAAGTGGTGGGGAAATTCCCCACCAGCCCCTTTCATTGCCCCACCAGTGGAACATGTTTGCCCCACCACTTAAGTGCCCTTATGATTCGGTGATTTTTTTACTTTTTACTTTATTTGAGATATTGGTGGATGAAATCTTCATTGAACAGGTTTCAAATCTCAATTCATTTTTCCCTGGAACTGCTGCTTCTATAGGCGATTCCCCTAGAATATTTTTGAAAGCCTGTTTATCTGTAAATTCTGCCTTTATCTATATGCCCTTTTCTCAAATGCCCCACCAGTGGAAAATTCTTAAAAAATGCCCTGCAATGAGTGCTTCAAGTATAGCATTATAGCGTAAACGATAATTTTGCATTATTTTTTCATCTAATCTGTTGGCTCTACTTGTTATACACAATAGAGGAATTTAAAAGAAATGTTTTAACTTGTTATTAATGCCAAGGTTATTGTATGAAAACAGACCTCCGCGTATATTTTTTATGTTCTGTATTGTTTTAGCTTTCTTTACCAAGCTTGCTTTAGACAAAAGGTGACCTTGTTTTAGCATTTTCCTTGTCCATTTATTTGAAAGCTAGTAACAGCATTGAATGGAGTCTACGAGCACGTTCAAGATATCTTAAGTGTAATAAATGATTATTTTGATTCGAAAAAGGAAATGTTCATACCTACAGAGAAAAGATCGTATGAATGAAAATTATGTTTTAATGGCATGTTGAAAGGAAACAAACGAATACTTCTTTTTGCTTTTGATGATATCTGCCTGGAAAGACTCACAATTGCTGAAAAGTCAAGCTTTACATTTAGATGTTTTCTAAACATCCACTAGCAGTATGACCTAGCCTAGAAGATAGTCACAAGAAAAGCATTTTTTATTTTTTCCCTGTCACTATGGTGAAACTTTTCACTCCAGGCTCTCTCACTGGAACTAAGTTTTTAAATGAGTCCTTTCCTCTAGCTCGTTCAATAAAAAGCTTTATCTCGAATTCGTTTCGAGATAAAATTTTGATATTATTTTATTTCGAATTCATTCAAGTTCAATCAACATCTTACTAAAAGATAAGGAGAAGTCGAGCATGAATGGCCAAACGATTCGATTTTTCGCTCGATTTTTCACTCGAATTTTTGCTCATGCCCATAAAATTAGGGCAAAGAAACTCAAATCGGCTGCCGTGCTTAACTTACATGCAAATGTTCTTTTACATTCACTTGACAAGTTCTAGCGTCATTCGTTTCAGACAGAAACCGTCACTAACTATTTTACTTTGCTTAAGCAAATTATTATTTTAGGCATACTTTTGTTTCGTTTGATTAATTCCATTTTGAAAATGGAATTAATAACTTTAAAAGGTCTCAAAGGTCGATTTTCATTCGACAACACCTTTTTCACTCGACTTTTTTGCTAAAGATCAAACTTCACTCGACACCACTCGACGCCATTCGACTCGCTCGACAAGGTGGTCAAACGACTCGATTTTTCACTCGATTTCTTGTTGAGTAAAAAGTCGAGTGAAAAATCGAGTCGTTTGGCCGGGGCTTTACCGGTCGGCACTAGATCATAGTCAGGTAGCGTATATGACGTCATACATCTTTGAAACTGAGGACTAAGTGAAATAAGACGGAGGCTGCAAGCAATGGTGGAACTTGCCTGTGGTTTGCTGTGGCATTAACAGGGCCCATACATCCCTACAGGACCGCAGAAAATCATTCTGTAGTTTTTTAATCTACATGGGCGTGTTTGCCAGATTTTCTGCTTATTTCGTTCGGGGAATTTTCTGCTGAAGCTGGAGTTTAGCTTTTTCTCCAAGGGTTTTTAATTCATAACACACACAAACTGAGAAAAACAGAAAAAGGTGTCTTATCTACTCGAAAGCATTAAATAGGCCGTTTGAAGCACTTTCTTACAGTTGAATTTGAAGAACTCGTTTTAGTGCGTGTGCAGCTACGAAAACTCTATCTTACGTTATCGCTTGAGTTAGAGTAACTACCATTGATAATAATGTATGAAGCCGTTTCTAATATTTCAGATAACTGGTTTTGCCGCATAAGAACATTATCAAGCGTTTTAGAGAGTGTTCCCCCGAACAAATTTGCTGTAATCAAGTCTAAAGGCCCTTTTAGAAGCATTGCGTCAGTCTTCATTTTTCATAGTTTAGTGTTCAGAACATTGACTGAGCTGAGGTACCCTATTTGCCAGTTGACATAGGAATTGAATTTCATGCCACTTACGATAAAGTTTTTCATCAAATGGTTGGAATGCGATAACGTCATACTACCACTCATTCATTAGGTCGCCACAGTTTGTATGACGTCATGTACGGTAGCTGACTATGATCTAGTGCCGAAGATTTATGAAAAAGAGGCTGATACAAGATAGTTGATAATTTGTCATCTAGTTTAATAAAAATGGTCACCTGTCAGTATTTTCTGCAAGGAACATGTAAATTTGGTGTAAGATGTCGTAACGAGCACCCTACGGGTAGGTTGAAACTTTATCTATCATCTTGGTATTTCTCTTCACCTGATTTTTTATAAATTGTTGATTAACTTTAATTAGATCCTCTTTATTTTATTGACATCCCGATAAGAAATAGGTACTAATACTGCCAGTAAGTATTTACATGTTTATATTAAGTGTTTAAATATGATAACCCAATCAATATGCTTGAAATAGAGTTGAAATATTATAGTATAAACCAGTCTTAGCAACAGAGCAAAATTAAAGGGGTATCCACCCCCACTCCCCTCCAGAAAAGGCCAGGTTAACCAAGGTGGAATCCATGCAAGGCCCATGCCCAAGATACGCCAGCAAAGACAGTAAAGCAATTGGAAAAAAAAACAAAGGAAAGCCATTAGTCCATTCCAGATATCTCTGGCATAACCCATATTGATTCCACCCTTCTGGTAAAATTTAGCCATACCTCAATTTTCTATTTTAAAAAAATTCAGACAAAAAGTAGCCTTTTTAAGCAACCATGTTTCACTTTTAATTATTTTCCATGCAACAAGTTAACCTTACAATTATATGGAAATAATTTCAATAGACTTGCACAAATCTTTTGGAAATTGGGATCTGCATGGCTTGTTGCAGTGAAAGCTTTTGAAAATAGTTCAACAGATCCTTTGTGCTACATTCTTTTGATTTTTAGGTAAATATGTAAAAAAATCAGGTAAAAAATTGTCTATTTCTTTGTCTAATGGAACTTGCATAGAAATAGTTCAAGAAGGCTGGAATTGTCAAAATGGGAAACTCTTTGATGGGCTTAACTGCAGAGTCATGGTTCTGTTTAATATCTTTTTCTAAATTTTTTTGTGTGATAATGATTGATTTTCCAACTATTTTAAAAATGTTCTAAAGCCTTTCTGTTACCCTTTTTTAAGTTGCACCTGTTTTTGATTTGGTTTCTTTGGTATCATTTTTCTATGTATGAAAAATGTATGGGTGAAAATTACACAGTACCAATAACTCTCTAAAAGCAAGAAGATGCTGAAATAGCAATCATTCCAGTATTAATTTCTAACTTATTGCTACCCCTAAGTTTTTCCTTTCTTCATAAAAAAGATGCAGTTACAATACGGACTTTAGGTGACCAAATCCAAATGATTTTGCTGCTTCATTAGTAAAGTGACTGATTTCTCCTGAATATCTAACTTTGTCTTTTTCAAATCTATAAGAATTAAAAGAACTATCTTGGTTGAGGCTAATAGCAAGGGAGCTGACTGCAAATGATGGACAAAGTGATATATTTTTTTAAAAGAAAACTTTCCGAGGTGTTTGAGTTTAAGGTATAATTTGTGGAAATGATGCTCATTATTATCTTATCTTGTGAACACATAAAAATGAAAACTGAAAAATTGTTTACTTCTACAATTTAAGTTAAGTCCAAAATCTTATCGTAGGTCCCATAAAGGTCTTTGAATCTCTCCACCTAGCTGTAGTTCAAATTTATATTCTTGCCTTGATTTAAACTTCTTTTTTCCAGGTGGACTGAGGACTTCAAACTCATTTGGAGGACTCAACAAGGTAAGATTGAAATTCAATCCCACGCATCACACTAGCCATAATATTTTATAAAAACAAAATCAACATAATAAGTGGTTATTTTTTAGAGCTCATTTGGGTCAGCGGCAGGAAATGTTTTTTCAAAAGAACAAGCAGCAACTAATAACCAAAATCCTGTTGACAAGATTGTGTGAGTTTTAGACATTATTTGTTCTTTCACTTGCAAGAGCTATGCCTGTCCTTAGGGGGAAAGCTTCATGTAAAGCCAAGGGTAATTTCATCAGAATTAGTGGTGTTTTGCTTAATGGCCTGTTGATAAGTTTGTAGACATTGATCATCATCAGCCTTATATTGACAAATTGCATTCAAAAACAATTGTTTACACTTCATGATTCTAAGGAATATCCACCTGAAGGTATGGATCAAAAATTTAGAAACCTTTACTGTTGGATTTGTGCATTTGTTATTCTGAATGTTTTCAGATCGAATATTAAAAGTGAGATATTGCTATGGGAGAAGTCAAAAATGTGGCTGTTTTCTTGCTTTTCCTACCAAAAGGAATCTCCTTGCGTCTCAGGTAAGCCTTAGGTAGTATATAAGGAACACCGCAACGTAACGAGAATAAACAATAACAAACACACAAATCAATGATGGCTATATTTCGCCCTGGCATACGGGGCTTCATCAGAGCAAAAAACTTTGTGTTGTTCATTCTCGTCGCGTTGTGGTGTTCCTCATATACTACTATTTAATTGATTTTTTGCTGCAAGATTTCCGCCAAAGTCCGTCGAGCAGCCTGTTATCGTGGCCTCTCCTTTATTTGCACACAAGCCTTAGGTACTTGCTCTACAACAAAGGTGTTTAGCCCAGTACTGTTGAAAGGTGGAACATTTGTTATCTGTTGTCTTATTACATGAGTGAAAATTCAAATAATATGAGATCAAGGCAAGGCACATTGCAATAAGAGATGGATTTTTTAAAAGAATATACCCCAGATTGCATTTATCCTTATTTTGTTGTTATTTGCACTAGCTGGCTGGATATCAGAAATAATTTCAATAACTGTTAGATAGAAATAAGGTGTGCAGAAAAGCATTAATTTGAAGAAATAAACTTGGCCAATATAACGACCAGAGAACTATAATCAAGTGGAACTAAAAGTATAGCTCTACTGTTCTGTTAGATAGAAGAGCCTGGAGTGTCAAGTTGTGTTTTACAAACTGTTTTTCTTTCTGATTCCTTAACATATACACTGTCTGGCATGTGTAAGAGGCATGTGCTGGTGGACGTGCATTAGAGGGAGTAAGAGATTGAGAGGATGAGTGGCAAGGGGAGTGAATAGATAGCCACCTTCTTATCATTTTCATGATGGTGAAAACTTCAGGATTTAATTTAGATGTCATTTCTCAAACACGTCATTCATATTTGAAAGGCTATTAGCGAAAGTGCTATGTGTGAACTCTACTGCAATATCACACATTTATCTCTCCAGTTAACTATTTTTGCAAGCATAAATAGTTTGCTAGCACAAAGTTTGATTAAATAGCCTTTCACTGCTATTAAAGTGTTCTCGTATATATAGCACTTCACCTGAATCTACAGACTTTAGAAGGTTTTTCTTCAATAACGATACCTTTAAGTTCCATTATAACGTCTAGGCTGCTGCGGCTCAGTCTCATCATATCATTCATTAAACTGAAGCTGCCTCCATTAATCAGTAGCAGTAACAAGCTACTTGTAGTAGCAGTACTAAAGTCTTTGACACTTTTACAATAGGCTCCTAACAGATTTTTCAAATTCATATCCATCCTTTTTCTAGCTGTCGTTACAATAGATCCTCATTCATATTCAGGTAACCAGTTAAGATAACTTGAAGCTTCGTCGTGTAGCAGTTTATAAAACTTACCGTTTACCAGAATAACCGTTGGCTGTCTCCTTAGGACTTGTAGATAAATCTCCTGATGAAATGCGCCTGGATGCATATATTGCCAAGGAAAAAGGAACTACAAGTGAATATGTAAGCAGCAATATTTCTGCTTTCATTATTTAGAAACAACGTCTAAGCAAAGGAACCCTACTTTCCTTATTTGCTTATTAATGAATGTCAAACTTTGCCTTCAGTTTGTTAGTCTTGAATTTGAGACTTGAAAAATAAAGATATTTTACTTATATCTGCGTTTTTTATAATAGCAAGATAAATTCTGCTTCAAATAGCCATATTTAGTAACTCGGTTTTTTGGCTGATGAAATCTGCTCAGTTTTGATGCGACAGAATTTTTTTAAAAAACAAGTATTTCTTCTTATTTTTCATCTGAGGCTAAGCAGTTCTTATATATTTTGATAAATCGATTCTCGGTGTTTTTGTGAAGCGTGTTTTTATATGAAATTGGGTGTACGAAGAAATAGAAGTTACCTGAATGGAATTGTGATACCTTGTGTTTAAGACCACTTCAAGACTTGGATAAATATCATGTCAAATCTTCGTCCATTTAAGTGCTAATCAAAGTATCAGCTAAATGCTTTTAATTACTTTTAATTCCAGCTAAATAACATGAAGCAGTTGAACCTGAAATTTATGACAAGAAGAGCTGAGTTGAAGTCGATTACTGTTGCAAACTGGGTAAGGAGTCTGTTTGTAAGAGCATATTTCCTGTACATTCGATTTATTGATTATTACCAGTATCAATATACAACACGATAAACAGTTGTTACAAGGTACCTTTACATTTGCCATATTCTACCATATTAAATTCTACCTAGCATAAAACGATTTCCAAATTGGGATCAGTTCTTTCTTAACCGAAAAATCCTGAAATCTTGTTTGATTTTTGTCACTATCATAATCCACGGATTTTGAAAATATTTACTCAGCCTGGCATGTTACTATTTCTTTTACCTAGTTACTCGTGCAGTTGTTATTCTTTTTCTTTCTTTCGCAGGAACAAGTTCTCCAGAATAGTCCCAGCAACATTTCAAGTTCTAGCGGCCTATTCTCTGGCTCATCTACTTTGTTTTCAAGCCAGCCTTCGCAAGCAGCTAATCCGTTTGCTTCAAGCACTGCAAAACAATCCCTTTTTGGTAGCTCTACCTCTCAATCATTGCTGAGTGCAGCTAGTCCGTTCCATTCGAAACAAGATTCTACTTTTGGCAGCGGCCAATCTTCTCTTTTTGGTACTTCAAAGCAGTCAATATTTTCCTCAAACGCCAACGCTGGGAATTCACTTTTTAGTTCGAATACAAACGCACAGCCAGGTCAGTTTTACATGAAGTATAGTGTAATATATTCCTGATTTAGATACAGTAACTAAAAAAATTTCGTCGTGACAAAATTTCGGACAAATATTTTCACGAAATTTTCTTCGACTAAATTCAAATTGAGACAAAATTTTGTCGTACGAAATTTTTTGCATTTAAGATTTTTTAGACTTTGCATAGAGAAGCTATTACATGAGGTCAAGAATTAAATATATGTATCCTTTTGATCTATTCAATGTCAATTACGTCATTTTCCTTTCTTACATCATCTTCACAATTATCTTTATCGTAGGCATCATCATCATCATCATCATCATCATCATCATCATCATCATCATCATCATTGTCGGTTCTCGAACTAACTTCGTTTTCACCATCATTAGATTAAAATAGTTCCAACTCAGACGCCCTCCTCCTCTAATGACAAAAAAGTCCTTCTTGGGTCCAGAAGGATGTGGACCCCAATTTTCCCTTGTTCAATTCGCCTGTGCCAAACCCTCTCTGCCTCCGTTTTACCACCCTGGCTACGCTTCTGTTCTAACTGTGTTTTATCGCCAGTTTTAAAGGATTCCAGCTCTATCTTTTTATACTCAACTGTGCTATTTTTTTATTCGTTCAAGGTTCTTGTACTTTTCAACAAAAATTTTCAATTCTACAGGAAGCACAATTTCGACACCAACTTTTCCTGTTGGAGATGGTCTCGTGCTTTCCAAATCTGTACTTACACTAATACTTTTTATTATACTCTGTTTATAAACTTTCATGCCTTATAGATATAAGGTAAAGTCTCTTGCTAAAATCACCTATTTTGACTCCACCTTCGTATAAAGTGAAGAAATATACCGCTTTAATTTGGTTTTCCTGACGTGCTGTCTGGGGAGATGAGCCAAACTCCAAACGGGTATCTATGGAATTGAATATAAAGCAACCTGTATGGTTTTTCCTCTTAAGATCTTGATAATATGTTGCAACTTTTGTGTAAAAAAACTACGACGATATTTTGTCACGACGAAATTCTGCAAAGTTGTTCGAAATTTTTTTCGACGAAGTTTTTCCGCCGAAAATTTATCTGATGAAATTTTTTTTGTAAATGGAGTCAATTTTTGATAGCCAATACTTGCAACTTGTCCTTGAACTTGCCAGATTTTCCAGTTTGGTCAGTTTGCCCTTGTAAGTCGCTCGCTCGCAAGACACAACATTAGAATGGATAAAATTCACAGCAGACGTAGCAGTAGAACTGTCATGTCAGAAGAGGATTTGTAGAAGGTCTCACTATATTTAGTCTCTATGATCTTTGTAGCAGGTTTCTGCCGTTTTGGTTTATCGTGATTTGCCCCTGTGTTAGTCTCACTATATTTTGTTTCTATTATTGCTTGAATGCACCGCAAAATTTACCACGGATAAGCGTTTCTGCAGCACTTAAATTGCTGTTGCTAGTTGCTTTTGCTTTTGCAGGTTGCTGTTGCTGGACCTAGTCGATTGTAGCAAAAATAAGTTACTTGGGAAGCTGTTTCTCCGACTAGAATGATTAACATTTTTAAAAATTGAATTAGTGCTACATTCCGTTTTTTCAATCTCTGCTTCAAATTATTTCAATTTATTTCGCTTCCTCTGCTCCTATGTTTCATTATACTATTTCTGTCACGAAATAGCGGGAACATAGCGTACTGAAGCACTTCTAACTAGGTGAAAGGTTAGCGGTCGCTGATTGGTCAAAAACAAAGAACCAATCAAATGCGTCTTTCTTCCTATCACGTTACTTTTGATCCACACCTGGATAGAAATTTCCTACTTACTTTCAGTCACTATCCGACGTTTATACTCTCAAGAGTCTCGGGCGAAAAGTGCTTATTTGGACCAAAAACTTATTTGGTTATTCTAGTTGTAGCTATCGCAACCTACTGCAGATTTTTATTTAAAAAATTACGTACATCCAACTTTGATTTAGGCCTCTTTCTACAAAAACAGCAACAACCCTTCATATCTTCTTCGAACCCAATGCAAGCTAGTTCGGTTGGGGGACTGTTTACACAACAGACACCTTTAGGCTCCGGCTTATCCTCGCAGCAGCCGAGTAACAGCGGCCTTTTTACAGAGAAGAACCTTTTCAGTGGTAATAACCCACAGTCGAGCAACCTGTTTGGCCAGAAGACCAGCAATCAAGCAATAAATACTGCCACTGGACCGGCAACAGGTTTCACTGGTATGCAGGTGAGTCCCTCGTTTTTAAAGCAGCAAGTAATATGTGGTTTATCTTAATACTCAAATGCAAGGGTTTCTATAGCAACTTAATAAGGGGTGTTGTTACGAAGGCAGGAGACTGTGACCCCTAATATTTTCAGATATTTTGGAAATTTTCAAATGTTTTGCAATTTTGTTAGAATTAGGAGAATGTTATCTTCACCCATACCAACCCCCACCCCCACACCATGTTGACCACTATTATAAAAACATTTTGATATTTCACAATTGCTAATCTGGTTTATTTGCAACAATACATTATAGTTCTTAAAACAATATACTTCCAACACGTTTTGTATCCTGAGACGCGTTGGACGAGAAGTAGTATTTCGACATCATTTTAATGCTCTTTTAATTTTCATGCCTATTTGAAAAGCCTTCGTAATATATTTATGGATACGCTCACAATCCTTGCTCAACAGCGGCGTGGTGGCAGGGGCCAGGGGGCCATGGCCCCCCTGAATATGGGCGCTAATGGAGATAAGGGGGCGCCAAAATTGTTTGCTTGTAATATTTGGCCATTTTTAATCAAAACTTTTTCGTGAAATTTTGAATTCAAGTTACAAAAATTGATTTCCTTTCTAGAAACACATGCCTTTATATAACCACGATATATAGATAGGGCGCAAAAATCGACTTGGTCACCCCGCCACTGTTGCTCAAAAAATCTTCTGAGTCTAAATGGCCCACTAAGTAATGGAGACTCTGGTACCCAGGGTATCTTTTGTGGTAAAAGCTTTATGGATAAAGAGCTTAGGGCCCGTTCACACTACTCCGTTTTCAAATGAAAACGGAGTCAAACTAATCCGTTTTTGCCTTGCGTTCACACTACTCTGCTATGAAAACGGAGTCGTTTGAAAACGCTAATGAAAACGGATACTTTCGAATACGGTGCGTATTGAATACGCTCCGTTTTCAGTGTGAACACCAAAAACGGAGACATTTGAATACGCTAACATCGGCAACAAATTACGCGTTTTGTAGCACACCAAATCTAAAAAATTTTGAAACTGAAAATTCACAATGGACTGGTAGCAGTTACAACAAAGTTTTTCACGATTTACTTTTATTTAATTTCATTCATAATGACGCCAATTTGTCGAGGATTCGTGAACGCCTTTTTTCAAAAGTGAGGCCACCAACAGCGTTTTTGTTGGAGTAATGTGAACACTTACCGTATTCAAATCGTATTCATTTGAAAACAGATATTTGTGAACGGACAGCGTTTTCATCAACAAAAACGGAGCGAAACGAATACGGAGCAGTGTGAACGTAGCCTTAATCTATCGTGGGACAGAATTGTTAAACAGGTAGGATTGATGTTCCCATTCTCGGAAAGGGCATATTCATTTCCCGTTTTTAGTTCCATTTTTCGTGGTACTTAAATAGCCATTGTTTTTCCAAAAAATGATCTGTAACACCATAAGTAAATTCCTACCATCTTTGTGGTTCCTCTGACTGAGTTTAAAGCCACACTATTTTCAAGATTCTATGTCCCAGAATTCTAGCTTTCAGACGACCCTTTCTCGGAGTTTTTCGAAACTCACTTGATATACGTTTGACCAACTGACTGAGCCCACCCGGGATAGCACTAATCATCCTCAACCTTTGCAACGATTAGGCACCTATCTTTTTTTTAATTGAATAAGATTAGTGGAAAGAAGAGCTCCTTATGACTTATCAGGCATTCTATTTTATGTTATCTTATGTTACGTTTTTCTGTTTCTAAAAAGTAGGTAACCCTTTGGCATTTGGTACTTAAGGAACCTTAAAGCGACTTTTAGCACTTAAACTGAGTGTCAATCCAGAGTTTTGTTTCTTTTAAAAAGGTTACCCTTGGGGGTTTATTTTTCTTCGGTTCAAGAAGGGGGCTTAAAAAGAGAGGGGGCTTATTAGATAGAGGAAGCTTATTAAAAAGTTGAAGTAAAAAATGTTTTAAAAATGCCCTTGTCTATTTTTTTGTTATAAAAATGTCATACAAATTTTGTCAGAAACCTTCGCTAGTGGCTTCGAAAGTCTAATTGATCACTTATAAGGTCCTCATCTTCATCAGAATCACCAGGGTCAATTGATAACTCTGGAACATCTTCTAAACAAAGTTCGACTGACTTCTATGGCGCAAAAGTTAATATTTACATGGGCTGTACTTAATGCACACGATTTTATTCTCATCGCACCCGTCATGAGACCTACTAAATGCGCATTTTTTCCTCGTTTGACAACAAAGGCTAAAGAGGGGGGGCTTAGTAGAGAGTGGGGGCTTATTTTAAGTTTTTGCTTAATAAGGAGGGGCTTAATAGAGAGGGGGACGTAATAGAGAGAAGGGGCCAAATAAAGCTTTTACGGGGTGCCTGAAAAAAAGCAAACGTGCATGGTTTTGTCAATCTATCTCAAGCTTTTACACTCGGTGTAGCATATCGTCATCTATTTTCATTTTTGGGTTTTGAGCTTTTAAAGATACAATTATAAAATTTTGAGCTTTTGAAGATAAGAAAAATTTTAAAGATATAATTATTATCAATAAGTAAATTTTAGAACATTTTTGTTCTATTCGTTAGATTTTACATAGTTATTTTTAAATGCTGAAGGGTTTATTTTCGTGTATAAATATTTATTCATATCATATCATATCATATCATATCATATCATATCATATCATATCATATCATATCATATCATATCATATCATATCATATCATATCATATCATATCATATCATATCATATCATATCATATCATATCATATCATGTCATGTCATATCATATCATATCATATCATATCATATCATATCATATCATATCATATCATATCATATCATATCATATCATATCATATCATATCATATCATATCATATCATATCATATCTATATAATGGGAAAAATCAATGCCCCCACTCCACTCATATTTCGAAACCTAACTCGGCCCCTGGTTTTGAGCATAATTTTTGGCTGATGGTTTTTGCAATTATATTCAGATTGTATTGCAAAGTTAAGAGAATAAATATATTTTTCGTACACCTTTTTGGAACCTGGAATAGAATGATGCTGAGCTATACGCTTTTTTATAAGGAACCTACGCGTAGAAGGCCGAAACATTTTAAGAACTTGTACTAAAAACGAAATCCTTAAGGAACTTTTCGATTTGAAAAATTGTAATGAAGCTAACTTTTGCTTGCTTTTTAATGCGCCGCGCCACCTTTAGGCCTACTTCGTTCATCGAAATAACTAGAATTTGCACGCAGTTACTTCGCATTTTACATAATTTATCAAAGGAAACCCCCTATTGTCTCGTATGCTCTGTTCTTATGACACAGCAACGATAAGCAAACACTTTATTCGCCCCCTTCGACTTCAGCTTTCGTCTCAGGACTTTGGCGTAACCTTTGGCATTTATTTTGCCATTCGGCTCTCTCTATGAACAGGGCCTCCGACGAAGGGGGAGCCGGGGAAGCCCATGATGAAGTGTTACTGTAGTCAAAACAGTGTAGGAACTTTTAGTTCTACAATTTGATGATTTGAGGTCTACAAATAAGGAAATTTTGGAACTAGGCCGTGAGGTAGGTTCCTTATAAAAAAAGCGTGTACCACATTATCCTGTATCAAAATTACCCTTTTATTCTAAACTTTTTAATTCCTGTGTTGACATAAGATTTCGGTTTAGCTTTTGTCCGTGTTCCAGTCCGTCGGCACGGATTTTGCTCTTGTTTCTCTCATCTTTTCATTTTCCCTTTGTACTTTATTCAAACTAGTGAGGTTATCTTAAGGATTTGTCTAGTTATTTCTTTGTTCAGCGAAGGTAAATCTGTATCAAACAATGTTAGACACACATTATAACACACAAGGAAGCCAAAGCTTTCGAGACTACTTGGAACCCTGTTAAATATCCCAAAGACTAACACCTCTTCTTTTCATAAAGCATTGCTTCTATTTGCGGGCACCCGATGTTCCACTGAAACCACATAGGATTAGTGTAAAATAGCAATACTTTTAGAATATGTTTAGGCCCAGAAAGAAAATTCCAATTTGCTACGTTAAAAGCAACGTTCCGCTTCTCAACGTTCCTCTATTTCGTATTCTGCGTTTTACTTACTTCCTTCTTTGCATTTCTTGGAAAACCGTTCTGTCAATTCAGCGAGACCCGGAGACATTCAATTCTGGTTCTGCATCCAAAGTATCGTTTCGTATTTTTATTGTTTTCGGCCGTTATGCGCGATTTTAAAGGGGTCCAAAGAGGACGGTGCCTGTCACCTTCGTGTGAATGCAGCGAATATGCCGTTGATAAGCCAAGCAGTATTAGTTGTTGTTATTGCGGCTGTGCAACATTGGCTCATGAGAAACAAACCTCTTTGCTGAATATCTTCTGCCTTGTAAGTATCTTCACTTTCTTCGATTGGTAAATTTTTTTAGGAATATTAAACCTTCTAGCATCTGTTCAAACCTTGAACAGAATTTTGATGGTCAATTTTTATATTAAGGTCCTCTTCTTCAAAAGTTTAGGGCATGGCTCTTGCGTCAAGAGGAACTTGTTATGCACTGTTTCTGTTTCAATAGTAGTCATAGAAACCTGCTTCCTACTAGCTGGTTGCTTGGTTTTGTATAGGTCCACTATTCCTTCAGCGGCGATGAAAGCAGTTTAGAAAGAGGTTCAGCTGTTGGTTTATGAAACGTTCAGATTTGAATTCCTTTATTTTTAAGATCTAATTATGGAGAGTCTCATGTAGAGGAAAGTCCTTTGTATATTTAAAGTTACCGTATTTCTTCGAAAATAAGTCTTATATTTTCATGAGATGGAATTACGATAAATTCATCCTTGCTTGTTGCACAAGCTCAGGCTTGCATTAAGAGACGGTGTCTTCTTTCAGACTTTTCTTATTTTTGTGGATTCCGATTACCAAATAGGTAACTGCAACCTTGGCTTAGAGCAAACATAGTCAATCCTCTGCAAGACCAATGGGCAAAAAACTGACCCAGTAAATTTAGAGCAGTTATAGCAATATTGTAAATTGTTGCTTTTGAAATGCTCGTTACATTCGCAAATAAACGACACGGTACCTTCTCAAGTTCACTAGCTCTCTCTAATCATTAGCATTTTTGTTTTCAATCATTCCCCTTAATCATCAGCATCGCCATCAAGCATTTTATCAATCAAAATCTTGAGTTATCACCAATCAACTCCATCGAAATAATAATAATCATTACCAATCATCATCATCATGATCAATTCCTCTTAACTCTTCTTGGTTGAAGACTCCTTGTTTCGTTCACTCTACGATTTACCAGCACGTTGATTCCGAATAAGCCTAAAGTTATTGCTCATAGCAGGTTTACTCTGATATTTGAAGATTTACTACCAAAATTGCTTTGTTTTGCAGCAGACCGGTTCGAGTGCGATGCAGTCTTCAAATCCATTTGCCCAAGCCCTACAGCAACAGAATCAACCTGTGGGTAACACAGTAGAAGAAGTCCCGTCACAATTAAAGGTGACTGAAAGAGATCTTGAGGCCTTCAAAGCAGAAAAGTTCGTTTTTGGACAAATTCCAGAGTGTCCTCCACCACCAGAGCTTTGCTAGCAGAACCTTTTTGAAGTGAACTTGGAAATCCACAGCGAACACCGCTGGTATGTGTTTCTATAGATTTAGGTAGAATGATTTAGGAAACTAGCGGTTTTGCATTATCAGCCTGTCCTCCGAACCTGTGTAGCACAAGGCAAAATATAGACTTTGTCAAATTTCCTGAGTTCTCTAGAATAAGTGATTTTCTAGTGTTTCAAAAGTCTGCAGCGACAAAACGCGGTTGGACCAAAATTATTTTCCTTCCCACATATCGAAGCTCTCGAAAAACATGTATAACCAGTATTGTGATCTATTGCTTTGAGGATAATGGTTAGAATCTGTTGGAAAAGGAAACCCTATGGTTTAGTTAGGCCTATCTATCTTTTGTTAGAGAGCTAAGGTTTATGTCAACTGAAACCCATTTCCCTACCTTTAACCTTTTTTATTTCCTTGCCCTAAACGAGCAGATTTCGCTTGTTTAGAGAAAAGTGTCTGCTGTTTTTTAGTAGCGTATCAAGTTTTATGTATGATAACTTGATAAGCCTGTATTGTGAAATCTTATTCGTAATATTAATTTTCAAGGCTCGAATTTGAGGGCGTATTGCTCTTGTACATCACAGAGTATCTTATAATTTGAGCTAAGAATAATGTTTATTGAAATCATTACTAGATCTCCACTCAAGATGAGAGTATTTAAAACTGCTTTTTTTCTGGCGAAGGAGGCTTGAAAATTTTTCTTATAACGTCGAAATTATCTTAATCGCAAATGAATATAAATATTTCATAAAATATAACAGTTTCGAATCAAGTTTTCAAGCTTTAGGAAATCTAATTTTTACCCTGAAATGAGTAATAATAGCAAATACAGTTTAGACCAAAACCTTTAAAATTCTTGAAAGTGTTATTTTACTTTTTATGAAATGTTTTTTTATGCAACTTGAAGCTGTAGCCCGCAAAAAATCATATAATGTTCTTTTCAAATTTACCTTAATTTCAAATATAAGCAAATTTTGTTAAGCAATACGTAAATTGAAGCACTGGCGCCTTTTGATTAGCGATAATCATGCAATGTTTTTAAATGCTGTCTTTTCGAACAAGGCTTGTTCGGGAGACGAAACCTTTAGTCCTTTGTTTCGAAACAATACCGTCTTAAACCAATCAAGGTTGCAGGGTCATTGCACATGCGCATTAATAAAACAGTGTTCTCACAACGGTTCTGCTTGTGACCACACAACTTCCTGACCGGGCTTCAAGTGATAATGCGCATGTGCAATGACCCTGAAACGGGGGACTGTCCGTGTCTGGAAGACGGGGATGATTCGTCTCCAGAACAAGCTTTAGGATCAAGTCCTTAGTTTTCCAAAGATAATCCAGTTTTATAACAAATTGCTTTTTCAATGAAACAGAGACTAAAAAACAAACGAATCAAATGTGTTTGAGTCTTGTAGACCAACACTAGAAACTTTCAAAAACTATCCTTTTAAAATTGCAGTTAATTGGTTAGCATTTCCTAAGAATATGCAGCCAAATCAAGATTAATTTTTTTAGAAAAATCCGTCATTTTGGCAAGCCTATAGCCTTACCTTTTTATCAAAATCTAAAGCCTACTATAATGTTTCATTTTTGGCCTACATTGTGAAAAAATGACAATTCTTTTCGTTATTTATCATTCTCTTATCATATAAAGCAACAAAAAAAGGAATTTTGGTAAGCAATTTTTTTAAAAAACGTGTCATTTTCGCAAGCTTATAGCCTTACGTCTTTATCAAAATCTAGCATTCTTTTATTATACTATGCGACAAAAAGAATAATTTTGGTAAGAAATTTTTTTAGAAAAATCTGTCATTTTGGCAAGCCTACGGCCTTACATTTTTATCAAAAACTTAAGACTAGAAGAATGTATACGTTTAGGCCTTAATTGTAAAAAATGGCAGTTCTTTTCATTATTTATCATTTTCTTATCATATAAGGCAATGAAAGACGAAATATTTGGTAAGAATTTTTTTAGAAAAATCCGTCATTTTGGCAAGCCTATGGCCCTACTTTTTATCAAAAACTAAAGACTATAAGAATGTATAAGTTTCAGCCTTAATTGTAAAAAACGGCAGTTCTTTTCATTTTTTATCATGTTCTTATCATATAAGGCAATAAAAAGAGGAAAAATTTGGTGAGCATTTTTTTTAAAAAAACTTGTCATTTTTGCAAGCTTAAAGCCTTACATTATTATCAAAATCTAGCATTCTCTCATTATACTAGGCGACAAAAAGAATAATTTTGGTAAGAAACTTTTTTAAAAAAATTCATCCTTTTGGCAAGCCTATGGCCCTACATTTTTATCAAAAGCAAAAGCCTACTACAATGTGTCATTTTTAGGTATCATTTTGAAAAAAGGAAAATCTTTTAGTTATTCAGCATTCTTATATATATCAAGCGACAAAAGAGGAAAAGTTTGGTACACTTTTTTTAAAAAAATCCGTCATTTTGGCAAACCTATCGCCTTACATTTTTATCAAAAACTAAAGACTACAAGAATGTATAAGTTTCAGCCTTAATTGTAAAAAACAGCAGTTCTTTTTATTATTTATCATTTTCTTATCATATCAGGCAATAAAAAAGAAGAAAAATTTGGTCAGAATTTTTTTAAAAAAATCCGTCAATTTGGCAAACCTATGGCCATACGTTTTTATCAAAAACTAAAGACTACAAGAATGTATAAGTTTCAGCCTTAATTGTAAAAAACGGCAGTTCTTTTCATTATTTATCATTTTCTTATCATAAAAGGCAATAAAAAGAGGACAAATTTGGTAAGAATTTTTTTAGAAAAATCCGTCATTTTGGCAAGCCTATGGCCTTACATTTTTATCAAAAACTAAAGACTATAAGAATGTACAAATTTCAGCCTTAGTTGTAAAAAACGACAGTTCTTTCCATTTTTTATCATTTTCTTATCATATAAGGCAATAAAAAGACGAAATATTTGGTAAGAATTATTTTAAAATAATCCGTCATTTTGGCAAGCCTATGGCCTTACTTTTTTATCAAAAACTAAAGACTATAAGAATGTATAAGTTTCAGCCTTAATTGTAAAAAACGGCAGTTCTTTTCATTATTTATCATTTTCTTATCTTATAAGGCAATAAAAAGACGAAATATTTGGTAAGAATTATTTTAAAATAATCCGTCATTTTGGCAAGCCTATGGCCTTACTTTTTTATCAAAAACTAAAGACTATAAGAATGTATAAGTTTCAGCCTTAATTGTAAAAAACGGCAGTTCTTTTCATTATTTATCATTTTCTTATCATATAAGGCAATAAAAAGACGAAATATTTGGTAAGAATTATTTTAAAATAATCCGTCATTTTGGCAAGCCTATGGCCTTACTTTTTTATCAAAAACTAAAGACTACATGAATGTATAAGTTTCAGCCTTAGTTGTAAAAAATGGCAGTTCTTTTCATTATTTATCATTCTCTTATCATATGAGGCAATAAAAATAGGAAAAATTTGGTAAGAATTTTTTTAGAAAAATCCGTCATTTTGGCAAGCCTATGGCCTTACGTTTTTATCAAAAAGTAAATACTACATGAATGTAGAAGTTTCAGCCTTAATTGCAAAAAACGGCAGTTCTTTTCATTATTTATCGTTCTCTTATCATATAAGGCAATTAAAATAGGAAAAATTTGGTAAGAATTTTTTTAGAAAAATCCGTCATTGTGGCAAGCCTATGGCCTCACTTTTTTATCAAAAACTAAAGACTACAAAAATGTATAAGTTTCAGCCTTGATTCTAAAAAACGGCAGTTCTTTTCATTATTTATCATTTTCTTATCATAAAAGGCAATAAAAAGAGGACAAATTTGGTAAGAATTTTTTTAGAAAAATCCGTCATTTTGGCAAGCCTATGGCCTTACTTTTTAATCAAAAACTTAAGACTAGAAGAATGTATACGTTTAGGCCTTAATTGTAAAAAACGGCAGTTCTTTTCATTATTTATCATTCTCTTATCATATGAGGCAATAAAAATAGGAAAAATTTGGTAAGAATTTTTTTAGAAAAATCCGTCATTTTGGCAAGCCTATGGCCTTACTTTTTTATCAAAAACTAAAGACTACAAAAATGTATAAGTTTCAGCCTTGATTCTAAAAAACGGCAGTTCTTTTCATTATTTATCATTTTCTTATCATAAAAGGCAATAAAAAGAGGACAAATTTGGTAAGAATTTTTTTAGAAAAATCCGTCATTTTGGCAAGCCTATGGCCTTACTTTTTAATCAAAAACTTAAGACTAGAAGAATGTATACGTTTAGGCCTTAATTGTAAAAAACGGCAGTTCTTTTCATTATTTATCATTCTCTTATCATATGAGGCAATAAAAATAGGAAAAATTTGGTAAGAATTTTTTTAGAAAAATCCGTCATTTTGGCAAGCCTATGGCCTTACTTTTTTATCAAAAACTAAAGACTACAAAAATGTATAAGTTTCAGCCTTGATTCTAAAAAACGGCAGTTCTTTTCATTATTTATCATTTTCTTATCATAAAAGGCAATAAAAAGAGGACAAATTTGGTAAGAATTTTTTTAGAAAAATCCGTCATTTTGGCAAGCCTATGGCCTTACTTTTTAATCAAAAACTTAAGACTAGAAGAATGTATACGTTTAGGCCTTAATTGTAAAAAACGGCAGTTCTTTTCATTATTTATCATTCTCTTATCATATGAGGCAATAAAAATAGGAAAAATTTGGTAAGAATTTTTTTAGAAAAATCCGTCATTTTGGCAAGCCTATGGCCTTACTTTTTTATCAAAAACTAAAGACTACATGAATGTAGAAGTTTCAGCCTTAATTGTAAAAAACGGCAGTTCTTTTCATTATTTATCATTCTCTTATCATATGAGGCAATAAAAATAGGAAAAATTTCGTAAGAATTTTTTTAGAAAAATCCGTCATTTTGGCAAGCCTATGGCCTTACTTTTTTATCAAAAACTAAAGACTACATGAATGTAGAAGTTTCAGCCTTAGTTATAAAAAACGGCAGTTCTTTTCATTATTTATCATTCTCTTATCATATGAGGCAGTAAAAATAGGAAAAATTTCGTAAGAATTTTTCTAGAAAAATCCGTCATTTTGGCAAGCCTATGGCCTTACGTTTTTATCAAAAAGTAAAGACTACATGAATGTAGAAGTTTCAGCCTTAATTGCAAAAAACGGCAGTTCTTTTCATTATTTATCGTTCTCTTATCATATGAGGCAATAAAAATAGGAAAAATTTGGTAAGAATTTTTTTAGAAAAATCCGTCATTTTGGCAAGCCTATGGCCTTACTTTTTAATCAAAAACTTAAGACTAGAAGAATGTATACGTTTAGGCCTTAATTGTAAAAAATGGCTGTTCTTTTCATTATTTATCATTCTTTTATCATATGAGGCAATAAAAATAGGAAAAATTTGGTAAGAATTTTTTTAGAAAAATCCGTCATTTTGGCAAGCCTATGGCCTTACTTTTTTATCAAAAACTAAAGACTACAAGAATGTATAAGTTTCAGCCTTAAATGTAAAAAGCGGCAGTTCTTTTCATTATTTATCATTTTCTTATCTTATAAGGCAATAAAAAGACGAAATAATTGGTAAGAATTTTTTTAATAAAATCCGTCATTTCGGCAAGTCTATGGCCTTACTTTTTTATCAAAAACTAAAGACTACATGAATGTATAAGTTTCAGCCTTAGTTGTAAAAAATGGCAGTTCTTTTCATTATTTATCATTCTCTTATCATATGAGGCAATAAAAATAGGAAAAATTTGGTAAGAATTTTTTTAGAAAAATCCGTCATTTTGGCAAGCCTATGGCCTTACTTTTTAATCAAAAACTTAAGACTAGAAGAATGTATACGTTTAGGCCTTAATTGTAAAAAATGGCTGTTCTTTTCATTATTTATCATTCTTTTATCATATGAGGCAATAAAAATAGGAAAAATTTGGTAAGAATTTTTTTAGAAAAATCCGTCATTTTGGCAAGCCTATGGCCTTACTTTTTTATCAAAAACTAAAGACTACAAGAATGTATAAGTTTCAGCCTTAAATGTAAAAAGCGGCAGTTCTTTTCATTATTTATCATTTTCTTATCTTATAAGGCAATAAAAAGACGAAATAATTGGTAAGAATTTTTTTAATAAAATCCGTCATTTCGGCAAGTCTATGGCCTTACTTTTTTATCAAAAACTAAAGACTACATGAATGTATAAGTTTCAGCCTTAGTTGTAAAAAATGGCAGTTCTTTTCATTATTTATCATTCTCTTATCATATGAGGCAATAAAAATAGGAAAAATTTGGTAAGAATTTTTTTAGAAAAATCCGTCATTTTGGCAAGCCTATGGCCTTACGTTTTTATCAAAAAGTAAATACTACATGAATGTAGAAGTTTCAGCCTTAATTGCAAAAAACGGCAGTTCTTTTCATTATTTATCGTTCTCTTATCATATAAGGCAATAAAAATAGGAAAAATTTGGTAAGAATTTTTTTTGGAAAAATCCGTCATTGTGGCAAGCCTATGGCCTCACTTTTTTATCAAAAACTAAAGACTACAAAAATGTATAAGTTTCAGCCTTGATTCTAAAAAACGGCAGTTCTTTTCATTATTTATCATTTTCTTATCATAAAAGGCAATAAAAAGAGGACAAATTTGGTAAGAATTTTTTTAGAAAAATCCGTCATTTTGGCAAGCCTATGGCCTTACTTTTTAATCAAAAACTTAAGACTAGAAGAATGTATACGTTTAGGCCTTAATTGTAAAAAACGGCAGTTCTTTTCATTATTTATCATTCTCTTATCATATGAGGCAATAAAAATAGGAAAAATTTGGTAAGAATTTTTTTAGAAAAATCCGTCATTTTGGCAAGCCTATGGCCTTACTTTTTTATCAAAAACTAAAGACTACATGAATGTAGAAGTTTCAGCCTTAATTGTAAAAAACGGCAGTTCTTTTCATTATTTATCATTTTCTTATCTTATAAGGCAATAAAAATAGGAAAAATTTGGTAAGAATTTTTTTAGAAAAATCCGTCATTTTGGCAAGCCTATGGCCTTACTTTTTTATCAAAAACTAAAGACTACATGAATGTAGAAGTTTCAGCCTTAGTTGTAAAAAACGGCAGTTCTTTTCATTATTTATCATTCTCTTATCATATGAGGCAATAAAAATAGGAAAAATTTCGTAAGAATTTTTTTAGAAAAATCCGTCATTTTGGCAAGCCTATGGCCTTACTTTTTTATCAAAAACTAAAGACTACATGAATGTAGAAGTTTCAGCCTTAGTTGTAAAAAACGGCAGTTCTTTTCATTATTTATCATTCTCTTATCATATGAGGCAATAAAAATAGGAAAAATTTCGTAAGAATTTTTTTAGAAAAATCCGTCATTTTGGCAAGCCTATGGCCTTACTTTTTTATCAAAAACTAAAGACTACATGAATGTAGAAGTTTCAGCCTTAGTTGTAAAAAACGGCAGTTCTTTTCATTATTTATCATTCTCTTATCATATGAGGCAGTAAAAATAGGAAAAATTTCGTAAGAATTTTTCTAGAAAAATCCGTCATTTTGGCAAGCCTATGGCCTTACGTTTTTATCAAAAAGTAAAGACTACATGAATGTAGAAGTTTCAGCCTTAATTGCAAAAAACGGCAGTTCTTTTCATTATTTATCGTTCTCTTATCATATGAGGCAATAAAAATAGGAAAAATTTGGTAAGAATTTTTTTAGAAAAATCCGTCATTTTGGCAAGCCTATGGCCTTACTTTTTAATCAAAAACTTAAGACTAGAAGAATGTATACGTTTAGGCCTTAATTGTAAAAAATGGCTGTTCTTTTCATTATTTATCATTCTTTTATCATATGAGGCAATAAAAATAGGAAAAATTTGGTAAGAATTTTTTTAGAAAAATCCGTCATTTTGGCAAGCCTATGGCCTTACTTTTTTATCAAAAACTAAAGACTACAAGAATGTATAAGTTTCAGCCTTAAATGTAAAAAGCGGCAGTTCTTTTCATTATTTATCATTCTCTTATCATATGAGGCAATAAAAATAGGAAAAATTTGGTAAGAATTTTTTTAGAAAAATCCGTCATTTTGGCAAGCCTATGGCCTTACTTTTTCATCAAAAACTAAAGACTACAAGAATGTGTAAGTTTCAGCCTTAATTGTAAAAAATGGCAGTTCTTTTCATTATTTATCATTCTCTTATCATATGAGGCAATAAAAATAGGAAAAATTTGGTAAGAATTTTTTTAACAAAATCCGTCATTTCGGCAAGCCTATGGCCTTACATTCTTATCAAAAACTAAAGACTACAAGAATGTATAAGTTTCAGCCTTAATTGTAAAAATTGGCAGTTCTCTTCTTTATTTTGCATTCTCTTTTGATATTAGACATTAAAATGGGAATTTTTTGTACGAATTTTTTTAAAAAAACCATCATTTTGGGAAGCTGATAGCTTTACATCTTATCAAAATCTAGAGCCTACTATAATTTTTCGTTTTTAGCCTTCATCGTAGAAAATTGCTCACTCGTTTAGTTGTTTAGCATTCTTCTATCCTGTTAGGCACCAAAAAGGGGAATTTTGGTTAAAAAGTTTATTGCAAAAATCCGTCATTTTGGCAATCCTATAACCATACATTTTTATCAAAAACTAAAGCCTACTACAATGTTTCATTTTCAGCATACATTGTAATAAAATGCCGAATTTTTTAGTTATTTATCACTTTTATATTACATAGGCAAGAAACAGAGAATTTTGGTAAATTTTTTTTGAAATACGTCACTTTGGCAAGCTTATATTGACTGCACTTGAAATGTGCATTCACATCAGATTTTTTTGCCCTTATCAATGACGTCATCGCTCAGGTGATACTGAGGCAAATTTTTTTGATCCCATCTTGGATTCTAAATCTCCATACTCGAAAGGATACAAAACCATCAAGATCACCTTGGTTAGGTTAGAAATCAGATTTTCGCAGCCATAGGCCATTGTCTAGAATCTAGCAGACAATTGTCGGCATATCCAGGGCCACCTAATTTCCACATAAAGTTTGGGGACTGGGGAAGGTTTACGTTTATTGAACATTGATCCTGGAGGTACTGAAAGCCCCTGTGAGCAGGGCCGCCGAAAGAAGAGGCAAAGTGCTGAAATTTCAGCCCTCTAGGGCTGAAATCAAGCCCGTAGCCAGAACTATTGAGCTTGATGCTTAAAATGAAGTTTTTGTATGGGTAGGGGGGGGGGGGTGGGGGGTAGGGGATATGGACAGAGTTAGTGGAAACAAAGAAGCAAAAAAGTTGTCTTCAGCAATTCAACACTTCCTCCCCCTTTTTTCTATTCAGCTAGATAACTTTCAATTGTTATGTCTTCCATCAAGGTCTTCTTTTTAAACACCAGACATGCAAGATTGCACTTTCTGTCTGTCTGCAAAGAACTTTACTTTGGAGAATCTACCCTCGTTAATGGAGAAAACAAGCACTCCTCAAAGTTCTTATGTTTTGATGTGAAGTCAGGAGTAGCTGCAACTTTCTATCTGCATCTTGCAGTCGCTGAATCTATTTTCCCAAACTCGCTTTCTGCCCACTTCACATCTTTAAGCACACAAAAGATGATTTTGCACACTGCTTGAATAAAAAAAAGCTCCTCCAACATTTTGCTATTCGCTGCCACTTGTGTAGAGGTATCAGGGTCTCTTAATTTAGAAAATTTGATAAACAAGGCGAAAGAGCTTCCATGGTCTTCCATAAAGCTGTGTTGACTTATCAACAACTTTTTCTGAACATCCACTACCATGAGCCAGGGCCTCCGACGAAGGAGGGGGGGGGCGGGGGGGCGGGGGGGCCTTGGCCCCCCACTTTTTTGCAAAATAATAGAGTTTTTTTCAAAATCTTTTGTTATAGGTGTTAAATTTTCCCTTGGCCCCCCCCACTTTACAACCTTTGTCGGTGACCATGTGAGCTGCAACGATTCTTGACTACCTGAAGCTTTGACCGTCCATGACTCACTGACGGAGAGTGCTGACAAAATCATCAAAATGCTTGGGAATAAAGGCTTTTCTTTGCTGAGTGTTGATGACCTCAGTGCATTTAGTTTGCTTTACCCGGAAATCAGCAACCATTTTTGCGCATGGAGCCTCAGTTGGCACATTGCTCCTTAAGGTCCTCTCTCACTGCTTTCACTACAGAGAACGCAGTGAAAGATTTAGAATGGAAAGTTGAAGCTGCTTTATGAGAATGTATATTGGCTTTAGAATGTCCAACAGCATGCAATTCACAAAAATGAGCATCCAATCGTTCTCATCCTTTTTAAGCTGATGCAGCAATCCTCTAGCCAATCCACGGTCTTCGCTTCTTTAACTTTCTCGATGATCTTGATTTTGAGGTAATTTCTATTCCTATTTAAACACGTAGTACGCGAGGCTGCGAGTGAAGGCTATGACTGCACAATGATGAGAGCTTGTTTCAAGCCCTCAAACGGGAAAAGACTAGCACCTGAAGATCAATGAAATTTAGCCATCATATAAAAGAGTGCTATGAATTCTCAACCAAACTTTTCCAGCACGCCTCGCCAGTCGCCAACTATTTGTTCATTTAACTTGACTGGCCTAGCCCCGGAGAAGACAGATCACAGCTATTTGCTCATGGATTAAGAGAAAATTTCATTATAGAAAGTGATGTTCATGAGATGTTGCAATTAGCAGGAGAGAATTCTTGGCAGGTTGTTCAGGAATGTGTCATAAAGTGATAGATAAACAGCAAAATAACACAGCAAACTTGCCGTTTTCTACATCTTTTCCTTCAACAAACAAATCTTTAATAAATCTCTAAACCACAGCAAAAACATCAACTCTCTTACACGAGCTTACAACCAAAAACTAAATAAACTAAACTTAAGAAAACTATAAATCGTCTCTAGGTTCCAGTCCACAATACGTTACATCATCACAAATGTCGAAATCACAAACATTAGCAGGAAAGCAGGACATCACAAAGCTTATGTCCTCCTGTCCTGCTAAAGCGATTTATTAAAGTCCTCTGTTTAGCAAGACATCGACAATTAAGGCTTTTAGAATTCATAATGACAGTTCCTGGTTTGGTATTTTCAGACTTATTTTTGTTACATGCTTTGGAGTCATGATAAAATAATATATTGTCTTGTAAAAATTGAATCTTGCAATTGTGAATCTTATCAAAAAGTGAAAATGGGATTGTCAATCAAACGAAAGTCAAGGGTTTTAGCCAAAAAACTATAGGGACACGCCCATATAGGAACCCACTCAAACCTTTTTTAGATCCGCGAGTGCCCTTGGCTACGACCTGGCTGAAATAATAGATAAGCCCCCTGGGCAAAACAGAGCATTTACGGTAAATAACTTTTGCCTGAATTCCAGATCCAAGAAGTGATTCCTCCGGACAATGCCTTGCTGTCGAACTTAGGTATGACGTATTACTGTACTCATTTGTTTCCATGGCTTTAAATACTTGTGATCTTCAATCGGGTGTCCGCCATTTTATTCTGATCCAGGCTTCATAGCGACATTCTTTTCTTATCCAATTGCTATTGTCACGATTTGCTATTGATAAGTTTGTTTTTCTGTTGTTCATTGGCAGGAAATCCGTGTACTTATTATAAGAATTCAGTCACCGGGTAGTTTGAATCACGCCCGTGTTTTATCATGATTCAGATATCATTGGAATGTCGTACTGTCTGTTAGTCCTTGTTTCGCTGGTTATGCCATCTCAATTATTCTGGGATCATACTGAGACATTTTGAGTCGCTTTTTCAAGGTAAATATTAACTATTTTCTTTTTATCCTCATTGCAATACGGTTGAATATTCCAAAAGACAAGTGTTATTTTCTATATCTCCAATTTGAATATTTCCAATTTCACGTAATTTGTTTTAAATTGCTTTTCCTTGTGTTATCGAGATAGCTATTCAAGACACTTCGACGAGAATTTAAATTATGCAAAGGCCATGAAGTTTCATTTTTTAACATTTTTCGATGAGAAATGTGCCGCGGATCAAAAGTTTGAAAATGCTGGCACGGAAGACGTAATGTTAAAGAGACATAGATGGTCGTGTTGTTTATCCCATGCATATTTCCACACGAAAGGTGTACTGCGAGGAGTACAAACATAAGAGCAAAGAAAAGTTGCGGAAGATCAAAAGCCAGCAATCAAGAGATACCCACAATTCCGAGGGGCGATTCACTCTTGCGAATAGCGTACGAGCTTTTTTCTAGAAACAAAAGATTTTCTTGGGATTTTACATTAGGATTTTCACAAAAGGTGTACGAGATTTTCTTAGAGTGCTTTTCCCCTCGCACAATTCTTCCAAGTGAGCTTCACAGAGTATTTTATGAGCTTGTTGGTTCGCATTTGACGTCTTGAAACGTAACATACGTTTATTTCATAACCCATTCGAAAGCAAAAAAGATGGAGGCTATTTAAGTCCTTGACAGAGAAAAACAACCTTCGCTAAAAGGTTTTCCTATCAGATGTGCTCTCTGTCTTCAAGAGACACTATTACTATCCTTGATGTCGAAGCAAGAACCAGTGCCACGAAGAACCAATGCCTTCTATCTAAACCCGTTTTGGTTGATGGGTTGATGAAGATGAAGATGGAAAAGAAACTGAACAAAAGATTATATAAAGGGAATTATGACTTACGAGGATGCGAACGACGTGTTCCTCATAATTTGTAGCAATAGCTTGTGATACAGATGCAGTTAAAAATGAAATTGCAAGGATGCTTTTGCCCCCAGAATTTGAACCTTATGTGTACTTCAATATGTCAATAGTCGAAAATGGGACCCTCATCCGTGTGTTATTGAATGACTGAAATCGAAAGAGAGGAGGCAAAAACAAACAGAGAAAGGAATAAGTCAGCGTTTGTATTAAGAGGTCAGGGGCTTTGCAGAAAGTGTTACCTTAAACGAACTTGACAAAGAAGACAAAAAGCTCATATCAAAAAGTGAAAAAATTGAAGTTAAGGCCGGACTGACTTTTTACTTCTACTAAATCTTCTTTTATGTTAGGTTTTTTACTTGATTTGTTATTGGAAATTGAAATTCCTTTTGTTCTACCGAACGATTCCAACATTCTGCAAAAAACTATTCCAGATGGTCGTTTTTTTACAACACCGAAATATTTAAATTACAGAATAAATTAACAATACCACAAAATGGTAACAAAACCACGTTAGAATAACCCCTGTGCGGTTAGGACAGCTCTATGCTTGGGCAGCCGGAATGAAACCCGAAATTCGACAAATTGTGCCTTGGGGGGGGGGGGGGGAGGTAGGGGTATGGTGCCTGAAATGCCACAAATGCTGTCTGTTTGGAGATTATAGCAGAGTATGTCTCCTACGCCTCTGACTGTTTGTAAAAATTATGTTTCAGTGGATTGTTCCGACAAGGAGGGTTTCATATCAATTGGCTTTACAAATAACACCTTGTGACTTGTGACGAAATCTCTAAGGAACTTTTCGATTTGAAAAATTTTTATAACTGCAAGCATCAATAACTAAAAAGCTGGTTCCATTCATTTGCAGCCAATACTGGCATAGATTGTTTGCTATTCGTGTGTCAAGTGCCTCATTGAGTAGTTTCCGCATATGCTGTCTCGCCCTTTTCTCTATTAAGTGTAAGGGCTTTTTAGACAAAGCAAATTAAGGAACTATTAAGGAACTTTTGGTACTACAATTTGATGATTTGAGGTCTGCGGATAAGGAACTTTTGGAACTAGGCCTTTAGGTAGGTTCCTTATAAAAAGAGCGTTCTGGTTTTTTATTGAATAGTTCTTAGTCTCAGTCAAGCTAGACAGCTTGTCACATTTCGCGTTTCTCAGCATACACTCTTTTTCATAAGAATACTATGAATTTTTTGGGTCCTCAATATTCTTGAGAAAATTTTGATTTTGAGCCTGAATTCTTACTTTTTAAAATCTGATATGGTTCCAGGAAACATCGCCCGCCCTCCAAAACCACGCTTTTTGAAAAGACGAGACATGTCATTCATTTGATTCTCTGTTTTGAACATGGCAAAACAGGCAATTGCTGAAAAATGAGACACAAATATGCGAGTTGGGGCTTAGCAAAATTCTTAAAATTCTGGGCCTGAAGATTCTTGTAAACAATATTCTGGTAAAAAACAAGTGCAGTGTTACGTTGAAAACAATAGACATGGTCGCGGAGCAAATCACTACATGAAAATCTTGTACACCGTTGATACAAATTATATTGTTTTGTCTGAAAATCCTTAAAAAAATCTTTTGTAAAAAATCTCGTACACTATTTCCAAGAGTGATAAGCCCACTAGACATGGTGTTGTCAATTTTCTTAATGTGAATCCCTATGCTTCTTAGGAACCATATCATTTCGAATTTTGTTTGCCTTTGTAAGGCGAAGTCCAGTCTTGGGTGAAAATAAAATCTCATCTTGCACCTTGAAAAAGTTTGCTTGCTAAAAATACTTTAAGCAAACCATTCGTTCTCGCGACTGCACCCTTCCTACCACTCGGTTGCCGTCCATACAAAGTCGCATGTTTATACACAGTCGATGGTTTAAAGAACACAAAAGGGCGCAACAACAACACAAACTAGCTCGCGCCAAGTAGTTTGGCGAGCTTTTAATGATTATTTCGAATTCGTCGCTCAAGGGTAGAAAATCTCTAAAGAGAAAACAAGAGGTTTTGAACAGGCTACTATTCCGACCTAAATTTACGAGTTGCTTTGAAAAATTTGTATTTTTCTATTTTTCATTTTCAACAACGGGAAAAAGACGGGGCGAAATTATGTCCCGTCATGTTCACGGCCATGTCTAGAAGTTAGAAAAAATCAAAACAAAAAATTTCTGAAGGGATTACATCTAACAGAATAAAAAATACGGGAAGGAGGTCCTCCCTGAAATGGTTTCTAAAATGTTTCACACACTGTCATGTGTGGCTTTGTTTAGCCTGTTATTTATTCTGGAATTTGGTATGATTTTGAGGATATCATACCATTCGCGATTTCGGAGTAGTTACAAACTTAGAAATGTAAAACTGTTGAAAACAGGACAAAAACAAAACTAGATTACGCGAGAAAAGTCAACGATTGACTACTGAACCTATCATGTTTTGAAAACTACATAGAAAACTTTCTTAAACTACCTCATCATTCTATCAAGGTGTTTTGAGTAAATTTAAAAAGCTTATCGTTGCTACATTATGTTAGGAACTGAGCATGCCATAGCAACGTTTTATGTTGACATTATGTTCATTTAATACTGTTTGATAATTTTATCCAAGAGAAATTTGGATGAAGATTCTAAAACGAGTAAGTTCTGACCAATACGTTTTTCAATGCTCCTGTGCAATAAATATAGAACCAACTCAGGTTATTCTCATTCTCCCGTTACGAATGACAATGTTTGTCGCAGGTTACTAGATAGCACGATATGCCACAAATGAAATAAAATTTTAGTTTGAAAGGCAGAGGTAGGGATACAAGTTGCACTGCACCACGGATGCTCAATTCATGGAACATGCAGGCTCCTCTGGGAAGAAAAGATCCACCAGTTAGGGTTCCGGCGCAAAATAGTCAGCTCCCTGGAGTATAGAGATTTAAATCACAGAATAGGAATTAGGCAGAAAGGGAATTCCTGTCTTTCAGGAGAAGCCTGAAAAAACTTGCGCATGCGTTAACTTATACGAGGCTTAGCATGTATCTGTCGGGGAAATTTTAAAAAAGAATAAAAGTAGACAACTTTATTTGAGACGAAATGCCCCATGATAGTGAACAAATTCAATTATGTTAATTCGTTTTTATCTGATAAATGAATGATAATTTGTCATGGCTAAGTTCGTCTAATGAAATCGAGGTTAAAGTGGAATTGAGGAATTCTATTGTTGACTCAGGCTTCAAAAACAACCAAGGAACCGACGAGAGTTACCCTTCTACCTATTTCTTATTCTGTGTTTAAATCAAGAAAATTAGCACCACCATGTCCGTGAGGCAAGTCACTCTTGGAAATAATGTACAAGATCTCCCGGAAAACAAAAGGATTTTTAAGAATTACCTATTTCTTAAGAATATTATAAGAATTTTGCTAAACCTCTGCCCGCATATTTGTCTCTCAGTTTTCAGCGAGTGTAGTCGAGCCTACCTACAAATGAAATGACACTGCAGGATAGCATCTTTATAAGCAAACTGGTGGAAAAACCAGGACCGTTGCTAGCTATTATGCTCATAGTGTGCTAAGGCCCCAGTCTGCGATGAAGTACCCCTACAGGGCAAAAATATTCTCCGTATGTGTGTGGCACAGTCCCCACGCCCCACTGCAGCGATGGAGGCTGGGAAAGAATCGTACATTTATATCAAGAAAACAACAAAGATACGATCATTCTTGATAACACCTCACCTTTACATTTGCGTGTATATTTATACACTATACACATATTTATACAAGCTTTCTAAAGCAACATAATCCGCATGTCTCTTACTTGACTGGTCCGGCAGGGCAACACCTATATATCATTTCTACCTATATCATTTACATTTTCGTCTGGAAAACATTGCAAGACGGGTTAAGTTTACAAACGTTTCCATCCTTATGATTAAAGGTTCCCCGTGATGAACCTGCCGTGCGATTGCTTCTAAAGACGTCACACTGGTAAACAACTTGTTGAAAAGGAAAGACCTGACTAATAATGCCACTGTACATATAGCTTGCATTTCTTTTTTAGCCTTAGTTAGAAGGTAAGAAACACTTGATGGGAAAAATTAGTTGTTATAGGCTGAACTTTATCGCAAAATTTTAACCAATTTGCCACAATATCAAAATGCCATTTTGATTCTAATGGATATTCTTAACCAATTACTGTAGTCTTCTTACATTCTATCTGTTGATCCAAACTTGGCTGACAAAACTACTACTAAGCCAGGTGATGATTGTTTTCAGAATATCAAATCAGTACAACAAGAAATGGAATTTAAAACAATCGATAATGTTTCATACTGAATGCAATCAAACAGCTAAAAAATGGAAAAGCAGTTGGTCCAGATAAGGTACCCACAACTGTTGTCAAGGATGTGGCAGACCTTTTGCCAAAGCTTTGATCGATTATATTCAATTTATCTTTAACAAACGGTAAATTCCAAGACATATTGAAACTTGCAAGAGTAACTCTTATATTTGAGTCAGGTTCCAAAAAGGCCAATTTCAGTTATTCCTATTTTTCCAAGGATTCTAGACAGGAGAATTCAAGATCAGTTATTTGACTTCCTTCTTGAAATAACGTAATAACCACAAATCTGTCAGCTTTTAGTAAACTGTAGTCAACAATAACATCTTTGATATGCTGTATCGATAACTGTTATGAAAAAATCGATTTCAAAAAATTGAGCTTGACAATCTTTCTTGACCTAAGAAAAGCATTTGATACGGTTGACCACTCACGACCACTCAATAATGTTAGTAGATACGGTAAAGGAAACAGCTGGGAATTGGTTTCAATCCTACATAGATCAGTGGAAACAATTTTGCTCAGTTAAAGACTCATTGCTAACAATGAGCCTTTGCACTACGTAAGCATCCCATAATGCATTTTTAGACAGTCTAAAATCAATTACTGCCATTGTTTGGACCGTCACCACGCTCGCAAAGGCCCATTGTTAGCAATGAGTCTTCAACGGCCAAAGATAAATGAAAATGGAGGTTATGTGTGGTATACCACAGGACTCCTGCTTAGGCCCTCTCCTTTTAATCCTATATCTGAATGACTTTGGGCAATTCTTGAAATATTCACAAATGCCAATGATAAAGATATGAAGATCGTATCGAATCGAGGCACAGCAGGAATAACGCAACCTCTCGGAGTGGATGAGAATGAATAAGTTAAGTTCTAACCATGGAAAGAGTGAGTATATGATAATAGGCTATTCTCGTAGAGCAAATGCATTAAATATCTTTCAAAGTTGGACAAGCAATACAAAGTTTTAAAAAGAAAATTTGTGGAGGACTTTAGTCACTAAAAAAGTTTAACTTTGTCAGCATTAAAATCGCTATTCTTGTATTTGTATTCGAACAAGAAATCAAGCGAATCGTTAACCGTCGCAATCGTCCATTTGAAACCTATTCTGGCTGTTTTAGCGGCAGTATTTTTCTTCCCGTTCGGTTTCTTCAATTTTCTTGCGTCTGCTATTTTGAAAGATGGGCATGTGAATGAAGGCGCGCGCATGAGCAGAGATGACATAGGAAAGCCAGCCCTTTTACAAGCTATCAAATTGATAACATGAAAAAACACCCAAAAACAGCGTTTCTGGCCCTGCTAACAAGCGGGATCCCCCATCTAAGCAGGCTATCAGGATCTAAACACGTTTCTTATTAGTGCCGAGACCTCGGCAAAAAGTATTAACCGCGGATAGGAGGGCCAGCCCTCCTCATGTGCAAATACCTAATACAGTAGTGTCCCGCATATAAGAAACACAATTTGACGAAACACAGACTCTGATTTTCAAAAAATAACCCCTTTAATAAGAAACTGGTGAAGGTATGAAAAATACTTGTTTCTTATTAAAAATTTTCATATTACTTAATCCTTTGGAAAACAGAACAAAACATTAATCATTCTACACTTACAGTTATTTAAATAGAAAGATAAGCGAAGGTTTACAATCATTGACCATAAGAACTGTTTGTTTTCAGCTTTACAGTTTAATCAAACTGAGCCTGGTCAAATGAAAAAGAATTTTGAATGAAAACTAAGCAAAAAGCACTTTTATGGAATAAATACAACTAAAATATTATATTTTTTTCCACAAACACTGAGATGGTGTCTGAGTAGGTGATCAATAATAAAATATGGTTTTTCGTATAAGAAACATTATAGGAACCTGATTTTAAGTGTATATCTTATTTTATAGGAACACATCAGACCTGAAATCAAAAAAATATTTCTTATATACAGGACACTACTGTATTCAAGGTCTAACCGTCTCTACAGTTCTAGAATGACTATTCAGTTTCTAGCAATTTTTCCACATAAACGACAATGGGAAGTCAGAAGAACAAAGAGATACTGTAAACGTTTCTAAACCGTTTAATGCATCAGTTTCTTAATTGTTTAAAGTGGTTAAAATACTAAACAAGATTCATTGCTATTTCAATTTCATAAGGAAAAACATAAGGAATCCTGTTTCACCACTCATAAATCAGTTGTCCTTTAAGTCCAGTGGTCAGCTAAGTGACATTTGCAAGTGTTTTCGTGTAAGGAAGATTGTTTTCTTATTCTTGAAAGACGATCACATAATTTGATGATCAGACGATTTGTTTCTGTTGTGAACGAATATTTGAAGAACTTTAGTTGTATACAAAGTGCTCAAAATTCTGTGACTTCATTCTAAATTTGAAAATATACAGTGGTTTATACATTGGCAAAAAGTAACGGTAAGTAGGGCGCCGCTTTCATGAGCGGGGTTGGATTTCACCCCGGTTAACGTCAACTCGTTGTGGTAACAAATATTTACTTTAACACGAGTCCAAGTAAGCTTCCATTTGTGGAGCTGTGGCACAGCCAAATTCAGCTCCACTTGTTAGCCCAAGTTTCATTGTCAATGGGATAGCCATGCATAAAGTAAGCAAGGCCTGGTTGTTAAAATCAACCAGTTCATTTGCTGTCTTAATTTTTCACTGCTTACCTTGTGTCCGAATAGTTCGTATAAACACTTGCTATTGAAAATAATCTCGTCGCTTAAAAACTAGGCTCTGTCAATGTGTTTACACGACCGTAGACATTAAAGGAAAAATTTGATAAGAAGCCAACCCGACTAGACTGGTCAGCCCTACCCTGGTTATCCCACTCGAGTTGACAGCAGTTTAATTTCAACGTTTGAAAAGATTCAGTTATAATCGGGCTGATTGTTTAAATTGGGTTAAAGCTAGTCTAGCCCCGTGTAAACATTGCCTTGGTTTTGTCGTTGTTTTGTCAAATCTGTTGAATTCTATGGATTGCTGTCGTTCGCGGTCAAATGATACTGTGTATCATAATGTTCTTTTACAACACGACAAAAATTAATGGACAAAACAACAGCAACAACGACAATTTTGACAGCAACAATAGTAATAACAATAGTGATAATTATGAACATTACTCGTCGTCTTCACCATCAGTTTTTGAAATATTTAAATTGATTCTTCCTTTGCAACGCTTACTGTATTTCAAGCTTCAGAGGCAATTTCTAATTTTAACTTCTATAATTAAATTCTATCGTTGTCTCATTGAACCATATTTCATTTTTAGATGCATCGTATGATAACAGCCCTTTTTGCCATTTTCTTTACCGTGTTTGTGCTTTCGAGCGTGGTTCAGACCCAGATTTCATACCGAATTAGTCGCTTGCAAGTTCATCCAGAGGTTTTTCGCTTCACAAATGGCAGAGCAGTTGTCTATTATAAGCAGATGGGTCGCGGTAAAGTCAATGCTCTCTACAATGGAACATCGGTATGAGCCATGCTTTCAAATTCTCTTGTTATTCTGACTAATTATCATAACATTACAACGATACATACTATACAAAGTAACATAAATTATCATAAATTATGTTTGTCATCTGTTAGAGATCTTTTAATTTCTTTCCATAACGGGTTCATTAAATCTTTTTTAGAATCAAACTCGCTATCCTTAAGTCACCCATCGGTTAGAGAAAAACTGATTTACTAGTTGCCCTGCAACAAATACACTATAAAACAATAAGATTTAACGAAAAGACGAGAATTAAGCGAGATGATGTTAATAGTCACGGCAACTTTTCTGCAGATTTCATCAGGCTTTCCTGGAATTTCTTCAGTGTAGTTTTCCCTTTTATTTTATCGTTCAACCCAGCATCCCCAATATGCACGATAAGAATGGACAAACCCACGTTACACGGATATTCATTACACGCTTTTCTATCAATATCTTAACTCAAGACCTATTCCCTAAAGTTCATAATTTCTGGACCCTCACTAAACAAAATACGGTACCAAAACCTCCAAAATAGCACCTTAACTTTAACTTCATATTTAGTGTCATGAAAGAAGCATAGACGCAAGAAGGACAAAAGTTTTTGCGTTTTGCTTTTAAGTGAAGCTAGAAAAGCAGGGCAAAAGACAAAGAGAGGAAGATAGAAAATTAATTTGCGTAATAGTGCAATGTTAGTCAAGAAGAACCTTTGCATAGAGAGAGGCTATGACTACACCCTTTTTATAAGAAGATTGATGTCCAGCCACAATATTCCAAAGAAATTTTCGTTTTGAGCCTGAAAATATTTTCAAGTTATTCTTATATTTTCAAATCCGAAATGAATTCAGGAGAACATCTCTTGCTCTCGAATAGAAAACAAGATTTTTCAAAAAAAATATCAGCATTGTGATTCTCTGTTGTGAAAATCGCGAAAAAAGCAACTCATGAAAAAGATGATGGAATGTGCGATAATAATAATAATAATATGTCTCGCCAAATCTCCGTTTCGCAGCAATTACTATAGCACAAACACAGAATTGAACAAATGTTCTAAATGCATTGCCATAAATGTTCTAAGTTTTCTTCATGTAATCCACACCTTCTGCAAATTATATTATCATACTTTCCTTTGTAATTAGCTTTTAAATCGGTCATGTTTAGTTTCAATTTTAGTAACGTTGGTCCCTTTTTATGTTTTATATATTCTTTTATTCCAAAATTGCCTTTTTTTAATGAACCTCAGTTTTCTTCGGTCGCTATTCTTAACTTGAGGCTGAGCAATATTGTCATGATAATCTTAAAAATTGGATAATTCGGAGCGATTTAGTAAAGTTTTTTAACTTATTCGGTCCTCTAAATGTAGATCCTTTGCATAGTTGCTCCTTATAAATAAATAATGTTATCCATCTAATAATAAGGTCATTAAATGTACTAAGGAATATCGGCAAAGACCTTTTACAGAGCTGAGAAAATTTTAGTTGATAGAGAATATCAATCGTTGTTTTTCAAGTCGTTTGCTCCTCATCTGTGTTCATAGCACCAACCATAAATTGCTTGCTGGTGCCATGACCCAATGCACACTATATCTTTTTGCTCTGTTAAACAACTCCTTCCCTCTCTAAATCAATGGGGGTATCTAGCTCTTCGCTCATACTTCTCAAAGTAATGGGTACAATTACATGAATCGAAGTAATGGGTACAATTAGACCTATTTTACCCCACTCTTCAGTTTCTAAAAAATGTCTTCGCCTCTGATCGTTGGGAGTTTTTTTTTGCAGATAGAGAAGAAGTGTCAGAAAATACGCTTCATTTACAGTGATGGAATGAAAATACAGGGATTTTGGCAAAAGTGCAATCTGCCAGATCATCATGGCGTGTTCCTGGTAAAAGCTGTTTATGGACGAGGTGGACGCTATGTCAGCTACGATAGAATTGTGTTTTGATCACAAGTGTCCATTGCAATGAACTGGTTTTTGACATTTTCATAGACATATTTTTCAGAGATGGTAGGAAGCTACCAAAAAGCCATTCATAAAGTTAAAAGGAGGAAGAGCATAGATAACTTCACCAAGACTAGGTATTTTTCAATTCTTAAGAAATGTGCATATATAATGTTTCAATTGACCCGTAAGCCTATTAAAATTTCTGTAATTGATAGCTTATAAAAAGTTTGTTAGAATTTGTTTATGTATATATTTCCTTAAATGATTTACTCATATTCCCTTTGTTCTGTTGTGCATCAATAATGGGCAGAAATTTCAAGCATGTTAAGCAAAGCGCTTAAAATTTGGCAAGAAAAAAGTTGGAACACCGAACAAAGAACAACGAACTAAGGCTTGATGGTTTACGATCTAAGTGGTATGTAGGGGCGTAAACGTCAGCCGCCTAGAAGTAGAAAAAAATAGAAAATGGCAACGCTCTTGAATGAAAATGGGTTGATATAAGAGTCCTTTTCGGACGATTAGGAAAACGAACGTATCCACCGTCCCTTTTCCTCGTTCAATTTGCATGAATCTCGTTGACAATAATTCTTAAAAAATGGCAGGGAGTAGTCCCTCCTCCACCCTCCTACAACATCTTAACCCTTCCTACCCGCTCCTACATCCCTCTCCATAAACAGAAGCCAATAGCTCAAAACCTGCTACTCTCTAGCCTTTATCTTCTGCTCCACTTGAGTTTGAACTGAGTTGATGCCACAATACATGTTAGAATCACTGCCAAAACTCCTGGAACACTTCAGTCTCTTTTGAAACAATGTTAACGAGGCATATATCTGCGACAAACTTCATTCTCGCGATTGGTTTAGTATTCTGCTCTGTAACTAGCCTTATTTCAATAGGGTGGTACTATTAGAAACACGGATGGAAACTAATGAAAAATACAAGAATGTAGCAAAACATGTAGGTAATCCCGGCAGTTTTGGCAGATATGATAGTTTTATTGCAGATGAATTGCGGCCTGTAAGTGAAAACGCCCTAAAGACGCTAAAAAGGTTGGTCTACGAGACGCGGCCGTGACTTTTCAAAGCTCAAACATGATTAGACGAAGAAGCAGGTTTTATTGTAAAACCGTATTTCCACCACTGTTTATACCTCAAGAAACAGACAAGGTACCAATACCGGGTCCCTGAATTTCATGTTCTCACACTCAAAAACCAGAAAGCAATGTTCCTGACCTGAAAAGTAGGTGCCTGAAGGAAAAGTGCCTGAAGGGAACTGCTTAAAAGAAATTGCCTGAAGAGAATGTCTGAAAGGAATTTGTCCGCAGGAAATGTGTCTAATAAAGGAAAATTTAACGCCCACAACAAAATATTTTGAATAAAGCTATATTTTATTGCAAAAATGTGTGGAGGGGGCATTGTCCTGAATAGGAATGTTGACTGTTGTAATGTTGTTTTTTAATAGGTCAGTTGCTAAATGATATTCGTTTGTGGTGGGTGTCACTCTAAGAACTTCTTTTGAATAATAGAAGAAAGGGGGCTGAGAAGAATAGAAACAAAAAACTTCAAAAAGGTAAGTAGTTCGAGGACACGGAGATTGAGAATATTAAAAGCATAGCCGTAAGCATAGCCGTGAGCATAGCCGTAAGGGAAAGCATGACCGTAAGGTTTTTCTCACGGTTTACGCGTCTCAATATTCTTTCCCGAAGATTGAGTAAGCTGCCTAATGAGAGGAGTTGATAATTTAAGAATATATTGGGAACAAGATAACGACTTGAGAAGAAGCAACTTATGCAAAGTCCGGGAAAAATTTGCTTTTTTTAATGCACTTTATCGGGGTTCACTGGACTGTGATGTTTCAGCGAATTATTAGCAAGGAGGTCAGGTAGAATAAAAAAACCAGAACATCAGAAAATGAGCTTTTTAGACACTTGCTCTTGCCTTTAAAATTTAAAAAACTATGAAAATTACTGTTGGCTCTGGACTCAGCAAGGTTATAGTTGGAGGCAAAAAAGCTCCAAGTACTTTTGAATATAATATCAACCCCAAACAAGAGGATTATGCAGTAGATTTCTCAAGCTTTCGTTGCCATTCTTGGCTATACAGAAACTGTCTCACTTTTTCTGTGCTCTGTGCATTTCCGAGCCTTTGGGAATTTCTCATACAAGTGCGGCGAGGAAGACTTCGCAGCGATTGCCACTAGCTCATAGACAAGGGAAAAAATAGGTATAGTTCCTGTTGGATGCATTTAATGAAAAGATATTACCTGTACATACAACCATTCAGATGAATACTGCCGGATATCTATTAAAAAAGTCGGTTGATATCAAATAAATATTTATTCAATTGGCAATCAGAAATAGGAATTAAAAATCACGGAGATCAAACGTTAGAAAATCTAAAAACCTAAGATACGGTATTATGCCTCCGTGCTGAAATCGTTTAGTTATAAAATACGAAGATATTTCTGATTGATTTGATTATTTTAAAAACCAACAGTAAAAGCTGCTTCGCAAAGGGAATTCATAAAGGTGGTTGGGCAAACTAATTCCTAAAGTGAAACATGAAGAGAAAAAAATGGCGTGAAGGAGGGTGTGGCTAAAAATGTTCATCATCAAGGTTGTAAAAATGAACATACAATGCTAGCCAAAAGTACTTAGAACACCTAGCAAATCTGGTTTTGTTTCTTAATTTTTTCTATATTATTTCCCGAAAACAACTACTTCCACCCTCTCCCCCAGAACAATCTTGACAATTTAGAAAAAAGTACCCCCAATCTTCATCTTTGTTATATCGCAAACCAACAATGTTCCAGAAGGAGAGAAAGATGGTAGAATTTGACCTTGAAAACTGACGTCAGTTTCTTTCTACAAAAACTGCAGGTTACATTAATTTTTAGATAACTGTTAATATTTCAGTTACTTCCCAGGGAAGGTTTACACGAGAACAATTCCGTGCCGTTCCAATAAGTTACGTTCCAAGGAGGAACAAGGGTTGCGTTAAGATGATGACTATTGCGTGTCATTCTAATTGGTTTCGTTCCAAAAAGGCCGAGGGTTGCTTTTACAAAGCAACGTTTGCGTGCTGCTTCAAAACGGTTCCTGGGTTGCGATTACACGGGAAGCGTTCACATGGTATGGTTCCGTTAAAAAATCAAAAAACGATAAAGCATCGTTCCGCCCCAAAAAATTGAAAAACGACCGTGTACTGTACCATTCTAAAAAATTTTAAAATGACAGTGTATCGTTTCGTTCCCTACCCTAGTAAACTGGCTAAAATCTTCAGAAAATTGAACGAGAGAATTTTCAATTTTCAATTTTCAGGTGTTGGGACAGAACCCACAAAAACAAGCAAATTTGACGACAAATGAAAACATTTACCGACCAGAGCGCTAAACTGCGTTTTAACCGACAAAATAGCAAAACTCGGGGCGGTCGGCACCCTCCTGACAGCCCCTAAACTTCTGCCTCTGGAACGAAAACTGTTTTCATATTATTTGACTGACTGACTGACTGCCTGCATTGTTCATGACTGTTGCTCAGGTAATATGCACCCCTAGCATGCATGTTGTGGACGGTTCAATTAATCGCGAGAACGAAACGACAGCGTTCCAGTAAAAACAGACACTGAAAGCAGTAGGCAATCGCTTGGATCCCATGTAAACAGTTTACATTCACAGATCGACAACCAGAAGGAAAATTGTATTGTGCGCAATATTTTCGTGTAATCACAGCCATAGTACTGAGAGAGACACAGCCATAGTTCTGAGAGCTGTTTGTGCCGCTAGTTTCTGACAATGGGCGGAATTCTCCGACGTCACAAGATGGTTAACAGTCAAACAACATCAAGCTATTTCCATTGTCGTCGCTATCAGATCATAAGCAAATCTACATCCAGGCATTGTGTTCAAATGTGTGTTTTAAAAAAATATTGATAAATGTATGGAACATTAACACATATATGGCTTAAACAAATATATTTAGAAAATTTTGTGAAGCAGCAAATAGTAAAATCTTGACTTACGTCCTGAAAATTCATTAAAAATTTTTTATAGTTACTGGGAAAGTTCTGAATGGATGAATGAGTGGATGAATAAACACCGATTATATACAGACGATCGACTTTTAATTGATGCATTGTGGTGTTTTGTTATCAACTTTAATCTAAACTGAAAAACATCAACTAAAACATAGATGTACTATAACTAATACCAAAACTATTTCTAAAGGTAAGCAATATCTACAACGCTACTAAAACTTAAATATTGTTACACTTAGTATTATTACGCTGAATATATTGTTATACAGTGAATAAGTACCAAGATTCCTTACTTTCTGCTACCCAATAGTATATAATTATATAGCAAACGTATAATGTCGTAATATTGGAGATGTCGTGTGAAAGTTGTGAATTTACATCAAATAAAAAAATCAAAGCCTCTAAAAATAAAAGGTGTCAGAAATTAAAAAAAGATATGTAATGAAGAACAGATGGACTTTGAATCAAAGGTTCCTTCTTCAATAGATCCAGTTCCATTGCATAAGGAATGAAGAGAAGCCCCTTATGTTGCATAGATCATATTTACACAGAGTACTTTGGCAGTGCATAAACCGAGCAGGGTATTCGTCTGTTTTCAAACGAAGTTATGTTATGAAAATAGACTTACGTATGTAGCTATTAACAGTGACACGGCATCCTGACACTGCAACTCAATTTCTGGAACGCTTAGCACTTATTTATCAGGTTTCTGGAGCCACAGTTTCATGACCAGTCTTAGCAAAGCCGTCGCCTTCTGTCTCTGCACTCTCTATACTCTCCGTTATTGACTCCATTGTTTTGAACTGGGGTTTTCGCGTCATTGATCTTCTTCCATGAGAATGGCTAGGTGTGTAGGTTTTTACGGGAACTTTTGAAAACTGCAAAGTGGTCAATTTAGAAGAGATTAGTTTTCTAACCGGGGTTTTTGGCAAGACATAATTCACAACCAGGGGTTTAATACTCAGTTCCTTGTGGGCCCCTAGCTTTACAGCGCTGGTCAAGACTGTGATGTCGGAGCGACCCAGCTACAGGGTTGCCAGATGAGGTTTACAAAAGAAGGCCAGACGGGTAACAAACTCAGACCAAAATGCATTTAAAAATACCAAATTAAAAAATTCCCGAAAAATACACTGCACAAAGCGCAATATATATTTCCACACATCAGCCTTCTAGATAATTTCCAAGCCCAAGCAAGAAACTGAGAAACTTTCTCCTTCAAAAAAATTTCTTTGCTGATCGTCAGGTTAGCTGATAATATTTGACATTTGAGTTTAAACCCCGTAGCATTGTTCTTTCAATTTATTTTACTTGGGCTGTTAAAGTTGATATCCTCATAATGCCAAGAAGCCAAGAAGGCGAGATTTAAGTAGTAGGCCAAAAACAAATTTTCCAGGCAATTTAACTCTGAAAAAAGCCAAGATTGGAAGATTTAGCCTGAAAAAGGCCAATCTGGCAACTATGCCCTGCTAGAGCTATGAAAAGGAGCAAAGAAGGAAATTTCTTGTGAAAAAAATGAAAAATGGAAACTAAAAAAGTGATGAAAAGAATGCCAGAATGGAATACGAGGCATTTTTAATCAACCGGCCTATCCCCGAAATTCGCGTTCAATAAATCTACACGACTAGCGATTAGGCAGACTAGGACCCAACTGAAAATGAGATTTGAAATACAAGGTCACAGTTTAGGTGTTAAAAATTAAATTTCTACTTACCTTGTGACTAACTTGTGGTTTCAGAGGGGTCGGATCCAAATGATAATTTCCATGCATAAAATCAAGGGATGTTGGGCCATACGGACAGCCTGGGTACATCGGGTACTATGAAAAGACAATATTAATAAGAAAAAGACAAAATACTTCTTTGCAACGATTGTAACGGTCGAACTGCACCATGATTGTGTTTAACTAAATCGTGGGGCATAGTCAGGATAAAGCAAAGAAAAATATCATCACGAGGTTTGTGTACATCGGTAATGAGGGCATACTTAAGAAAAAATGAATCTAAGTTCAATTTGTACCAACAAATGAATCTTCGACGGAAATAACGATGAAAAAGAAGAAGCATTTGTATTCGCCGTGAAGAACAACAAAAGAACTATACAGGCATAAAATCGAAACAACTAGTCGAGCTTTTATCCAAACAGCACAGTATAACCAAAACTTTCTCAATTTCTTTTTTCTGTTCTAAAACCCAATTGACTTTCATTCTGGGCATGTTATTAAGGATATGCATCCCTTAATAAGAAAATAAGTTAGAGTTTTCGGTAACAGGCATCACCGTTTTCATCTTTATTTCAAAGGTTTATGTGTTGAGAGGCTCTTTTGACTAAGCAGTGCATTGGCCCCGAATTTTAACGTTTCATTATTGTACAGTTTTATGTGCTTGATACTGCAATATCATAACAAAAAGCAGTAGCAGTACACTCTTCCAGATGGCCTTTATTCATTCTCAAAACACAACAAACTTGCTGAAAAACTCTTCAGTCTTGTCAGACATAAAAGAGATTTAAACACACAATTACTTGTGTGTAATTATGGTAATAAAATTACTTGAAACCCAGTCGACATCTGTATTCAATTAGTTAACAGTTCTTAAAACCGAAGACCAGAAAATGTTTTGATATAAAATAGTGCCGTTTTATTTATAATTAATTATGGCTTTGAAAAAAAAACAAACATTTGAGTATATTTAAGTTTTTCGTCTGACACTCTTTAAAGTATAAAACGTCAGAACATAGATCGAAGAGTCTACGCTAGGAAATATATACACAGTTGTGGATCGAAATAGGCCAATCGGAAACGCGAGCACATGACTGTTCAGGTTGCCCAATCAGTGCCGCTTGTCTTTTGGAAAATGTTACTAATGGAGTCCTAAAGTGAAAACGTAAATATCTCCTTCTGTCTACACAATAGCGTTTTATTTATGCTCATGTAGATAGATTCAAAAACTGCTGGATGGAATGACGATCGGGCTTTACTAATAATCCGAAACATTTTGCTAAAAATTGTTTTTACAAAAATTGAGAATAATATACTAACCTGAGACTGGCTGTTATCGTTGTTGCCAATGAATAATTTCTTACAGCAATTTCTTGCTACTGAACAATACATAATGAGTAAAAGGCAGACCAAGCTTTGCACAAGGCTCAGTACTAGTAGGAAGCCGTTCAAAACTGCTAAAAGCGTTGCTTTACTCCTCTGCCTGTTCCGACAATTTCCACTGTCCTCTATTCGTTGTTTACTACTGGATGTCGTGTTTCGGCATTCCACATTAATACCACCAGTTCTTATATTATGGTAATGCACAACTGCCCCTGCGTAGCATCCAAAGCTGACGAGCGTCAAAGCCATGGTGACAAAATTCAGATAAACAAATAGGTTCGCCTGGAAAATTCAACGACAAAAAAAGTTAATTTCGAGATCCAAAATGTTATATCAAACAAATAAAAGACTATAGAATAGCGAATACGACAAATGGCTGTCAAAAGCATATTAATTCCGAGGACAGTTAAATTCGACATATTTACGCGTCTATTTTTATGACTAGAAGCAAGGAGTATAGGCACGTCGCCGCATTCAAGTGCCTAAAATTATGTCCTTAAAAAACCTTCAAGAATAAAATGGAATTAATCAGAGCGCAAATTGCAACAGACCGGCAGAAAACAAGGTGAAAACCTTTTAAGAGAAATGAAATGATAAAAACACATGATAACCAACGAAAGTTAAATTAATTCATTAACCATCTATGTAATATAATGAAAGCGAACCCCTGATAACTCAAACATTCGCTATGTCGAGCAAATATTGCATTCCTCTCGCCCAACACATTCATATAGAAATGTCCCCGAAAACTTGAACATTCCCTTTGTCGAACGATTTTATTGGTCCCCTCGAGGTTCGAGTTAAATGGAGTTTACTGTATTTCTTTTCAATGTCAGAAGTTTCCTTTATGAAAGTCATTTTCAAATACTCTTTGCTGATTTTTTAACTTTTACCATAATCTAGTTTAATTTATAATGGAAATTATCATACTAGGTACAGTATTCCGTTGATAAAAACGATAATTACAATGTCAAAGAAAAGCGTGTCTTACCTTTTTCTTTGATTTTGACAAAACGTATGAAATTCCCAAAACACCAGTGCAAAATACCTGAAACAAAAATAAATATTTATTCGCTATAAACGGTAAACAACCGTGCAACAGATCAAGGCACTCAAAGATATTTATAATGAAATAACGCAACAAGCATTGAAAAGCAGCATTAACTGGAAAAACCAGATTGTGCCAAAAATGGTACAATCAGCAAAATCTGTAAAAGATGTTCCAGATGGTTGGCAGACCCAGGTCATCGTTACATCTAGCATATTAGTACAAATCTACATAAAAATGAAACCCTCTGATTTAGACGGCAGGAGTTTTTACCTTAGGACTCCATTGGTAAAATCAAGATAAAATAAGAGAACTAACCCCTCGATTTACATCCCTTCTCGCATCCCGATTCTCGGTAGAACAGGCTCTGTTGTCCGAAACAAAACCACCTTTGGCAAGAGAAGTCTTGTTGATGCGAATGAGCCGTTGCTTTTAGGTTTCTATCATGTTTTTGTACGGTTTCTAGCTACTTTTCCTTCACCAACTTTCGTGCTTTTCATGCCCTTTTCGGAGGCGAAGTGACAAAGTAATCTATATTTTAACGCTCCAACAATGGGTTCTATCGTCACGCATAGCTGAGAACAATCAAATTCGATGCCAAAAATCAAGAGTCGATTACTTCGTCACTTCGCCTCCGAAAAGGACATACAAAATCTTTTTTTATAAGAACCAGTAAATTTAAGTTCAGGCTGACTGTTCTTAATTTTTTTGAAAATCTGAGGCTGGATTGTTCTTAATTTGTTCTTAAATTAAGAGGGTGCAAACAGTGCTATTGCTAGCTTTTTCGCTCTAAGGAGGTGTTCAGGCCTCATTTGCCAAAAAAGTAAGTGAGACAGCCTTAATTTGCTGACAAATTTTAATATTCACCAAAAAAGCACCCACACATCGCTAAAAATCCTCGATTTTGAGAAAAAACGTTGTGCAAAATTGCATTTTGCAGAAGCTCAGCCTCAGCTTGTTCTCAATTTGTTCTTAACTTTTGACCAGTTTTGAGGCTCGTGTTCTTATAAAATTGTTCTTATAAAAAAAAGAGTGTAAATGTTTGAAAATACAAACTGCTGTTTGCCGGCCTGTCGTAAAATGCTCGATGTCGTATAGGCAAAGCTTTACACGCTATTTGGTGCACGCTATTCTAAGTTGCTACAATCACTGCCAAAACTCTTGGAACACTTGTGATATTTTTAACGTTTTCATGCATAATCAGGCGACTTTCTTCTGAATCTTGTTTGTGTACAAACGGTTAAGGAATCAAAGTTAGAAAAACTTACACAAAATCCAAACCAAATTCCAAATGCCGATTTTGATGCCCAATATGGCAATTTCATGCCTTCAACAAAAATCGCCGTGCCAAGTGATACATTTGACAGGCCAATAACGACACTAATGATGGAAAGCTTATAGAAACATTTCTTCCGCGATCTTCTTCCATCTTGTTTGCAATTTCGAGATTTAGCAGGTTCGCATTCTTCATTGCAGTTCGTATTGTCTTTTTGCTTGTTGCAACGGCTTTTTTGTCCTTCACAAGTCTGGTTCTCCTTGATGTTTTGGTTCAGTTCAGTGGAAACCATGTTTGGCTCACATTGGTGAACAAACGAATAACCTGTCGATAAATACTAAAGATTAGAAAATTTGTCACACAGAATTGATATTATTAGTAAAATACACAACATTATCAGGAATTCAAAAATTGCGTTTAATGAAAAAACGTGAGCATCTTTTGTGCTCCTATGAGCTGAAAATTAATAACTTGAGCATATAGGTGAAAATACAGAGGGATCCAAATTTTAGATAATTACCCTGAAAACGAGCATGACATGTCAAAAAAGGCACAGAAAATTCGTAGCTACAAAAATGGGGCACTTGCTAGCTACACATGTCCCCCCCCCCCCCCCATTACAGCTGCACTTACGCATGAAAGAAAAAGGAAAACGTCGACAAACGAATAGATAGGGAAAGGGATTGAAATCTGAATGAATTTATTCCAGTTAAATTATTAACAAAAATCGAACGAGAAAATAAAGTACTGTTACGGGAAAATTATAAAAGCAAGAATTAAGGAGTTAAATACTTTCAAAACAAATAGATACAAAACATGTTGCCTATAACATATCTTGATATACAAAAATATCGCAACTTATAGTAGAAAAACCAAATGGCCGAATTTCTCGCACACCCTATTTCGGTTTTTCTTTCGAATCGATTTTCTTACCGGGAAGCAGATTAGCATTTCAAAGAACTGTTTGGCAAATAAATGAATGTCCATACTAAACACAACTTTTTAATTATCGAATCCATCCTATGTTCCAATTTCTCGCCGCGCAAGATAAAAATCCATTTTTTATGCATGAATTATTTTTCTTAAAGCTTTCAAACCTTTTTGAAACTAACCGAAAAGCGCTCTTACGTAAGGTATCTTCTTATTTTACTTACAGAAGAATCTATATAAATAATGGCCTATTATTTCCCTTTCTAGCTTCTGTTTACATATTCTCACGGTACAGAAAAAGGAACTACCCGAATAGATAAAAAGGTTGAAGTATATTGTCTTCTGACCAGAATATCTGAGTAAATAATGGAAAGGGTTAAAATGCTGCCGTTAATAACCAGAAATAAAATTTTAGGTTACCAAACATGTCAGGTTTGTAGGCAGATATCAACAAATGGTATGTTATGCAATAGAAGAGAGCACTGCACACTACGGCCCAAAACCAAAAAGTAAGAAAAAAAGAAAAAAATTAAATTAACATAATAAAACAGACTATAAATATTCATACACATGAAATCAAGAAATCCCCCGCTTAAAATTTCCAAACTGCAGTTTTGCTGTTCTGGGTGAGCAATGTTCTTTGGGAAACGCTTGCCCAAGTGACAATAAAAGTTTCTAAATGGCATTTTTACGACCGCACTGAACTCTCAGCTTTGTTCGTCATTCAGCTTCGTATCATTTTGCAGTGCTTTGCAATCTACCGATTCGTACGTCATAATCTTAACAGGAAACAACAGAAATGATAAGAAACACGAGCAACGTTCTATCCATCTTTGAATCTCTTTTGATTTCTAATCCTCTTTCTATAGTCAAATTAAATTTGATTCTATTCAGTTTTGAGGACCGCATTATCACAGATAGTTTTCTGGACATTACTTGTTTGTTCGACGATATTCAAGTTACAAATGCGATAAGCTAAGTATTGTCAGATTTATTCTTGATGCTACGATGTCAGAGTGTACCACCGATGTGCACAGTTTTGCATACTTTGAGGCCTTACAATAGCCATTCATTTCAATGACACTTGACTCTGTTAGATCTAAATTAGATCTTTCTAACAGTATCGCCGCTGTATTTCAAAACGACAAAAACTAATACAGACGAACCACGTCATTCCCCCTACAACTCCACGTCATAGCACGTATGAAGGTTAAACATGCTTAAGATTGTCGAAAAAAAATCAAAATCCACTCTTCCCAGTTTAGGAAAAGACTCTTAAAATATAGAAAAGCAAACTGACTTTTGTGAACAAACTTGGGGTACCGTACCAGCCTAAATCTACTACGATTGGATCACAGAACATGTTGATTACGGATTAAGGCCAATGATATCGTGGGGTGAAGGCCAATGAAAAAGATATAGCTACCAACCATCAGACCTTAATGATAATTGAAGGAACTTCTCCCGTTTTTCATTCGCTGTATGATCTTAATCTTAATTTACAGGATATTTTTAAAAACAAATAACTTCAGATGTTCAGGGGTGGAATAGTTCTAAGATATTATTGTTGGGGAGACGATAGTAGCAACTTAGAACCGTCATGTTTTCTACACCAAATAGCATAATAACATAAAATTTTGGAATAACTTCAACAAAGAGGATACCTGTTACAGTAAACTCTTTGGAATGAAAATGGGATTGAAAAAGGTTGTCAAGAAGGTTAACGTAGGTTAATGCAAATTTGAAAGTTATTTTGCCGCGAAGATTTGCTTTTGGCGCGACAAATTTAAAAATGTACAGAAATGTCAAACACTTTCAAAAAGCCACAAAAATATGACCAAAATTAAAATAATGAAATCAAAAGGCCAAAACACTCGTACTTCTCGTAGGTGAAGAAAAAGATGGCGTGTTCAGTGCATTTCGTTGAGAGGCACTAGATGACCAATTCCGAGATCGAGTAACGGTTACAAAAAGGGCTAGTAACTCACCAATCGACCAGAGAACCCGAGTTTTGCGCTTCTATTTCCTATAAATCTTGGATCCGTTTTTGTAATTAGGCCGGTTCATGGCAATCTCTATAAAGAAAACAAAGCAACGCGGGGTGTTCAAGAGTGAAAAGCAGTTAACTATACAAGAAACTTTTCACACTTGTGCATTCAATACGTGCGACTATTAAGCAAATCCACAGGTGCCGCTATTTGAAGCGTACAGGACTGAATGACGTACATAACATGTGACGCTCTTTGGGGAGGAAAATCAACTCCAAATAACTTGTTTGATAACAATGACAACGGAAATGTGACTCGGGTAAAAATCACTTCATTTTTTTCAAGACATACTATGAAATCAAGGGCGAGAGATCACAAGATTAGTGTTGCTAACAAAACACTGGACTCCAATCTTCCCTTTTGTTTATACCTCATTATTTGCCTCAAACTTTATTTCCAAAATATCGCTTAAATATAAATTTAAAATGGCTTTGAAAAATAAACATTTAAAATTTTTTTCAAATAAATATATGGTTTGCTATGCAAACTCGTAATTTTGAAACGCATGTAGTTAAGAATGTTTGAGTCACTGCTGATTTTTTCAGAGCAAAAATTACTTTTCCATCAAAATTCGGCGAAATTCAATCATCGTATCGTTGTTGTTTTCTTGGGCTGGCTTCGTTCGTTTCAACAATCGCGTTTGCTTACAATCAGTTACATTTTTATTATGGACAATATAACGAAATATAACGAATTCTATGCGAAAGAAGAGGCATCAAGCGCCAATAAAGAAATTGTAGCACAGAGGAGCTACAAAAAAAAATGCAGGGGGACGAATTTAGGCCACGATCTTGATAGGGGATGCGACGCTCGTCCTGAAAGACTGCGATGACAGTGAGAATATCTGAAGAGAAAATAAAAAGAGAAGGCAGTGATTGCCTTTCGTTTTTCGGATCGTAATGTCGCAAAACTGTGCAGCCTTCAGCGCGAATTTCTACCCAGTCCTTTTTCGATCTGCGCGTGAAAATGTTGGGTGAAATGTTGGATGAAGGTCACATTCCAACATAAAAGAAAAATGTTGGGCGAAATATTGGGCGAAATGTTGGGTCGTCCTTCTGCAAAAGATAACCCGAGTAGTAGAGTAACCCTACAGAAACGTAATAAAGCAAAAAGGCCCGGTGTCTCCGTTGCCCAAGCACATTTTTATTTGGAATTCAACTAACGGCCATAATGCATAAAAAGTACTTACCTGTGTAATTAGATTATTTACCAGGTATAGAATTCTAATCCTTGAAGGTTAATCCCAAACAACAAGTTCAGCCAGAGACAAACAGAAATCACTATCATATGAATAAAAGAAAGTATGGAGAAAAGACCCCGTGGAAAAGGCGAAAGCTCATTGTGAAATGGTTTTGGGCCACTGCATGCATTCTATAAAACTGGAGTTGGCAATGAAACAACTAATTATGGGTGCATTGAAATTATTTCAATGGAACAACGGACTATATAATATACGGACAGTTCTCTGGTGGCATTGCAGGAGGATACGACGGTGGATTTCTATCCGGCGATGAATAATTCACCAAGAAATTTACCTACAAAGAGGCTATCGAGAGTTACGCACTTTTATTATAAGAATAACTAACTCTTTGCTGAAACTTCATAAACTTCTTTGATCTCGAGCCTAAGGTTTTTCTTAAATTATTCTCAATCTACACAAGGTGTAAATTCGCCTGAAAATCAGATAAAAAATCAAGGCTTTGTCAAAAATGTATTACGTCGTCACAAAAACAAAACGTAAACAAAAAATAAACAAAACAAAAGCAAACGAGAACAAAACAAGAACATAACAGAAAAATAAATATAGAATAAAAATATATAACTTAATCTAACAGCCCCAAATGTGGCAGCATTTGTGGACTCGGACACAGGCTACCCCCATCTCAACTTCGCCTATTATTTTGTCAGCTACTAGGTACCTATAGGGATTCCAAGAAATCATCAAGCATTTGGAAGACTTCCAATTCAATTTGCAAATAAATTGTTTTTTACAAATTTTGATAAAGTAGCAAAGTTTTTGACAACTCTTCCCATAGACTTTGGCACAATTTTTCTTCTAGGCATCTTCGATGACTCGCTAGTATACCATGACAACTTAATATCACTAAGATTTTGGAAACAACCACACCAAGGGCCTCAGCCAATATTTGCACAAGCCCCATCCCCCCGAACCCAAGAAATTAAAATCCATTTCTCTAGCAAAAGTCCAAAAGTCCCTTTTGTTCCTATTGTTCTCAAACAATAATTCCAACAATAATTATATCTTCACACTTACCAAAAAGGGGGCCATGGCCCTGAACTTTTATAAAAGATTTAATAGTTAATACATTAACCACAAAAATTTGTGGTGCCAAAAGTTTTGACAAATATTTTGACCAGCTTTTCTCCTCATGTAAATAACGAATGAGACAAAAATTGGTTACAACAAAATTATTTGCTTTAAAGGATTTTGAGAAATCACACAGAAAAACTAATTTATGAGTTTAGAAACCAAATTCTTGTATAATTGTAATCTAGTGAATGGAAATAATTATGGCATCATCAATATCTTCATCATCATTGTCGATTCTTGAATAACTTTCCTATTAACCACAGTTTGATAAAAATAGTTCTAACTGTTTTTGTCATCAGTTTAAAAAGATTTCACTTTTGTCTTATTATTGATCAACTTTACTATTTTACAGCCATTCAAGATATTTTGGCTTTTGAATACAAATTTTTGAAATTCTACAGATAGCTTAATTTTAAATCAAACTTTGTACTATTAAAGATGGTCTTCTACTTTTCAATTTCTAGCGCTCATATTTATACATTATACTTGAATATACACAGGTGCCTCGAGGGGTTAAGCCAAATTCCTAGAAGGTGCTAAAAACCCCCTAGCCTAAACCATCCCTGTACCTATTGGAGACTGAATATTAAATGAACTGGATAAATTTGCCTCTTAAATATTCTTGGTACAATGCTTTTATCACTGGTGTGTTTAAAGTCAACAATACAATTCTGAACAATTGTCTGAACCTTTTTGCAACACAGTGTACCCAATTAAAAACCAAACATTTCCTTTATGCTAGCCTAGAGTTTAAGCTGTTTTCATACATATTGGGCTTAGGTTTTTAAAAATAAAATAAATTGGAGAATTTGAAGTGCAGATGATCAATATTTTCTGTGCTGAAATAACAAGGCTGTAAGTACATGGGATATCTGGGGAGTTGCCTTTGCTTTGGAAAATTTTTTCGCTTCATCTGCAAAGTTTCAAAGTTGCCAGCAAATAAAGGATGTTTTACCATTTTGGTGACAGGTCACAAAACAGCACAGCAAAACATTTTTGCAAAACTAAAAATATTTCCCAACAAATAACAGCCTAGAGCCAAGAAATCATCAAGTATTTTGATACAGCCTATTCCATTAAGAAACAGAATTTTTCTATAAACTTGGCCAGAGTAGCTGAATTTTAACATAATTTCATTAGCTTGCAACAAAGCCACGAGAAGGTTTGCAACATACCCCAAACTAAGTTGAACCTTTAGATTTGTTTATGTCTTTGGATATGAAGCTATTCAAATAATGGTAATTGATCATGTTTCAAAATTTGGTTTTCATATCATAAAATTGGATTTAAATCATGATCAATCTATTTGTTGTTTTAATGCATTTACATTCGTATTCAATGTTTATATTAGTAGTTCTCTTCACTCTAGTTATTATGATAGGTGGTTATAATTTATCGAATTTTAGCATTTTCACAGCTAGACCACCTATAGACTCAAAAAGCATTTCAAAAGGGGGTTAGTGTGGCCAAGAGACACCCCCATTTGCCACAAATACTATCTTTTAAAACTCGTTTTGGGGTTGTGCATTAGTTCCTAAGTTTGGGCCAGACTGGAATGTGTCGCATTTTTAAATGTGATCTTGAGTGTATGAAAATTGGTGGAACTTTTTAATGTGCAGGAGGAAAGTGCACTAAAAATTCCATCAGAATGTATTTTAAGTGGAATGGGCACCACATACAGCGGGATGAATTGGGTCTATTGAATTGAAGGGGGATGAATTGGGTCTATTTTCTTATTGAATAATCTGAATCAAAAATGGTTATAATGCACTTCAGGACCAGTTATCTGGACTTAAAGCACAAAGTGCTCCTTAACAAAGTTGTTTAGGGCTACTATAACAAATTTCTGTGGTTGCTGCAATCTTAGGTTTGCCTCTGACATACTTCCAATTCTAGAATTGATGAATCAACTTCTAATACAAACATTCTTAGCTACAATCATATATAAGCCTTTGTTCAAACTAGTTTACCCAACTTAATCAGGAAATTGAATAGCTTGTCAACCCAACATTTCTAGTCTCTACCCTAATACTGACAAGATACTATGCCTATAAACAAAATATACAGTTACTTGGTTCTGTTTTTAGAGAGGGATATGGTTTATCCTTTTTCAATCAGTTCAGTTTAGTTTATATTTTTAAATCCTTCTGCATTATGCAGTGCATAGTGCATACAACAAAAAATATTATCAATCCATACAAAAAAGGAAACAAATTTGGATGGAAAATCAATTCAATAAAGTGGAGTCGGTTAAAGTCACACCAAATGTTGCTTGAAAACTTGCAACAGTAAACATAATGTCACTGTAAGGGAAGCTAGCTTTAATAGATTTGCATATTTGGGTCTAAATTTTATGTGACTGTAACAAGCAGTGTGATCTTAAGCAGAATGACTGTTAGCAGAGTTGATTGTATAATGTTTCCATACCATTAATCCTCGAATTAGCACCCTGGAGGCTTATCTATTTTTGATATTTTTGGATGGGGGTTATTAGAGGGGGAGGGGAGCTTATACAAGGGTCAGGTTTATCAAATTATGGTAGACATCAAGAAGAAATTCCTTAAAGACCTTGAATATATAGTAGGAATTTCCCTATTAACATTTAATTAATTATTACCAAAATTATGAATTTTTGTTGTAATTCAATAAAACACCAAAGGCAACCTCAGATGGCAACAATCAAAAAATCAAGGGGGCCAATTTGAGGATTAACAGTAGCAGTGGGAACCTATTCAAGGGGGGGGGGGCTTATTGACAACTTGTAGTTCTAGGATCATGGGAATTTATTCCAGGGGAGGGCTTTTTTGAAGGGGGCTAATTCAAGGATTTACTGCATTTGTAACAATATGAATTGCATGAAGGGAATTACTTCAAGGTGGTCCCCCAATTCTATGTAAACTAAACAATGAGGGGCCCCTCCTATTCAAAAAGGTTAATCAATGAGCTGGATGAATTTCAACAATTTGAGGAACATAAACTTTTGCATCTCACATGTAAAATTGTGCAAGATACAAAACTAGCTGAGGATAATTGTCTTTCTAGATCAAAAGCTACAACAAAGATCAGAGGTGGCACTGAAATGTATCAAATAAACATTTATTCACATAAATGAATCTATGACTTAAGCTACTTAATTGTTGGTTTAGGATGCTTTGAAATGAATGGCATAATTTCCAAAGTAAGAAGTCTAACTTTACTTTTTTTGGTTGAACATGCAAATGGTTTAACGCAGAAGACTTTTCGAATTGAATTGATTCAGCAGCACTACACTCAGAGAGCTCGATAATCTTGAATTTGGAATTTAGCCAAATACTGCAGAGCAATGCATATTTACAAATACTGGTACAAGAGTAAGAACAATTTATTGCTAATTGGCTGATTGTGGATATGCAATTGTGGACTTTTGTGGATATGCAACCCTGCTTGCAAACTACAAACTCCATCTTTGCATTCTTTGTATTGTAAATACATTTTATGGATGACTTGTGTTCTTACAAATCAACAATCATATTATTGTAGTGAGCGCCTGATGGAGTTCGCAGATGCACGAATTGGTCCTGATGAAATTTTCCGTTTTTATAACAATAATAAATTATATTATGATTTGAAGAGAAGCCAGTATATCGAAATAAAGATTATGTGAAGGCATTTTAAGTTACAAGTCCAATAGGTACATACAGTCCAATAGGTCAGGACTCACCCTCTCGACTCATCGAAGCAACGAGTCCCTATCACAACTTTTAGATACAATTGCTCAGGTAATCAGTGTACTCGATCCATCCATCACTTCTCCACGCATTTGCATAGACTTCAATGACGAAGTTGCTTATTTCTTTTAACTCAATTCTTCTGAGAGCGGCCATGCCATTACTAACTTCGCAAATTAACAATGGATTGATTCTTATCCGCAAGGTTATCAAAACAAAAGCATAGGACACAGGGAGACCGTACTTCAAAGCAGAAGGAAATGCTTGAGATTTTACAATAGATTTCATTTCATAAATATTCTCAGCTTTTCAATTTAAGTGAATAGAAATAAAATAAATAGGTGCCTCTAATCAGCTTGAAAGACATAGAAAGTACAAGAAAATCGACAAAGAACAAATAAAAGCTGAAAAGGACACAAGCAGGAGCGTATTGATACTTCAAGTATTGGGGGGTGTTAAAATAAATTACCCGAATTTTCCCGTTTTTCATAAATTTCCCGAAAATTTGATAAACAAGGACTTCAATAAAAATAATAAAATAGTTAATATATATATATATATATATATCTCAGACGATGTGTAAGTGATACATAAGTAATATAGATAAGAAATGTAATTTTATATATCTAAGTTATTCATATGTGCTATCAAGTTGCATATTGAGAAGTTAAAGAAAAACTTTCCAATGCCCGAATTTTTTATTCCCGGGTATTTGCTCGAATTTAACCACTGTTATTGGGGGGTGTGACGATCCCCGCCACCCCCAATAGCTACGCCCCTGGACACACGAAAAGAACTCTAGAATACATTTCAAGCCGCGAGCCCTCGGCTTTCGAGGGCAGCACCGTATAGAGTTAGCAATCTATTATATAAGACCGAGGACTTTCGGGAAATTTGCATTCGTTTCACAAATCCGAACCTTTTCTTGAAAAAGAAAGCATAATTCAATAACTTTTCACTTTTTCGTAAAGCGATTTTCCTGTATCTCGTGAAGGAGGAGGTTAGGGGATAAGGGTAGTCATACCTGTTTAAAAAAGTGTCCAGGAGAGATGACAAATTATCATCCTTGAAAAGTTCCAGCAAAATAATTAACCAAAATATATTTTGCACTCTGCCAGTGGCGATTTTAGCCCTAAAAATCTGGGGGGGGGGGGGCTAACCGGGGGCCAAACTTTCAGTTATAGGAGCCGACGCTAGCTATTACTTTGGGAACTAGTAGAATGTAAAACAGTGGCGTGGTGGCTCAAAATTAGCTATCTACAAGGCACCGGTTCTTAGCTCCCTATAGATAAGTATGTCCTTGGTACAGCTCTATCAAGGCTTTTATCATTATGCCAAATAGTGTTATAAGTGGTGTAAGGAGCAGCTGTGTCCCCTAGGAAAAATAGCAAGGAACGATTGTTTCTGGGGGCCCCTAAAGGTTTGGGACCGTTTGTTATTTGACCAAAAGCAACTTTGTTTTGTTACTCAACTGAGTCTTATCTGTTTAACAATAATGCATCATGATCATGGTTTTTAACAGAAAAACTAAACTTCTATAAAATAAAAGTCTAATAGCTTTGTGAGGTTGATTGGTAAAATTTTTCCATAGTAGTTATGTCTTATATCCAACCTCCATGAGATCAAGCAACTCATTCTGTTACACAGAATTTCAAGTCATACAATTTCGATAAGCAATAGTAGATTGCCAAGGTATACTGGGATGGTATTGGGCTGACCCTGCGCACTCCACCGCATGAAGGTGGATCTTCGTGATAATATATAGCAAATATAGAATTCAAATTATTGTCAAGAATGAATTTTTTTGGTAACTACAGAATTCTTGGTAACTACAGAACTCTTGGTAACACTTGGTTTTTACTTGGTAACTTATTAGAAAGGAGCCAAATTTCATAAATGTCCATCTCGGTTACAAACCAAAACGCTTATCGGGGCCCCTAGTTTGTTAAATAAATGCAATAAAGATAGCATTGAGAAAAATAAAGAGAGCAAACCCTAACAAAGTGAAAAAACGATTGAACAGCTTCGGCAGAAAACATTGAATTTTTAATCGATTGGGGGGGGGGGCAAACAAGGGGCAAGGAAACTTTTTGGGGAAGAGGGGCGTGGCCGACTATAAAGATTTTGTATCGACTATAAAGCTTGTGAGCCAATAGACCCATAAAAATCGTGGAAAGCAAAACCTGACAACAACAGCACCAGAGCTTTTCTGACTGCAACTAATAATTTTCTTTTAAAAACACTGCTCAAAAGAATGACACAAAATGCAAACGTTTCACTGTATTATCTAATTACAACTTGATTTTTCTATTTACTCCTCAAACTACATATTTATCTAAAAAAACTTGTCATTTTTGGAAAAATTTGTCAACCAAGAAAAGCACAAAAATTCAAAGTATCATCATAGATAACATAAAGTTTCTTTCGCTCGAAACTGCAATAAAGGCCTTCCTTTACGTCAGAAACACCATTTGAAAGGTTTTGGACCAGTTTCGGGACAAGATCTCTCAAAAAGAAAATCAGTCAATTTTCACAAAAATCTTTGACCCCGGATATGCAAAAAAATAAAAAAATCATCAAAACTCACGAAAATTTTTTTTGGCTTGAAGCAAACTGAAATGCCTTAGTTTACGTCAGCAACACCATTTGAGATGTTTTGGACAAGTTTCAGACCAAGATCTCTCTAAAAGAACTTGGTCAATTTTCACAAAAATCCCTGAACCCGGATATGCAAAAAAAATCAAAAAATCATCAAAAATAGAAAATTTTATTTTTGCTCAAAACAAACCAAAATGCATTAGTTTACGTCAGCAACATCATTTAAGATGTTTTGGACAAGTTTCAAGTCAAGATCTCTCAAAAAAGAACTTATTCATTTTTCACAAAAATCTCTGACCCCGGATATGCAGAAAAATTCAAAAAATCATGAAAAGTAGAAAAAAATTAGTTTTGCTTGAAACAACCCAAAATGCCTTAGTTTATGTCAGCAACACCATTTGAGATGTTTTGGACAAGTTTCAGGCCAAGATCTCTCAAAAAAGAACTTAGTCAATTTTCACAAAAATCTCTGACCCCCGATATGCAAAAAAATTCGAAAAATCATAAAAAGTGTAAACAAAATTTTTTTTCCTCGAAACAACCTAAAATGCCTTAGTTTACGTCAGTAACACCATTTGAGATGTTTTGGACAAGTTTCAGGCCAAGATCTCTCGAAAAAGAGCTTAGTCATTTTTCACAAAAATCTCTGACCCTGGATATGCATTAAAATTAAATAAATCATGAAAAATAGAAAAAACTTTTTTTGCTCGAAACAACCTAAAATGCCGTAGTTTACGTCAGCAACACCATTTGAGATGTTTTGGACAAGTTTCAGGCCAAAATCTCTCAAAAGAGAACTTAGAACTTAGTCATTTTTCACAAAAATCTCTGACCCCGGATATGCAAAAAACTTCAAAAAATCATGAAAAGTGAAAAAAAATTATTTTTGCTCGAAACAACCTAAAATGCCTTAGTTTACGTCAGCAACACCATTTGAGACGTTTTTGACACGTTTCAGGCCAAGATCTCTCAAAAAAGAACTTAGTCATTTTTCACAAAAATCTCTGACCCCAGATATGCAAAAAACATTCAAAAAATCATGAAAAATAGAAAAAAACTATTTTTGCTCGAAACAACCTAAAATGCCTTAGTTTACGTCAGCAACACCATTTGAGATGTTTTGGACAAGTTTTAGGCCAAGATCTCTCGAAAAAGAGCTTAGTCAATTTTCACAAAAATCTCTGACCCCGGATATGCATTAAAATTAAAAAAATCATGAAAAATAGAAAAAATTTTTTTTCATCGAAACAACCTAAAATGCCTTAGTTTACGTCAGCAACACCATTTGAGACGTTTTGCACAAGTTGCAGGCCAAGATCTCTCGAGAAAGAACTTAGTCATTTTTCACAAAAATCTCTGACCCCAGATATGCAAAAAAAATTCAAAAAATCATGAAAAGTAGAAAAAAATTTTTTTTGCTTGAAACAACCCAAAATGCCTTAGTTTATGTCAGCAAAACCATTTGAGAGGTTTTGAACAAGTTTCAGGCCAAGATCTCTCAAAAAAGAACTTTAGTCAATTTTCACAAAAATCTTTGACCCCGGATATGCAAAAAAATTCGAAAAATCATGAAAAGTGTAAACAAAATTTTTTTTGCTCGAGACAACCTAAAATGCCTTAGTTTACGTCAGTAACACCATTTGAGATGTGTTGGACAAGTTTCAGGCCAAAATCTCTCAAAAGAGAACTTAGAACTTAGTCATTTTTCACAAAAATCTCTGACCCCGGATATGCAAAAAACTTCAAAAAATCATGAAAAGTGAAAAAAAATTATGTTTGCTCGAAACAACCTAAAATGCCTTAGTTTACGTCAGCAACACCATTTGAGACGTTTTTGACACGTTTCAGGCCAAGATCTCTCAAAAAAAGAACTTAGTCATTTTTCACAAAAATCTCTGACCCCAGATATGCAAAAAACGTTCAAAAAATCATGAAAAATAGAAAACAACTATTTTTGCTCGAAACAACCTAAAATGTCTTAGTTTACGTCAGCAACACCATTTGAGATGTTTTGGACAAGTTTTAGGCCAAGATCTCTCGAAAAAAAACTTAGTCATTTTTCACAAAAATCTCTGACCCCAGATATGCAAAATAATTCAAAAAGTCATGAAAAAAAAAAACTATTTTTGCTCGAAACAACCTAAAATGCCTTAGTTTACGTCAGCAACACCATTTGAGATGTTTTGGACAAGTTTCAGGCCAAGATCTCTAGAAAAAAACTTAGTCATTTTTCACAAAAATCTCTGACCCCAGATATGCAAAAAAATTCAAAAAATCATGAAAAGTAAAAAAAATTATTTTTGCTAGAAACAACCTAAAATGCCAAAATTTACTTCAGCAAAGCCATTTGAGATGTTTTGGACAAGTTTCAGGGCAAGATCTCTCGAAAAAAAACTTAGTAATTTTTCACAAAAATCTCTGACCCCGGATATGCAAAAAAATTCAAAAAATAATGAAAAATAGAAAAAATTAATTTTAGTTCGAAACAACCTAAAATTCGATAGTTTACATCAGCAACACCATTTGAGACGTTTTGGACCAGTTTAAGGCCAACATCTCTCAAAAGAGAACTTAGTCATTTTTCACAAAAATCTCTGACCCCAGATATGCAAAAAACATTCAAAAAATCATGAAAAATAGAAAAAAACTATTTTTGCTCGAAACAACCTAAAATGTCTTAGTTTACGTCAGCAACACCATTTGAGATGTTTTGGACAAGTTTTAGGCCAAGATCTCTCGAAAAAGAGCTTAGTCAATTTTCACAAAAATCTCTGACCCCGGATATGCATTAAAATTAAAAAAATCATGAAAAATAGAAAAAAATTTTTTTGATCGAAACAACCTAAAATGCCTTAGTTTACGTCAGCAACACCATTTGAGACGTTTTGGACAAGTTTCAGGCCAAGATCTCTCGAAAAAGAGCTTAGTCGATTTTCACAAAAATCTCTGACCCTGGATATGCATTAAAATTAAATAAATCATGAAAAATAGAAAAAACTTTTTTTGCTCGAAACAACCTAAAATGCCGTAGTTTACGTCAGCAACACCATTTGAGATGTTTTGGACAAGTTTCAGGCCAAAATCTCTCAAAAGAGAACTTAGAACTTAGTCATTTTTCACAAAAATCTCTGACCCCGGATATGCAAAAAACTTCAAAAAATCATGAAAAGTGAAAAAATTTTTTTTTTGCTCGAAACAACCTAAAATGCCTTAGTTTACGTCAGTAACAACATTTGAGATGTTTTGGACAAGTTTCAGGCCAAGATCTCTCGAAAAAGAGCTTAGTCAATCTTCACAAAAATCTCTGACCCCGGATATGCATTAAAATTAAAAAAATCATGAAAAATAGAAAAAAATTTTTTTGCTCGAAACAACCTAAAATGCCTTAGTTTACGTCAGCAACACCGTTTGAGACGTTTTGGACCCGTTTCAGGCCAAAATCACTCAAAAAAGAACTTAGGCATTTTTCACAAAAATCTCTGACCCCGGATATGCAAAAAACTTCAAAGAGTCAGGAAAAGTGAAAAAAAATTATTTTTGCTCGAAACAACCTAAAATGCCTTAGTTTACGTCAGCAACACCATTTGAGACGTTTTTGACACGTTTCAGGCCAAGATCTCTCAAAAAAAGAACTTAGTCATTTTTCACAAAAATCTCTGACCCCAGATATGCAAAAAACGTTCAAAAAATCATGAAAAATAGAAAACAACTATTTTTGCTCGAAACAACCTAAAATGTCTTAGTTTACGTCAGCAACACCATTTGAGATGTTTTGGACAAGTTTTAGGCCAAGATCTCTCGAAAAAGAGCTTAGTCAATCTTCACAAAAATCTCTGACCCTGGATATGCATTAAAATTAAATAAATCATGAAAAATAGAAAAAATTTTTTTTGATCGAAACAACCTAAAATGCCTTAGTTTACGTCAGCAACACCATTTGAGACGTTTTGCACAAGTTGCAGGCCAAGATCTCTCGAAAAAGAACTTAGTCATTTTTCACAAAAATCTCTGACCCCGGATATGCATTAAAATTAAAAAAATCATGAAAAATAGAAAAATTTTTTTTGATCGAAACAACCTAAAATGCCTTAGTTTACGTCAGCAACACCATTTGAGACGTTTTGCACAAGTTGCAGGCCAAGATCTCTCGAAAAAGAACTTAGTCATTTTTCACAAAAATCTCTGACCTCAGATATGCAAAATAATTCATAAAGTCATGAAAAAAAGAAAAAAACTATTTTTGCTAGAAACAACCTAAAATGCCAAAATTTACTTCAGCAAAGCCATTTGAGATGTTTTGGACAAGTTTCAGGGCAAGATCTCTCAAAAGAGAACTTAGTCATTTTTCACAAAAATCTCTGACCCCGGATATGCAAAAAAATTCAAAAAGCCATGAAAAATATAAAAAAATTATTTTCGCTCGAAACAACCTAAAATGCCTTACTTTACATCAGCAACACCATTTGCGACGTTTCGGAGAAGTTTAAGGCCAAGCCCTGTCAAAAGAGAACTTAGTCATTTTTCACAAAAATCTCTGACCCCGGATATGCATTAAAATTAAAAAAATCATGAAAAATAGAAAAAAAAATTTTTGATCGAAACAACCTAAAATGCCTTAGTTTACGTCAGCAACACCATTTGAGACGTTTTGGACAAGTTTCAGGCCAAGATCTCTCGAAAAAGAGCTTAGTCGATTTTCACAAAAATCTCTGACCCTGGATATGCATTAAAATTAAATAAATCATGAAAAATAGAAAAAACTTTTTTTGCTCGAAACAACCTAAAATGCCGTAGTTTACGTCAGCAACACCATTTGAGATGTTTTGGACAAGTTTCAGGCCAAAATCTCTCAAAAGAGAACTTAGAACTTAGTCATTTTTCACAAAAATCTCTGACCCCGGATATGCAAAAAACTTCAAAAAATCATGAAAAGTGAAAAAAATTTTTTTTTGCTCGAAACAACCTAAAATGCCTTAGTTTACGTCAGTAACAACATTTGAGATGTTTTGGACAAGTTTCAGGCCAAGATCTCTCGAAAAAGAGCTTAGTCAATCTTCACAAAAATCTCTGACCCCGGATATGCATTAAAATTAAAAAAATCATGAAAAATAGAAAAAAATTTTTTTGCTCGAAACAACCTAAAATGCCTTAGTTTACGTCAGCAACACCGTTTGAGACGTTTTGGACACGTTTCAGGCCAAAATCACTCAAAAAAGAACTTAGGCATTTTTCACAAAAATCTCTGACCCCGGATATGCAAAAAACTTCAAAGAGTCAGGAAAAGTGAAAAAAAATTATTTTTGCTCGAAACAACCTAAAATGCCTTAGTTTACGTCAGCAACACCGTTTGAGACGTTTTGGACACGTTTCAGGCCAAAATCACTCAAAAAAGAACTTAGGCATTTTTCACAAAAATCTCTGACCCCGGATATGCAAAAAACTTCAAAGAGTCAGGAAAAGTGAAAAAAAATTATTTTTGCTCGAAACAACCTAAAATGCCTTAGTTTACGTCAGCAACACCATTTGAGACGTTTTTGACACGTTTCAGGCCAAGATCTCTCAAAAAAAGAACTTAGTCATTTTTCACAAAAATCTCTGACCCCGGATATGCAAAAAACTTCAAAGAGTCAGGAAAAGTGAAAAAAAATTATTTTTGCTCGAAACAACCTAAAATGCCTTAGTTTACGTCAGCAACACCATTTGAGACGTTTTGCACAAGTTGCAGGCCAAGATCTCTCGAAAAAGAACTTAGTCATTTTTCACAAAAATCTCTGACCCCGGATATGCATTAAAATTAAAAAAATCATGAAAAATAGAAAAATTTTTTTTGATCGAAACAACCTAAAATGCCTTAGTTTACGTCAGCAACACCATTTGAGACGTTTTGCACAAGTTGCAGGCCAAGATCTCTCGAAAAAGAACTTAGTCATTTTTCACAAAAATCTCTGACCTCAGATATGCAAAATAATTCAAAAAGTCATGAAAAAAAGAAAAAAACTATTTTTGCTAGAAACAACCTAAAATGCCAAAATTTACTTCAGCAAAGCCATTTGAGATGTTTTGGACAAGTTTCAGGGCAAGATCTCTCAAAAGAGAACTTAGTCATTTTTCACAAAAATCTCTGACCCCGGATATGCAAAAAAATTCAAAAAATCATGAAAAATATAAAAAAATTATTTTCGCTCGAAACAACCTAAAATGCCTTACTTTAAATCAGCAACACCATTTGCGACGTTTCGGAGAAGTTTAAGGCCAAGCCCTGTCAAAAGAGAACTTAGTCATTTTTCACAAAAATCTCTGACCCCGGATATGCCAAAAAATTCAAAAAATCATGAAAAATATAAAAAAATTATTTTCGCTCGAAACACCCTAAAATGCCTTACTTTAGATCAGCAACACCATTTGCGACGTTTCGGAGAAGTTTAAGGCCAAGCCCTGTCAAAAGAGAACTTAGTCATTTTTCACAAAAATCTCTGACCCCGGATATGCAAAAAAATTCAAAAAATCATGAAAAATGGAAAAAATCTATTTTTGCTCGAAACAACCTAAAAAGCCTTAGTTTACGTCAGCAACACCATTTGAGACGTTTTGGACAAGTTTCAGGCAAAGATCTCTCGAAAAAGAACTTAGTCATTTTTCACAAAAATCTCTGACCCCGGATATGCAAAAAAAAATTAAAAAATCATGAAAAAAAGAAAAAAATTATTTATTCTCGAAACAACCTAAAATGCCTTAGTTTACGTCAGCAACACCGTTTGAGACGTTTTGGACACGTTTCAGGCCAAAATCACTCAAAAAAGAACTTAGGCATTTTTCACAAAAATCTCTGACCCCGGATATGCAAAAAACTTCAAAAAGTCAGGAAAAGTGAAAAAAAATTATTTTTGCTCGAAACAACCTAAAATGCCTTAGTTTACGTCAGCAACACCATTTGAGACGTTTTTGACACGTTTCAGGCCAAGATCTCTCAAAAAAGAACTTAGTCATTTTTCACAAAAATCTCTGACCCCAGATATGCAAAAAAATTCGAAAAATCATGAAAAATAGAAAAAAACTATTTTTGCTCGAAACAACCTAAAATGCCTTAGTTTACGTCAGCAACACCATTTGAGATGTTTTGGACAAGTTTTAGGCCAAGATCTCTCGAAAAAGAGCTTAGTCGATTTTCACAAAAATCTCTGACCCCGGATATGCATTAAAATTAAAAAAATCATGAAAAATAGAAAAAAATTTTTTTGATCGAAACAACCTAAAATGCCTTAGTTTACGTCAGCAACACCATTTGAGACGTTTTGCACAAGTTGCAGGCCAAGATCTCTCGAAAAAGAACTTAGTCATTTTTCACAAAAATCTCTGACCCCAGATATGCAAAAGAATTCAAAAAGTCATGAAAAAAAGAAAAAAACTATTTTTGCTCGAAACAACCTAAAATGCCTTAGTTTACGTCAGCAACACCATTTGAGATGTTTTGGACAAGTTTCAGGCCAAGATCTCTCGAAAAAAAACTTAGTCATTTTTCACAAAAATCTCTGACCCCAGATATGCAAAAAAAATCAAAAAATCATGAAAAATAGAAAAAATTAATTTTAGTTCGAAACAGCCTAAAATTCCATAGTTTACATCAGCAACACCATTTGAGACGTTTTGGACCAGTTTAGGGCCAACATCTCTCAAAAGAGAACTTAGTCATTTTTCACAAAAATCTCTGACCCCGGATATGCAAAAAAATTCAAAAAATCATGAAAAATGGAAAAAATCTATTTTTGCTCGAAACAACCTAAAATGCCTTAGTTTACGTCAGCAACACCATTTGAGACGTTTTGGACAAGTTTCAGGCAAAGATCTCTCGAAAAAGAACTTAGTCATTTTTCACAAAAATCTCTGACCCCGGATATGCAAAAAAAAATTAAAAAATCATGAAAAAAAGAAAAAAATTATTTATTCTCGAAACAACCTAAAATGCCTTAGTTTACGTCAGCAACACCGTTTGAGACGTTTTGGACACGTTTCAGGCCAAAATCACTCAAAAAAGAACTTAGGCATTTTTCACAAAAATCTCTGACCCCGGATATGCAAAAAACTTCAAAAAGTCAGGAAAAGTGAAAAAAAATTATTTTTGCTCGAAACAACCTAAAATGCCTTAGTTTACGTCAGCAACACCATTTGAGACGTTTTTGACACGTTTCAGGCCAAGATCTCTCAAAAAAGAACTTAGTCATTTTTCACAAAAATCTCTGACCCCAGATATGCAAAAAAATTCGAAAAATCATGAAAAATAGAAAAAAACTATTTTTGCTCGAAACAACCTAAAATGCCTTAGTTTACGTCAGCAACACCATTTGAGATGTTTTGGACAAGTTTTAGGCCAAGATCTCTCGAAAAAGAGCTTAGTCGATTTTCACAAAAATCTCTGACCCCGGATATGCATTAAAATTAAAAAAATCATGAAAAATAGAAAAAAATTTTTTTGATCGAAACAACCTAAAATGCCTTAGTTTACGTCAGCAACACCATTTGAGACGTTTTGCACAAGTTGCAGGCCAAGATCTCTCGAAAAAGAACTTAGTCATTTTTCACAAAAATCTCTGACCCCAGATATGCAAAAGAATTCAAAAAGTCATGAAAAAAAGAAAAAAACTATTTTTGCTCGAAACAACCTAAAATGCCTTAGTTTACGTCAGCAACACCATTTGAGATGTTTTGGACAAGTTTCAGGCCAAGATCTCTCGAAAAAAAACTTAGTCATTTTTCACAAAAATCTCTGACCCCAGATATGCAAAAAAAAATCAAAAAATCATGAAAAATAGAAAAAATTAATTTTAGTTCGAAACAGCCTAAAATTCCATAGTTTAAATCAGCAACACCATTTGAGACGTTTTGGACCAGTTTAAGGCCAACATCTCTCAAAAGAGAACTTAGTCATTTTTCACAAAAATCTCTGACCCTGGATATGCAAAAAAATTCAAAAAATCATGAAAAATATAAAAAAATTATTTTTGCTCGAAACAACCTAAAATGCCTCACTTTACATCAGCAACACCATTTGCGACGTTTTGGAGAAGTTTAAGGCCAAGCCCTGTCAAAAGAGAACTTAGTCATTTTTCACAAAAATCTCTGACCCCGGATATGCAAAAAAATTCAAAAAATCATGAAAAATGGAAAAAATTAATTTTAGTTCGAAACAACCTAAAATTCCATAGTTTACATCAGCAACACCATTTGAGACGTTTTGGACCAGTTTAGGGCCAACATCTCTCAAAAGAGAACTTAGTCATTTTTCACAAAAATCTCTGACCCCGGATATGCAAAAAAATTCAAAAAATCATGAAAAATGGAAAAAATCTATTTTTGCTCGAAACAACCTAAAATGCCTTAGTTTACGTCAGCAACACCATTTGAGACGTTTTGGACAAGTTTCAGGCAAAGATCTCTCGAAAAAGAACTTAGTCATTTTTCACAAAAATCTCTGACCCCGGATATGCAAAAAAAATTAAAAAATCATGAAAAAAAGAAAAAAATTATTTATTCTCGAAACAACCTAAAATATCTTAGTTTACGTCAGCAACACCATTTGAGATGTTTTGGAAAAGTTTCAGGCCAAGATCTCTCAAAAAAATAACTTAGTCAATTTACACGAAAATCTCTGACCCCGGATATGCAAAAAAATTCAAAAATCATGAAAAGTAGAAAAAAATTATTTTTGCTTGAAACAACCCAAAATGCCTTAGTTTATGTCAGCAACACCATTTGAGATGTTTTGGACAAGTTTCAGGCCAAGATCTCTCAAAAAAGAACTTAGTCAATTTTCACAAAAATCTCTGACCTCGGATATGCAAAAAAATTCGAAAAATCATGAAAAGTGTAAACAAAATTTTTCTTGCTCGAAACAACCTAAAATGCCTTAGTTTACGTCAGCAACACCATTTGAGACGTTTTTGACACGTTTCAGGCCAAGATCTCTCAAAAAAGAACTTAGTCATTTTTCACAAAAATCTCTGACCCCAGATATGCAAAAAAATTCGAAAAATCATGAAAAATAGAAAAAAACTATTTTTGCTCGAAACAACCTAAAATGCCTTAGTTTACGTCAGCAACACCATTTGAGATGTTTTGGACAAGTTTTAGGCCAAGATCTCTCGAAAAAGAGCTTAGTCGATTTTCACAAAAATCTCTGACCCCGGATATGCATTAAAATTAAAAAAATCATGAAAAATAGAAAAAAATTTTTTTGATCGAAACAACCTAAAATGCCTTAGTTTACGTCAGCAACACCATTTGAGACGTTTTGCACAAGTTGCAGGCCAAGATCTCTCGAAAAAGAACTTAGTCATTTTTCACAAAAATCTCTGACCCCAGATATGCAAAAGAATTCAAAAAGTCATGAAAAAAAGAAAAAAACTATTTTTGCTCGAAACAACCTAAAATGCCTTAGTTTACGTCAGCAACACCATTTGAGATGTTTTGGACAAGTTTCAGGCCAAGATCTCTCGAAAAAAAACTTAGTCATTTTTCACAAAAATCTCTGACCCCAGATATGCAAAAAAAATCAAAAAATCATGAAAAATAGAAAAAATTAATTTTAGTTCGAAACAGCCTAAAATTCCATAGTTTACATCAGGAACACCATTTGAGACGTTTTGGACCAGTTTAAGGCCAACATCTCTCAAAAGAGAACTTAGTCATTTTTCACAAAAATCTCTGACCCCGGATATGCAAAAAAATTCAAAAAATCATGAAAAATATAAAAAAATTATTTTTGCTCGAAACATCCTAAAATGCCTCACTTTACATCAGCAACACCATTTGCGACGTTTTGGAGAAGTTTAAGGCCAAGCCCTGTCAAAAGAGAACTTAGTCATTTTTCACAAAAATCTCTGACCCCGGATATGCAAAAAAATTCAAAAAATCATGAAAAATGGAAAAAATTAATTTTAGTTCGAAACAACCTAAAATTCCATAGTTTACATCAGCAACACCATTTGAGACGTTTTGGACCAGTTTAGGGCCAACATCTCTCAAAAGAGAACTTAGTCATTTTTCACAAAAATCTCTGACCCCGGATATGCAAAAAAATTCAAAAAATCATGAAAAATGGAAAAAATCTATTTTTGCTCGAAACAACCTAAAATGCCTTAGTTTACGTCAGCAACACCATTTGAGACGTTTTGGACAAGTTTCAGGCAAAGATCTCTCGAAAAAGAACTTAGTCATTTTTCACAAAAATCTCTGACCCCGGATATGCAAAAAAAATTAAAAAATCATGAAAAAAAGAAAAAAATTATTTATTCTCGAAACAACCTAAAATATCTTAGTTTACGTCAGCAACACCATTTGAGATGTTTTGGAAAAGTTTCAGGCCAAGATCTCTCAAAAAAAGAACTTAGTCAATTTACACGAAAATCTCTGACCCCGGATATGCAAAAAAATTCAAAAAATCATGAAAAGTAGAAAAAAATTATTTTTGCTTGAAACAACCCAAAATGCCTTAGTTTATGTCAGCAACACCATTTGAGATGTTTTGGACAAGTTTCAGGCCAAGATCTCTCAAAAAAGAACTTAGTCAATTTTCACAAAAATCTCTGACCTCGGATATGCAAAAAAATTCGAAAAATCATGAAAAGTGTAAACAAAATTTTTCTTGCTCGAAACAACCTAAAATGCCTTAGTTTACGTCAGCAACACCATTTGAGACGTTTTTGACACGTTTCAGGCCAAGATCTCTCAAAAAAGAACTTAGTCATTTTTCACAAAAATCTCTGACCCCAGATATGCAAAAAAATTCGAAAAATCATGAAAAATAGAAAAAAACTATTTTTGCTCGAAACAACCTAAAATGCCTTAGTTTCCGTCAGCAACACCATTTGAGATGTTTTGGACAAGTTTTAGGCCAAGATCTCTCGAAAAAGAGCTTAGTCGATTTTCACAAAAATCTCTGACCCCGGATATGCATTAAAATTAAAAAAATCATGAAAAATAGAAAAAAATTTTTTTGATCGAAACAACCTAAAATGCCTTAGTTTACGTCAGCAACACCATTTGAGACGTTTTGCACAAGTTGCAGGCCAAGATCTCTCGAAAAAGAACTTAGTCATTTTTCACAAAAATCTCTGACCCCAGATATGCAAAAGAATTCAAAAAGTCATGAAAAAAAGAAAAAAACTATTTTTGCTCGAAACAACCTAAAATGCCTTAGTTTACGTCAGCAACACCATTTGAGATGTTTTGGACAAGTTTCAGGCCAAGATCTCTCGAAAAAAAACTTAGTCATTTTTCACAAAAATCTCTGACCCCAGATATGCAAAAAAAATCAAAAAATCATGAAAAATAGTAAAAATTAATTTTAGTTCGAAACAGCCTAAAATTCCATAGTTTACATCAGGAACACCATTTGAGACGTTTTGGACCAGTTTAAGGCCAACATCTCTCAAAAGAGAACTTAGTCATTTTTCACAAAAATCTCTGACCCCGGATATGCAAAAAAATTCAAAAAATCATGAAAAATATAAAAAAATTATTTTTGCTCGAAACATCCTAAAATGCCTCACTTTACATCAGCAACACCATTTGCGACGTTTTGGAGAAGTTTAAGGCCAAGCCCTGTCAAAAGAGAACTTAGTCATTTTTCACAAAAATCTCTGACCCCGGATATGCAAAAAAATTCAAAAAATCATGAAAAATGGAAAAAATTAATTTTAGTTCGAAACAACCTAAAATTCCATAGTTTACATCAGCAACACCATTTGAGACGTTTTGGACCAGTTTAAGGCCAACATCTCTCAAAAGAGAACTTAGTCATTTTTCACAAAAATCTCTGACCCCGGATATGCAAAAAAATTCAAAAAATCATGAAAAAAAGAAAAAAACTATTTTTGCTCGAAACAACCTAAAATGCCTTAGTTTACGTCAGCAACACCATTTGAGATGTTTTGGACAAGTTTCAGGCCAAGATCTCTCGAAAAAAAACTTAGTCATTTTTCACAAAAATCTCTGACCCCAGATATGCAAAAAAAATCAAAAAATCATGAAAAATAGTAAAAATTAATTTTAGTTCGAAACAGCCTAAAATTCCATAGTTTACATCAGGAACACCATTTGAGACGTTTTGGACCAGTTTAAGGCCAACATCTCTCAAAAGAGAACTTAGTCATTTTTCACAAAAATCTCTGACCCCGGATATGCAAAAAAATTCAAAAAATCATGAAAAATATAAAAAAATTATTTTTGCTCGAAACATCCTAAAATGCCTCACTTTACATCAGCAACACCATTTGCGACGTTTTGGAGAAGTTTAAGGCCAAGCCCTGTCAAAAGAGAACTTAGTCATTTTTCACAAAAATCTCTGACCCCGGATATGCAAAAAAATTCAAAAAATCATGAAAAATGGAAAAAATCTTATTTTGCTCGAAACATCCTAAAATGCCTCACTTTACATCAGCAACACCATTTGCGACGTTTTGGAGAAGTTTAAGGCCAAGCCCTGTCAAAAGAGAACTTAGTCATTTTTCACAAAAATCTCTGACCCCGGATATGCAAAAAAATTCAAAAAATCATGAAAAATGGAAAAAATTAATTTTAGTTCGAAACAACCTAAAATTCCATAGTTTACATCAGCAACACCATTTGAGACGTCTTGGACCAGTTTAAGGCCAACATCTCTCAAAAGAGAACTTAGTCATTTTTCACAAAAATCTCTGACCCCGGATATGCAAAAAAATTCAAAAAATCATGAAAAATATAAAAAAATTATTTTTGCTCAAAACAACCTAAAATGCCTCACTTTACATCAGCAACACCATTTGCGACGTTTTGGAGAAGTTTAAGGCCAAGCCCTGTCAAAAGAGAACTTAGTCATTTTTCACAAAAATCTCTGACCCCGGATATGCAAAAAAATTCAAAAAATCATGAAAAATGGAAAAAATCTTATTTTGCTCGAAACAACCTAAAATGCCTTAGTTTACGTCAGCAACACCATTTGAGACGTTTTGGACAAGTTTCAGGCAAAGATCTCTCGAAAAAGAACTTGGTTAATTTTCACAAAAATCTCTGACCCCGGATATGCAAAAAAATTTAAAAAATCATGAAAAGTAGAAAAAATTAATTTTTGCTCGAAAGAAGCTAAAATGCCTTAGTTTACATCAGCAACACCATTTGATATGTTTTGGACAGGTTTCAGGCCAAGATCTCTCGAAAAAAACTTCGTTAATTTTCACAAAAATCTGTGACCCCGGATATGCAAAAAATTCAAAAAATAATGAAAAATAGAAAAAAATAATTTTTGTTCGAAACAACCTAAAATGCCTTAGTTTACGTCAGCAACAGCAATGGAGACGTTTTGGACAAGTTTCAGGCCAAGATCTCTCGAAAAAAACTTAGTTATTTTTCGCAAAAATCTCTGACCCCGGATATGCAAAAAAATTCAAAAACCATGATAAATAGTAAAAATCTATTTTTGCTCGAAACAACCTAAAATGCCTTAGTTTACGTCAGCAACACCATTTGAGACGTTTTGGACAAGTTTCAGGCCAAGATCTCTCGAAAAAGAGCTTAGTCATTTTTAACAAAAATCTCTGACCCCGGATATGCAAAAAAATTCAAAAAATCATGATAAAAAGAAAAAATTAATTTTTGCTCAAAACAACCTAAAATGCCTTAGTTTACATCAGCAACACCATTTGAGACGTTTTGGACACGTTTCTGGCCAAGATCTCTCAAAAAGAACTTAGTCAATTTTCACAAAAATCTCTGACCCCGGGTATGCAAAAAAATTCAAAAAATCATGAAAACTGAAAAAGAATTATTTTTGCTAGAAACAACCTAAAATGCTTTAGTTTACTTCAGCAAAGCCATTTGAGATGTTTTGGACAAGTTTCAGGCCAAGATCTCTCGAAAAAAACTTAGTCAATTTTCACAAAAATCTCTGACCCCGGATATGCCAAAAAATTCAAAAAATCATGATCAATAGAAAAAATTAATTTTTGCTCGAAACAACCTAAAATGCCTTAGTTTACATCAGCAACATCATTTGAGATGTTTTGGACAAGTTTCAGGCCAAGATCTCTCGAAAAAGAACTTGGTTAATTTTAACAAAAATCTCTGACCCTGGATATGCAAAAAAATTTAAAAAATCATGAAAAGTAGAAAAAATTAATTTTTGCTCGAAAGAAGCTAAAATGCCTTAGTTTACATCAGCAACACCATTTGATATGTTTTGGACAGGTTTCAGGCCAAGATCTCTCGAAAAAAACTTCGTTATTTTTCACAAAAATCTTTGACCCCGGATATGCAAAAAATTCAAAAAATAATGAAAAATAGAAAAAAATAATTTTTGTTCGAAACAACCTAAAATGCCTTAGTTTACGTCAGCAACACCAATGGAGACGTTTTGGACAAGTTTCAGGCCAAGATCTCTCGAAAAAAACTTAGTTATTTTTCGCAAAAATCTCTGACCCCGGATATGCATTAAAATTAAAAAAATCATGAACAATAGAAAAAATTTTTTTTGCTCGAAACAACCTAAAATGCCTTAGTTTACGTCAGCAACACCATTTGAGACGTTTTGGACACGTTTCAGGCCAAAATCTCTCAAAAAAGAACTTAGTCATTTTTCACAAAAATCTCTGACCCCGGATATGCAAAAAAATTCAAAAAATCATGAAAAGTAGAAAAAATTTATTTTTGCTTGAAACAACCCAAAATGCCTTAGTTTATGTCAGCAACACCATTTGAGATGTTTTGGACAGGTTTCAGGCCAAGATATCTCAAAAAAGAACTTAGCCATTTTTCACAAAAATCTCTGACCCCGGATATGCAAAAAAATTCGAAAAATCATGAAAAGTATAAACAAAATTTTTTTTGCTTGAAACAACCTTAAATGCCTTAGTTTACGTCAGTAACACCATTTGAGATGTTTTGGACAAGTTTCAGGCCAAGATCTCTCGAAAAAGAGCTTAGTCAATTTTCACAAAAATCTCTGACCCCGGATATGCAATAAAATTAAAAAAATCATGAAAAATAGAAAAATTTTTTTTTGCTCGAAACAACCTAAAATGCCTTAGTTTACGTCGGCAACACCATTTGAGACGTTTTGGACACGTTTCAGGCCAAAATCTCTCGAAAAAAAACTTAGTCAATTTTCACAAAAATCTCTGACCCCGGATATGCAAAAAAATTCAAAAAATCATGATAAATAGAACAAATTAATTTTTGCTCGAAAAAACCTAAAATGCCTTAGTTTACATCAGCAACACCATTTGAGTTGTTTTGGACAAGTTTCAGGCCAAGATCTCTCGAAAAAACTTAGTTAATTTTCACAAAAATCTCTGACCCCGGATATGCAAAAAATTTAAAAAATAATGAAAAATAGAAAAAATTAATTTTTGCTCGAAACAACCTAAAATGCGTTAGTTTACATCAGCAACACCATTTGAGATGTTTTGAACAAGTTTTAGGCCAAGATCTCTCGAAAAAGAACTTAGTCAATTTTCACAAAAATTTCTTACCCCAGATATGCAAAAAAATTCAAAAAATCATGATAAATAGAACAAATTAATTATTGCTCGAAACAACCTAAAATGCCTTAGTTTACATCAGCAACACCATTTGAGATGTTTTGAACAAGTTTCAGGCCAAGATCTCTTGAAAAAGAACTTAGTCATTTTTCACAAAAATCTCTGACCCCGGATATGCAAGAAATTCAAAAAATCATGATAAATAGAAAAAATTAATTTTTGCTCGAAACAACCTAAAATCCCTTAGTTTACATCAGCAACACCATTTGAGATGTTTTGAACAAGTTTCAGGCCAAGATCTCTCGAAAAAGAACTTAGTCATTTTTCACAAAAATCTCTGACCCCGGATATGCAAAAAAATTCAAAAAATCATGAAAAGTAGAAAAAATTTATTTTTGCTTGAAACAACCCAAAATGCCTTAGTTTATGTCAGCAACACCATTTGAGATGTTTTGGACAGGTTTCAGGCCAAGATATCTCAAAAAAGAACTTAGCCATTTTTCACAAAAATCTCTGACCCCGGATATGCAAAAAAATTCGAAAAATCATGAAAAGTATAAACAAAATTTTTTTTGCTTGAAACAACCTTAAATGCCTTAGTTTACGTCAGTAACACCATTTGAGATGTTTTGGACAAGTTTCAGGCCAAAATCTCTCGAAAAAGAGCTTAGTCAATTTTCACAAAAATCTCTGAACCCGGATATGCAAAAAAATTCAAAAAACCATGATCAATAGAAAAAATTAATTTTTGCTCGAAACAACCTAAAATGCCTTAGTTTACATCAGCAACACCATTTGAGATGTTTTGGACAAGTTTCAGGCCAAGATCTCTCGAAAAAAAACTTAGTCAATTTTCACAAAAATCTCTGACCCCGGATATGCAAAAAATTCAAAAAATCATGATAAAGAGAACAAATTAATTTTTGCTCGAAACAACCTAAAATGCCTTAGTTTACGTCAGCAACACCATTTGAGATGTTTTGGACAAGTTTCAGGCCAAGATCTCTCGAAAAAAACTTAGTTAATTTTGACAAAAATCTCTGACCCCGGATATGCAAAAAATTCAAAAAAAAATGAAAAATAGAAGAAATTAATTTTTGTTCGAAACAACCTAAAATGCCTTAGTTTACGTCAGCTACACCATTTGAGACGTTTTGACCAAGTTTCAGGCGAAGATCTCGCGAAAAAAACTTATTTAATTTTCACAAAAATCTATGAACCCGGATATGCAAAAAAATTCAAAAAAAAAAATGAAAAATAGAAAAAATTAATTTTTGTTCGAAACAACCTAAAATGCCTTAGTTTACGTCAGCAACACCATTTGAGACGTTTTGGGCAAGTTTCAGGCCAAGATCTCTCAAAAAAAACTTAGTTAATTTTGACAAAAATCTCTGACCCCGGATATGCAAAAAATTAAAAAAAAATGAAAAATAGAAGAAATTAATTTTTGTTCGAAACAACCTAAAATGCCTTAGTTTACGTCAGCTACACCATTTGAGACGTTTTGACCAAGTTTCAGGCCAAGATCTCTCGAAAAAACTTAGTTAATTTTCACAAAAATCTCTGACCCCGGATATGCAAAAAATTTAAAAAATAATGAAAAATAGAAAAAATTAATTTTTGCTCGAAACAACCTAAAATGCCTTAGTTTACATCAGCAACACCATTTGAGATGTTTTGGACAAGTTTCAGGCCAAGATCTCTCGAAAAAACTTGGTTAATTTTCGCAAAAATCTCTGACCCCGGATATGCAAAAAAATTAAAAAAATCATGATAAATAGAACAAATTAATTTTTGCTCGAAACAACCTAAAATGCATTAGTTTACATCAGCAACACCATTTGAGATGTTTTGAACAAGTTTCAGGCCAAGATCTCTCGAAAAAAACTTAGTTAATTTTCACAAAAATCTGTCACCCCAGATATGCAAAAAAATTCAAAAAATCATGATAAATAGAAAAAATCTATTTTTGCTGGTAACAACCTAAAATGCCCTAGTTCACGTCAGCAACACCATTTGAGACGTTTTGGACAAGTTTCAGGCCAAGATCTCTCGAAGAAGAACTTAGTTATTTTTCGCAAAAATCTCTGACCCCGGATATGCAAAAAAATTCAAAAAGTCATGATAAATAGAAAAAATCTATTTTTGCTGGAAACGACCTAAAATGCCTTAGTTTACGTCAGCAACACCATTTGAGACGTTTTGGACAAGTTTCAGGAAAAGATCTCTCGAAAAAGAGCTTAGTCATTTTTAACAAAAATCTCTGACCCCAGATATGCAGAAAAATTCAAAAAATCATGATAAATAGAAAAAATTAATTTTTGCTCGAAACAACCTTAAATGCCTTAGTTTACATCAGCAACACCATTTGAGATGTTTTGAACAAGTTTCAGGCCAAGATCTCTCGAAAAAGAACTTAGTCAATTTTCACAAAAATCTCTGACCCAGGATATGCAAAAAAATTCAAAAAATCATGATAAATAGAAAAAATCTATTTTTGCTGGTAACAACCTAAAATGCCCTAGTTCACGTCAGCAACACCATTTGAGACGTTTTGGACAAGTTTCAGGCCAAGATCTCTCGAAGAAGAACTTAGTTATTTTTCGCAAAAATCTCTGACCCCGGATATGCAAAAAAATTCAAAAAGTCATGATAGATAGAAAAAATCTATTTTTGCTGGAAACGACCTAAAATGCCTTAGTTTACGTCAGCAACACCATTTGAGACGTTTTGGACAAGTTTCAGGAAAAGATCTCTCGAAAAAGAGCTTAGTCATTTTTAACAAAAATCTCTGACCCCGGATATGCAAAAAAATTCAAAAAATCATGATAAATAGAACAAATTAATTTTTGCTCGAAACAACCTAAAATGCATTAGTTTACATCAGCAACACCATTTGAGATGTTTTGAACAAGTTTCAGGCCAAGATCTCTCGAAAAAAACTTAGTTAATTTTCACAAAAATCTGTCACCCCAGATATGCAAAAAAATTCAAAAAATCATGATAAATAGAAAAAATCTATTTTTGCTGGTAACAACCTAAAATGCCCTAGTTCACGTCAGCAACACCATTTGAGACGTTTTGGACAAGTTTCAGGCCAAGATCTCTCGAAGAAGAACTTAGTTATTTTTCGCAAAAATCTCTGACCCCGGATATGCAAAAAAATTCAAAAAATAATGATAAATAGAAACAATTAATTTTTGCTCGAAACAACCTAAAATGCGTTAGTTTACATCAACAACACCATTTGAGATATTTTGGACAAGTTTCAGGCCAAGATCTCTCGAAAAAAAACTTAGTTAATTTTCACAAAAATTTGTCACCCCGAATATGGAAAAAAATTCAAAAAACCATGATCAATAGAAAAAATTAATTTTTGCTCGAAACAACCTAAAATGCCTTAGTTTACATCAGCAACACCATTTGAGATGTTTTGGACAAGTTTCAGGCCAAGATCTCTCGAAAAAAAACTTAGTCAATTTTCACAAAAATCTCTGACCCCGGATATGCAAAAAATTCAAAAAATCATGATAAAGAGAACAAATTAATTTTTGCTCGAAACAACCTAAAATGCCTTAGTTTACGTCAGCAACACCATTTGAGATGTTTTGGACAAGTTTCAGGCCAAGATCTCTCGAAAAAAACTTAGTTAATTTTGACAAAAATCTCTGACCCCGGATATGCAAAAAATTCAAAAAAAAATGAAAAATAGAAGAAATTAATTTTTGTTCGAAACAACCTAAAATGCCTTAGTTTACGTCAGCTACACCATTTGAGACGTTTTGACCAAGTTTCAGGCGAAGATCTCGCGAAAAAAACTTATTTAATTTTCACAAAAATCTATGAACCCGGATATGCAAAAAAATTCAAAAAAAAAATGAAAAATAGAAAAAATTAATTTTTGTTCGAAACAACCTAAAATGCCTTAGTTTACGTCAGCAACACCATTTGAGACGTTTTGGGCAAGTTTCAGGCCAAGATCTCTCAAAAAAAACTTAGTTAATTTTGACAAAAATCTCTGACCCCGGATATGCAAAAAATTAAAAAAAAATGAAAAATAGAAGAAATTAATTTTTGTTCGAAACAACCTAAAATGCCTTAGTTTACGTCAGCTACACCATTTGAGACGTTTTGACCAAGTTTCAGGCCAAGATCTCTCGAAAAAACTTAGTTAATTTTCACAAAAATCTCTGACCCCGGATATGCAAAAAATTTAAAAAATAATGAAAAATAGAAAAAATTAATTTTTGCTCGAAACAACCTAAAATGCGTTAGTTTACATCAGCAACACCATTTGAGATGTTTTGAACAAGTTTTAGGCCAAGATCTCTCGAAAAAGAACTTAGTCAATTTTCACAAAAATTTCTTACCCCAGATATGCAAAAAAATTCAAAAAATCATGATAAATAGAACAAATTAATTATTGCTCGAAACAACCTAAAATGCCTTAGTTTACATCAGCAACACCATTTGAGATGTTTTGAACAAGTTTCAGGCCAAGATCTCTTGAAAAAGAACTTAGTCATTTTTCACAAAAATCTCTGACCCCGGATATGCAAGAAATTCAAAAAATCATGATAAATAGAAAAAATTAATTTTTGCTCGAAACAACCTAAAATCCCTTAGTTTACATCAGCAACACCATTTGAGATGTTTTGAACAAGTTTCAGGCCAAGATCTCTCGAAAAAGAACTTAGTCATTTTTCACAAAAATCTCTGACCCCGGATATGCAAAAAATTCAAAAAATCATGATAAATAGAAAAAATTAATTTTTGCTCGAAACAACCGAAAATGCCTTAGTTTACATCAGCAACACCATTTGAAATGTTTTGAACTAGTTTCAGGCCAAGATCTCTCGAAAAAAAACTTAGTTAATTTTCACAAAAATCTGTCACCCCGAATATGCAAAAAAATTGAAAAATCATGATCAATAGAAAAAATTAATTTTTGCTCGAAACAACCTAAAATGCCTTAGTTTACATCAGCAACACCATTTGAGATGTTTTGGACAAGTTTCAGGCCAAGATCTCTCGAAAAAACTTGGTTAATTTTCGCAAAAATCTCTGACCCCGGATATGCAAAAAAATTAAAAAAATCATGATAAATAGAACAAATTAATTTTTGCTCGAAACAACCTAAAATGCATTAGTTTACATCAGCAACACCATTTGAGATGTTTTGAACAAGTTTCAGGCCAAGATCTCTCGAAAAAAACTTAGTTAATTTTCACAAAAATCTGTCACCCCAGATATGCAAAAAAATTCAAAAAATCATGATAAATAGAAAAAATCTATTTTTGCTGGTAACAACCTAAAATGCCCTAGTTCACGTCAGCAACACCATTTGAGACGTTTTGGACAAGTTTCAGGCCAAGATCTCTCGAAGAAGAACTTAGTTATTTTTCGCAAAAATCTCTGACCCCGGATATGCAAAAAAATTCAAAAAGTCATGATAAATAGAAAAAATCTATTTTTGCTGGAAACGACCTAAAATGCCTTAGTTTACGTCAGCAACACCATTTGAGACGTTTTGGACAAGTTTCAGGAAAAGATCTCTCGAAAAAGAGCTTAGTCATTTTTAACAAAAATCTCTGACCCCGGATATGCAGAAAAATTCAAAAAATCATGATAAATAGAAAAAATTAATTTTTGCTCGAAACAACCTTAAATGCCTTAGTTTACATCAGCAACACCATTTGAGATGTTTTGAACAAGTTTCAGGCCAAGATCTCTCGAAAAAGAACTTAGTCAATTTTCACAAAAATCTCTGACCCAGGATATGCAAAAAAATTCAAAAAATCATGATAAATAGAAAAAATCTATTTTTGCTGGTAACAACCTAAAATGCCCTAGTTCACGTCAGCAACACCATTTGAGACGTTTTGGACAAGTTTCAGGCCAAGATCTCTCGAAGAAGAACTTAGTTATTTTTCGCAAAAATCTCTGACCCCGGATATGCAAAAAAATTCAAAAAGTCATGATAGATAGAAAAAATCTATTTTTGCTGGAAACGACCTAAAATGCCTTAGTTTACGTCAGCAACACCATTTGAGACGTTTTGGACAAGTTTCAGGAAAAGATCTCTCGAAAAAGAGCTTAGTCATTTTTAACAAAAATCTCTGACCCCGGATATGCAAAAAAATTCAAAAAATCATGATAAATAGAACAAATTAATTTTTGCTCGAAACAACCTAAAATGCATTAGTTTACATCAGCAACACCATTTGAGATGTTTTGAACAAGTTTCAGGCCAAGATCTCTCGAAAAAAACTTAGTTAATTTTCACAAAAATCTGTCACCCCAGATATGCAAAAAAATTCAAAAAATCATGATAAATAGAAAAAATCTATTTTTGCTGGTAACAACCTAAAATGCCCTAGTTCACGTCAGCAACACCATTTGAGACGTTTTGGACAAGTTTCAGGCCAAGATCTCTCGAAGAAGAACTTAGTTATTTTTCGCAAAAATCTCTGACCCCGGATATGCAAAAAAATTCAAAAAATAATGATAAATAGAAACAATTAATTTTTGCTCGAAACAACCTAAAATGCGTTAGTTTACATCAACAACACCATTTGAGATATTTTGGACAAGTTTCAGGCCAAGATCTCTCGAAAAAAAACTTAGTTAATTTTCACAAAAATTTGTCACCCCGAATATGGAAAAAAATTCAAAAAACCATGATCAATAGAAAAAATTAATTTTTGCTCGAAACAACCTAAAATGCCTTAGTTTACATCAGCAACACCATTTGAGATGTTTTGGACAAGTTTCAGGCCAAGATCTCTCGAAAAAAAACTTAGTCAATTTTCACAAAAATCTCTGACCCCGGATATGCAAAAAATTCAAAAAATCATGATAAAGAGAACAAATTAATTTTTGCTCGAAACAACCTAAAATGCCTTAGTTTACGTCAGCAACACCATTTGAGATGTTTTGGACAAGTTTCAGGCCAAGATCTCTCGAAAAAAACTTAGTTAATTTTGACAAAAATCTCTGACCCCGGATATGCAAAAAATTCAAAAAAAAATGAAAAATAGAAGAAATTAATTTTTGTTCGAAACAACCTAAAATGCCTTAGTTTACGTCAGCTACACCATTTGAGACGTTTTGACCAAGTTTCAGGCGAAGATCTCGCGAAAAAAACTTATTTAATTTTCACAAAAATCTATGAACCCGGATATGCAAAAAAATTCAAAAAAAAAATGAAAAATAGAAAAAATTAATTTTTGTTCGAAACAACCTAAAATGCCTTAGTTTACGTCAGCAACACCATTTGAGACGTTTTGGGCAAGTTTCAGACCAAGATCTCTCAAAAAAAACTTAGTTAATTTTGACAAAAATCTCTGACCCCGGATATGCAAAAAATTAAAAAAAAATGAAAAATAGAAGAAATTAATTTTTGTTCGAAACAACCTAAAATGCCTTAGTTTACGTCAGCTACACCATTTGAGACGTTTTGACCAAGTTTCAGGCCAAGATCTCTCGAAAAAACTTAGTTAATTTTGACAAAAATCTCTGACCCCGGATATGCAAAAAATTAAAAAAAAAATGAAAAATAGAAGAAATTAATTTTTGTTCGAAACAACCTAAAATGCCTTAGTTTACGTCAGCTACACCATTTGAGACGTTTTGACCAAGTTTCAGGCGAAGATCTCTCGAAAGAAACTTAGTTAATTTTGAGGAAAAATCTCTGACCCCGGATATGCAAAAAATTAAAAAAAAAATGAAAAATAGAAAAAATTAATTTTTGTTCGAAACAACCTAAAATGCCTTAGTTTACGTCAGCAACACCATTTGAGACGTTTTGGGCAAGTTTCAGGCCAAGATCTCTCAAAAAAAACTTAGTTAATTTTGACAAAAATCTCTGACCCCGGATATGCAAAAAAATTAAAAAAAAATTAAAAATAGAAGAAATTAATTTTTGTTCGAAACGACCTAAAATGCCTTAGTTTACGTCAGCTACACCATTTGAGACGTTTTGACCAAGTTTCAGGCAAAGATCTCTCGAAAGAGACTTAGTTAATTTTGAGAAAAATCTCTGACCCCGGATATGCAAAAAATTAAAAAAAAAATGAAAAAAAGAAGAAATTAATTTTTGTTCGAAACAACCTAAAATGCCTTAGTTTACGTCAGCTACACCATATGAGACGTTTTGACCAAGTTTCAGGCGAAGATCTCTCGAAAAAAACTTATTTAATTTTCACAAAAATCTATGAATCCGGATATGCAAAAAAATTCAAAAAATAATGATAAATAGAAACAATTACTTTTTGCTCGAAACAACCTAAAATGCGTTAGTTTACATCAGCAACACCATTTGAGATATTTTGGACAAGTTTCAGGCCAAGATCTCTCGAAAAAAACTTAGTCAAATTTCACAAAAATCTCTGAACCCGGATATGCAAAAAAATTCAAAAAATCATGATCAATAGAAAAAATTAATTTTTGCTCGAAACAACCTAAAATGCGTTAGTTTACATCAGGAACACCATTTCAGATGTTTTGGACAAGTTTCAGGCGAAGTTCTCTCGAAAAAAAACTTAGTCATTTTTCACAAAAATCTCTGACCCCGGATATGCAAAAAAATTCAAAAAATCATGATAAAGAGAACAAATTAATTTTTGCTCGAAACAACCTAAAATGCCTAAGTTTACGTCAGCAACACCATTTGAGATGTTTTGGTCAAGTTTCAGGCCAAGATCTCTCGAAAAGAACTTAGTTAGTTTTGACAAAAATCTCTGACCCCGGATATGCAAAAAATTAAAAAAAAAATGAAAAATAGAAGAAATTAATTTTTGTTCGAAACAACCTAAAATGCCTTAGTTTACGTCAGCTACACCATTTGAGACGTTTTGACCAAGTTTCAGGCGAAGATCTCTCGAAAAAAACTTATTTAATTTTCACAAAAATCCATGAACCAGGATATGCAAAAAAATTCAAAAAATAATGAAAAATAGAAAAAATTAATTTTTGTTCGAAACAACCTAAAATGCCTTAGTTTACGTCAGCAACACCATTTGAGACGTTTTGGGCAAGTTTCAGGCCAAGATCTCTCGAAAAAAACTTTGTTAATTTTGACAAAAATCTCTGACCCCGGATATGCAAAAAATTAAAAAAAAAATGAAAAATAGAAGAAATTAATTTTTGTTCGAAACAACCTAAAATGCCTTAGTTTACGTCAGCTACACCATTTGAGACGTTTTGACCAAGTTTCAGGCGAAGATCTCTCGAAAAAAACTTATTTAATTTTCAGAAAAATATATGAACCCGGATATGCAAAAAAATTCAAAAAATAATGAAAAATAGAAAAAATTAATTTTTGTTCGAAACAACCTAAAATGCCTTAGTTTACATCAGCAACACCATTTGAGACATTTTGGACAAGTTTCAGACCAAGATCTCTCGAAAAAAACTTAGTTATTTTTCGCAAAAATCTCTGACCCCGGATATGCAAGAAAATTCAAAAAATCATGATAAATAGAAAAAAAATTTTTTTGCTGGAAGGAACCTAAAATGCCTTAGTTTACGTCAGCAACACCATTTGAGACGTTTTGGACAAGTTTCAGGCCAAGATCTTTCCAAAAAGGACTTAGTCATTTTTCACAAAAATCTCTGACCCCGGATATGCAAAAAAATTCAAAAAATCATGATAAATAGAAAAAATTAAATTTTGCTCAAAACAACCTAAAATGCCTTAGTTTACATCAGCAACACCATTTGAGATGTTTTGGACAAGTTTCAGGCCAAGATCTCTTGAAAAAAAACGTAGTTAATTTTCACAAAAATCTCTGACCCCGGATATGCAAAATAATTCAAAAAATCATGAAAAATGGAAAAAATCTAATTTTTGCTCGAAACAACCTTAAATGCCTTAGTTTACATCAGCAACACCATTTGAAATGTTTTGAACAAGTTTCAGGCCAAGATCTTTCGAAAAAAAACTTAGTTAATTTTCACAAAAATCTCTGACCCGGATATGCAAAAAAATTCAAAAAATAATGAAAAATAGAAAAAATTAACTTTTGTTTGAAACAGCCTAAATTGCCTTAGTTTACGTCAGCAACACCATTTGAGATGTTTTGGACAAGTTTCAGGCCAAGATCTCTCGAAAAAGAACTTAGTCAATTTTCACAAAAATCTCTGACCCCGGATATGCAAAAAAATTCAAAAAATCATGATAAATAGAAACAATTAATTTTTGCTCGAAACAACCTAAAATGCGTTAGTTTACATCAGCAACACCAATTGAGATGTTTTGGACAAGTTTCAGGCCAAGATCTCTCGAAAAAAACTTAGTTAATTTTCACAAAAATCTCTGACCCTGGATATGCAAAAAATTAAAAAAAAATGAAAAATAGAAAAAATTAATTTTTGTTCGAAACAACCTAAAATGCCTTAGTTTACGTCAGCAACACCATTTGAGACGTTTTGGACAAGTTTCAGGCCAAGATCTCTCGAAGAAGAACTTAGTTATTTTTCGCAAAAATCTCTGACCCCGGATATGCAAGAAAATTCAAAAAATCATGATAAATAGAAAAAATCTATTTTTGCTGGAAACAACTTAGATTGCCTTAGTTTACATCAGCAACACCATTTGAGATGTTTTGGACAAGTTTCAGGCCAAGATCTCTCAAAAAAGAACTTAGTCATTTTTAACAAAAATCTCTGACCCCGGATATGCAAAAAAACTCAAAAATCGTGAAAAATAGAAAAAATATTTTTTCCCTCGAAACAACCTAAAATGCCTTAGTTTACGTCCGCAACACCATTTGAGATGTTTTTGACAAGTTTCTGGCCAAGATCTCTCAAAAAAGAACTTAGTCATTTTTCAACAAATCTATGACCCCGGATATGGAAAAAAACTCAAAAAATTGTGAAAAAAAGAAAAAATTAATTTTTGTTCGAAACAACCTAAAATGCCCTAGTTTACGTCAGCAACACCATTTCAGATGTTTTGGACAAGTTTCATGCCAAGATCTTCCATAAAAGAACTTTGTCAATTTTCACAAAAATCTCTGACCCCGGATATGCAAAAAAACTCAAAAAATCGTGAAAAGTAGAGAAAATTAATTTTTGTTTGAAACAACCTAAAATGCCTTAGTTTATGTCGGTAACACCATTTGCGATGTTTTGGACAAGTTTCAGGCCAAGATCTCTCGAAAAAGAACTTAGTCATTTTTCACAAAAATCTTTGACCCCGGATATGCAAGAAAATTCAAAAAATCATGATAAATAGAAAAAATCTATTTTTGCTGGAAACAACCTAAAATGCCTTAGTTTACATCAGCAACACCATTTGAGATATTTTAGACAAGTTTCAGGCCAAGATCTCTCGAAAAAACTTAGTTAATTTTCACAAAAATCTCTGACCCCTGATATGCAAAAAAATTCAAAAAAAAGGATCAATAGAAAAAATTAATTTTTGCTCGAAACAACCTAAAATGCCTTTGTTTACAACAGCAACACCATTTGAGATGTTTTGGACAAGTTTCAGGCCAAGATCTCTCTCGAAAAAACTTAGTTAATTTTCACAAAAATCTATGACCCCGGATATGCAAAAAAATTCAAAAAATAATGAAAAACAGAAAAAATTAATTTTTGTTCGAAACAACCTAAAATGCCTTAGTTTACGTCAGCAACACCTTCTGAGACGTTTTGGAGAAGTTTCAGGCCAAGATGTCTCGAAGAAGAACTTAGTTATTTTCCGCAAAAATCTCTGAACCCGGATATGCAAAAAATTAAAAAAAAAATGAAAAATAGAAAAAATTAATTTTTTTTCGAAACAACCTAAAATGCCTTAGTTTACGTCAGCAACACCGATTGAGACGTTTTGGACAAGTTTCAGGCCAAGATCTCTCGAAAAAGAAGTTAGTCATTTTTCAGAAAAATCTTTGACCCCGGATATGCAAAAAAAACTCAAAAATTCGTGAAAAATAGAAAAAAATTTTCTTCCTCGAAACAACCTATAATGCCTTAGTTTACGTCCGCAACACCATTTGAGAGGTTTTGGACAAGTTTCAGGCCAAGATCTCTCGAAAAAGAGCTTAGTCATTTTTCACAAAAATCTCTGACCCCGGATATGCAAAAAATATCAAAAAATCATGAAAAGTAGAAAAATTTTTTTTTGCTCGAAACAACCTAAAATGCCTTAGTTTCCGTCAGCAACACCATTTGAGACGTTTTGGACAAGTTTCAGGCCAAGATCTCTCAAAAAAGAACTTAGTCATTTTTAACAAAAATCTCTGACCCCGGATATGCAAAAAAACTCAAAAATCGTGAAAAATAGAAAAAAAAATTTTTCCCTCGAAACAACCTAAAATGCCTTAGTTTACGTCCGCAACACCATTTGAGATGTTTTGGAAAAGTTTCAGGCCAATATCTTTAAAAAAAAACTTAGTCATTTTTCACAAAAATCTCTGACCCCGGATATGCAAAAAATTAAAAATATCATGAAAAAAAAGAAAAAATTTTTTTTTGCTCGAAACAACCTAAAATGCCTTAGTTTCCGTCAGCAACACCATTTGAGACGTTTTGGACAAGTTTCAGGCCAAGATCTCTCAAAAAAGAACTTAGTCATTTTTAACAAAAATCTTTGACCCCGGATGTGCAAAAAAAACTCAAAAAATCGTGAAAAATAGAAAAAAATTTTCTTCCTCGAAACAACCTTTAATACCTTAGTTTACGTCCGCAACACCATTTGAGAGGGTTTGGACAAGTTTCAGGCCAAGATCTCTCGAAAAAGAGCTTAGTCATTTTTCACAAAAATCTCTGACCCCGGATATGCAAAAAAAATCAAAAATTCATGAAAAGTAGAAAAAATTAATTTTTGCTCAAAGCAACCCAAAATGCCTTAGTTTACGTCCGCAACACCATTTGAGATGTTTTGGAAAAGTTTCAGGCCAATATCTTTAAAAAAAAACTTAGTCATTTTTAACAAAAATCTCTGACCCCGGATATGCAAAAAAACTCAAAAATCGGGAAAAATAGAAAAAATATTTTTCCCCTCGAAACAACCTAAAATGCCTTTGTTTACAACAGCAACACCATTTGAGATGTTTTGGACAAGTTTCAGGCCAAGATCTCTCGAAAAAACTTAGTTAATTTTCACAAAAATCTATGACCCCGGATATGCAAAAAAATTAAAAATATCTTGAAAAAAAAGAAAAAAATTTTTTTTGCTCGAAACAACCTAAAATGCCTTAGTTTCCGTCAGCAACACCATTTGAGACGTTTTGGACAAGTTTCAGGCCAAGATCTCTCAAAAAAGAACTTAGTTATTTTCCGCAAAAATCTCTGAACCCGGATATGCAAAAAATTCAAAAAAAAATGAAAAATAGAAAAAATTAATTTTTTTTCGAAACAACCTAAAATGCCTTAGTTTACGTCAGCAACACCGATTGAGACGTTTTGGACAAGTTTCAGGCCAAGATCTCTCGAAAAAGAAGTTAGTCATTTTTCAGAAAAATCTTTGACCCCGGATATGCAAAAAAAACTCAAAAATTCGTGAAAAATAGAAAAAAATTTTCTTCCTCGAAACAACCTATAATGCCTTAGTTTACGTCCGCAACACCATTTGAGAGGTTTTGGACAAGTTTCAGGCCAAGATCTCTCGAAAAAGAGCTTAGTCATTTTTCACAAAAATCTCTGACCCCGGATATGCAAAAAAAATCAAAAAATCATGAAAAGTAGAAAAATTTTTTTTTGCTCGAAACAACCTAAAATGCCTTAGTTTCCGTCAGCAACACCATTTGAGACGTTTTGGACAAGTTTCAGGCCAAGATCTCTCAAAAAAGAACTTAGTCATTTTTAACAAAAATCTCTGACCCCGGATATGCAAAAAAACTCAAAAATCGTGAAAAATAGAAAAAAAAATTTTTCCCTCGAAACAACCTAAAATGCCTTAGTTTACGTCCGCAACACCATTTGAGATGTTTTGGAAAAGTTTCAGGCCAATATCTTTAAAAAAAAACTTAGTCATTTTTCACAAAAATCTCTGACCCCGGATATGCAAAAAATTAAAAATATCATGAAAAAAAAGAAAAAATTTTTTTTTGCTCGAAACAACCTAAAATGCCTTAGTTTCCGTCAGCAACACCATTTGAGACGTTTTGGACAAGTTTCAGGCCAAGATCTCTCAAAAAAGAACTTAGTCATTTTTAACAAAAATCTTTGACCCCGGATGTGCAAAAAAAACTCAAAAAATCGTGAAAAATAGAAAAAAATTTTCTTCCTCGAAACAACCTTTAATACCTTAGTTTACGTCCGCAACACCATTTGAGAGGGTTTCGACAAGTTTCAGGCCAAGATCTCTCGAAAAAGAGCTTAGTCATTTTTCACAAAAATCTCTGACCCCGGATATGCAAAAAAAATCAAAAATTCATGAAAAGTAGAAAAAATTAATTTTTGCTCAAAGCAACCCAAAATGCCTTAGTTTACGTCCGCAACACCATTTGAGATGTTTTGGAAAAGTTTCAGGCCAATATCTTTAAAAAAAAACTTAGTCATTTTTAACAAAAATCTCTGACCCCGGATATGCAAAAAAACTCAAAAATCGGGAAAAATAGAAAAAATATTTTTCCCCTCGAAACAACCTAAAATGCCTTAGTTTACGTCCGCAACACCATTTGAGATGTTTTGGAAAAGTTTCAGGCCAATATCTTTAAAAAAAAACTTAGTCATTTTTCACAAAAATCTCTGACCCCGGATATGCAAAAAATTAAAAATATCTTGAAAAAAAAGAAAAAATTTTTTTTCGCTCGAAACAACCTAAAATGCCTTAGTTTCCGTCAGCAACACCATTTGAGACGTTTTGGACAAGTTTCAGGCCAAGATCTCTCAAAAAAGAACTTAGTCATTTTTAACAAAAATCTCTGACCCCGGATATGCAAAAAAACTCAAAAATCGTGAAAAATAGAAAAAATATTTTTTCCCTCGAAACAACCTAAAATGCCTTAGTTTACGTCCGCAACACCATTTGAGATGTTTTTGACAAGTTTCTGGCCAAGATCTCTCAAAAAAGAACTTAGTCATTTTTCAACAAATCTATGACCCCGGATATGGAAAAAAAATCAAAAATTCATGAAAAGTAGAAAAAATTAATTTTTGCTCAAAGCAACCCAAAATGCCTTAGTTTACGTCCGCAACACCATTTGAGATGTTTTGGAAAAGTTTCAGGCCAATATCTTTAAAAAAAAACTTAGTCATTTTTAACAAAAATCTCTGACCCCGGATATGCAAAAAAACTCAAAAATCGGGAAAAATAGAAAAAATATTTTTCCCCTCGAAACAACCTAAAATGCCTTAGTTTACGTCCGCAACACCATTTGAGATGTTTTGGAAAAGTTTCAGGCCAATATCTTTAAAAAAAAACTTAGTCATTTTTCACAAAAATCTCTGACCCCGGATATGCAAAAAATTAAAAATATCTTGAAAAAAAAGAAAAAATTTTTTTTCGCTCGAAACAACCTAAAATGCCTTAGTTTCCGTCAGCAACACCATTTGAGACGTTTTGGACAAGTTTCAGGCCAAGATCTCTCAAAAAAGAACTTAGTCATTTTTAACAAAAATCTCTGACCCCGGATATGCAAAAAAACTCAAAAATCGTGAAAAATAGAAAAAATATTTTTTCCCTCGAAACAACCTAAAATGCCTTAGTTTACGTCCGCAACACCATTTGAGATGTTTTTGACAAGTTTCTGGCCAAGATCTCTCAAAAAAGAACTTAGTCATTTTTCAACAAATCTATGACCCCGGATATGGAAAAAAACTCAAAAAATTGTGAAAAAAAGAAAAAATTAATTTTTGTTCGAAACAACCTAAAATGCCTTAGTTTACGTCAGCAACACCATTTCAGATGTTTTGGACAAGTTTCATGCCAAGATCTTCCATAAAAGAACTTTGTCAATTTTCACAAAAATCTCTGACCCCGGATATGCAAAAAAACTCAAAAAATCGTGAAAAGTAGAGAAAATTAATTTTTGTTTGAAACAACCTAAAATGCCTTAGTTTATGTCGGTAACACCATTTGCGATGTTTTGGACAAGTTTCAGGCCAAGATCTCTCGAAAAAGAACTTAGTCATTTTTCACAAAAATCTTTGACCCCGGATATGCAAAAAAAATGCAAAAAATCATGAAAAATGGAAAAAATCTTTTTTTGCTCGAAACAACCTAAAATGCCTTAGTTTATGTCAGCAACACCATTTGAGACGTTTTGGACAAGTTTCAGGCCAAGATCTCTCGAAAAAGAACTTAGTCATTTCAAACAAAAATCTCTGACCCCGCATATGCAAAAACATTCAAAAAATCATGAAAAATGGAAAAAATCTATTTTTGCTCGAAACAACCTAAAATACCTTAGTTTATGTCAGCAACACCAATTGAGACGTTTTGGACAAGTTTCAGGCCAAGATCTCTCAAAAAAGAACTTAGTCATTTTTCACAAAATTCTCTGACCCCAGATATGCAAAAAAACTCAAAAAATCGTGAAATATAGAAAAAATTAATTTTAGCTCGAAACAACCCAAAAGGCCTTAGTTTACATCAGCAACACCATTTGAGATGTTTTGGACAAGTTTCAGGCCAAAATCTCTCGAAAAAAAATTAGTCATTTTTCAGAAAAATCTCTGACCCCGGATATGCACAAAAATTCAAAAAATCTTGAAAAGTAGAAAAAATCTATTTTTGCTCGAAACAACCTAAAATGCCTTAGTTTATGTCAGCAACACCATTTGAGATGTTTTGGAAAAGTTTCAGGCCAATATCTTTAAAAAAAAACTTAGTCATTTTTCACAAAAATCTCTGACCCCGGATATGCAAAAAATTAAAAATATCATGAAAAAAAAGAAAAATTTTTTTTGCTCGAAACAACCTAAAATGCCTTAGTTTCCGTCAGCAACACCATTTGAGACGTTTTGGACAAGTTTCAGGCCAAGATCTCTCAAAAAAGAACTTAGTCATTTTTAACAAAAATCTCTGACCCCGGATATGCAAAAAAACTCAAAAATCGTGAAAAATAGAAAAAATATTTTTTCCCTCGAAACAACCTAAACTGCCTTAGTTTACGTCCGTAACACTATTTGAGATGTTTTTGACAAGTTTCTGGCCAAGATCTCTCAAAAAAGAACTTAGTCATTTTCAACAAATCTATGACCCCGGATATGGAAAAAAACTCAAAAAATCATGAAAAATGGAAAAAATCTAATTTTTGCTCGAAACAACCTAAAATGCCTTAGTTTATGTCAGCAACACCATTTGAGACGTTTTGGACAAGTTTCAGGCCAAGATCTCTCAAAAAAGAACTTAGTCATTTTTCACAAAATTCTCTGACCCCGGATATGCAAAAAAACTAAAAAAATCGTGAAAAATAGAAAAAATTAGTTTTTGCTCGAAACAACCCGAAAGGCCTTAGTTTACATCAGCAACACCATTTGAGATGTTTTGGACAAGTTTCAGGCCAAAATCTCTCGAAAAAAAAATTAGTCATTTTTCAGAAAAATCTCTGACCCCGGATATGCAAAAAAATTCAAAAAATCTTGAAAAGTAGAAAAAAATTATTTTTGCTCGAAACAACCTAAAATGGCTTAGTTTACGTCAGCAACACCAATGGAGATGTTTTGGACAAGTATCAGGCCAAGATCTCTCAAAAAAGAACTTAGTCATTTTTCGCAAAAATCTCTGACCCCGGATATGCAAAAAAATTGAAAAATCATGAAAAATGGAAAAAATTAATTTTTGTTCCAAACAACCTAAAATGCCTTAGTTTACGTCAGCAACACCATTTAAGACGTTTTGGACAAGTTTCAGGCCAAGATCTCTCAAAAAAGAACTTAGTTATTTTTCAGAAAAATCTCTGACCCCGGATATGCAAAAAAACTCAAAAAATCGTGAAAAATATAAAAAATTAATTTTTGCTCGAAACAACCCAACAGGCCTTAGTTTACATCAGCAACACCATTTGAGGTGTTTTGGACAAGTTTCAGGCCAAAATCTCTCGAAAAAAAACTTAGTCATTTTTCAGAAAAATCTCTGACCCCGGATATGCAAAAAAACTCAAAAAATCGTGAAAAATAGAAAAAATTAATTTTTGTTCCAAACAACCTAAACTGCCTTAGTTTACGTCAGCAACACCATTTGAGACGTTTTGGACAAGTTTCAGGTCAAGATCTCTCGAAAAAGAACTTAGTCATTTTTCACAAAAATCTCTGACCCCGGATATGGAAAAAAATTCAAAAAATCATGAAAAATTGAAAAAATCTATTTTTGCTCGAAACAACCTAAAATGGCTTAGTTTACGTTAGCAACACCATTTGAGATGTTTTGGACAAGTTTCAGGCCAAGATCTCTCGAAAAAAACTTATTCATTTTTCACAAAAATCTCTGACCCCGGATATGCAAAAAAATTCAAAAAATCATAAAAAATGGAAAAAATCTATCTTTGCTCGAAACAACCTAAAATGCCTTAGTTTACGTTAGCAACACCATTTGAGACGTTTTGGACAAGTTTCAGGCCAAGATCTCTAAAAAAAGAACTTAGTTATTTTTCGCAAAAATCTCTGACCCCGGATATGCAAAAAAACTCAAAAAATCATGAAAAGTAGAAAAAATTTATTTTTGCTCGAAACAACCTAAACTGGCTTAGTTTACGTCAGCAACACCATTTGAGATGTTTTGGACAAGTTTCAGGCCAAGATCTTTCGAAGAAGAACTTAGTCATTTTTCACAAAAATCTCTGACCCCGGATATGCAAAAAAACTCAAAAAATCGTGAAAAATAGAAAATTTTTTTTTCCTCAAAACAACCTAAAATGCCTTAGTTTACGTCCGCAACACCATAAGAGATGTTTTTGACAAGTTTCTGGCCAAGATCTCTCAAAAAAAACTTAGTCATTTTTCAGAAAAATCTCTGACCCCGGATATGCAAAAAAACTCAAAAAAACCTGAAAAATAGAAAAAATTAATTTTTGTTTGAAACAACCTCAAATGCCTTAGTTTACGTCCGCAACACCATTTGAGATGTTTTTGACAAGTTTCAGGTCAAGATCTCTCGCAAAAGAACTTAATCATTTTTCACAAAAATCTCTGACCCCAGGTATGCAAAAAAATTCAAAAAATCATGATAAATAGAACAAATTAATTATTGCTCGAAACAACCTAAAATGCCTTAGTTTACATCAGCAACACCATTTGAGATGTTTTGGACAAGTTTCAGGCCAAAATCTCTCGAAAAAAAAATTAGTCATTTTTCAGAAAAATCTCTGACCCCGGATATGCAAAAAAACTAAAAAAATCGTGAAAAATAGAAAAAATTAGTTTTTGCTCGAAACAACCCGAAAGGCCTTAGTTTACATCAGCAACACCATTTGAGATGTTTTGGACAAGTTTCAGGCCAAAATCTCTCGAAAAAAAAATTAGTCATTTTTCAGAAAAATCTCTGACCCCGGATATGCAAAAAAATTCAAAAAATCTTGAAAAGTAGAAAAAAATTATTTTTGCTCGAAACAACCTAAAATGGCTTAGTTTACGTCAGCAACACCAATGGAGATGTTTTGGACAAGTATCAGGCCAAGATCTCTCAAAAAAGAACTTAGTCATTTTTCGCAAAAATCTCTGACCCCGGATATGCAAAAAAATTGAAAAATCATGAAAAATGGAAAAAATTAATTTTTGTTCCAAACAACCTAAAATGCCTTAGTTTACGTCAGCAACACCATTTAAGACGTTTTGGACAAGTTTCAGGCCAAGATCTCTCAAAAAAGAACTTAGTTATTTTTCAGAAAAATCTCTGACCCCGGATATGCAAAAAAACTCAAAAAATCGTGAAAAATATAAAAAATTAATTTTTGCTCGAAACAACCCAACAGGCCTTAGTTTACATCAGCAACACCATTTGAGGTGTTTTGGACAAGTTTCAGGCCAAAATCTCTCGAAAAAAAACTTAGTCATTTTTCAGAAAAATCTCTGACCCCGGATATGCAAAAAAACTCAAAAAATCGTGAAAAATAGAAAAAATTAATTTTTGTTCCAAACAACCTAAACTGCCTTAGTTTACGTCAGCAACACCATTTGAGACGTTTTGGACAAGTTTCAGGTCAAGATCTCTCGAAAAAGAACTTAGTCATTTTTCACAAAAATCTCTGACCCCGGATATGGAAAAAAATTCAAAAAATCATGAAAAATTGAAAAAATCTATTTTTGCTCGAAACAACCTAAAATGGCTTAGTTTACGTTAGCAACACCATTTGAGATGTTTTGGACAAGTTTCAGGCCAAGATCTCTCGAAAAAAACTTATTCATTTTTCACAAAAATCTCTGACCACGGATATGCAAAAAAATTCAAAAAATCATAAAAAATGGAAAAAATCTATCTTTGCTCGAAACAACCTAAAATGCCTTAGTTTACGTTAGCAACACCATTTGAGACGTTTTGGACAAGTTTCAGGCCAAGATCTCTAAAAAAAGAACTTAGTTATTTTTCGCAAAAATCTCTGACCCCGGATATGCAAAAAAACTCAAAAAATCATGAAAAGTAGAAAAAATTTATTTTTGCTCGAAACAACCTAAACTGGCTTAGTTTACGTCAGCAACACCATTTGAGATGTTTTGGACAAGTTTCAGGCCAAGATCTTTCGAAGAAGAACTTAGTCATTTTTCACAAAAATCTCTGACCCCGGATATGCAAAAAAACTCAAAAAATCGTGAAAAATAGAAAATTTTTTTTTCCTCAAAACAACCTAAAATGCCTTAGTTTACGTCCGCAACACCATAAGAGATGTTTTTGACAAGTTTCTGGCCAAGATCTCTCAAAAAAAACTTAGTCATTTTTCAGAAAAATCTCTGACCCCGGATATGCAAAAAAACTCAAAAAAACCTGAAAAATAGAAAAAATTAATTTTTGTTTGAAACAACCTCAAATGCCTTAGTTTACGTCCGCAACACCATTTGAGATGTTTTTGACAAGTTTCAGGTCAAGATCTCTCGCAAAAGAACTTAATCATTTTTCACAAAAATCTCTGACCCCGGGTATGCAAAAAAATTCAAAAAATCATGAAAAATGGAAAAAATCTATCTTTGCTCGAAACAACCTAAACTGCCTTAGTTTACGTCAGCAACACCATTTGAGACGTTTTGGACAAGTTTCAGGCAAAGATCTCTCAAAAAAGAACTTAGTCATTTTTCTCAAAAATCTCTGACCCCGGATATGCAAAAAAATTCAAAAATCATGAAAAATAGAAAAAATCAATTTTTGTTTGAAACAACCTAAAATGCCTTAGTTTACGTCAGCAACACCATTTAAGACGTTTTGGACAAGTTTCAGGCCAAGATCTCTCAAAAAAGAACTTAGTCATTTTTCAGAAAAATCTCTGACCCCGGATATGCAAAAAAACTAAAAAAATCGTGAAAAAAAGCAAAAAATTAATTTTTGCTCGAAACAACCCAACAGGCCTTAGTTTACATCAGCAGCACCATTTGAGGTGTTTTGGAAAAGTTTCAGGCCAAAATCTCTCGAAAAAGAACTTAATCATTTTTCACAAAAATCTCTGACCCCGGATATGCAAAAAAATTCAAAAAATCGTGAAAAATGGAAAAAATCTATCTTTGCTCGAAACAATCTAAAATGCCTTAGTTTACGTCAGCAACACCATTTGAGACGTTTTGGACAAGCTTCAGGCCAAGATATCTCAAAAAAGAACTTAGTCATTTTTCTCAAAAATCTCTGACCCCGGATATGCAAAAAAATTCAAAAATCATGAAAAATAGAAAAAATAAATTTTTGTTTGAAACAACCTAAAATGCCTTAGTTTACGTCAGCAACACCATTTAAGACGTTTTGGACAAGTTTCAGGCCAAGATCTCTCAAAAAAGAACTTAGTCATTTTTCAGAAAAATCTCTGACCCCGCATATGCAAAAACATTCAAAAAATCATGAAAAATGGAAAAAATCTATTTTTGCTCGAAACAACCTAAAATACCTTAGTTTATGTCAGCAACACCATTTGAGACGTTTTGGACAAGTTTCAGGCCAAGATCTCTCAAAAAAGAACTTAGTCATTTTTCACAAAATTCTCTGACCCCAGATATGCAAAAAAACTCAAAAAATCGTGAAAAATAGAAAAAATATTTTTTCCCTCGAAACAACCTAAACTGCCTTAGTTTACGTCCGCAACACTATTTGAGATGTTTTTGACAAGTTTCTGGCCAAGATCTCTCAAAAAAGAACTTAGTCATTTTCAACAAATCTATGACCCCGGATATGGAAAAAAACTCAAAAAATCATGAAAAATGGAAAAAATCTAATTTTTGCTCGAAACAACCTAAAATGCCTTAGTTTATGTCAGCAACACCATTTGAGACGTTTTGGACAAGTTTCAGGCCAAGATCTCTCAAAAAAGAACTTAGTCATTTTTCACAAAATTCTCTGACCCCGGATATGCAAAAAAACTAAAAAAATCGTGAAAAATAGAAAAAATTAGTTTTTGCTCGAAACAACCCGAAAGGCCTTAGTTTACATCAGCAACACCATTTGAGATGTTTTGGACAAGTTTCAGGCCAAAATCTCTCGAAAAAAAAATTAGTCATTTTTCAGAAAAATCTCTGACCCCGGATATGCAAAAAAATTCAAAAAATCTTGAAAAGTAGAAAAAAATTATTTTTGCTCGAAACAACCTAAAATGGCTTAGTTTACGTCAGCAACACCAATGGAGATGTTTTGGACAAGTATCAGGCCAAGATCTCTCAAAAAAGAACTTAGTCATTTTTCGCAAAAATCTCTGACCCCGGATATGCAAAAAAATTGAAAAATCATGAAAAATGGAAAAAATTAATTTTTGTTCCAAACAACCTAAAATGCCTTAGTTTACGTCAGCAACACCATTTAAGACGTTTTGGACAAGTTTCAGGCCAAGATCTCTCAAAAAAGAACTTAGTTATTTTTCAGAAAAATCTCTGACCCCGGATATGCAAAAAAACTCAAAAAATCGTGAAAAATATAAAAAATTAATTTTTGCTCGAAACAACCCAACAGGCCTTACTTTACATCAGCAACACCATTTGAGGTGTTTTGGACAAGTTTCAGGCCAAAATCTCTCGAAAAAAAACTTAGTCATTTTTCAGAAAAATCTCTGACCCCGGATATGCAAAAAAACTCAAAAAATCGTGAAAAATAGAAAAAATTAATTTTTGTTCCAAACAACCTAAACTGCCTTAGTTTACGTCAGCAACACCATTTGAGACGTTTTGGACAAGTTTCAGGTCAAGATCTCTCGAAAAAGAACTTAGTCATTTTTCACAAAAATCTCTGACCCCGGATATGGAAAAAAATTGAAAAAATCATGAAAAATTGAAAAAATCTATTTTTGCTCGAAACAACCTAAAATGGCTTAGTTTACGTTAGCAACACCATTTGAGATGTTTTGGACAAGTTTCAGGCCAAGATCTCTAGAAAAAAACTTAGTCATTTTTCACAAAAATCTCTGACCCCGGATATGCAAAAAAATTCAAAAAATCATAAAAAATGGAAAAAATCTATCTTTGCTCGAAACAACCTAAAATGCCTTAGTTTACGTTAGCAACACCATTTGAGACGTTTTGGACAAGTTTCAGGCCAAGATCTCTAAAAAAAGAACTTAGTTATTTTTCGCAAAAATCTCTGACCCCGGATATGCAAAAAAACTCAAAAAATCATGAAAAGTAGAAAAAATTTATTTTTGCTCGAAACAACCTAAACTGGCTTAGTTTACGTCAGCAACACCATTTGAGATGTTTTGGACAAGTTTCAGGCCAAGATCTCTCGAAAAAAACTTAGTCAATTTTCACAAAAATCTCTGACCCCGGATATGCAAAAAAATTCAAAAAATCATGAAAAGTAGAAAAAAATTATTTTTGCTCGAAACAACGTAAATTGCCTTAGTTTACGTCAGCAACACCATTTGAGACGTTTTGGACAAGTTTCAGGCCAAGATCTCTCAAAACAGAACTTAGTCATTTTTCACAAAAATCTCTGACCCCGGATATGCAAAAAAACTCAAAAAATCGTGAAAAATAGAAAAAATTAATTTTTGTTCCAAACAACCTAAACTGCCTTAGTTTACGTCAGCAACACCATTTGAGACGTTTTGGACAAGTTTCAGGTCAAGATCTCTCGAAAAAGAACTTAGTCATTTTTCACAAAAATCTCTGACCCCGGATATGGAAAAAAATTCAAAAAATCATGAAAAATTGAAAAAATCTATTTTTGCTCGAAACAACCTAAAATGGCTTAGTTTACGTTAGCAACACCATTTGAGATGTTTTGGACAAGTTTCAGGCCAAGATCTCTAGAAAAAAACTTAGTCATTTTTCACAAAAATCTCTGACCCCGGATATGCAAAAAAATTTAAAAAATCATAAAAAATGGAAAAAATCTATCTTTGCTCGAAACAACCTAAAATGCCTTAGTTTACGTTAGCAACACCATTTGAGACGTTTTGGACAAGTTTCAGGCCAAGATCTCTAAAAAAAGAACTTAGTTATTTTTCGCAAAAATCTCTGACCCCGGATATGCAAAAAAACTCAAAAAATCATGAAAAGTAGAAAAAATTTATTTTTGCTCGAAACAACCTAAACTGGCTTAGTTTACGTCAGCAACACCATTTGAGATGTTTTGGACAAGTTTCAGGCCAAGATCTCTCGAAAAAAACTTAGTCAATTTTCACAAAAATCTCTGACCCCGGATATGCAAAAAAATTCAAAAAATCATGAAAAGTAGAAAAAAATTATTTTTGCTCGAAACAACGTAAATTGCCTTAGTTTACGTCAGCAACACCATTTGAGACGTTTTGGACAAGTTTCAGGCCAAGATCTCTCAAAACAGAACTTAGTCATTTTTCACAAAAATCTCTGACCCCGGATATGCAAAAAAATTCAAAAAATCATGAAAAATTGAAAAAATCTATTTTTGTTCGAAACAACCTAAAATGCCTTAGTTTACGTTAGCAACACCATTTGAGACGCTTTCGACAAGTTTCAGGCCAAGATCTCTCAAAAAAGAACTTAGTCATTTTTCACAAAAATCTCTGACCCCGGATATGCAAAAAAACTCAAAAAATCCTGAAAAATAGAAAAAATTAATTTTTGCTGGAAACAACCCAAAAGGCCCTAGTTTACATCAGCAACACCAATTGAGATGTTTTGGACAAGTTTCAGGCCAAGATCTCTCAAAAAAAAATTTATTCATTTTTCAGAAAAATCTCTGACCCCGGATATGCAAAAAAATTCAAAAAATCATGAAAAGTAGAAAAAAATTATTTTTGCTCGAAACAACCTAAATTGCCTTAGTTTACGTCAGCAACACCATTTGAGACGTTTTGGACAAGTTTCAGGCCAAGATCTCTCAAAAAAGAACTTAGTCATTTTTCACAAAAATCTCTGACCCCGGATATGGAAAAAATTTCAAAAAATCATGAAAAATTGAAAAAATCTATTTTTGCTCGAAACAACCTAAAATGCCTTAGTTTACGTCAGCAACACCATTTGAGACGTTTTGGACAAGCTTCAGGCCAAGATCTCTCAAAAAAGAACTTAGTCATTTTTCTCAAAAATCTCTGACCCCGGATATGCAAAAAACTCAAAATATCGTGAAAAATAGAAAAAAATTTTTTTTTCCTCGAAACAACCTAAAATGCCTTAGTTTACGTCAGCAACACCATTTGAGACGTTTTGGACAAGTGTCAGGCCAAGATCTCTCAAAAAAGAACTTAGTCATTTTTCAGAAAAATCTCTGACCCCGGATATGCAAAAAAACTCAAAAAATCGTGAAAAATAGAAAAAATTAATTTTTGTTCCAAACAGCCTAAAATGCCTTAGTTTACGTCAGCAACACCATTTGAGACGTTTTGGACAAGTGTCAGGCCAAGATCTCTCAAAAAAGAACTTAGTCATTTTTCAGAAAAATCTCTGACCCCGGATATGCAAAAAAACTCAAAAAATCGTGAAAAATAGAAAAAATTAATTTTTGCTCGAAACAACCCAACAGGCCTTAGTTTACATCAGCAACACCATTTGAGGTGTTTTGGACAAGTTTCAGGCCAAAACCTCTCGAAAAAAAACTTAGTCATTTTTCACAAAAATCTCTGACCCCGGATATGCAAAATATTCAAAAAATCATGAAAGAATAGAAAAAATTTTTATTTGCTCGAAACAACCTAAAATGCCTTAGATTTTTTCAATTTTTCATGATTTTTTGAAATTTTTTCCATATCGGGGGTCAGAGATTTTTGTGAAAAATGACTAAGTTCTTTTTTGAGAGATCTTGGCCTGAAACTTGTCCACAACGTCTCAAATGGTGTTGCTGACGTAAACTAAGGCATTTTAGGTTGTTTCGAGCAAAGATAGATTTTTTCAATTTTTCATGATTTTTTGAATTTTTTTGCATATCCGGGGTCAGAGATTTTTGTGAAAAATGACTAAGTTCTTTTGCGAGAGATCTTGACCTGAAACTTGTCAAAAACTTCTCAAATGGTGTTGCGGACGTAAACTAAGGCATTTGAGGTTGTTTCAAACAAAAATTTATTTTTTCTATTATTCAGGTTTTTTTGAGTTTTTTTGCATATCCGGGGTCAGAGATTTTTCTGAAAAATGACTAAGTTCTCTTTTGAGAGATCTTGGCCAGAAACTTGTCAAAAACATCTTATATGGTGTTGCGGACGTAAACTAAGGCATTTTAGGTTGTTTTAAGGAAAAAAAAATTCTATTTTTCACGATTTTTTGAGTTTTTTTGCATATCCGGGGTCAGAGATTTTTGTGAAAAATGACTAAGTTCTTTTTCGAAAGATCTTGGCCTGAAACTTGTCCAAAACATCTCAAATGGTGTTGCTGACGTAAACTAAGCCAGTTTAGGTTGTTTCGAGCAAAAATAATTTTTTTCTACTTTTCATGATTTTTTGAGTTTTTTTGCATATCCGGGGTCAGAGATTTTTGTGAAAAATGACTAAGTTCTTTTTTGAGAGATCTTGGCCTGAAACTTGTCCACAACGTCTCAAATGGTGTTGCTGACGTAAACTAAGGCATTTTAGGTTGTTTCGAGCAAAGATAGATTTTTTCAATTTTTCATGATTTTTTGAATTTTTTTGCATATCTGGGGTCAGAGAATTTTGTGAAAAATGATTAAGTTCTTTTTTGAGAGATCTTGGCCAGAAACTTGTCAAAAAAATCTCAAATGGTGTTCTAACGTAAACTAAGCCAGTTTAGGTTGTTTCGAGCAAAAATAATTTTTTTCTACTTTTCATGATTTTTTGAGTTTTTTTGCATATCCGGGGTCAGAGATTTTTGTGAAAAATGACTAAGTTCTTTTTTGAGAGATCTTGGCCTGAAACTTGTCCACAACGTCTCAAATGGTGTTGCGGACGTAAACTAAGGCATTTGAGGTTGTTTCAAACAAAAATTTATTTTTTCTATTATTCAGGTTTTCTTGAGTTTTTTTGCATATCCGGGGTCAGAGATTTTTCTGAAAAATGACTAAGTTCTCTTTTGAGAGATCTTGGCCAGAAACTTGTCAAAAACATCTTATATGGTGTTGCGGACGTAAACTAAGGCATTTTAGGTTGTTTTAAGGAAAAAAAAAATTCTATTTTTCACGATTTTTTGAGTTTTTTTGCATATCCGGGGTCAGAGATTTTTGTGAAAAATGACTAAGTTCTTTTTCGAAAGATCTTGGCCTGAAACTTGTCCAAAACATCTCAAATGGTGTTGCTGACGTAAACTAAGCCAGTTTAGGTTGTTTCGAGCAAAAATAATTTTTTTCTACTTTTCATGATTTTTTGAGTTTTTTTGCATATCCGGGGTCAGAGATTTTTGTGAAAAATGACTAAGTTCTTTTTCGAAAGATCTTGGCCTGAAACTTGTCCAAAACATCTCAACTGGTGTTGCTGACGTAAACTAAGCCAGTTTAGGTTGTTTCGAGCAAAAATAATTTTTTTCTACTTTTCATGATTTTTTGAATTATTTTGCATATCCAGGGTCAGAGATTTTTGTAAAAATTGACTAAGTTTTTTTTCGAGAGATCTTGGCCTGAAACTTGTCCAAAACATCTCAAATGGTGTTGCTGACGTAAACTAAGGCATTTTAGGTTGTTTCGAACAAAAGTTTATTTTTTCTATTTTTCACGAATTTTTGAGTTTTTTTGCATATCCGGGGTCAGTGATTTTTGTGAAAAATGACTAAGTTCTTTTTTGAGAGATTTTGGCCTGAAACTTGTCCAAAACACCTCAAATGGTGTTCCTGATGTAAACTAAGGCCTGTTGGGTTGTTTCGAGCAAAAATTAATTTTTTCTATTTTTCACGATTTTTTGAGTTTTTTTGCATATCCGGGGTCAGAGATTTTTCTGAAAAATGACTAAGTTCTTTTTTGAGAGATCTTGGCCTGAAACTTGTCCAAAACGTCTTAAATGGTGTTGCTGACGTAAACTAAGGCATTTTAGGTTGTTTCAAACAAAAATTTATTTTTTCTATTTTTCATGATTTTTGAATTTTTTTGCATATCCGGGGTCAGAGATTTTTGAGAAAAATGACTAAGTTCTTTTTTGAGAGATCTTGGCCTGAAGCTTCTCCAAAACGTCTCAAATGGTGTTGCTGACGTAAAATAAGGCATTTTAGGTTGTTTCGAGCAAAGATAGATTTTTTCCATTTTTCATGATTTTTTGAATTTTTTTGCATATCCGGGGGCAGTGATTTTTGTGAAAAATGACTAAGTTCTTTTTTGAGAGATCTTGGCCAGAAATTTGTCAAAAAAATCTCAAATGGTGTTGCTAACGTAAACTAAGGCATTTTAGGTTGTTTTGAGCAAAAATATATTTTTTCAAATTTTTCATGATTTTTTGAGTTTTTTTAAATATCCGGGGTCAGAGATTTTTGTGAAAAATGACTAAGTTCTTTTTTGAGAGATCTTGGCCAGAAACTTGTCAAAAACATCTTATATGGTGTTGCGGACGTAAACTAAGGCATTTTAGGTTGTTTTAAGGAAAAAAAAATTTTCTATTTTTCACGATTTTTTGAGTTTTTTTGCATATCGGGGGTCAGAGATTTTTGTGAAAAATGACTAAGTTCTTTTTCGAGAGATCTTGACCTGAAACTTGTCCAAAACGTCTCAAATGGTGTTGCTGACGTAAACTAAGGCATTTTAGGTTGTTTGGAACAAAAATTAATTTTTTCTATTTTTCACGATTTTTTGAGTTTTTTTGCTTATCCGGGGTCAGAGATTTTTCTGAAAAATTACTAAGTTTTTTTTCGAGAGATTTTGGCCTGAAACTTGTCCAAAACACCTCAAATGGTGTTGCTGATGTAAACTAAGGCCTGTTGGGTTGTTTCGAGCAAAAATTAATTTTTTCTATTTTTCACGATTTTTTGAGTTTTTTTGCATATCCGGGGTCAGAGATTTTTCTGAAAAATGACTAAGTTCTTTTTTGAGAGATCTTGGCCTGAAACTTGTCCAAAACGTCTTAAATGGTGTTGCTGACGTAAACTAAGGCATTTTAGGTTGTTTCAAACAAAAATTTATTTTTTCTATTTTTCATGATTTTTGAATTTTTTTGCATATCCGGGGTCAGAGATTTTTGAGAAAAATGACTAAGTTCTTTTTGAGATATCTTGGCCTGAAGCTTGTCCAAAAGGTCTCAAATGGTGTTGCTGACGTAAACTAAGGCATTTTAGATTGTTTCGAGCAAAGATAGATTTTTTCCATTTTTCACGATTTTTTGAATTTTTTTGCATATCCGGGGTCAGAGATTTTTGTGAAAAATGATTAAGTTCTTTTTCGAGAGATTTTGGCCTGAAACTTTTCCAAAACACCTCAAATGGTGCTGCTGATGTAAACTAAGGCCTGTTGGGTTGTTTCGAGCAAAAATTAATTTTTTGCTTTTTTTTACGATTTTTTTAGTTTTTTTGCATATCCGGGGTCAGAGATTTTTCTGAAAAATGACTAAGTTCTTTTTTGAGAGATCTTGGCCTGAAACTTGTCCAAAACGTCTCAAATGGTGTTGCTGACGTAAACTAAGGCATTTTAGGTTGTTTCGAGCAAAGATAGATTTTTTCCATTTTTCATGATTTTTTGAATTTTTTTGCATATCCGGGGTCAGAGATTTTTGTGAAAAATGATTAAGTTCTTTTGCGAGAGATCTTGACCTGAAACTTGTCAAAAACATCTCAAATGGTGTTGCGGACGTAAACTAAGGCATTTGAGGTTGTTTCAAACAAAAATTAATTTTTTCTATTTTTCAGGTTTTTTTGAGTTTTTTTGCATATCCGGGGTCAGAGATTTTTCTGAAAAATGACTAAGTTTTTTTTGAGAGATCTTGGCCAGAAACTTGTCAAAAACATCTCTTATGGTGTTGCGGACGTAAACTAAGGCATTTTAGGTTGTTTTGAGGAAAAAAAAATTTTCTATTTTTCACGATTTTTTGAGTTTTTTTGCATATCAGAAAAATCATTTGCATATCAGAAAAATCACAAAAAAAGAGATTTTCAGAAAAATCTCTGACCCCGGATATGCAAAAAAACTCAAAAAATCGTGAAAAATTGAAAAAAAATTTTTTTCCTCGAAACAACCCAACAGGCCTTAGTTTACATCAGCAACACCATTTGAGGTGTTTTGGACAAGTTTCAGGCCAAAATCTCTCGAAAAAAAACTTAGTCATTTTTCACAAAAATCTCTGACCCCGGATATGCAAAAAGTTCAAAAATCATGAAAAAATAGAAAAATTTTTTTTTGCTCGAAACAACCTAAAATGCCTTAGTTTACGTCAGCAACACCATTTGAGACGTTTTGGACAAGTTTTAGGCCAAGATCTCTCGAAAAAAAACTTAGTCAATTTTCACAAAAATCTCTGACCCCGGATATGCAAAAAAATTCAAAAAATCATGAAAAGTAGAAAAAAATTATTTTTGCTCGAAACAACCTAAATTGCCTTAGTTTACGTCAGCAACACCATTTGAGACGTTTTGGACAAGTTGCAGGCCAAGATCTCTCAAAAAAGAACTTAGTCATTTTTCACAAAAATCTCTGACCCCGGATATGCAAAAAAATTCAAAAAATCATGAAAAATTGAAAAAATCTATTTTTGTTCGAAACAACCTAAAATGCTTTAGTTTACGTTAGCAACACCATTTGAGACGCTTTCGACAAGTTTCAGGCCAAGATCTCTCAAAAAAGAACTTAGTCATTTTTCACAAAAATCTCTGACCCCGGATATGCAAAAAAATTCAAAAAATCATGAAAAGTAGAAAAAAATTATTTTTGCTCGAAACAACCTAAATTGCCTTAGTTTACGTCAGCAACACCATTTGAGACGTTTTGGACAAGTTTCAGGCCAAGATCTCTCAAAAAAGAACTTAGTCATTTTTCACAAAAATCTCTGACCCCGGATATGCAAAAAAATTCAAAAAATCATGAAAAATTGAAAAAATCTATTTTTGTTCGAAACAACCTAAAATGCCTTAGTTTACGTTAGCAACACCATTTGAGACGCTTTCGACAAGTTTCAGGCAAAGATCTCTCAAAAAAGAACTTAGTCATTTTTCACAAAAATCTCTGACCCCGGATATGCAAAAAAACTCAAAAAATCGTGAAAAATAGAAAAAAAATTTGTTTATCGAAACAACCCAACAGGCCTTAGTTTACATCAGCAACACCATTTGAGGTGTTTTGGACAAGTTTCAGGCCAAAATCTCTCGAAAAAAAACTTATTCATTTTTCAGAAAAATCTCTGACCCCGCATATGCAAAAAAACTCAAAAAATCGTGAAAAAATAGAAAAATTTTTTTTTGCTCGAAACAACCTAAAATGCCTTAGTTTACGTCAGCAACACCATTTGAGACGTTTTGGACAAGTTTTAGGCCAAGATCTCTCGAAAAAAACTTGGTCAATTTTCACAAAAATCTCTGACCCCGGATATGCAAAAAAATTCAAAAAATCATGAAAAGTAGAAAAAAATTATTTTTGCTCGAAACAACCTAAATTGCCTTAGTTTACGTCAGCAACACCATTTGAGACGTTTTGGACAAGTTTCAGGCCAAGATCTCTCAAAAAAGAACTTAGTCATTTTTCACAAAAATCTCTGACCCCGGATATGCAAAAAAATTCAAAAAATCGTGAAAAATTGAAAAAATCTATTTTTGTTCGAAACAACCTAAAATGCCTTAGTTTACGTTAGCAACACCATTTGAGACGCTTTCGACAAGTTTCAGGCCAAGATCTCTCAAAAAAGAACTTAGTCATTTTTCACAAAAATCTCTGACCCCGTATATGCAAAAAACTCAAAAAATCGTGAAAAATAGAAAAAAAATTTTTTTCCTCGAAACAACCTAAAATGCCTTAGTTTACGTCAGCAACACCATTTGAGACGTTTTGGACAAGTGTCAGGCCAAGATCTCTCAAAAAAGAACTTAGTCATTTTTCAGAAAAATCTCTGACCCCGGATATGCAAAAAAACTCAAAAAATCGTGAAAAATAGAAAAAATTAATTTTTGTTCCAAACAGCCTAAAATGCCTTAGCTTACGTCAGCAACACCATTTGAGACGTTTTGGAGAAGTGTCAGGCCAAGATCTCTCGAAAAAGAACTTAGTCATTTTTCAGAAAAATCTCTGACCCCGGATATGCAAAAAAACTCAAAAAATCGTGAAAAATAGAAAAAATTAATTTTTGCTCGAAACAACCCAACAGGCCTTAGTTTACATCAGCAACACCATTTGAGGTGTTTTGGACAAGTTTCAGGCCAAAACCTCTCGAAAAAAAACTTAGTCATTTTTCACAAATATCTCTGACCCCGGATATGCAAAATATTCAAAAAATCATGAAAGAATAGAAAAAATTTTTTTTGCTCGAAACAACCTAAAATGCCTTAGTTTACGTCAGCAACACCATTTGAGACGTTTTGGACAAGTTTCAGGCCAAGATCTCTCGAAAAAAAACTTAGTCAATTTTCACAAAAATCTCTGACCCCGGATATGCAAAAAAATTCAAAAAATCGTGAAAAATTCAAAAAATCTATTTTTGTTCGAAACAACCTAAAATGCCTTAGTTTACGTTAGCAACACCATTTGAGACGCTTTCGACAAGTTTCAGGCCAAGATCTCTCAAAAAAGAACTTAGTCATTTTTCACAAAAATCTCTGACCCCGTATATGCAAAAAACTCAAAAAATCGTGAAAAATAGAAAAAAAATTTTTTTCCTCGAAACAACCTAAAATGCCTTAGTTTACGTCAGCAACACCATTTGAGACGTTTTGGACAAGTGTCAGGCCAAGATCTCTCAAAAAAGAACTTAGTCATTTTTCAGAAAAATCTCTGACCCCGGATATGCAAAAAAACTCAAAAAATCGTGAAAAATAGAAAAAATTAATTTTTGTTCCAAACAGCCTAAAATGCCTTAGTTTACGTCAGCAACACCATTTGAGACGTTTTGGACAAGTGTCAGGCCAAGATCTCTCAAAAAAGAACTTAGTCATTTTTCAGAAAAATCTCTGACCCCGGATATGCAAAAAAACTCAAAAAATCGTGAAAAATAGAAAAAATTAATTTTTGCTCGAAACAACCCAACAGGCCTTAGTTTACATCAGCAACACCATTTGAGGTGTTTTGGACAAGTTTCAGGCCAAAACCTCTCGAAAAAAAACTTAGTCATTTTTCACAAAAATCTCTGACCCCGGATATGCAAAATATTCAAAAAATCATGAAAGAATAGAAAAAATTTTTTTTTGCTCGAAACAACCTAAAATGCCTTAGTTTACGTCAGCAACACCATTTGAGACGTTTTGGACAAGTTTCAGGCCAAGATCTCTCGAAAAAAAACTTAGTCAATTTTCACAAAAATCTCTGACCCCGGATATGCAAAATAATTCAAAAAATCATGAAAAATTGAAAAATCTATTTTTGTTCGAAACAACCTAAAATGCTTTAGTTTATGTTAGCAACACCATTTGAGACGCTTTCGACAAGTTTCAGGCCAAGATCTCTCAAAAAAGAACTTAGTCATTTTTCACAAAAATCTCTGACCCCGGATATGCAAAAAAATTCAAAAAATCATGAAAAGTAGAAAAAAATTATTTTTGCTCGAAACAACCTAAATTGCCTTAGTTTACGTCAGCAACACCATTTGAGACGTTTTGGACAAGTTTCAGGCCAAGATCTCTCAAAAAAGAACTTAGTCATTTTTCACAAAAATCTCTGACCCCGGATATGCAAAAAAATTCAAAAAATCATGAAAAATTGAAAAAATCTATTTTTGTTCGAAACAACCTAAAATGCCTTAGTTTACGTTAGCAACACCATTTGAGACGCTTTCGACAAGTTTCAGGCAAAGATCTCTCAAAAAAGAACTTAGTCATTTTTCACAAAAATCTCTGACCCCGGATATGCAAAAAAACTCAAAAAATCGTGAAAAATAGAAAAAAAATTTGTTTATCGAAACAACCTAAAATGCCTTAGTTTACGTCCGCAACACCATTTGAGATGTTTTGGACAAGTTTCAGGCCAAAATCTCTCGAAAAAAAATTTATTCATTTTTCAGAAAATCTCTGACCCCGGATATGCAAAAAAATTCAAAAAATCATGAAAAGTAGAAAAAAATTATTTTTGCTCGAAACAACCTAAAATGCCTTAATTTACGTCAGTAACACCATTTGAGACGTTTTGGACAAGTTTCAGGCCAAGACCTCTCAAAAAAGAACTTAGTCATTTTTCAGAAAAATCTCTGACCCCGGATATGCAAAAAAACTCAAAAAATCGTGAAAAATAGAAAAAATTAATTTTTGCTCGAAACAACCCAACAGGCCTTAGTTTACATCAGCAACACCATTTGAGGTGTTTTGAACAAGTTTCAGGCCAAAATCTCTCAAAAAAGAACTTAGTCATTTTTCAGAAAAATCTCTGACCCCGGATATGCAAAAAAACTCAAAAAATCGTGAAAAAAAGAAAAAAATTATTTTTGTTCGAAACAACCTAAAATGCCTTAGTTTACGTCAGCAACACCATTTGAGATGTTTTGGACAAGTTTCAGGCCAAGATCTCTCGAAAAAAAACTTAGTCAATTTTCACAAAAATCTCTGACCCCGGATATGCAAAAAAATTCAAAAAATCATGAAAAGTAGAAAAAAATTATTTTTGCTCGAAACAACCTAAAATGCCTTAGTTTACGTCAGTAACACCATTTGAGACGTTTTGGACAAGTTTCAGGCCAAGATCTCTCAAAAAAGAACTTAGTAATTTTTCAGAAAAATCTCTGACCCCGGATATGCAAAAAAACTCAAAAAATCGTGAAAAATAGAAAAAATTAATTTTTGCTCGAAACAACCCAACAGGCCTTAGTTTACATCAGCAACACCATTTGAGGTGTTTTGAACAAGTTTCAGGCCAAATCTCTCAAAAAAGAACTTAGTCATTTTTCAGAAAAATCTCTGACCCCGGATATGCAAAAAAACTCAAAAAATCGTGAAAAATAGAAAAAATTAATTTTTGCTCGAAACAACCCAACAGGCCTTAGTTTACATCAGCAACACCATTTGAGACGTTTTGGACAAGTTTCAGGCCAAGATCTCTCAAAAAAGAAGTTAGGCCTTTTTCACAAAAATGTCTGACCCCGGATATGCAAAAAAACTCAAAAAATCGTGAAAAATAGAAAAAAATTTTTTTTCCTCGAAACAACCTAAAATGCCTTAGTGTACGTCCGCAACACCATTTGAGGTGTTTTGGACAAGTTTCAGGCCAAAATCTCTCGAAAAAAAACTTAGTCATTTTTCAGAAAAATCTCTGACCCCGGATATGCAAAAAAACTCAAAAATATCGTGAAAAATAGAAAAAAATTATTTTTGTTCCAAACAGCCTAAAATGCCTTAGTTTACGTCAGCAACACCATTTGAGACGTTTTGGACAAGTTTCAGGCCAAAATCTTTCGAAAAAAAACTTAGTCATTTTTCAGAAAAATCTCTGACCCCGGATATGCAAAAAAAATCAAAAAGTCGTGAAAAAGAGAAAAAATTAATTTTTGCTCGAAACAACCAAACAGGCCTTAGTTTACATCAGCAACACCATTTCAGGTGTTTTGAACAAGTTTCAGGCCACAATCTCTCGAAAAAAAACTTAGTCATTTTTCACAAAAATCTCTGACCGCGGATATGCAAAAAATTAAAAAATCATGAAAAGATAGGAAAAATTTTTTTTTGCTCGAAACAACCTAAAATGCCTTAGTTTACGTCAGCAACACCATTTGAGACGTTTTGGACAAGTTTCAGGCCAAGATCTCTCGAAAAAGAAGTTAGTCAATTTTCACAAAAATCTCTGACCCCGGATATGCAAAAAAATTCAAAAAATCATGAAAAATTGAAGAAATCTATTTTTGTTCGAAACAACCTAAAATACCTTAGTTTACATCAGCAACACCATTTGAGGTGTTTTGGACAAGTTTCAGGCCAAAATCTCTCGAAAAAAAACTTAGTCAATTTTCACAAAAATCTCTGACCCCGGATATGCAAAAAAATTCAAAAAATCATGAAAAGTAGAAAAAATTTTTTTTTCCTCGAAACAACCTAAAATGCCTTAGTTTACGTCAGCAACACCATTTGAGGTGTTTTGGACAAGTTTCAGGCCAAAATCTCTCGAAAAAAAACTTAGTCATTTTTCAGAAAAATCTCTGACCCCGGATAGGCAAAAAAACTCAAAAAATCGTGAAAAATAGAAAAAATTAATTTTTGTTCCAAACAACCTAAAATGCCTTAGTTTACGTCAGCAACACCATTTGAGACGTTTTGGACAAGTTTCAGGCCAAAATCTTTCGAATAAAAACTTAGTCATTTTTCAGAAAAATCTCTGACCCCGGATATGCAAAAAAACTAAAAAATCGTGAAAAAAAGAAAAAATCTATTTTTGCTCGAAACAACCCAACAGGCCTTAGTTTACATCAGCAACACCATTTCAGGTGTTTTGAACAAGTTTCAGGCCAAAATCTCTCGAAAAAAAACTTAGTCATTTTTCACAAAAATCTCTGACCGCGGATATGCAAAAAATTCAAAAAATCATGAAAAAATAGAAAAAATTTTTTTTTGCTCGAAACAACCTAAAATACCTTAGTTTACATCAGCAACACCATTTGAGGTGTTTTGGACAAGTTTCAGGCCAAAATCTCTCGAAAAAAAACTTAGTCATTTTTCACAAAAATCTCTGACCCCGGATATGCAAAAAAATTCAAAAAATCATGAAAAATAGAAAAAATTAAATTTTTGTTCGAAACAACCTAAAATGCCTTAGTTTACGTCAGCAACACAATTTGAGACGTTTTGGACAAGTTTCAGGCCAAGATCTCTCGAAAAAAAACTTAGTCAATTTTCACAAAAATCTCTGACCCCGGATATGCAAAAAAATTCAAAAAATCATGAAAAGTAGAAAAAAATTTTTATCCTCGAAACAACCTAAAATGCCTTAGTTTACGTCAGGAACCCGATTTGAGGTGTTTTGGACAAGTTTCAGGCCAAAATCTCTCGAAAAAAAACTTAGTCATTTTTCAGAAAAATCTCTGACCCGTGATATGCAAAAAAATTCAAAAAATCATGAAAAGTAGAAAAAAATTCTTTTTGCTCGAAACAACCCAACAGGCCTTAGTTTACATCAGCAACATCATTTGAGGTGTTTTGAACAAGTTTCAGGCCAAAATCTCTCAAAAAAGAACTTAGTCATTTTTCAGAAAAATCTCTGACCCCAGATATGCAAAAAAACTCAAAAAATCGTGAAAAATAGAAAAAATTAATTTTTGCTCGAAACAACCCAACAGGCCTTAGTTTACATCAGCAACACCATTTGAGGTGTTTTGGACAAGTTTCAGGCCAAAACCTCTCGAAAAAAAACTTAGTCATTTTTCACAAAAATCTCTGACCCCGGATATGCAAAAAATTCAAAAAATCATGAAAAGATAGAAAAAAATTTTTTTTGCTCGAAACAACCTAAAATGCCTTAGTTTACATCAGCAACACCATTTGAGGTGTTTTGGACAAGTTTCAGGCCAAAATCTCTCGAAAAAAAACTTAGTCAATTTTCTTAAAAATCTCTGACCCCAGATATGCAAAAAAATTCAAAAAATCATGAAAAATTGAAAAAATCTATTTTTGTTCGAAACAACCTAAAATGCCTTAGTTTACATCAGCAACACCATTTGAGGTGTTTTGGACAAGTTTCAGGCCAAAATCTCTCAAAAAAGAACTTAGTCATTTTTCAGAAAAATCTCTGACCCCAGATATGCAAAAAAACTCAAAAAATCGTGAAAAATAGAAAAAATTAATTTTTGCTCGAAACAACCTAAAATGCTTTAGTTTACGTCAGCAACACCATTTGAGACGTTTTGGACAAGTTTCAGGCCAAGATCTCTCGAAAAAAAACTTAGTCAATTTTCACAAAAATCTCTGACCCGGGATATGCAAAAAAATTCAAAAAATCATGAAAAGTAGAAAAAAATTATTTTTGCTCGAAACAACCTAAAATGCCTTAGTTTACGTCAGCAACACCATTTGAGACGTTTTGGACAAGTTTCAGGCCAAGATCTCTCAAAAAAGAACTTAGTCATTTTTCAGAAAAATCTCTGACCCCGGATATGCAAAAAAATTCAAAAAATCATGAAAAATTGAAAAAATCTATTTTTGTTCGAAACAACCTAAAATGCCTTAGTTTACATCAGCAACACCATTTGAGGTGTTTTGGACAAGTTTCAGGCCAAAATCTCTCGAAAAAAAACTTAGTCATTTTTCAGAAAAATCTCTGACCCGGGATATGCAAAAAAACTCAAAAAATCGTGAAAAATAGAAAAAATTAAATTTTGCTCGAAACAACCTAAAATGCTTTAGTTTACGTCAGCAACACCATTTGAGGTGTTTTGGACAAGTTTCAGGCCAAAATCTCTCGAAAAAAAACTTAGTCAATTTTCACAAAAATCTCTGACCCCAGATATGCAAAAAAATTCAAAAAATCATGAAAAATTGAAAAAATCTATTTTTGTTCGAAACAACCTAAAATGCCTTAGTTTACATCAGCAACACCATTTGAGGTGTTTTGGACAAGTTTCAGGCTAAAAATCTCTCAAAAAAGAACTTAGTCATTTTTCAGAAAAATCTCTGACCCCAGATATGCAAAAAAACTCAAAAAATCGTGAAAAATAGAAAAAATTAATTTTTGCTCGAAACAACCTAAAATGCTTTAGTTTACGTCAGCAACACCATTTGAGACGTTTTGGACAAGTTTCAGGCCAAGATCTCTCGAAAAAAAACTTAGTCAATTTTCACAAAAATCTCTGACCCGGGATATGCAAAAAAATTCAAAAAATCATGAAAAGTAGAAAAAAATTATTTTTGCTCGAAACAACCTAAAATGCCTTAGTTTACGTCAGCAACACCATTTGAGACGTTTTGGACAAGTTTCAGGCCAAGATCTCTCAAAAAAGAACTTAGTCATTTTTCAGAAAAATCTCTGACCCCGGATATGCAAAAAAATTCAAAAAATCATGAAAAATTGAAAAAATCTATTTTTGTTCGAAACAACCTAAAATGCCTTAGTTTACATCAGCAACACCATTTGAGGTGTTTTGGACAAGTTTCAGGCCAAAATCTCTCAAAAAAGAACTTAGTCATTTTTCAGAAAAATCTCTGACCCCAGATATGCAAAAAAACTCAAAAAATCGTGAAAAATAGAAAAAATTAATTTTTGCTCGAAACAACCTAAAATGCTTTAGTTTACGTCAGCAACACCATTTGAGACGTTTTGGACAAGTTTCAGGCCAAGATCTCTCGAAAAAAAACTTAGTCAATTTTCACAAAAATCTCTGACCCGGGATATGCAAAAAAATTCAAAAAATCATGAAAAGTAGAAAAAAATTATTTTTGCTCGAAACAACCTAAAATGCCTTAGTTTACGTCAGCAACACCATTTGAGACGTTTTGGACAAGTTTCAGGCCAAGATCTCTCAAAAAAGAACTTAGTCATTTTTCAGAAAAATCTCTGACCCCGGATATGCAAAAAAATTCAAAAAATCATGAAAAATTGAAAAAATCTATTTTTGTTCGAAACAACCTAAAATGCCTTAGTTTACATCAGCAACACCATTTGAGGTGTTTTGGACAAGTTTCAGGCCAAAATCTCTCGAAAAAAAACTTAGTCATTTTTCAGAAAAATCTCTGACCCCGGATATGCAAAAAAACTCAAAAAATCGTGAAAAATAGAAAAAATTAAATTTTGCTCGAAACAACCTAAAATGCTTTAGTTTACGTCAGCAACACCATTTGAGGTGTTTTGGACAAGTTTCAGGCCAAAATCTCTCGAAAAAAAACTTAGTCAATTTTCACAAAAATCTCTGACCCCAGATATGCAAAAAAATTCAAAAAATCATGAAAAATTGAAAAAATCTATTTTTGTTCGAAACAACCTAAAATGCCTTAGTTTACATCAGCAACACCATTTGAGGTGTTTTGGACAAGTTTCAGGCCAAAATCTCTCAAAAAAGAACTTAGTCATTTTTCAGAAAAATCTCTGACCCCAGATATGCAAAAAAACTCAAAAAATCGTGAAAAATAGAAAAAATTAATTTTTGCTCGAAACAACCTAAAATGCTTTAGTTTACGTCAGCAACACCATTTGAGACGTTTTGGACAAGTTTCAGGCCAAGATCTCTCGAAAAAAAACTTAGTCAATTTTCACAAAAATCTCTGACCCGGGATATGCAAAAAAATTCAAAAAATCATGAAAAGTAGAAAAAAATTATTTTTGCTCGAAACAACCTAAAATGCCTTAGTTTACGTCAGCAACACCATTTGAGACGTTTTGGACAAGTTTCAGGCCAAGATCTCTCAAAAAAGAACTTAGTCATTTTTCAGAAAAATCTCTGACCCCGGATATGCAAAAAAATTCAAAAAATCATGAAAAATTGAAAAAATCTATTTTTGTTCGAAACAACCTAAAATGCCTTAGTTTACATCAGCAACACCATTTGAGGTGTTTTGGACAAGTTTCAGGCCAAAATCTCTCGAAAAAAAACTTAGTCAATTTTCACAAAAATCTCTGACCCCAGATATGCAAAAAAATTCAAAAAATCATGAAAAATTGAAAAAATCTATTTTTGTTCGAAACAACCTAAAATGCCTTAGTTTACATCAGCAACACCATTTGAGGTGTTTTGGACAAGTTTCAGGCCAAAATCTCTCGAAAAAAAACTTAGTCAATTTTCACAAAAATCTCTGACCCCAGATATGCAAAAAAATTCAAAAAATCATGAAAAATTGAAAAAATCTATTTTTGTTCGAAACAACCTAAAATGCCTTAGTTTACATCAGCAACACCATTTGAGGTCTTTTGGACAAGTTTCAGGCCAAAATCTCTCAAAAAAGAACTTAGTCATTTTTCAGAAAAATCTCTGACCCCAGATATGCAAAAAAACTCAAAAAATCGTGAAAAATAGAAAAAATTAATTTTTGCTCGAAACAACCTAAAATGCTTTAGTTTACGTCAGCAACACCATTTGAGACGTTTTGGAAAAGTTTCAGGCCAAGATCTCTCGAAAAAAACTTAGTCAATTTTCACAAAAATCTCTGACCCGGGATATGCAAAAAAATTCAAAAAATCATGAAAAGTAGAAAAAAATTATTTTTGCTCGAAACAACCTAAAATGCCTTAGTTTACGTCAGCAACACCATTTGAGACGTTTTGGACAAGTTTCAGGCCAAGATCTCTCAAAAAAGAACTTAGTCATTTTTCAGAAAAATCTCTGACCCCGGATATGCAAAAAAATTCAAAAAATCATGAAAAATTGAAAAAATCTATTTTTGTTCGAAACAACCTAAAATGCCTTAGTTTACATCAGCAACACCATTTGAGGTGTTTTGGACAAGTTTCAGGCCAAAATCTCTCGAAAAAAAACTTAGTCATTTTTCGGAAAAATCTCTGACCCCGGATATGCAAAAAAACTCAAAAAATCGTGAAAAATAGAAAAAATTAAATTTTTGTTCGAAACAACCTAAAATGCCTTAGTTTACGTCAGCAACACCATTTGAGACGTTTTGGACAAGTTTCAGGCCAAGATCTCTCAAAAAAGAACTTAGTCATTTTTCAGAAAAATCTCTGACCCCGGATATGCAAAAAAATTCAAAAAATCATGAAAAATTGAAAAAATCTATTTTTGTTCGAAACAACCTAAAATGCCTTAGTTTACATCAGCAACACCATTTGAGGTGTTTTGGACAGGTTTCAGGCCAAAATCTCTCGAAAAAAAACTTAGTCATTTTTCAGAAAAATCTCTGACCCCGGATATGCAAAAAAACTCAAAAAATCGTGAAAAATAGAAAAAATTAAATTTTTGTTCGAAACAACCTAAAATGCCTTAGTTTACGTCAGCAACACCATTTGAGACGTTTTGGACAAGTTTCAGGCCAAAATCTCTCGAAAAAAAACTTAGTCCTTTTTCAGAAAAATCTCTGACCCCGGATATGCAAACAAACTCAAAAAATCGTGAAAAATAGAAAAAATTAATTTTTGTTCCAAACAACCTAAAATGCCTTAGTTTACGTCAGCAACACCATTTGAGACGTTTTGGACAAGTTTCAGGCCAAGATCTCTCAAAAAAGAACTTAGTCATTTTTCACAAAAATCTCTGACCCCGGATATGCAAAAAAATTCAAAAAATCATGAAAAATTGAAAAAATCTATTTTTGTTCGAAACAACCTAAAATGCCTTAGTTTACGTCAGCAACACCATTTGAGACGTTTTGGACAAGTTTCAGGCCAAGATCTCTCAAAAAAGAACTTAGTCAATTTTCACAAAAATCTCTGACCCCGGATATGCAAAAAAATTCAAAAAATCATGAAAAGTAGAAAAAAATTATTTTTGCTCGAAACAACCCAACAGGCCTTAGTTTACGTCAGCAACACCATTTGAGACGTTTTGGACAAGTTTCAGGCCAAGATCTCTCAAAAAAGAACTTAGTCATTTTTCACAAAAATCTCTGACCCCGGATATGCAAAAAAATTCAAAAAATCATGAAAAATTGAAAAAATCTATTTTTGTTCAAAACAACCTAAAATGCCTTAGTTTACGTCAGCAACACCATTTGAGACGTTTTGGACAAGTTTCAGGCCAAGATCTCTCAAAAAAGAACTTAGTCAATTTTCACAAAAATCTCTGACCCCGGATATGCAAAAAAATTCAAAAAATCATGAAAAGTAGAAAAAAATTATTTTTGCTCGAAACAACCTTAAATGCCTTAGTTTACGTCAGCAACACCATTTGAGACGTTTTCGACAAGTTTCAGGCCAAGATCTCTCAAAAAAGAACTTAGTCATTTTTCAGAAAAATCTCTGACCCCGGATATGCAAAAAAACTCAAAAAATCGTGAAAAATAGAAAAAATTAATTTTTGCTCGAAACAACCCAACAGGCCTTAGTTTACATCAGCAACACCATTTGAGGTGTTTTGAACAAGTTTCAGGCCAAAATCTCTCAAAAAAGAACTTAGTCATTTTTCAGAAAAATCTCTGACCTCAGATATGCAAAAAAACTCAAAAAATCGTGAAAAATAGAAAAAATTAATTTTTGCTCGAAACAACCCAACAGGCCTTAGTTTACGTCAGCAACACCATTTGAGACGTTTTGGACAAGTTTCAGGCCAAGATCTCTCAAAAAAGAACTTAGTCATTTTTCAGAAAAATCTCTGACCCCGGATATGCAAAAAAATTCAAAAAATCATGAAAAATTGAAAAAATCTATTTTTGTTCGAAACAACCTAAAATGCCTTAGTTTACATCAGCAACACCATTTGAGGTGTTTTGGACAAGTTTCAGGCCAAAATCTCTCGAAAAAAAACTTAGTCATTTTTCAGAAAAATCTCTGACCCCGGATATGCAAAAAAACTCAAAAAATCGTGAAAAATAGAAAAAATTAAATTTTTGTTCGAAACAACCTAAAATGCCTTAGTTTACGTCAGCAACACCATTTGAGACGTTTTGGACAAGTTTCAGGCCAAGATCTCTCGAAAAAAAACTTAGTCAATTTTCACAAAAATCTCTGACCCCGGATATGCAAAAAAATTCAAAAATTCATGAAAAATTGAAAAAATCTATTTTTGTTCGAAACAACCTAAAATGCCTTAGTTTACGTCAGCAACACCATTTGAGACGTTTTGGACAAGTTTCAGGCCAAGATCTCTCAAAAAAGAACTTAGTCAATTTTCACAAAAATCTCTGACCCCGGATATGCAAAAAAATTCAAAAAATCATGAAAAGTAGAAAAAAATTATTTTTGCTCGAAACAACCTTAAATGCCTTAGTTTACGTCAGCAACACCATTTGAGACGTTTTGGACAAGTTTCAGGCCAAGATCTCTCAAAAAAGAACTTAGTCATTTTTCACAAAAATCTCTGACCCCGGATATGCAAAAAAATTCAAAAAATCATGAAAAATTCAAAAAATCTATTTTTGTTCGAAACAACCTAAAATGCCTTAGTTTACGTCAGCAACACCATTTGAGACGTTTTGGACAAGTTTCAGGCCAAGATCTCTCAAAAAAGAACTTAGTCAATTTTCACAAAAATCTCTGACCCCGGATATGCAAAAAAATTCAAAAAATCATGAAAAGTAGAAAAAAATTATTTTTGCTCGAAACAACCTAAAATGCCTTAGTTTACGTCAGCAACACCATTTGAGACGTTTTGGACAAGTTTCAGGCCAAGATCTCTCAAAAAAGAACTTAGTCATTTTTCAGAAAAATCTCTGACCCCGGATATGCAAAAAAACTCAAAAAATCGTGAAAAATAGAAAAAATTAATTTTTGCTCGAAACAACCCAACAGGCCTTAGTTTACATCAGCAACACCATTTGAGGTGTTTTCAACAAGTTTCAGGCCAAAATCTCTCAAAAAAGAACTTAGTCATTTTTCAGAAAAATCTCTGACCTTAGATATGCAAAAAAACTCAAAAAATCGTGAAAAATAGAAAAAATTAATTTTTGCTCGAAACAACCCAACAGGCCTTAGTTTACATCAGCAACACCATTTGAGGTGTTTTGGACAAGTTTCAGGCCAAAACCTCTCGAAAAAAAACTTAGTCATTTTTCACAAAAATCTCTGACCCCGGATATGCAAAAAATTCAAAAAATCATGAAAAAATAGAAAAAATTTTTTTTTGCTCGAAACAACCTAAAATGCCTTAGTTTACATCAGCAACACCATTTGAGGTGTTTTGGACAAGTTTCAGGCCAAAATCTCTCGAAAAAAAACTTAGTCAATTTTCACAAAAATCTCTGACCCCAGATATGCAAAAAAATTCAAAAAATCATGAAAAATTGAAAAAATCTATTTTTGTTCGAAACAACCTAAAATGCCTAAGTTTACATCAGCAACACCATTTGAGGTGTTTTGGACAAGTTTCAGGCCAAAATCTCTCAAAAAAGAACTTAGTCATTTTTCAGAAAAATCTCTGACCCCAGATATGCAAAAAAACTCAAAAAATCGTGAAAAATAGAAAAAATTAATTTTTGCTCGAAACAACCCAACAGGCCTTAGTTTACATCAGCAACACCATTTGAGGTGTTTTGGACAAGTTTCAGGCCAAAACCTCTCGAAAAAAAACTTAGTCATTTTTCACAAAAATCTCTGACCCCGGATATGCAAAAAATTCAAAAAATCATGAAAAAATAGAAAAAATTTTTTTTTGCTCGAAACAACCTAAAATGCCTTAGTTTACATCAGCAACACCATTTGAGGTGTTTTGGACAAGTTTCAGGCCAAAATCTCTCGAAAAAAAACTTAGTCAATTTTCACAAAAATCTCTGACCCCAGATATGCAAAAAAATTCAAAAAATCATGAAAAATTGAAAAAATCTATTTTTGTTCGAAACAACCTAAAATGCCTTAGTTTACATCAGCAACACCATTTGAGGTGTTTTGGACAAGTTTCAGGCCAAAATCTCTCAAAAAAGAACTTAGTCATTTTTCAGAAAAATCTCTGACCCCAGATATGCAAAAAAACTCAAAAAATCGTGAAAAATAGAAAAAATTAATTTTTGCTCGAAACAACCCACCAGGCCTTAGTTTACATCAGCAACACCATTTGAGGTGTTTTGGACAAGTTTCAGGCCAAAATCTCTCGAAAAAAAACTTAGTCATTTTTCAGAAAAATCTCTGACCCCGGATATGCAAAAAAACTCAAAAAATCGTGAAGAATAGAAAAAATTAAATTTTTGTTCGAAACAACCTAAAATGCCTTAGTTTACGTCAGCAACACCATTTGAGACGTTTTGGACGAGTTTCAGGCCAAGATCTCTCAAAAAAGAACTTAGTCATTTTTCAGAAAAATCTCTGACCCCGGATATGCAAAAAAATTCAAAAAATCATGAAAAATTGAAAAAATCTATTTTTGTTCGAAACAACGTAAAATGCCTTAGTTTACATCAGCAACACCATTTGAGGTGTTTTGGACAAGTTTCAGGCCAAAATCTCTCGAAAAAAAACTTAGTCATTTTTCAGAAAAATCTCTGTCCCCGGATATGCAAAAAAACTCAAAAAATCGTGAAAAATAGAAAAAATTAAATTTTTGTTCGAAACAACCTAAAATGCCTTAGTTTACGTCAGCAACACCATTTGAGACGTTTTGGACAAGTTTCAGGCCAAGATCTCTCGAAAAAAAACTTAGTCAATTTTCACAAAAATCTCTGACCCCAGATATGCAAAAAAATTCAAAAAATCATGAAAAATTGAAAAAATCTATTTTTGTTCGAAACAACCTAAAATGCCTTAGTTTACATCAGCAACACCATTTGAGGTGTTTTGGACAAGTTTCAGGCCAAAATCTCTCAAAAAAGAACTTAGTCATTTTTCAGAAAAATCTCTGACCCCAGATATGCAAAAAAACTCAAAAAATCGTGAAAAATAGAAAAAATTAATTTTTGCTCGAAACAACCCAACAGGCCTTAGTTTACATCAGCAACACCATTTGAGGTGTTTTGGACAAGTTTCAGGCCAAAATCTCTCGAAAAAAAACTTAGTCATTTTTCAGAAAAATCTCTGACCCCGGATATGCAAAAAAACTCAAAAAATCGTGAAAAATAGAAAAAATTAAATTTTTGTTCGAAACAACCTAAAATGCCTTAGTTTACGTCAGCAACACCATTTGAGACGTTTTGGACAAGTTTCAGGCCAAGATCTCTCAAAAAAGAACTTAGTCATTTTTCACAAAAATCTCTGACCCCGGATATGCAAAAAAACTCAAAAAATCGTGAAAAATAGAAAAAATTAATTTTTGTTCCAAACAGCCTAAAATGCCTTAGTTTACGTCAGCAACACCATTTGAGACGTTTTGGACAAGTGTCAGGCCAAGATCTCTCGAAAAAAAACTTAGTCATTTTTCACAAAAATCTCTGACCCCGGATATGCAAAAAAACTCAAAAAATCGTGAAAAATAGAAAAAATTAAATTTTTGTTCGAAACAACCCAACAGGCCTTAGTTTACATCAGCAACACCATTTGAAGTGTTTTGGACAAGTTTCAGGCCAAAATCTCTCGAAAAAAAACTTAGTCATTTTTCAGAAAAATCTCTGACCCCGGATATGCAAAAAAACTCAAAAAATCGTGAAAAATAGAAAAAATTAAATTTTTGTTCGAAACAACCAAAAATGCCTTAGTTTACGTCAGCAACACCATTTGAGACGTTTTGGACAAGTTTCAGGCCAAGATCTCTTAAAAAAGAACTTAGTCATTTTTCAGAAAAATCTCTGACCCCGGATATGCAAAAAAACTCAAAAAATCGTGAAAAATAGAAAAAATTAAATTTTTGTTCGAAACAACCTAAAATGCCTTAGTTTACGTCAGCAACACCATTTGAGACGTTTTGGACAAGTTTCAGGCCAAGATCTCTCAAAAAAGAACTTAGTCATTTTTCAGAAAAATCTCTGACCCCGGATATGCAAAAAAATTCAAAAAATCATGAAAAATTGAAAAAATCTATTTTTGTTCGAAACAACCTAAAATGCCTTAGTTTACATCAGCAACACCATTTGAGGTGTTTTGGACAAGTTTCAGGCCAAAATCTCTCGAAAAAAAACTTAGTCATTTTTCAGAAAAATCTCTGACCCCGGATATGCAAAAAAACTCAAAAAATCGTGAAAAATAGAAAAAATTAAATTTTTGTTCGAAACAACCTAAAATGCCTTAGTTTACGTCAGCAACACCATTTGAGACGTTTTGGACAAGTTTCAGGCCAAGATCTCTCGAAAAAAAACTTAGTCAATTTTCACAAAAATCTCTGACCCCAGATATGCAAAAAAATTCAAAAAATCATGAAAAATTGAAAAAATCTATTTTTGTTCGAAACAACCTAAAATGCCTTAGTTTACATCAGCAACACCATTTGAGGTGTTTTGGACAAGTTTCAGGCCAAAATCTCTCGAAAAAAAACTTAGTCAATTTTCACAAAAATCTCTGACCCCAGATATGCAAAAAAATTCAAAAAATCATGAAAAATTGAAAAAATCTATTTTTGTTCGAAACAACCTAAAATGCCTTAGTTTACATCAGCAACACCATTTGAGGTGTTTTGGACAAGTTTCAGGCCAAAATCTCTCGAAAAAAAACTTAGTCAATTTTCACAAAAATCTCTGACCCCAGATATGCAAAAAAATTCAAAAAATCATGAAAAATTGAAAAAATCTATTTTTGTTCGAAACAACCTAAAATGCCTTAGTTTACATCAGCAACACCATTTGAGGTGTTTTGGACAAGTTTCAGGCCAAAATCTCTCAAAAAAGAACTTAGTCATTTTTCAGAAAAATCTCTGACCCCAGATATGCAAAAAAACTCAAAAAATCGTGAAAAATAGAAAAAATTAATTTTTGCTCGAAACAACCCACCAGGCCTTAGTTTACATCAGCAACACCATTTGAGGTGTTTTGGACAAGTTTCAGGCCAAAATCTCTCGAAAAAAAACTTAGTCATTTTTCAGAAAAATCTCTGACCCCGGATATGCAAAAAAACTCAAAAAATCGTGAAGAATAGAAAAAATTAAATTTTTGTTCGAAACAACCTAAAATGCCTTAGTTTACGTCAGCAACACCATTTGAGACGTTTTGGACGAGTTTCAGGCCAAGATCTCTCAAAAAAGAACTTAGTCATTTTTCAGAAAAATCTCTGACCCCGGATATGCAAAAAAATTCAAAAAATCATGAAAAATTGAAAAAATCTATTTTTGTTCGAAACAACGTAAAATGCCTTAGTTTACATCAGCAACACCATTTGAGGTGTTTTGGACAAGTTTCAGGCCAAAATCTCTCGAAAAAAAACTTAGTCATTTTTCAGAAAAATCTCTGTCCCCGGATATGCAAAAAAACTCAAAAAATCGTGAAAAATAGAAAAAATTAAATTTTTGTTCGAAACAACCTAAAATGCCTTAGTTTACGTCAGCAACACCATTTGAGACGTTTTGGACAAGTTTCAGGCCAAGATCTCTCGAAAAAAAACTTAGTCAATTTTCACAAAAATCTCTGACCCCAGATATGCAAAAAAATTCAAAAAATCATGAAAAATTGAAAAAATCTATTTTTGTTCGAAACAACCTAAAATGCCTTAGTTTACATCAGCAACACCATTTGAGGTGTTTTGGACAAGTTTCAGGCCAAAATCTCTCAAAAAAGAACTTAGTCATTTTTCAGAAAAATCTCTGACCCCAGATATGCAAAAAAACTCAAAAAATCGTGAAAAATAGAAAAAATTAATTTTTGCTCGAAACAACCCAACAGGCCTTAGTTTACATCAGCAACACCATTTGAGGTGTTTTGGACAAGTTTCAGGCCAAAATCTCTCGAAAAAAAACTTAGTCATTTTTCAGAAAAATCTCTGACCCCGGATATGCAAAAAAACTCAAAAAATCGTGAAAAATAGAAAAAATTAAATTTTTGTTCGAAACAACCTAAAATGCCTTAGTTTACGTCAGCAACACCATTTGAGACGTTTTGGACAAGTTTCAGGCCAAGATCTCTCAAAAAAGAACTTAGTCATTTTTCACAAAAATCTCTGACCCCGGATATGCAAAAAAACTCAAAAAATCGTGAAAAATAGAAAAAATTAATTTTTGTTCCAAACAGCCTAAAATGCCTTAGTTTACGTCAGCAACACCATTTGAGACGTTTTGGACAAGTGTCAGGCCAAGATCTCTCGAAAAAAAACTTAGTCATTTTTCACAAAAATCTCTGACCCCGGATATGCAAAAAAACTCAAAAAATCGTGAAAAATAGAAAAAATTAAATTTTTGTTCGAAACAACCCAACAGGCCTTAGTTTACATCAGCAACACCATTTGAAGTGTTTTGGACAAGTTTCAGGCCAAAATCTCTCGAAAAAAAACTTAGTCATTTTTCAGAAAAATCTCTGACCCCGGATATGCAAAAAAACTCAAAAAATCGTGAAAAATAGAAAAAATTAAATTTTTGTTCGAAACAACCAAAAATGCCTTAGTTTACGTCAGCAACACCATTTGAGACGTTTTGGACAAGTTTCAGGCCAAGATCTCTTAAAAAAGAACTTAGTCATTTTTCAGAAAAATCTCTGACCCCGGATATGCAAAAAAACTCAAAAAATCGTGAAAAATAGAAAAAATTAAATTTTTGTTCGAAACAACCTAAAATGCCTTAGTTTACGTCAGCAACACCATTTGAGACGTTTTGGACAAGTTTCAGGCCAAGATCTCTCAAAAAAGAACTTAGTCATTTTTCAGAAAAATCTCTGACCCCGGATATGCAAAAAAATTCAAAAAATCATGAAAAATTGAAAAAATCTATTTTTGTTCGAAACAACCTAAAATGCCTTAGTTTACATCAGCAACACCATTTGAGGTGTTTTGGACAAGTTTCAGGCCAAAATCTCTCGAAAAAAAACTTAGTCATTTTTCAGAAAAATCTCTGACCCCGGATATGCAAAAAAACTCAAAAATCGTGAAAAATAGAAAAAATTAAATTTTTGTTCGAAACAACCTAAAATGCCTTAGTTTACGTCAGCAACACCATTTGAGACGTTTTGGACAAGTTTCAGGCCAAGATCTCTCGAAAAAAAACTTAGTCAATTTTCACAAAAATCTCTGACCCCAGATATGCAAAAAAATTCAAAAAATCGTGAAAAATTGAAAAAATCTATTTTTGTTCGAAACAACCTAAAATGCCTTAGTTTACATCAGCAACACCATTTGAGGTGTTTTGGACAAGTTTCAGGCCAAAATCTCTCGAAAAAAAAACTTAGTCAATTTTCACAAAAATCTCTGACCCCAGATATGCAAAAAAATTCAAAAAATCATGAAAAATTGAAAAAATCTATTTTTGTTCGAAACAACCTAAAATGCCTTAGTTTACATCAGCAACACCATTTGAGGTCTTTTGGACAAGTTTCAGGCCAAAATCTCTCAAAAAAGAACTTAGTCATTTTTCAGAAAAATCTCTGACCCCAGATATGCAAAAAAACTCAAAAAATCGTGAAAAATAGAAAAAATTAATTTTTGCTCGAAACAACCTAAAATGCTTTAGTTTACGTCAGCAACACCATTTGAGACGTTTTGGAAAAGTTTCAGGCCAAGATCTCTCGAAAAAAAACTTAGTCAATTTTCACAAAAATCTCTGACCCGGGATATGCAAAAAAATTCAAAAAATCATGAAAAGTAGAAAAAAATTATTTTTGCTCGAAACAACCTAAAATGCCTTAGTTTACGTCAGCAACACCATTTGAGACGTTTTGGACAAGTTTCAGGCCAAGATCTCTCAAAAAAGAACTTAGTCATTTTTCAGAAAAATCTCTGACCCCGGATATGCAAAAAAATTCAAAAAATCATGAAAAATTGAAAAAATCTATTTTTGTTCGAAACAACCTAAAATGCCTTAGTTTACATCAGCAACACCATTTGAGGTGTTTTGGACAAGTTTCAGGCCAAAATCTCTCGAAAAAAAACTTAGTCATTTTTCGGAAAAATCTCTGACCCCGGATATGCAAAAAAACTCAAAAAATCGTGAAAAATAGAAAAAATTAAATTTTTGTTCGAAACAACCTAAAATGCCTTAGTTTACGTCAGCAACACCATTTGAGACGTTTTGGACAAGTTTCAGGCCAAGATCTCTCAAAAAAGAACTTAGTCATTTTTCAGAAAAATCTCTGACCCCGGATATGCAAAAAAATTCAAAAAATCATGAAAAATTGAAAAAATCTATTTTTGTTCGAAACAACCTAAAATGCCTTAGTTTACATCAGCAACACCATTTGAGGTGTTTTGGACAGGTTTCAGGCCAAAATCTCTCGAAAAAAAACTTAGTCATTTTTCAGAAAAATCTCTGACCCCGGATATGCAAAAAAACTCAAAAAATCGTGAAAAATAGAAAAAATTAAATTTTTGTTCGAAACAACCTAAAATGCCTTAGTTTACGTCAGCAACACCATTTGAGACGTTTTGGACAAGTTTCAGGCCAAAATCTCTCGAAAAAAAACTTAGTCCTTTTTCAGAAAAATCTCTGACCCCGGATCTGCAAACAAACTCAAAAAATCGTGAAAAATAGAAAAAATTAATTTTTGTTCCAAACAACCTAAAATGCCTTAGTTTACGTCAGCAACACCATTTGAGACGTTTTGGACAAGTTTCAGGCCAAGATCTCTCAAAAAAGAACTTAGTCATTTTTCACAAAAATCTCTGACCCCGGATATGCAAAAAAATTCAAAAAATCATGAAAAATTGAAAAAATCTATTTTTGTTCGAAACAACCTAAAATGCCTTAGTTTACGTCAGCAACACCATTTGAGACGTTTTGGACAAGTTTCAGGCCAAGATCTCTCAAAAAAGAACTTAGTCAATTTTCACAAAAATCTCTGACCCCGGATATGCAAAAAAATTCAAAAAATCATGAAAAGTAGAAAAAAATTATTTTTGCTCGAAACAACCCAACAGGCCTTAGTTTACGTCAGCAACACCATTTGAGACGTTTTGGACAAGTTTCAGGCCAAGATCTCTCAAAAAAGAACTTAGTCATTTTTCACAAAAATCTCTGACCCCGGATATGCAAAAAAATTCAAAAAATCATGAAAAATTGAAAAAATCTATTTTTGTTCAAAACAACCTAAAATGCCTTAGTTTACGTCAGCAACACCATTTGAGACGTTTTGGACAAGTTTCAGGCCAAGATCTCTCAAAAAAGAACTTAGTCAATTTTCACAAAAATCTCTGACCCCGGATATGCAAAAAAATTCAAAAAATCATGAAAAGTAGAAAAAAATTATTTTTGCTCGAAACAACCTTAAATGCCTTAGTTTACGTCAGCAACACCATTTGAGACGTTTTCGACAAGTTTCAGGCCAAGATCTCTCAAAAAAGAACTTAGTCATTTTTCAGAAAAATCTCTGACCCCGGATATGCAAAAAAACTCAAAAAATCGTGAAAAATAGAAAAAATTAATTTTTGCTCGAAACAACCCAACAGGCCTTAGTTTACATCAGCAACACCATTTGAGGTGTTTTGAACAAGTTTCAGGCCAAAATCTCTCAAAAAAGAACTTAGTCATTTTTCAGAAAAATCTCTGACCTCAGATATGCAAAAAAACTCAAAAAATCGTGAAAAATAGAAAAAATTAATTTTTGCTCGAAACAACCCAACAGGCCTTAGTTTACGTCAGCAACACCATTTGAGACGTTTTGGACAAGTTTCAGGCCAAGATCTCTCAAAAAAGAACTTAGTCATTTTTCAGAAAAATCTCTGACCCCGGATATGCAAAAAAATTCAAAAAATCATGAAAAATTGAAAAAATCTATTTTTGTTCGAAACAACCTAAAATGCCTTAGTTTACATCAGCAACACCATTTGAGGTGTTTTGGACAAGTTTCAGGCCAAAATCTCTCGAAAAAAAACTTAGTCATTTTTCAGAAAAATCTCTGACCCCGGATATGCAAAAAAACTCAAAAAATCGTGAAAAATAGAAAAAATTAAATTTTTGTTCGAAACAACCTAAAATGCCTTAGTTTACGTCAGCAACACCATTTGAGACGTTTTGGACAAGTTTCAGGCCAAGATCTCTCGAAAAAAAACTTAGTCAATTTTCACAAAAATCTCTGACCCCGGATATGCAAAAAAATTCAAAAAATCATGAAAAATTGAAAAAATCTATTTTTGTTCGAAACAACCTAAAATGCCTTAGTTTACGTCAGCAACACCATTTGAGACGTTTTGGACAAGTTTCAGGCCAAGATCTCTCAAAAAAGAACTTAGTCAATTTTCACAAAAATCTCTGACCCCGGATATGCAAAAAAATTCAAAAAATCATGAAAAGTAGAAAAAAATTATTTTTGCTCGAAACAACCTTAAATGCCTTAGTTTACGTCAGCAACACCATTTGAGACGTTTTGGACAAGTTTCAGGCCAAGATCTCTCAAAAAAGAACTTAGTCATTTTTCACAAAAATCTCTGACCCCGGATATGCAAAAAAATTCAAAAAATCATGAAAAATTCAAAAAATCTATTTTTGTTCGAAACAACCTAAAATGCCTTAGTTTACGTCAGCAACACCATTTGAGACGTTTTGGACAAGTTTCAGGCCAAGATCTCTCAAAAAAGAACTTAGTCAATTTTCACAAAAATCTCTGACCCCGGATATGCAAAAAAATTCAAAAAATCATGAAAAGTAGAAAAAAATTATTTTTGCTCGAAACAACCTAAAATGCCTTAGTTTACGTCAGCAACACCATTTGAGACGTTTTCGACAAGTTTCAGGCCAAGATCTCTCAAAAAAGAACTTAGTCATTTTTCAGAAAAATCTCTGACCCCGGATATGCAAAAAAACTCAAAAAATCGTGAAAAATAGAAAAAATTAATTTTTGCTCGAAACAACCCAACAGGCCTTAGTTTACATCAGCAACACCATTTGAGGTGTTTTCAACAAGTTTCAGGCCAAAATCTCTCAAAAAAGAACTTAGTCATTTTTCAGAAAAATCTCTGACCTTAGATATGCAAAAAAACTCAAAAAATCGTGAAAAATAGAAAAAATTAATTTTTGCTCGAAACAACCCAACAGGCCTTAGTTTACATCAGCAACACCATTTGAGGTGTTTTGGACAAGTTTCAGGCCAAAACCTCTCGAAAAAAAACTTAGTCATTTTTCACAAAAATCTCTGACCCCGGATATGCAAAAAATTCAAAAAATCATGAAAAAATAGAAAAAATTTTTTTTTGCTCGAAACAACCTAAAATGCCTTAGTTTACATCAGCAACACCATTTGAGGTGTTTTGGACAAGTTTCAGGCCAAAATCTCTCGAAAAAAAACTTAGTCAATTTTCACAAAAATCTCTGACCCCAGATATGCAAAAAAATTCAAAAAATCATGAAAAATTGAAAAAATCTATTTTTGTTCGAAACAACCTAAAATGCCTAAGTTTACATCAGCAACACCATTTGAGGTGTTTTGGACAAGTTTCAGGCCAAAATCTCTCAAAAAAGAACTTAGTCATTTTTCAGAAAAATCTCTGACCCCAGATATGCAAAAAAACTCAAAAAATCGTGAAAAATAGAAAAAATTAATTTTTGCTCGAAACAACCCAACAGGCCTTAGTTTACATCAGCAACACCATTTGAGGTGTTTTGGACAAGTTTCAGGCCAAAACCTCTCGAAAAAAAACTTAGTCATTTTTCACAAAAATCTCTGACCCCGGATATGCAAAAAATTCAAAAAATCATGAAAAAATAGAAAAAATTTTTTTTTGCTCGAAACAACCTAAAATGCCTTAGTTTACATCAGCAACACCATTTGAGGTGTTTTGGACAAGTTTCAGGCCAAAATCTCTCGAAAAAAAACTTAGTCAATTTTCACAAAAATCTCTGACCCCAGATATGCAAAAAAATTCAAAAAATCATGAAAAATTGAAAAAATCTATTTTTGTTCGAAACAACCTAAAATGCCTTAGTTTACATCAGCAACACCATTTGAGGTGTTTTGGACAAGTTTCAGGCCAAAATCTCTCAAAAAAGAACTTAGTCATTTTTCAGAAAAATCTCTGACCCCAGATATGCAAAAAAACTCAAAAAATCGTGAAAAATAGAAAAAATTAATTTTTGCTCGAAACAACCCACCAGGCCTTAGTTTACATCAGCAACACCATTTGAGGTGTTTTGGACAAGTTTCAGGCCAAAATCTCTCGAAAAAAAACTTAGTCATTCTTCAGAAAAATCTCTGACCCCGGATATGCAAAAAAACTCAAAAAATCGTGAAGAATAGAAAAAATTAAATTTTTGTTCGAAACAACCTAAAATGCCTTAGTTTACGTCAGCAACACCATTTGAGACGTTTTGGACGAGTTTCAGGCCAAGATCTCTCAAAAAAGAACTTAGTCATTTTTCAGAAAAATCTCTGACCCCGGATATGCAAAAAAATTCAAAAAATCATGAAAAATTGAAAAAATCTATTTTTGTTCGAAACAACGTAAAATGCCTTAGTTTACATCAGCAACACCATTTGAGGTGTTTTGGACAAGTTTCAGGCCAAAATCTCTCGAAAAAAAACTTAGTCATTTTTCAGAAAAATCTCTGTCCCCGGATATGCAAAAAAACTCAAAAAATCGTGAAAAATAGAAAAAATTAAATTTTTGTTCGAAACAACCTAAAATGCCTTAGTTTACGTCAGCAACACCATTTGAAACGTTTTGGACAAGTTTCAGGCCAAGATCTCTCGAAAAAAAACTTAGTCAATTTTCACAAAAATCTCTGACCCCAGATATGCAAAAAAATTCAAAAAATCATGAAAAATTGAAAAAATCTATTTTTGTTCGAAACAACCTAAAATGCCTTAGTTTACATCAGCAACACCATTTGAGGTGTTTTGGACAAGTTTCAGGCCAAAATCTCTCAAAAAAGAACTTAGTCATTTTTCAGAAAAATCTCTGACCCCAGATATGCAAAAAAACTCAAAAAATCGTGAAAAATAGAAAAAATTAATTTTTGCTCGAAACAACCCAACAGGCCTTAGTTTACATCAGCAACACCATTTGAGGTGTTTTGGACAAGTTTCAGGCCAAAATCTCTCGAAAAAAAACTTAGTCATTTTTCAGAAAAATCTCTGACCCCGGATATGCAAAAAAACTCAAAAAATCGTGAAAAATAGAAAAAATTAAATTTTTGTTCGAAACAACCTAAAATGCCTTAGTTTACGTCAGCAACACCATTTGAGACGTTTTGGACAAGTTTCAGGCCAAGATCTCTCAAAAAAGAACTTAGTCATTTTTCACAAAAATCTCTGACCCCGGATATGCAAAAAAACTCAAAAAATCGTGAAAAATAGAAAAAATTAATTTTTGTTCCAAACAGCCTAAAATGCCTTAGTTTACGTCAGCAACACCATTTGAGACGTTTTGGACAAGTGTCAGGCCAAGATCTCTCGAAAAAAAACTTAGTCATTTTTCACAAAAATCTCTGACCCCGGATATGCAAAAAAACTCAAAAAATCGTGAAAAATAGAAAAAATTAAATTTTTGTTCGAAACAACCCAACAGGCCTTAGTTTACATCAGCAACACCATTTGAAGTGTTTTGGACAAGTTTCAGGCCAAAATCTCTCGAAAAAAAACTTAGTCATTTTTCAGAAAAATCTCTGACCCCGGATATGCAAAAAAACTCAAAAAATCGTGAAAAATCGAAAAAATTAAATTTTTGTTCGAAACAACCAAAAATGCCTTAGTTTACGTCAGCAACACCATTTGAGACGTTTTGGACAAGTTTCAGGCCAAGATCTCTTAAAAAAGAACTTAGTCATTTTTCAGAAAAATCTCTGACCTTAGATATGCAAAAAAACTCAAAAAATCGTGAAAAATAGAAAAAATTAATTTTTGCTCGAAACAACCCAACAGGCCTTAGTTTACATCAGCAACACCATTTGAGGTGTTTTGGACAAGTTTCAGGCCAAAACCTCTCGAAAAAAAACTTAGTCATTTTTCACAAAAATCTCTGACCCCGGATATGCAAAAAATTCAAAAAATCATGAAAAAATAGAAAAAATTTTTTTTTGCTCGAAACAACCTAAAATGCCTTAGTTTACATCAGCAACACCATTTGAGGTGTTTTGGACAAGTTTCAGGCCAAAATCTCTCGAAAAAAAACTTAGTCAATTTTCACAAAAATCTCTGACCCCAGATATGCAAAAAAATTCAAAAAATCATGAAAAATTGAAAAAATCTATTTTTGTTCGAAACAACCTAAAATGCCTAAGTTTACATCAGCAACACCATTTGAGGTGTTTTGGACAAGTTTCAGGCCAAAATCTCTCAAAAAAGAACTTAGTCATTTTTCAGAAAAATCTCTGACCCCAGATATGCAAAAAAACTCAAAAAATCGTGAAAAATAGAAAAAATTAATTTTTGCTCGAAACAACCCAACAGGCCTTAGTTTACATCAGCAACACCATTTGAGGTGTTTTGGACAAGTTTCAGGCCAAAACCTCTCGAAAAAAAACTTAGTCATTTTTCACAAAAATCTCTGACCCCGGATATGCAAAAAATTCAAAAAATCATGAAAAAATAGAAAAAATTTTTTTTTGCACGAAACAACCTAAAATGCCTTAGTTTACATCAGCAACACCATTTGAGGTGTTTTGGACAAGTTTCAGGCCAAAATCTCTCGAAAAAAAACTTAGTCATTTTTCAGAAAAATCTCTGACCCCGGATATGCAAAAAAACTCAAAAAATCGTGAAAAATAGAAAAAATTAAATTTTTGTTCGAAACAACCTAAAATGCCTTAGTTTACGTCAGCAACACCATTTGAGACGTTTTGGACAAGTTTCAGGCCAAGATCTCTCAAAAAAGAACTTAGTCATTTTTCACAAAAATCTCTGACCCCGGATATGCAAAAAAACTCAAAAAATCGTGAAAAATAGAAAAAATTAATTTTTGTTCCAAACAGCCTAAAATGCCTTAGTTTACGTCAGCAACACCATTTGAGACGTTTTGGACAAGTGTCAGGCCAAGATCTCTCGAAAAAAAACTTAGTCATTTTTCACAAAAATCTCTGACCCCGGATATGCAAAAAAACTCAAAAAATCGTGAAAAATAGAAAAAATTAAATTTTTGTTCGAAACAACCCAACAGGCCTTAGTTTACATCAGCAACACCATTTGAAGTGTTTTGGACAAGTTTCAGGCCAAAATCTCTCGAAAAAAAACTTAGTCATTTTTCAGAAAAATCTCTGACCCCGGATATGCAAAAAAACTCAAAAAATCGTGAAAAATAGAAAAAATTAAATTTTTGTTCGAAACAACCAAAAATGCCTTAGTTTACGTCAGCAACACCATTTGAGACGTTTTGGACAAGTTTCAGGCCAAGATCTCTTAAAAAAGAACTTAGTCATTTTTCAGAAAAATCTCTGACCTTAGATATGCAAAAAAACTCAAAAAATCGTGAAAAATAGAAAAAATTAATTTTTGCTCGAAACAACCCAACAGGCCTTAGTTTACATCAGCAACACCATTTGAGGTGTTTTGGACAAGTTTCAGGCCAAAACCTCTCGAAAAAAAACTTAGTCATTTTTCACAAAAATCTCTGACCCCGGATATGCAAAAAATTCAAAAAATCATGAAAAAATAGAAAAAATTTTTTTTTGCTCGAAACAACCTAAAATGCCTTAGTTTACATCAGCAACACCATTTGAGGTGTTTTGGACAAGTTTCAGGCCAAAATCTCTCGAAAAAAAACTTAGTCAATTTTCACAAAAATCTCTGACCCCAGATATGCAAAAAAATTCAAAAAATCATGAAAAATTGAAAAAATCTATTTTTGTTCGAAACAACCTAAAATGCCTAAGTTTACATCAGCAACACCATTTGAGGTGTTTTGGACAAGTTTCAGGCCAAAATCTCTCAAAAAAGAACTTAGTCATTTTTCAGAAAAATCTCTGACCCCAGATATGCAAAAAAACTCAAAAAATCGTGAAAAATAGAAAAAATTAATTTTTGCTCGAAACAACCCAACAGGCCTTAGTTTACATCAGCAACACCATTTGAGGTGTTTTGGACAAGTTTCAGGCCAAAACCTCTCGAAAAAAAACTTAGTCATTTTTCACAAAAATCTCTGACCCCGGATATGCAAAAAATTCAAAAAATCATGAAAAAATAGAAAAAATTTTTTTTTGCTCGAAACAACCTAAAATGCCTTAGTTTACATCAGCAACACCATTTGAGGTGTTTTGGACAAGTTTCAGGCCAAAATCTCTCGAAAAAAAACTTAGTCAATTTTCACAAAAATCTCTGACCCCAGATATGCAAAAAAATTGAAAAAATCATGAAAAATTGAAAAAATCTATTTTTGTTCGAAACAACCTAAAATGCCTTAGTTTACATCAGCAACACCATTTGAGGTGTTTTGGACAAGTTTCAGGCCAAAATCTCTCAAAAAAGAACTTAGTCATTTTTCAGAAAAATCTCTGACCCCAGATATGCAAAAAAACTCAAAAAATCGTGAAAAATAGAAAAAATTAATTTTTGCTCGAAACAACCCACCAGGCCTTAGTTTACATCAGCAACACCATTTGAGGTGTTTTGGACAAGTTTCAGGCCAAAATCTCTCGAAAAAAAACTTAGTCATTTTTCAGAAAAATCTCTGACCCCGGATATGCAAAAAAACTCAAAAAATCGTGAAAAATAGAAAAAATTAAATTTTTGTTCGAAACAACCTAAAATGCCTTAGTTTACGTCAGCAACACCATTTGAGACGTTTTGGACGAGTTTCAGGCCAAGATCTCTCAAAAAAGAACTTAGTCATTTTTCAGAAAAATCTCTGACCCCGGATATGCAAAAAAATTCAAAAAATCATGAAAAATTGAAAAAATCTATTTTTGCTCGAAACAACCCAACAGGCCTTAGTTTACATCAGCAACACCATTTGAGGTGTTTTGGACAAGTTTCAGGCCAAAACCTCTCGAAAAAAAACTTAGTCATTTTTCACAAAAATCTCTGACCCCGGATATGCAAAAAATTCAAAAAATCATGAAAAAATAGAAAAAATTTTTTTTTGCTCGAAACAACCTAAAATGCCTTAGTTTACATCAGCAACACCATTTGAGGTGTTTTGGACAAGTTTCAGGCCAAAATCTCTCGAAAAAAAACTTAGTCAATTTTCACAAAAATCTCTGACCCCAGATATGCAAAAAAATTCAAAAAATCATGAAAAATTGAAAAAATCTATTTTTGTTCGAAACAACCTAAAATGCCTTAGTTTACATCAGCAACACCATTTGAGGTGTTTTGGACAAGTTTCAGGCCAAAATCTCTCAAAAAAGAACTTAGTCATTTTTCAGAAAAATCTCTGACCCCAGATATGCAAAAAAACTCAAAAAATCGTGAAAAATAGAAAAAATTAATTTTTGCTCGAAACAACCCACCAGGCCTTAGTTTACATCAGCAACACCATTTGAGGTGTTTTGGACAAGTTTCAGGCCAAAATCTCTCGAAAAAAAACTTAGTCATTTTTCAGAAAAATCTCTGACCCCGGATATGCAAAAAAACTCAAAAAATCGTGAAAAATAGAAAAAATTAAATTTTTGTTCGAAACAACCTAAAATGCCTTAGTTTACGTCAGCAACACCATTTGAGACGTTTTGGACGAGTTTCAGGCCAAGATCTCTCAAAAAAGAACTTAGTCATTTTTCAGAAAAATCTCTGACCCCGGATATGCAAAAAAATTCAAAAAATCATGAAAAATTGAAAAAATCTATTTTTGTTCGAAACAACCTAAAATGCCTTAGTTTACATCAGCAACACTATTTGAGGTGTTTTGGACAAGTTTCAGGCCAAAATCTCTCGAAAAAAAACTTAGTCAATTTTCACAAAAATCTCTGACCCCAGATATGCAAAAAAATTCAAAAAATCATGAAAAATTGAAAAAATCTATTTTTGTTCGAAACAACCTAAAATGCCTAAGTTTACATCAGCAACACCATTTGAGGTGTTTTGGACAAGTTTCAGGCCAAAATCTCTCAAAAAAGAACTTAGTCATTTTTCACAAAAATCTCTGACCCCGGATATGCAAAAAAACTCAAAAAATCGTGAAAAATAGAAAAAATTAATTTTTGTTCGAAACAACCTAAAATGCCTTAGTTTACGTCAGCAACACCATTTGAGACGTTTTGGACAAGTTTCAGGCCAAGATCTCTCAAAAAAGAACTTAGTCATTTTTCACAAAAATCTCTGACCCCGGATATGCAAAAAAACTCAAAAAATCGTGAAAAATAGAAAAAATTAATTTTTGTTCCAAACAGCCTAAAATGCCTTAGTTTACGTCAGCAACACCATTTGAGACGTTTTGGACAAGTGTCAGGCCAAGATCTCTCGAAAAAAAACTTAGTCATTTTTCACAAAAATCTCTGACCCCGGATATGCAAAAAAACTCAAAAAATCGTGAAAAATAGAAAAAATTAATTTTTGTTCCAAACAACCTAAAATGCCTTAGTTTACGTCAGCAACACCATTTGAGACGTTTTGGACAAGTTTCAGGCCAAGATCTCTCGAAAAAAAACTTAGTCAATTTTCACAAAAATCTCTGACCCCGGATATGCAAAAAAATTCAAAAAATCATGAATAGTAGAAAAAATTAATTTTTGCTCAAAACAACCCAACAGGCCTTAGTTTACATCAGCAACACCATTTGAGGTGTTTTGGACAAGTTTCAGGCCAAAACCTCTCGAAAAAAAACTTAGTCATTTTTCACAAAAATCTTTGACCCCGGATATGCAAAAAATTCAAAAAATCATGAAAAAATAGAAAAAATTTTTTTTTGCTCGAAACAACCTAAAATGCCTTAGTTTACATCAGCAACACCATTTGAGGTGTTTTGGACAAGTTTCAGGCCAAAACCTCTCGAAAAAGAACTTAGTCATTTTTCACAAAAATCTCTGACCCCGGATATGCAAAAAATTCAAAAAATCATGAAAAAATAGAAAAAATTTTTTTTTGCTCGAAACAACCTAAAATGCCTTAGTTTACATCAGCAACACCATTTGAGGTGTTTTGGACAAGTTTCAGGCCAAAATCTCTCGAAAAAAAACTTAGTCATTTTTCACAAAAATCTCTGACCCCGGATATGCAAAAAATTCAAAAAATCATGAAAAAAAAGAAAAAATTTTTTTTTGCTCGAAACAACCTAAAATGCCTTAGTTTACATCAGCAACACCATTTGAGGTGTTTTGGACAAGTTTCAGGCCAAAATCTCTCGAAAAAAAACTTAGTCAATTTTCAGAAAAATCTCTGACCCCAGATATGCAAAAAAACTCAAAAAATCGTGAAAAATAGAAAAAATTAATTTTTGCTCGAAACAACCTAAAATGCTTTAGTTTACGTCAGCAACACCATTTGAGACGTTTTGGACAAGTTTCAGGCCAAGATCTCTCAAAAAAGAACTTAGTCATTTTTCAGAAAAATCTCTGACCCCGGATATGCAAAAAAATTCAAAAAATCATGAAAAATTGAAAAAATCTATTTTTGTTCGAAACAACCTAAAATGCCTTAGTTTACATCAGCAACACCATTTGAGGTGTTTTGGACAAGTTTCAGGCCAAAATCTCTCGAAAAAAAACTTAGTCATTTTTCAGAAAAATCTCTGACCCCGGATATGCAAAAAAACTCAAAAAATCGTGAAAAATAGAAAAAATTAAATTTTTGTTCGAAACAACCTAAAATGCCTTAGTTTACGTCAGCAACACCATTTGAGACGTTTTGGACAAGTTTCAGGCCAAGATCTCTCGAAAAAAAACTTAGTCAATTTTCACAAAAATCTCTGACCCCGGATATGCAAAAAAATTCAAAAAATCATGAAAAGTAGAAAAAATTTTTTTTTCCTCGAAACAACCTAAAATGCCTTAGTTTACGTCAGCAACACCATTTGAGGTGTTTTGGACAAGTTTCAGGCCAAAATCTCTCGAAAAAAAACTTAGTCATTTTTCAGAAAAATCTCTGACCCCGGATATGCAAAAAAACTCAAAAAATCGTGAAAAATAGAAAAAATTAATTTTTGTTCCAAACAACCTAAAATGCCTCAGTTTACGTCAGCAACACCATTTGAGACGTTTTGGACAAGTTTCAGGCCAAGATCTCTCAAAAAAGAACTTAGTCATTTTTCACAAAAATCTCTGACCCCGGATATGCAAAAAAATTCAAAAAATCATGAAAAATTGAAAAAATCTATTTTTGTTCGAAACAACCTAAAATGCCTTAGTTTACGTCAGCAACACCATTTGAGACGTTTTGGACAAGTTTCAGGCCAAGATCTCTCAAAAAAGAACTTAGTCAATTTTCACAAAAATCTCTGACCCCGGATATGCAAAAAAATTCAAAAAATCATGAAAAGTAGAAAAAAATTATTTTTGCTCGAAACAACCTAAAATGCCTTTGTTTACGTCAGCAACACCATTTGAGACGTTTTGGACAAGTTTCAGGCCAAGATCTCTCAAAAAAGAACTTAGTCATTTTTCAGAAAAATCTCTGACCCCGGATATGCAAAAAAACTCAAAAAATCGTGAAAAATAGAAAAAATTAATTTTTGCTCGAAACAACCCAACAGGCCTTAGTTTACATCAGCAACACCATTTGAGGTGTTTTGAACAAGTTTCAGGCCAAAATCTCTCAAAAAAGAACTTAGTCATTTTTCAGAAAAATCTCTGACCTCAGATATGCAAAAAAACTCAAAAAACCGTGAAAAATAGAAAAAATTAATTTTTGCTCAAAACAACCCAACAGGCCTTAGTTTACATCAGCAACACCATTTGAGGTGTTTTGGACAAGTTTCAGGCCAAAATCTCTCAAAAAAGAACTTAGTCATTTTTCAGAAAAATCTCTGACCTCAGATATGCAAAAAAACTCAAAAAATCGTGAAAAATAGAAAAAATTAATTTTTGCTCAAAACAACCCAACAGGCCTTAGTTTACATCAGCAACACCATTTGAGGTGTTTTGGACAAGTTTCAGGCCAAAACCTCTCGAAAAAAAACTTAGTCATTTTTCACAAAAATCTTTGACCCCGGATATTCAAAAAATTCAAAAAATCATGAAAAAATAGAAAAAATTTTTTTTTGCTCGAAACAACCTAAAATGCCTTAGTTTACATCAGCAACACCATTTGAGGTGTTTTGGACAAGTTTCAGGCCAAGATCTCTCAAAAAAGAACTTAGTCATTTTTCAGAAAAATCTCTGACCCCGGATATGCAAAAAAATTCAAAAAATCATGAAAAATTGAAAAAATCTATTTTTGTTCGAAACAACCTAAAATGCCTTAGTTTACATCAGCAACACCATTTGAGGTGTTTTGGACAAGTTTCAGGCCAAAATCTCTCGAAAAAAACTTAGTCATTTTTCAGAAAAATCTCTGACCCCGGATATGCAAAAAAACTCAAAAAATCGTGAAAAATAGAAAAAATTAAATTTTTGTTCGAAACAACCTAAAATGCCTTAGTTTACGTCAGCAACACCATTTGAGACGTTTTGGACAAGTTTCAGGCCAAGATCTCTCGAAAAAAAACTTAGTCAATTTTCACAAAAATCTCTGACCCCGATATGCAAAAAAATTCAAAAAATCATGAATAGTAGAAAAAATTAATTTTTGCTCAAAACAACCCAACAGGCCTTAGTTTACATCAGCAACACCATTTGAGGTGTTTTGGACAAGTTTCAGGCCAAAACCTCTCGAAAAAAAACTTAGTCATTTTTCACAAAAATCTTTGACCCCGGATATTCAAAAAATTCAAAAAATCATGAAAAAATAGAAAAAATTTTTTTTTGCTCGAAACAACCTAAAATGCCTTAGTTTACATCAGCAACACCATTTGAGGTGTTTTGGACAAGTTTCAGGCCAAAATCTCTCGAAAAAAAACTTAGTCATTTTTCACAAAAATCTCTGACCCCGGATATGCAAAAAATTCAAAAAATCATGAAAAAATAGAAAAAATTTTTTTTTGCTCGAAACAACCTAAAATGCCTTAGTTTACATCCTCAACACCATTTGAGGTGTTTTGGACAAGTTTCAGGCCAAAATCTCTCGAAAAAAAACTTAGTCAATTTTCACAAAAATCTCTGACCCCAGATAAAACTTAGTCATTTTTCACAAAAATCTTTGACCCCGGATATGCAAAAAATTCAAAAAATCATGAAAAAATAGAAAAAATTTTTTTTTGCTCGAAACAACCTAAAATGCCTTAGTTTACATCAGCAACACCATTTGAGGTGTTTTGGACAAGTTTCAGGCCAAAATCTCTCAAAAAAGAACTTAGTCATTTTTCAGAAAAATCTCTGACCCCAGATATGCAAAAAAACTCAAAAAATCGTGAAAAATAGAAAAAATTAATTTTTGCTCGAAACAACCCAACAGGCCTTAGTTTACATCAGCAACACCATTTGAGGTGTTTTGGACAAGTTTCAGGCCAAAACCTCTCGAAAAAAAACTTAGTCATTTTTCACAAAAATCTCTGACCCCGGATATGCAAAAAATTCAAAAAATCATGAAAAAATAGAAAAAATTTTTTTTTGCTCGAAACAACCTAAAATGCCTTAGTTTACATCAGCAACACCATTTGAGGTGTTTTGGACAAGTTTCAGGCCAAAATCTCTCGAAAAAAAACTTAGTCAATTTTCACAAAAATCTCTGACCCCAGATAAAACTTAGTCATTTTTCACAAAAATCTTTGACCCCGGATATGCAAGAAATTCAAAAAATCATGAAAAAATAGAAAAAATTTTTTTTTGCTCGAAACAACCTAAAATGCCTTAGTTTACATCAGCAACACCATTTGAGGTGTTTTGGACAAGTTTCAGGCCAAAATCTCTCGAAAAAAAACTTAGTCAATTTTCACAAAAATCTCTGACCCCAGATATGCAAAAAAATTCAAAAAATCATGAAAAATTGAAAAAATCTATTTTTGTTCGAAACAACCTAAAATGCCTTAGTTTACATCAGCAACACCATTTGAGGTGTTTTGGACAAGTTTCAGGCCAAAATCTCTCAAAAAAGAACTTAGTCATTTTTCAGAAAAATCTCTGACCCCAGATATGCAAAAAAACTCAAAAAATCGTGAAAAATAGAAAAAATTAATTTTTGCTCAAAACAACCCAACAGGCCTTAGTTTACATCAGCAACACCATTTGAGGTGTTTTGGACAAGTTTCAGGCCAAAACATCTCGAAAAAAAACTTAGTCATTTTTCACAAAAATCTCTGACCCCGGATATGCAAAAAATTCAAAAAATCATGAAAAAATAGAAAAATTTTTTTTTTGCTCGAAACAACCTAACATGCCTTAGTTTACATCAGCAACACCATTTGAGGTGTTTTGGACAAGTTTCAGGCCAAAATCTCTCGAAAAAAAACTTAGTCAATTTTCACAAAAATCTCTGACCCCAGATATGCAAAAAAATTCAAAAAATCATGAAAAATTGAAAAAATCTATTTTTGTTCGAAACAACCTAAAATGCCTTAGTTTACATCAGCAACACCATTTGAGGTGTTTTGGACAAGTTTCAGGCCAAAATCTCTCAAAAAAGAACTTAGTCATTTTTCAGAAAAATCTCTGACCCCAGATATGCAAAAAAACTCAAAAAATCGTGAAAAATAGAAAAAATTAATTTTTGCTCGAAACAACCCAACAGGCCTTAGTTTACATCAGCAACACCATTTGAGGTGTTTTGGACAAGTTTCAGGCCAAAACCTCTCGAAAAAAAACTTAGTCATTTTTCACAAAAATCTCTGACCCCGGATATGCAAAAAATTCAAAAAATCATGAAAAAATAGAAAAAATTTTTTTTTGCTCGAAACAACCTAAAATGCCTTAGTTTACATCAGCAACACCATTTGAGGTGTTTTGGACAAGTTTCAGGCCAAAATCTCTCGAAAAAAAACTTAGTCATTTTTCACAAAAATCTCTGACCCCGGATATGCAAAAAATTCAAAAAATCATGAAAAAAAAGAAAAAATTTTTTTTTGCTCGAAACAACCTAAAATGCCTTAGTTTACATCAGCAACACCATTTGAGGTGTTTTGGACAAGTTTCAGGCCAAAATCTCTCGAAAAAAAACTTAGTCAATTTTCAGAAAAATCTCTGACCCCAGATATGCAAAAAAACTCAAAAAATCGTGAAAAATAGAAAAAATTAATTTTTGCTCGAAACAACCTAAAATGCTTTAGTTTACGTCAGCAACACCATTTGAGACGTTTTGGACAAGTTTCAGGCCAAGATCTCTCGAAAAAAAACTTAGTCAATTTTCACAAAAATCTCTGACCCGGGATATGCAAACAAATTCAAAAAATCATGAAAAGTAGAAAAAAATTATTTTTACTCGAAACAACCTAAAATGCCTTAGTTTACGTCAGCAACACCATTTGAGACGTTTTGGACAAGTTTCAGGCCAAGATCTCTCGAAAAAAAACTTAGTCAATTTTCAGAAAAATCTCTGACCCCAGATATGCAAAAAAACTCAAAAAATCGTGAAAAATAGAAAAAATTAATTTTTGCTCGAAACAACCTAAAATGCTTTAGTTTACGTCAGCAACACCATTTGAGACGTTTTGGACAAGTTTCAGGCCAAGATCTCTCGAAAAAAAACTTAGTCAATTTTCACAAAAATCTCTGACCCGGGATATGCAAACAAATTCAAAAAATCATGAAAAGTAGAAAAAAATTATTTTTACTCGAAACAACCTAAAATGCCTTAGTTTACGTCAGCAACACCATTTGAGACGTTTTGGACAAGTTTCAGGCCAAGATCTCTCAAAAAAGAACTTAGTCATTTTTCAGAAAAATCTCTGACCCCGGATATGCAAAAAAATTCAAAAAATCATGAAAAATTGAAAAAATCTATTTTTGTTCGAAACAACCTAAAATGCCTTAGTTTACATCAGCAACACCATTTGAGGTGTTTTGGACAAGTTTCAGGCCAAAATCTCTCGAAAAAAAACTTAGTCATTTTTCAGAAAAATCTCTGACCCCGGATATGCAAAAAAACTCAAAAAATCGTGAAAAATAGAAAAAATTAAATTTTTGTTCGAAACAACCTAAAATGCCTTAGTTTACGTCAGCAACACCATTTGAGACGTTTTGGACAAGTTTCAGGCCAAGATCTCTCGAAAAAAAACTTAGTCAATTTTCACAAAAATCTCTGACCCCGGATATGCAAAAAAATTCAAAAAATCATGAAAAGTAGAAAAAATTTTTTTTTCCTCGAAACAACCTAAAATGCCTTAGTTTACGTCAGCAACACCATTTGAGGTGTTTTGGACAAGTTTCAGGCCAAAATCTCTCGAAAAAAAACTTAGTCATTTTTCAGAAAAATCTCTGACCCCGGATATGCAAAAAAACTCAAAAAATCGTGAAAAATAGAAAAAATTAATTTTTGTTCCAAACAACCTAAAATGCCTCAGTTTACGTCAGCAACACCATTTGAGACGTTTTGGACAAGTTTCAGGCCAAGATCTCTCAAAAAAGAACTTAGTCATTTTTCACAAAAATCTCTGACCCCGGATATGCAAAAAAATTCAAAAAATCATGAAAAATTGAAAAAATCTATTTTTGTTCGAAACAACCTAAAATGCCTTAGTTTACGTCAGCAACACCATTTGAGACGTTTTGGACAAGTTTCAGGCCAAGATCTCTCAAAAAAGAACTTAGTCAATTTTCACAAAAATCTCTGACCCCGGATATGCAAAAAAATTCAAAAAATCATGAAAAGTAGAAAAAAATTATTTTTGCTCGAAACAACCTAAAATGCCTTAGTTTACGTCAGCAACACCATTTGAGACGTTTTGGACAAGTTTCAGGCTAAGATCTCTCAAAAAAGAACTTAGTCATTTTTCAGAAAAATCTCTGACCCCGGATATGCAAAAAAACTCAAAAAATCGTGAAAAATAGAAAAAATTAATTTTTGCTCGAAACAACCCAACAGGCCTTAGTTTACATCAGCAACACCATTTGAGGTGTTTTGAACAAGTTTCAGGCCAAAATCTCTCAAAAAAGAACTTAGTCATTTTTCAGAAAAATCTCTGACCTCAGATATGCAAAAAAACTCAAAAAACCGTGAAAAATAGAAAAAATTAATTTTTGCTCAAAACAACCCAACAGGCCTTAGTTTACATCAGCAACACCATTTGAGGTGTTTTGGACAAGTTTCAGGCCAAAATCTCTCAAAAAAGAACTTAGTCATTTTTCAGAAAAATCTCTGACCTCAGATATGCAAAAAAACTCAAAAAATCGTGAAAAATAGAAAAAATTAATTTTTGCTCGAAACAACCTAAAATGCTTTAGTTTACGTCAGCAACACCATTTGAGACGTTTTGGACAAGTTTCAGGCCAAGATCTCTCGAAAAAAAACTTAGTCAATTTTCACAAAAATCTCTGACCCGGGATATGCAAAAAAATTCAAAAAATCATGAAAAGTAGAAAAAAATTATTTTTGCTCGAAACAACCTAAAATGCCTTAGTTTACGTCAGCAACACCATTTGAGACGTTTTGGACAAGTTTCAGGCCAAGATCTCTCAAAAAAGAACTTAGTCATTTTTCAGAAAAATCTCTGACCCCGGATATGCAAAAAAATTCAAAAAATCATGAAAAATTGAAAAAATCTATTTTTGTTCGAAACAACCTAAAATGCCTTAGTTTACATCAGCAACACCATTTGAGGTGTTTTGGACAAGTTTCAGGCCAAAATCTCTCGAAAAAAAACTTAGTCAATTTTCACAAAAATCTCTGACCCCAGATAAAACTTAGTCATTTTTCACAAAAATCTTTGACCCCGGATATGCAAAAAATTCAAAAAATCATGAAAAAATAGAAAAAATTTTTTTTTGCTCGAAACAACCTAAAATGCCTTAGTTTACATCAGCAACACCATTTGAGGTGTTTTGGACAAGTTTCAGGCCAAAATCTCTCGAAAAAAAACTTAGTCAATTTTCACAAAAATCTCTGACCCGGGATATGCAAAAAAATTCAAAAAATCATGAAAAGTAGAAAAAAATTATTTTTGCTCGAAACAACCTAAAATGCCTTAGTTTACGTCAGCAACACCATTTGAGACGTTTTGGACAAGTTTCAGGCCAAGATCTCTCAAAAAAGAACTTAGTCATTTTTCAGAAAAATCTCTGACCCCGGATATGCAAAAAAATTCAAAAAATCATGAAAAATTGAAAAAATCTATTTTTGTTCGAAACAACCTAAAATGCCTTAGTTTACATCAGCAACACCATTTGAGGTGTTTTGGACAAGTTTCAGGCCAAAATCTCTCGAAAAAAAACTTAGTCAATTTTCACAAAAATCTCTGACCCCAGATAAAACTTAGTCATTTTTCACAAAAATCTTTGACCCCGGATATGCAAAAAATTCAAAAAATCATGAAAAAATAGAAAAAATTTTTTTTTCCTCGAAACAACCTAAAATGCCTTAGTTTACATCAGCAACACCATTTGAGGTGTTTTGGACAAGTTTCAGGCCAAAATCTCTCAAAAAAGAACTTAGTCATTTTTCAGAAAAATCTCTGACCCCAGATATGCAAAAAAACTCAAAAAATCGTGAAAAATAGAAAAAATTAATTTTTGCTCAAAACAACCCAACAGGCCTTAGTTTACATCAGCAACACCATTTGAGGTGTTTTGGACAAGTTTCAGGCCAAAACATCTCGAAAAAAACTTAGTCATTTTTCACAAAAATCTCTGACCCCGGATATGCAAAAAATTCAAAAAATCATGAAAAAATAGAAAAATTTTTTTTTTGCTCGAAACAACCTAACATGCCTTAGTTTACATCAGCAACACCATTTGAGGTGTTTTGGACAAGTTTCAGGCCAAAATCTCTCGAAAAAAAACTTAGTCAATTTTCACAAAAATCTCTGACCCCAGACATGCAAAAAAATTCAAAAAATCATGAAAAATTGAAAAAATCTATTTTTGTTCGAAACAACCTAAAATGCCTTAGTTTACATCAGCAACACCATTTGAGGTGTTTTGGACAAGTTTCAAGCCAAAATCTCTCAAAAAAGAACTTAGTCATTTTTCAGAAAAATCTCTGACCCCAGATATGCAAAAAAACTCAAAAAATCGTGAAAAATAGAAAAAATTAATTTTTGCTCGAAACAACCCAACAGGCCTTAGTTTACATCAGCAACACCATTTGAGGTGTTTTGGACAAGTTTCAGGCCAAAACCTCTCGAAAAAAAACTTAGTCATTTTTCACAAAAATCTCTGACCCCGGATATGCAAAAAAACTCAAAAAATCGTGAAAAATAGAAAAAATTAAATTTTTGTTCCAAACAGCCTAAAATGCCTTAGTTTACGTCCGCAACACCATTTGAGGTGTTTTGGACAAGTTTTAGGCCAAAATCTCTCGAAAAAAAATTTATTCATTTTTCAGAAAAATCTCTGACCCCGGATATGCAAAAAATTCAAAAAATCATGAAAAAATAGAAAAATTTTTTTTTTTCTCGAAACAACCTAAAATGCTTTAGTTTACGTCAGCAACACCTTTTGAGACGTTTTGGACAAGTTTCAGGCCAAGATCTCTCGAAAAAAAACTTTGTCAATTTTCACAAAAATCTCTGACCCCGGATATGCAAAAAAATTCAAAAAATTCTTGAAAAGTAGAAGAAAATTATTTTTGCTCGAAACAACCTAAAATGCCTTAGTTTACATCAGCAACACCATTTGAGGTGTTTTGGACAAGTTTCAGGCCAAAATCTCTCGAAAAAAAACTTAGTCAATTTTCACAAAAATCTCTGACCCCAGATATGCAAAAAAATTCAAAAAATCATGAAAAATTGAAAAAATCTATTTTTGTTCAAAACAACCTAAAATGCCTTAGTTTACATCAGCAACACCATTTGAGGTGTTTTGGACAAGTTTCAGGCCAAAATCTCTCAAAAAAGAACTTAGTCATTTTTCAGAAAAATCTCTGACCCCAGATATGCAAAAAAACTCAAAAAATCGTGAAAAATAGAAAAAATTAATTTTTGCTCAAAGCAACCCAACAGGCCTTAGTTTACATCAGCAACACCATTTGAGGTGTTTTGGACAAGTTTTAGGCCAAAATCTCTCGAAAAAAAATTTATTCATTTTTCAGAAAAATCTCTGACCCCGGATATGCAAAAAATTCAAAAAATCATGAAAAAATAGAAAAAAATTTTTTTTTCTCGAAACAACCTAAAATGCTTTAGTTTAGGTCAGCAACACCATTTGAGACGTTTTGGACAAGTTTCAGGCCAAGATCTCTCGAAAAAAAACTTAGTCAATTTTCACAAAAATCTCTGACCCCGGATATGCAAAAAATTCAAAAAATCATGAAAAGTAGAAGAAAATTATTTTTGCTCGAAACAACCTAAAATGCCTTAGTTTACATCAGCAACACCATTTGAGGTGTTTTGGACAAGTTTCAGGCCAAAACCTCTCGAAAAAAAACTTAGTCATTTTTCACAAAAATCTCTGACCCCGGATATGCAAAAAATTCAAAAAATCATGAAAAAATAGAAAAAATTTTTTTTTGCTCGAAACAACCTAAAATGCCTTAGTTTACATCAGCAACACCATTTGAGGTGTTTTGGACAAGTTTCAGGCCAAAGTCTCTCGAAAAAAAACTTAGTCAATTTTCACAAAAATCTCTGACCCCAGATATGCAAAAAAATTCAAAAAATCATGAAAAATTGAAAAAATCTATTTTTGTTCGAAACAACCTTAAATGCCTTAGTTTACATCAGCAACACCATTTGAGGTGTTTTGGACAAGTTTCAGGCCAAAATCTCTCAAAAAAGAACTTAGTCATTTTTCAGAAAAATCTCTGACCCCAGATATGCAAAAAAACTCAAAAAATCGTGAAAAATAGAAAAAATTAATTTTTGCTCGAAACAACCCAACAGGCCTTAGTTTACATCAGCAACACCATTTGAGGTGTTTTGGACAAGTTTCAGGCCAAAATCTCTCGAAAAAAAACTTAGTCAATTTTCACAAAAATCTCTGACCCCAGATATGCAAAAAAATTCAAAAAATCATGAAAAATTGAAAAAATCTATTTTTGTTCGAAACAACCTAAAATGCCTTAGTTTACATCAGCAACACCATTTGAGGTGTTTTGGACAAGTTTCAGGCCAAAATCTCTCAAAAAAGAACTTAGTCATTTTTCAGAAAAATCTCTGACCCCAGATATGCAAAAAAACTCAAAAAATCGTGAAAAATAGAAAAAATTAATTTTTGCTCGAAACAACCCAACAGGCCTTAGTTTACATCAGCAACACCATTTGAGGTGTTTTGGACAAGTTTCAGGCCAAAACCTCTCGAAAAAAAACTTAGTCATTTTTCACAAAAATCTCTGACCCCGGATATGCAAAAAATTCAAAAAATCATGAAAAAATAGAAAAAATTTTTTTTTGCTCGAAACAACCCAAAATGCCTTAGTTTACGTCAGCAAAATCATTTGAGACGTTTTGGAAAAGTTTCAGGCCAAGATCTCTCAAAAAAGTACTTAGTCATTTTTCACAAAAATGTCTGACCCCAGATATGCAAAAAAACGCAAAAAATCGTGAAAAATATAAAAAATTGATTTTTGTTCCAAACAACCTAAAATGCCTTAGTTTACGTCAGCAACACCATTTGAGACGTTTTGGACAAGTTTCAGGCCAAAATCTTTCGAAAAAAAACTTAGTCATTTTTCAGAAAAATCTCTGACCCCGGATATGCAAAAAAACTCAAAAAATCGTGAAAAAAAGAAAAAATTAAATTTTTGTTCCAAACAGCCTAAAATGCCTTAGTTTACGTCCGCAACACCATTTGAGGTGTTTTGGACAAGTTTTAGGCCAAAATCTCTCGAAAAAAAATTTATTCATTTTTCAGAAAAATCTCTGACCCCGGATATGCAAAAAATTCAAAAAATCATGAAAAAATAGAAAAAATTTTTTCTTTCTCGAAACAACCTAAAATGCTTTAGTTTACGTCAGCAACACCATTTGAGACGTTTTGGACAAGTTTCAGGCCAAGATCTCTCGAAAAAAAACTTAGTCAATTTTCACAAAAATCTCTGACCCCGGATATGCAAAAAAATTCAAAAAATCATGAAAAGTAGAAGAAAATTATTTTTGCTCGAAACAACCTAAAATGCCTTAGTTTACATCAGCAACACCATTTGAGGTGTTTTGGACAAGTTTCAGGCCAAAATCTCTCAAAAAAGAACTTAGTCATTTTTCAGAAAAATCTCTGACCCCAGATATGCAAAAAAACTCAAAAAATCGTGAAAAATAGAAAAAATTAATTTTTGCTCGAAACAACCCAACAGGCCTTAGTTTACATCAGCAACACCATTTGAGGTGTTTTGGACAAGTTTCAGGCCAAAATCTCTCGAAAAAAAACTTAGTCAATTTTCACAAAAATCTCTGACCCCAGATATGCAAAAAAATTCAAAAAATCATGAAAAATTGAAAAAATCTATTTTTGTTCGAAACAACCTAAAATGCCTTAGTTTACATCAGCAACACCATTTGAGGTGTTTTGGACAAGTTTCAGGCCAAAATCTCTCAAAAAAGAACTTAGTCATTTTTCAGAAAAATCTCTGACCCCAGATATGCAAAAAAACTCAAAAAATCGTGAAAAATAGAAAAAATTAATTTTTGCTCGAAACAACCCAACAGGCCTTAGTTTACATCAGCAACACCATTTGAGGTGTTTTGGACAAGTTTCAGGCCAAAACCTCTCGAAAAAAAACTCAGTCATTTTTCACAAAAATCTCTGACCCCGGATATGCAAAAAATTCAAAAAATCATGAAAAAATAGAAAAAATTTTTTTTTGCTCGAAACAACCCAAAATGCCTTAGTTTACGTCAGCAAAATCATTTGAGACGTTTTGGAAAAGTTTCAGGCCAAGATCTCTCAAAAAAGTACTTAGTCATTTTTCACAAAAATGTCTGACCCCAGATATGCAAAAAAACGCAAAAAATCGTGAAAAATATAAAAAATTGATTTTTGTTCCAAACAACCTAAAATGCCTTAGTTTACGTCAGCAACACCATTTGAGACGTTTTGGACAAGTTTCAGGCCAAAATCTTTCGAAAAAAAACTTAGTCATTTTTCAGAAAAATCTCTGACCCCGGATATGCAAAAAAACTCAAAAAATCGTGAAAAAAAGAAAAAATTAAATTTTTGTTCCAAACAGCCTAAAATGCCTTAGTTTACGTCCGCAACACCATTTGAGGTGTTTTGGACAAGTTTTAGGCCAAAATCTCTCGAAAAAAAATTTATTCATTTTTCAGAAAAATCTCTGACCCCGGATATGCAAAAAATTCAAAAAATCATGAAAAAATAGAAAAAATTTTTTCTTTCTCGAAACAACCTAAAATGCTTTAGTTTACGTCAGCAACACCATTTGAGACGTTTTGGACAAGTTTCAGGCCAAGATCTCTCGAAAAAAAACTTAGTCAATTTTCACAAAAATCTCTGACCCCGGATATGCAAAAAAATTCAAAAAATCATGAAAAGTAGAAGAAAATTATTTTTGCTCGAAACAACCTAAAATGCCTTAGTTTACATCAGCAACACCATTTGAGGTGTTTTGGACAAGTTTCAGGCCAAAACCTCTCGAAAAAAAACTTAGTCATTTTTCACAAAAATCTCTGACCCCGGATATGCAAAAAATTCAAAAAATCATGAAAAAATAGAAAAAATTTTTTTTTGCTCGAAACAACCCAAAATGCCTTAGTTTACGTCAGCAAAATCATTTGAGACGTTTTGGAAAAGTTTCAGGCCAAGATCTCTCAAAAAAGTACTTAGTCATTTTTCACAAAAATGTCTGACCCCAGATATGCAAAAAAACGCAAAAAATCGTGAAAAATATAAAAAATTGATTTTTGTTCCAAACAACCTAAAATGCCTTAGTTTACGTCAGCAACACCATTTGAGACGTTTTGGACAAGTTTCAGGCCAAAATCTTTCGAAAAAAAACTTAGTCATTTTTCAGAAAAATCTCTGACCCCGGATATGCAAAAAAACTCAAAAAATCGTGAAAAAAAGAAAAAATTAAATTTTTGTTCCAAACAGCCTAAAATGCCTTAGTTTACGTCCGCAACACCATTTGAGGTGTTTTGGACAAGTTTTAGGCCAAAATCTCTCGAAAAAAAATTTATTCATTTTTCAGAAAAATCTCTGACCCCGGATATGCAAAAAATTCAAAAAATCATGAAAAAATAGAAAAAATTTTTTCTTTCTCGAAACAACCTAAAATGCTTTAGTTTACGTCAGCAACACCATTTGAGACGTTTTGGACAAGTTTCAGGCCAAGATCTCTCGAAAAAAAACTTAGTCAATTTTCACAAAAATCTCTGACCCCGGATATGCAAAAAAATTCAAAAAATCATGAAAAGTAGAAGAAAATTATTTTTGCTCGAAACAACCTAAAATGCCTTAGTTTACATCAGCAACACCATTTGAGGTGTTTTGGACAAGTTTCAGGCCAAAATCTCTCAAAAAAGAACTTAGTCATTTTTCAGAAAAATCTCTGACCCCAGATATGCAAAAAAACTCAAAAAATCGTGAAAAATAGAAAAAATTAATTTTTGCTCGAAACAACCCAACAGGCCTTAGTTTACATCAGCAACACCATTTGAGGTGTTTTGGACAAGTTTCAGGCCAAAATCTCTCGAAAAAAAACTTAGTCAATTTTCACAAAAATCTCTGACCCCAGATATGCAAAAAAATTCAAAAAATCATGAAAAATTGAAAAAATCTATTTTTGTTCGAAACAACCTAAAATGCCTTAGTTTACATCAGCAACACCATTTGAGGTGTTTTGGACAAGTTTCAGGCCAAAATCTCTCAAAAAAGAACTTAGTCATTTTTCAGAAAAATCTCTGACCCCAGATATGCAAAAAAACTCAAAAAATCGTGAAAAATAGAAAAAATTAATTTTTGCTCGAAACAACCCAACAGGCCTTAGTTTACATCAGCAACACCATTTGAGGTGTTTTGGACAAGTTTCAGGCCAAAACCTCTCGAAAAAAAACTCAGTCATTTTTCACAAAAATCTCTGACCCCGGATATGCAAAAAATTCAAAAAATCATGAAAAAATAGAAAAAATTTTTTTTTGCTCGAAACAACCCAAAATGCCTTAGTTTACGTCAGCAAAATCATTTGAGACGTTTTGGAAAAGTTTCAGGCCAAGATCTCTCAAAAAAGTACTTAGTCATTTTTCACAAAAATGTCTGACCCCAGATATGCAAAAAAACGCAAAAAATCGTGAAAAATATAAAAAATTGATTTTTGTTCCAAACAACCTAAAATGCCTTAGTTTACGTCAGCAACACCATTTGAGACGTTTTGGACAAGTTTCAGGCCAAAATCTTTCGAAAAAAAACTTAGTCATTTTTCAGAAAAATCTCTGACCCCGGATATGCAAAAAAACTCAAAAAATCGTGAAAAAAAGAAAAAATTAAATTTTTGTTCCAAACAGCCTAAAATGCCTTAGTTTACGTCCGCAACACCATTTGAGGTGTTTTGGACAAGTTTTAGGCCAAAATCTCTCGAAAAAAAATTTATTCATTTTTCAGAAAAATCTCTGACCCCGGATATGCAAAAAATTCAAAAAATCATGAAAAAATAGAAAAAATTTTTTCTTTCTCGAAACAACCTAAAATGCTTTAGTTTACGTCAGCAACACCATTTGAGACGTTTTGGACAAGTTTCAGGCCAAGATCTCTCGAAAAAAAACTTAGTCAATTTTCACAAAAATCTCTGACCCCGGATATGCAAAAAAATTCAAAAAATCATGAAAAGTAGAAGAAAATTATTTTTGCTCGAAACAACCTAAAATGCCTTAGTTTACATCAGCAACACCATTTGAGGTGTTTTGGACAAGTTTCAGGCCAAAATCTCTCAAAAAAGAACTTAGTCATTTTTCAGAAAAATCTCTGACCCCAGATATGCAAAAAAACTCAAAAAATCGTGAAAAATAGAAAAAATTAATTTTTGCTCGAAACAACCCAACAGGTCTAGTTTACATCAGCAACACCATTTGAGGTGTTTTGGACAAGTTTCAGGCCAAAACCTCTCGAAAAAAAACTTAGTCATTTTTCACAAAAATCTCTGACCCCGGATATGCAAAAAATTCAAAAAATCATGAAAAACTAGAAAAAATTTTTTTTTGCTCGAAACAACCTAAAATGCCTTAGTTTACATCAGCAACACCATTTGAGGTGTTTTGGACAAGTTTCAGGCCAAAATCTCTCGAAAAAAAACTTAGTCAATTTTCAGAAAAATCTCTGACCCCAGATATGCAAAAAAATTCAAAAAATCATGAAAAATTGAAAAAATCTATTTTTGTTCGAAACAACCTAAAATGCCTTAGTTTACATCAGCAACACCATTTGAGGTGTTTTGGACAAGTTTCAGGCCAAAATCTCTCAAAAAAGAACTTAGTCATTTTTCAGAAAAATCTCTGACCCCAGATATGCAAAAAAACTCAAAAAATCGTGAAAAATAGAAAAAATTAATTTTTGTTCCAAACAACCCAACAGGCCTTAGTTTACATCAGCAACACCATTTGAAGTGTTTTGGACAAGTTTCAGGCCAAGATCTCTCAAAAAAGAACTTAGTCATTTTTCACAAAAATGTCTGACCCCGGATATGCAAAAAAACTCAAAAAATCGTGAAAAATAGAAAAAATTTTTTTTTCCTCGAAACAACCCAAAATGCCTTAGTTTACGTCCGCAACACCATTTGAGGTGTTTTGGACAAGTTTCAGGCCAAAATCTCTCGAAAAAAAACTTAGTCATTTTTCAGAAAAATCTCTGACCCCGGATATGCAAAAAAACTCAAAAAATCGTGAAAAATAGAAAAAATTAATTTTTGTTCCAAACAACCTAAAATGCCTTAGTTTACGTCCGCAACACCATTTGAGACGTTTTGGACAAGTTTCAGGCCAAGATCTCTCAAAAAAAAACTTAGTCATATTTCAGAAAAATCTCTGACCCCGCATATGCAAAAAAATTCAAAAAATCGTGAAAAATAGAAAAAATTAATTTTTGTTCCAAACAGCCTAAAATGCCTTAGTTTACGTCAGCAACACCATTTGAGACGTTTTGGACAAGTTTCAGGCCAAGATCTCTCAAAAAAGAACTTAGTCATTTTTCAGAAAAATCTCTGACCCCGGATATGCAAAAAAACTCAAAAAATCCTGAAAAATAGAAAAAATTAATTTTTGCTCGAAACAACCCAACAGGCCTTAGTTTACATCAGCAACACCATTTGAGGTGTTTTGGACAAGTTTCAGGCCAAAACCTCTCGAAAAAAAACTTAGTCATTTTTCACAAAAATGTCTGACCCCGGATATGCAAAAAAACTCAAAAAATCGTGAAAAATAGAAAAAAAGTTTTTTTCCTCGAAACAACCTAAAATGCCTTAGCTTACGTCAGCAACACCATTTGAGACGTTTTGGACAAGTTTCAGGCCAAAAGCTTTCGAAAAAAAACTTAGTCATTTTTCAGAAAAATCTCTGACCCCGGATATGCAAAAAAACTCACAAAATCGTGAAAAATAGAAAAAATTAATTTTTGTTCCAAACAACCCAACAGGCCTTAGTTTACATCAGCAACACCAGTTGAAGTGTTTTGGACAAGTTTCAGGCCAAGATCTCTCAAAAAAGAACTTAGTCATTTTTCACAAAAATGTCTGACCCCGGATATGCAAAAAAACTCAAAAAATCCTGAAAAATAGAAAAAATTAATTTTTGCTCGAAACAACCCAACAGGCCTTAGTTTACATCAGCAACACCATTTGAGGTGTTTTGGACAAGTTTCACGCCAAAACCTCTCGAAAAAAAACTTAGTCATTTTTCACAAAAATGTCTGACCCCGGATATGCAAAAAAACTCAAAAAATCGTGAAAAATAGAAAAAAATTAATTTTTGTTCCAAACAACCTAAAATGCCTTAGTTTACGTCAGCAACACCATTTGAGACGTTTTGGACAAGTTTCAGGCCAAGATCTCTCAAAAAAGAACTTAGTCATTTTTCAGAAAAATCTCTGACCCCGGATATGCAAAAAAACTCAAAAAATCGTGAAAAATAGAAAAAAATTAATTTTTGCTCGAAACAACCCAACAGGCCTTAGTTTACATCAGCAACACCATTTGAGGTGTTTTGGACAAGTTTCAGGCCAAAACCTCTCGAAAAAAAACTTAGTCATTTTTCACAAAAATCTCTGACCCCGGATATGCAAAAAAATTCAAAAAACCCATGAAAAGTAGAAAAAAATTATTTTTGCTCGAAACAACCTAAAATGCCTTAGTTTACGTCAGCAACACTATTTGAGACGTTTTGGACAAGTTTCAGGCCAAGATCTCTCAAAAAAAAACTTAGTCATTTTTCAGAAAAATCTCTGACCCCGCATATGCAAAAAAACTCAAAAAATCATGAAAAATAGAAAAAATTAATTTTTGTTCCAAACAGCCTAAAATGCCTTAGTTTACGTCAGCAACACCATTTGAGACGTTTTGGACAAGTTTCAGGCCAAGATCTCTCAAAAAAAACTTAGTCATATTTCAGAAAAATCTCTGACCCCGCATATGCAAAAAAATTCAAAAAATCGTGAAAAATAGAAAATATTAATTTTTGCTCCAAACAGCCTAAAATGCCTTAGTTTACGTCAGCAACACCATTTGAGACGTTTTGGACAAGTTTCAGGCCAAGATCTCTCAAAAAAGAACTTAGTCATTTTTCAGAAAAATCTCTGACCCCGGATATGCAAAAAAACTCAAAAAATCCTGAAAAATAGAAAAAATTAATTTTTGCTCGAAACAACCCAACAGGCCTTAGTTTACATCAGCAACACCATTTGAGGTGTTTTGGACAAGTTTCAGGCCAAAACCTCTCGAAAAAAAACTTAGTCATTTTTCACAAAAATGTCTGACCCCGGATATGCAAAAAAACTCAAAAAATCGTGAAAAATAGAAAAAAAGTTTTTTTCCTCGAAACAACCTAAAATGCCTTAGTTTACGTCAGCAACACCATTTGAGACGTTTTGGACAAGTTTCAGGCCAAAATCTTTCGAAAAAAAACTTAGTCATTTTTCAGAAAAATGTCTGACCCCGGATATGCAAAAAAACTCAAAAAATCGTGAAAAATAGAAAAAAATTTTTTTTCCTCGAAACAACCCAAAATGCCTTAGTTTACGTCCGCAACACCATTTGAGGTGTTTTGGACAAGTTTCAGGCCAAAATCTCTCGAAAAAAAACTTAGTCATTTTTCAGAAAAATCTCTGACCCCGGATATGCAAAAAAAACTCAAAAAATCGTGAAAAATAGAAAAAATTAATTTTTGTTCCAAACAACCTAAAATGCCTTAGTTTACGTCCGCAACACCATTTGAGACGTTTTGGACAAGTTTCAGGCCAAAATCTTTCGAAAAAAAACTTAGTCATTTTTCAGAAAAATCTCTGACCCCGGATATGCAAAAAAACTCAAAAGATCGTGAAAAATAGAAAAAAAATTATTTTTGTTCGAAACAATATAAAATGCCTTAGTTTACGTCAGCAACACCATTTGAGATGTTTTGGACAAGTTTCAGGCCAAGATCTCTCGAAAAAAAACTGAGTCAATTTTCACAAAAATCTCTGACCCCGGATATGCAAAAAAATTCAAAAAACCCATGAAAAGTAGAAAAAAATTATTTTTGCTCGAAACAACCTAAAATGCCTTAGTTTACGTCAGCAACACCATTTGAGACGTTTTGGACAAGTTTCAGGCCAAGATCTCTCAAAAAAAAACTTAGTCATTTTTCAGAAAAATCTCTGACCCCGCATATGCAAAAAAACTCAAAAAATCGTGAAAAATAGAAAAAATTAATTTTTGTTCCAAACAGCCTAAAATGCCTTAGTTTACGTCAGCAACACCATTTGAGACGTTTTGGACAAGTTTCAGGCCAAGATCTCTCAAAAAAGAACTTAGTCATTTTTCAGAAAAATCTCTGAACCCGCATATGCAAAAAAACTCAAAAAATCATGAAAAATAGAAAAAATTAATTTTTGTTCCAAACAGCCTAAAATGCCTTAGTTTACGTCCGCAACACCATTTGAGGTGTTTTGGACAAGTTTCAGGCCAAAATCTCTCGAAAAAAAACTTAGTCATCTTTCAGAAAAATCTCTGACCCTGGATATGCAAAAAAACTCAAAAAATCGTGAAAAATAGAAAAAATTAATTTTTGTTCCAAACAACCTAAAATGCCTTAGTTTACGTCCGCAACACCATTTGAGACGTTTTGGACAAGTTTCAGGCCAAGATCTCTCAAAAAAAAACTTAGTCATATTTCAGAAAAATCTCTGACCCCGCATATGCAAAAAAATTCAAAAAATCGTGAAAAATAGAAAAAATTAATTTTTGTTCCAAACAGCCTAAAATGCCTTAGTTTACGTCAGCAACACCATTTGAGACGTTTTGGACAAGTTTCAGGCCAAGATCTCTCAAAAAAGAACTTAGTCATTTTTCAGAAAAATCTCTGACCCCGGATATGCAAAAAAACTCAAAAAATCCTGAAAAATAGAAAAAATTAATTTTTGCTCGAAACAACCCAACAGGCCTTAGTTTACATCAGCAACACCATTTGAGGTGTTTTGGACAAGTTTCAGGCCAAAACCTCTCGAAAAAAAACTTAGTCATTTTTCACAAAAATGTCTGACCCCGGATATGCAAAAAAACTCAAAAAATCGTGAAAAATAGAAAAAAAGTTTTTTTCCTCGAAACAACCTAAAATGCCTTAGCTTACGTCAGCAACACCATTTGAGACGTTTTGGACAAGTTTCAGGCCAAAATCTTTCGAAAAAAAACTTAGTCATTTTTCAGAAAAATCTCTGACCCCGGATATGCAAAAAAACTCACAAAATCGTGAAAAATAGAAAAAATTAATTTTTGTTCCAAACAACCCAACAGGCCTTAGTTTACATCAGCAACACCATTTGAAGTGTTTTGGACAAGTTTCAGGCCAAGATCTCTCAAAAAAGAACTTAGTCATTTTTCACAAAAATGTCTGACCCCGGATATGCAAAAAAACTCAAAAAATCCTGAAAAATAGAAAAAATTAATTTTTGCTCGAAACAACCCAACAGGCCTTAGTTTACATCAGCAACACCATTTGAGGTGTTTTGGACAAGTTTCACGCCAAAACCTCTCGAAAAAAAACTTAGTCATTTTTCACAAAAATGTCTGACCCCGGATATGCAAAAAAACTCAAAAAATCGTGAAAAATAGAAAAAAATTAATTTTTGTTCCAAACAACCTAAAATGCCTTAGTTTACGTCAGCAACACCATTTGAGACGTTCTGGACAAGTTTCAGGCCAAGATCTCTCAAAAAAAAACTTAGTCAATTTTCACAAAAATCTCTGACCCCGGATATGCAAAAAAACTCAAAAAATCGTGAAAAATAGAAAAAATTAAATTTTTGTTCGAAACAACCCAACAGGCCTTAGTTTACATCAGCAACACCATTTGAGGTGTTTTGGACAAGTTTCAGGCCAAAACCTCTCGAAAAAAAACTTAGTCATTTTTCACAAAAATCTCTGACCCCGGATATGCAAAAAAATTCAAAAAACCCATGAAAAGTAGAAAAAAATTATTTTTGCTCGAAACAACCTAAAATGCCTTAGTTTACGTCAGCAACACTATTTGAGACGTTTTGGACAAGTTTCAGGCCAAGATCTCTCAAAAAAAAACTTAGTCATTTTTCAGAAAAATCTCTGACCCCGCATATGCAAAAAAACTCAAAAAATCATGAAAAATAGAAAAAATTAATTTTTGTTCCAAACAGCCTAAAATGCCTTAGTTTACGTCAGCAACACCATTTGAGACGTTTTGGACAAGTTTCAGGCCAAGATCTCTCAAAAAAAACTTAGTCATATTTCAGAAAAATCTCTGACCCCGCATATGCAAAAAAATTCAAAAAATCGTGAAAAATAGAAAATATTAATTTTTGCTCCAAACAGCCTAAAATGCCTTAGTTTACGTCAGCAACACCATTTGAGACGTTTTGGACAAGTTTCAGGCCAAGATCTCTCAAAAAAGAACTTAGTCATTTTTCAGAAAAATCTCTGACCCCGGATATGCAAAAAAACTCAAAAAATCCTGAAAAATAGAAAAAATTAATTTTTGCTCGAAACAACCCAACAGGCCTTAGTTTACATCAGCAACACCATTTGAGGTGTTTTGGACAAGTTTCAGGCCAAAACCTCTCGAAAAAAAACTTAGTCATTTTTCACAAAAATGTCTGACCCCGGATATGCAAAAAAACTCAAAAAATCGTGAAAAATAGAAAAAAAGTTTTTTTCCTCGAAACAACCTAAAATGCCTTAGTTTACGTCAGCAACACCATTTGAGACGTTTTGGACAAGTTTCAGGCCAAAATCTTTCGAAAAAAAACTTAGTCATTTTTCAGAAAAATCTCTGACCCCGGATATGCAAAAAAACTCAAAAAATCGTGAAAAATAGAAAAAATTAATTTTTGTTCCAAACAACCCAACAGGCCTTAGTTTACATCAGCAACACCATTTGAAGTGTTTTGGACAAGTTTCAGGCCAAGATCTCTCAAAAAAGAACTTAGTCATTTTTCACAAAAATGTCTGACCCCGGATATGCAAAAAAACTCAAAAAATCGTGAAAAATAGAAAAAAATTTTTTTTCCTCGAAACAACCCAAAATGCCTTAGTTTACGTCCGCAACACCATTTGAGGTGTTTTGGACAAGTTTCAGGCCAAAATCTCTCGAAAAAAAACTTAGTCATTTTTCAGAAAAATCTCTGACCCCGGATATGCAAAAAAAACTCAAAAAATCGTGAAAAATAGAAAAAATTAATTTTTGTTCCAAACAACCTAAAATGCCTTAGTTTACGTCCGCAACACCATTTGAGACGTTTTGGACAAGTTTCAGGCCAAAATCTTTCGAAAAAAAACTTAGTCATTTTTCAGAAAAATCTCTGACCCCGGATATGCAAAAAAACTCAAAGGTCGTGAAAAATAGAAAAAAAATTATTTTTGTTCGAAACAATATAAAATGCCTTAGTTTACGTCAGCAACACCATTTGAGATGTTTTGGACAAGTTTCAGGCCAAGATCTCTCGAAAAAAAACTGAGTCAATTTTCACAAAAATCTCTGACCCCGGATATGCAAAAAAATTCAAAAAACCCATGAAAAGTAGAAAAAAATTATTTTTGCTCGAAACAACCTAAAATGCCTTAGTTTACGTCAGCAACACCATTTGAGACGTTTTGGACAAGTTTCAGGCCAAGATCTCTCAAAAAAAAACTTAGTCATTTTTCAGAAAAATCTCTGACCCCGCATATGCAAAAAAACTCAAAAAATCGTGAAAAATAGAAAAAATTAATTTTTGTTCCAAACAGCCTAAAATGCCTTAGTTTACGTCAGCAACACCATTTGAGACGTTTTGGACAAGTTTCAGGCCAAGATCTCTCAAAAAAGAACTTAGTCATTTTTCAGAAAAATCTCTGAACCCGCATATGCAAAAAAACTCAAAAAATCATGAAAAATAGAAAAAATTAATTTTTGTTCCAAACAGCCTAAAATGCCTTAGTTTACGTCCGCAACACCATTTGAGGTGTTTTGGACAAGTTTCAGGCCAAAATCTCTCGAAAAAAAACTTAGTCATTTTTCAGAAAAATCTCTGACCCTGGATATGCAAAAAAACTCAAAAAATCGTGAAAAATAGAAAAAATTAATTTTTGTTCCAAACAACCTAAAATGCCTTAGTTTACGTCAGCAACACCATTTGAGACGTTTTGGACAAGTTTCAGGCCAAGATCTCTCAAAAAAAAACTTAGTCATATTTCAGAAAAATCTCTGACCCCGCATATGCAAAAAAATTCAAAAAATCGTGAAAAATAGAAAAAATTAATTTTTGTTCCAAACAGCCTAAAATGCCTTAGTTTACGTCAGCAACACCATTTGAGACGTTTTGGACAAGTTTCAGGCCAAAATCTCTCGAAAAAAAACTTAGTCATTTTTCAGAAAAATCTCTGACCCCGGATATGCAAAAAAACTCAAAAAATCGTGAAAAATAGAAAAAATTAATTTTTGTTCCAAACAACCTAAAATGCCGTAGTTTACGTCAGCAACACCATTTGAGACGTTTTGGACAAGTTTCAGGCCAAGATCTCTCAAAAAAGAACTTAGTCATTTTTCACAAAAATGTCTGACCCCGGATATGCAAAAAAACTCAAAAAATCGTGAAAAATAGAAAAAAAGTTTTTTCCTCGAAACAACCTAAAATGCCTTAGTTTACGTCAGCAACACCATTTGAGACGTTTTGGACAAGTTTCAGGCCAAAATCTTTCGAAAAAAAACTTAGTCATTTTTCAGAAAAATCTCTGACCCCGGATATGCAAAAAAACTCAAAAAATCGTGAAAAATAGAAAAAATTAATTTTTGTTCCAAACAACCCAACAGGCCTTAGTTTACATCAGCAACACCATTTGAAATGTTTTGGACAAGTTTCAGGCCAAGATCTCTCAAAAAAGAACTTAGTCATTTTTCACAAAAATGTCTGACCCCGGATATGCAAAAAAACTCAAAAAATCATGAAAAATAGAAAAAATTAATTTTTGTTCCAAACAGCCTAAAATGCCTTAGTTTACGTCAGCAACACCATTTTAGACGTTTTGGACAAGTTTCAGGCCAAGATCTCTCAAAAAAGAACTTAGTCATTTTTCACAAAAATGTCTGACCCCGGATATGCAAAAAAACTCAAAAAATCGTGAAAAATAGAAAAAAAGTTTTTTCCTCGAAACAACCTAAAATGCCTTAGTTTACGTCAGCAACACCATTTGAGACGTTTTGGACAAGTTTCAGGGCAAAATCTTTCGAAAAAAAACTTAGTCATTTTTCAGAAAAATCTCTGACCCCGGATATGCAAAAAAACTCAAAAGATCGTGAAAAATAGAAAAAAAATTATTTTTGTTCGAAACAATATAAAATGCCTTAGTTTACGTCAGCAACACCATTTGAGATGTTTTGGACAAGTTTCAGGCCAAGATCTCTCGAAAAAAAACTGAGTCAATTTTCACAAAAATCTCTGACCCCGGATATGCAAAAAAATTCAAAAAACCCATGAAAAGTAGAAAAAAATTATTTTTGCTCGAAACAACCTAAAATGCCTTAGTTTACGTCAGCAACACCATTTGAGACGTTTTGGACAAGTTTCAGGCCAAGATCTCTCAAAAAAAAACTTAGTCATTTTTCAGAAAAATCTCGGACCCCGCATATGCAAAAAAACTCAAAAAATCCTGAAAAATAGAAAAAATTAATTTTTGTTCCAAACAGCCTAAAATAACTTAGTTTACGTCAGCAACACCATTTGAGACGTTTTGGACAAGTTTCAGGCCAAGATCTCTCAAAAAAGAACTTAGTCATTTTTCAGAAAAATCTCTGAACCCGCATATGCAAAAAAACTCAAAAAATCATGAAAAATAGAAAAAATTAATTTTTGTTCCAAACAGCCTAAAATGCCTTAGTTTACGTCAGCAACACCATTTGAGACGTTTTGGACAAGTTTCAGGCCAAGATCTCTCAAAAAAGAACTTAGTCATTTTTCAGAAAAATCTCTGACCCCGGATATGCAAAAAAACTCAAAAGATCGTGAAAAATAGAAAAAAAATTATTTTTGTTCGAAACAATATAAAATGCCTTAGTTTACGTCAGCAACACCATTTGAGATGTTTTGGACAAGTTTCAGGCCAAGATCTCTCGAAAAAAAACTGAGTCAATTTTCACAAAAATCTCTGACCCCGGATATGCAAAAAAATTCAAAAAACCCATGAAAAGTAGAAAAAAATTATTTTTGCTCGAAACAACCTAAAATGCCTTAGTTTACGTCAGCAACACCATTTGAGACGTTTTGGACAAGTTTCAGGCCAAGATCTCTCAAAAAAAAACTTAGTCATTTTTCAGAAAAATCTCTGACCCCGCATATGCAAAAAAACTCAAAAAATCGTGAAAAATAGAAAAAATTAATTTTTGTTCCAAACAGCCTAAAATGCCTTAGTTTACGTCAGCAACACCATTTGAGACGTTTTGGACAAGTTTCAGGCCAAGATCTCTCAAAAAAGAACTTAGTCATTTTTCAGAAAAATCTCTGAACCCGCATATGCAAAAAAACTCAAAAAATCGTGAAAAATAGAAAAAATTAATTTTTGTTCCAAACAACCCAACAGGCCTTAGTTTACATCAGCAACACCATTTGAAGTGTTTTGGACAAGTTTCAGGCCAAGATCTCTCAAAAAAGAACTTAGTCATTTTTCACAAAAATGTCTGACCCCGGATATGCAAAAAAACTCAAAAAATCGTGAAAAATAGAAAAAAATTTTTTTTCCTCGAAACAACCCAAAATGCCTTAGTTTACGTCCGCAACACCATTTGAGGTGTTTTGGACAAGTTTCAGGCCAAAATCTCTCGAAAAAAAACTTAGTCATTTTTCAGAAAAATCTCTGACCCCGGATATGCAAAAAAACTCAAAAAATCGTGAAAAATAGAAAAAATTAATTTTTGTTCCAAACAACCTAAAATGCCTTAGTTTACGTCCGCAACACCATTTGAGACGTTTTGGACAAGTTTCAGGCCAAAATCTTTCGAAAAAAAACTTAGTCATTTTTCAGAAAAATCTCTGACCCCGGATATGCAAAAAAACTCAAAAGATCGTGAAAAATAGAAAAAAAATTATTTTTGTTCGAAACAATATAAAATGCCTTAGTTTACGTCAGCAACACCATTTGAGATGTTTTGGACAAGTTTCAGGCCAAGATCTCTCGAAAAAAAACTGAGTCAATTTTCACAAAAATCTCTGACCCCGGATATGCAAAAAAATTCAAAAAACCCATGAAAAGTAGAAAAAAATTATTTTTGCTCGAAACAACCTAAAATGCCTTAGTTTACGTCAGAAACACCATTTGAGACGTTTTGGACAAGTTTCAGGCCAAGATCTCTCAAAAAAAAACTTAGTCATTTTTCAGAAAAATCTCTGACCCCGCATATGCAAAAAAACTCAAAAAATCGTGAAAAATAGAAAAAATTAATTTTTGTTCCAAACAGCCTAAAATGCCTTAGTTTACGTCAGCAACACCATTTGAGACGTTTTGGACAAGTTTCAGGCCAAGATCTCTCAAAAAAGAACTTAGTCATTTTTCAGAAAAATCTCTGAACCCGCATATGCAAAAAAACTCAAAAAATCATGAAAAATAGAAAAAATTAATTTTTGTTCCAAACAGCCTAAAATGCCTTAGTTTACGTCAGCAACACCATTTGAGACGTTTTGGACAAGTTTCAGGCCAAGATCTCTCAAAAAAAAACTTAGTCATATTTCAGAAAAATCTCTGACCCCGCATATGCAAAAAAATTCAAAAAATCGTGAAAAATAGAAAAAATTAATTTTTGTTCCAAACAGCCTAAAATGCCTTAGTTTACGTCAGCAACACCATTTGAGACGTTTTGGACAAGTTTCAGGCCAAAATCTCTCGAAAAAAAACTTAGTCATTTTTCAGAAAAATCTCTGACCCCGGATATGCAAAAAAACTCAAAAAATCGTGAAAAATAGAAAAAATTAATTTTTGTTCCAAACAACCTAAAATGCCGTAGTTTACGTCAGCAACACCATTTGAGACGTTTTGGACAAGTTTCAGGCCAAGATCTCTCAAAAAAGAACTTAGTCATTTTTCACAAAAATGTCTGACCCCGAATATGCAAAAAAACTCAAAAAATCGTGAAAAATAGAAAAAAAGTTTTTTTCCTCGAAACAACCTAAAATGCCTTAGTTTACGTCAGCAACACCATTTGAGACGTTTTGGACAAGTTTCAGGCCAAGATCTCTCAAAAAAAAACTTAGTCATTTTTCACAAAAATGTCTGACCCCGGATATGCAAAAAAACTCAAAAAATCGTGAAAAATAGAAAAAAATTTTTTTTCCTCGAAACAACCCAAAATGCCTTAGTTTACGTCTGCAACACCATTTGAGGTGTTTTGGACAAGTTTCAGGCCAAAATCTCTCGAAAAAAAACTTAGTCATTTTTCACAAAAATCTCTGACCCCGGATATGCAAAAAAACTCAAAAAATCGTGAAAAATAGAAAAAATTAATTTTTGTTCCAAACAACCTAAAATGCCTTAGTTTACGTCAGCAACACCATTTGAGACGTTTTGGACAAGTTTCGGCCAAGATCTCTCAAAAAAGAACTTAGTCATTTTTCACAAAAATGTCTGACCCCGGATATGCAAAAAAACTCAAAAAATCGTGAAAAATAGAAAAAAAGTTTTTTTCCTCGAAACAACCTAAAATGCCTTAGTTTACGTCAGCAACACCATTTGAGACGTTTTGGACAAGTTTCAGGCCAAAATCTTTCGAAAAAAAACTTAGTCATTTTTCAGAAAAATCTCTGACCCCGGATATGCAAAAAAACTCAAAAAATCGTGAAAAATAGAAAAAATTAATTTTTGTTCCAAACAACCCAACAGGCCTTAGTTTACATCAGCAACACCATTTGAAGTGTTTTGGACAAGTTTCAGGCCAAGATCTCTCAAAAAAGAACTTAGTCATTTTTCACAAAAATGTCTGACCCCGGATATGCAAAAAAACTCAAAAAATCGTGAAAAATAGAAAAAAAATTTTTTTCCTCGAAACAACCCAAAATGCCTTAGTTTACGTCCGCAACACCATTTGAGGTGTTTTGGACAAGTTTCAGGCCAAAATCTCTCGAAAAAAACTTAGTCATTTTTCAGAAAAATCTCTGACCCCGGATATGCAAAAAAACTCAAAAAATCGTGAAAAATAGAAAAAATTAATTTTTGTTCCAAACAACCTAAAATGCCGTAGTTTACGTCAGCAACACCATTTGAGACGTTTTGGACAAGTTTCAGGCCAAGATCTCTCAAAAAAGAACTTAGTCATTTTTCACAAAAATGTCTGACCCCGGATATGCAAAAAAACTCAAAAAATCGTGAAAAATAGAAAAAAAGTTTTTTTCCTCGAAACAACCTAAAATGCCTTAGTTTACGTCAGCAACACCATTTGAGACGTTTTGGACAAGTTTCAGGCCAAGATCTCTCAAAAAAGAACTTAGTCATTTTTCACAAAAATGTCTGACCCCGGATATGCAAAAAAACTCAAAAAATCGTGAAAAATAGAAAAAAATTTTTTTTCCTCGAAACAACCCAAAATGCCTTAGTTTACGTCCGCAACACCATTTGAGGTGTTTTGGACAAGTTTCAGGCCAAAATCTCTCGAAAAAAAACTTAGTCATTTTTCAGAAAAATCTCTGACCCCGGATATGCAAAAAAACTCAAAAAATCGTGAAAAATAGAAAAAATTAATTTTTGTTCCAAACAACCTAAAATGCCTTAGTTTACGTCAGCAACACCATTTGAGACGTTTTGGACAAGTTTCGGCCAAGATCTCTCAAAAAAGAACTTAGTCATTTTTCACAAAAATGTCTGACCCCGGATATGCAAAAAAACTCAAAAAATCGTGAAAAATAGAAAAAAAGTTTTTTTCCTCGAAACAACCTAAAATGCCTTAGTTTACGTCAGCAACACCATTTGAGACGTTTTGGACAAGTTTCAGGCCAAAGTCTTTCGAAAAAAAACTTAGTCATTTTTCAGAAAAATCTCTGACCCCGGATATGCAAAAAAACTCAAAAAATCGTGAAAAATAGAAAAAATTAATTTTTGTTCCAAACAACCCAACAGGCCTTAGTTTACATCAGCAACACCATTTGAAGTGTTTTGGACAAGTTTCAGGCCAAGATCTCTCAAAAAAGAACTTAGTCATTTTTCACAAAAATGTCTGACCCCGGATATGCAAAAAAACTCAAAAAATCGTGAAAAATAGAAAAAAAATTTTTTTCCTCGAAACAACCCAAAATGCCTTAGTTTACGTCCGCAACACCATTTGAGGTGTTTTGGACAAGTTTCAGGCCAAAATCTCTCGAAAAAAAACTTAGTCATTTTTCAGAAAAATCTCTGACCCCGGATATGCAAAAAAACTCAAAAAATCGTGAAAAATAGAAAAAATTAATTTTTGTTCCAAACAACCTAAAATGCCGTAGTTTACGTCAGCAACACCATTTGAGACGTTTTGGACAAGTTTCAGGCCAAGATCTCTCAAAAAAGAAATTAGTCATTTTTCACAAAAATGTCTGACCCCGGATATGCAAAAAAACTCAAAAAATCGTGAAAAATAGAAAAAAAGTTTTTTTCCTCGAAACAACCTAAAATGCCTTAGTTTACGTCAGCAACACCATTTGAGACGTTTTGGACAAGTTTCAGGCCAAAATCTTTCGAAAAAAAACTTAGTCATTTTTCAGAAAAATCTCTGACCCCGGATATGCAAAAAAACTCAAAAAATCGTGAAAAATAGAAAAAATTAATTTTTGTTCCAAACAACCCAACAGGCCTTAGTTTACATCAGCAACACCATTTGAGGTGTTTTGGACAAGTTTCAGGCCAAAACCTCTCGAAAAAAACTTAGTCATTTTTCACAAAAATCTCTGACCCCGGATATGCAAAAAATTCAAAAAATCATGAAAAAAAAGAAAAAATTTTTTTTGCTCGAAACAACCTAAAATGCCTTAGTTTACGTCAGCAACACCATTTGAGACGTTTTGGACAAGTTTCAGGCCAAGATCTCTCAAAAAAGAACTTAGTCATTTTTCACAAAAATGTCTGACCCCGGATATGCAAAAAAACTCGAAAAATCGTGAAAAATAGAAAAAAATTTTTTTTCCTCGAAACAACCTAAAATGCCTTAGTTTACGTCAGCAACACCATTTGAGACGTTTTGGACAAGTTTCAGGCCAAGATCTCTCAAAAAAGAACTTAGTCATTTTTCACAAAAATCTCTGACCCCGGATATGCAAAAAAATTCAAAAAATCATGAAAAATAGAAAAAATTAATCTTTTACTCAAAACAACCCAAAATGCCATAGTTTACATCAGCAACACCATTTGAGATGTTTTGGAAAAGTTTCAGGCCAAGATCTTTCGAAAAAAACTTAGTCAATTTTCACAAAAATCTCTGACCCCGCATATGCAAAAAAACTTAAAAAATCGTAAAAAATAGAAAAAATTTTTTTTCCTCAAAACAACCTAAAATGCCTTAGTTTACGCCAGCAACACCATTTGAGACGTTTTGGACAAGTTTCAGGACAAGATCTTTCAAAAAAGAACTTAGTCATTTTTCACAAAAATCTCTGACCACGGATATAAAAAAAAATTCAAAAAATCATGAAAAATGGAAAAAATTTATTTTTCTCGAGACAACCTAAAATGCCTTAGTTTACGTCAGCAACATCATTTGAGACATTTTGGACACGTTTGAGGCCAATATCTCTCAAAAAAAACTTAGTCATTTTTCACAAAAATCTCCGACTCTGGATATGCAAAAAATACAAAAAATCATGAAATAATAGATAAAATGTTTTTTTGCTCGAAACAACCTAAAATGCCTTAGTTTACGTCAGCAACACCATTTGAGACGTTTTGGACAAGTTTCAGGCCAAGATCTCTCAAAAAAGAACTTAGTCATTTTTCACAAAAATCTCTGACCCCGGATATGCAAAAAAACTCAAAAAATCGTGAAAAATAGAAAAAAAATTTTTTTCCTCAAAACAACCTAAAATGCCTTAGTTTACGTCCGCAACACCATTTGAGACGTTTTGGACAAGTTTCAGGCCAAGATCTCTCAAAAAAGAACTTAGTCATTTTTCACAAAAATCTCTGACCCCGGATATGCAAAAAAATTCAAAAAATCATGAAAAATAGAAAAAATTAATTTTTGTTCGAAACAACCTGAAATGCCTTAGTTTACGTCAGCAACACCATTTCAGATGTTTTGGACAAGTTTCATGCCAAGATCTTTCAAAAAAGAACTTAGTCAATTTTCACAAAAATCTCTGACCCCCGATATGCAAAAAATAAAAAAATTATCAAAATTCACAAAATTTTTTTTGGCTCGAAGCAACCTGAAATGGCTTAGTTTATGTAAGCACCACCATTTGAGACGTTTTGGACAAGTTTCAAGCCATAATCTTTTTTAAAAAAGAACTTAGTCAATTTTCACAAAAATCTCTGACCCCGGATATGCAAAAAAATTCGAAAAATCATGGAAAATAGAAAAAACTAATTTTTGTTCAAAACAACCTAAAATGCCTTAGTTTACGTCAGCAACACCATTTGAGACGTTTTGGACAGGTTTCAGGCCAAGATCTCTCAAAAAAGAACTTAGGCATTTTTCACAAAAATCTCTGACCCTGGATATGCAAAAAAATTCAAAAAATCATGAAAAATAGAAAAAAAAATTATTTTTGCTCGAAACAACCTAAAATGCCTTAGTTTACGTCAGTAAGACCATTAGAGATGTTTTGGACAAGTTTTTGGCAAGATCTCGCGAAAAAGAACTTAGTCAATTTTCACAAAAATCGCTGACCCCGGACATGCAAGAAAATTAAAAAAATCATGAAAAATAGCAAGAATTGATTTTTGCTCGAAACAACCTAAAATGCGTTAGTTTTTGTCAGCAACACCATTTGAGATGTTTTGGACAAGTTTCAGGCCAAGATCTCTCAAAATAGAACTTAGTCAATTTTCACAAAAATCTCTGACCCTGGATATGCAAAAAAATTCAAAAAAGTATCGAAATTCCCAAAAAATTTCTTCAGCTCAAAACAACCTAAAATGCCTTAGTTTACGTCAGCAACACTATTTGAGAGCGTTTAGACAAGTTTTAGGAACCTATCTTTCAAAAATCGAATTAGTTGTTTTGAAGAAAAACTTTGACGCCATATTCGCCAAATCTTCGCAAAAATTGTCAATTTTCACGAAAATTGTCACCTTTCACAGAAAATATTTTTAGCTTTCACAACCAAAAATGCTAGAAAATACCTTTCTTTAACCATTTGAAGATTCTTAACAAACTTGCAGGGTATGTCTGAAAGAAAAATTTCAGGTTAACATTAAAAATTCTATGAGTATAAATATGTAAAATAATTGAAAGAAAAATCAATTTGCCCAAGAAAAGTTTTCTGCTCAATTCAGCCTTAAAAGCCTCAATCTACCTTTGCCAGATCATTTGAGAGATTTTTGACAGGTTTTAGGACTTTATCTTTCAAAAATAAACTAGGTCATTTTTCACAAAACTCTCTGACCCCAGATATGCCTAAAAGTTTAAAAAATCATCAAAATTCATTAAAAATTTATTTCGCTCGAAACAACCTAAAATGCTCTGGTTTACGTCAGCAACACCATTTGAAAGGTTTTTGACAAGTTTCAGGTCCCTGTCTCTCAAAAATGATCTTGGTCATTTTTCCAAAAAAATTTGTGACCCCGAAAATGTAAAAAAATTTCAAAAAATCATCAAATTTTACAAAAAATTGTTTTGCACACGAAACAACCTAAAATACCGTAATTTATGCTAGCACCGCCATGATCTCAGCATTTCATAACAATAAATATTTTATTTGAGAGTGAAGTGGAATCTTCAATTCAATTTTGACCTTAATCATTATTTGTTGATTGTTTCTTACCTTATCATCTCAAGGAACAATTTTCTTGAAAATTTTTACAAGTACTTAGCTCTGGTAAGCTGAAAAAGTAAAGAAAAAGATGGATCTTTAATTGATTTCAACGATGAAAATGGAAGAACTCAAAAACTCTCTTCGTCTCAGCCGTTTAAAAGTGTCTGGCAAGCGACCTGGTTGCAAGAGTTTTTGTTGCATTTGAAAACGATGTGCCAGTAGTCTAATTGCAGAAGAAGTTATAATCGAGATCGTTCATTCTTATGAAGACAAACATAAGCTTGAAGATGGGGTTGTTGTTTCGTCAGACTCTTTCAAACTTGAGACAGGTTGGTTGAAAGAAGAAGAGGGCATTAAGTATTGGTCACTTACATTAAACCCAGAATCCTGGACAAAAGGACATTGAAACAATTCTTTTATAAGTGATATTCTGCATAATTGCCCTCAAAACCAGTGGTATGTCCCTCCCCTTAATGTCTATTTGGTGGTGGGTATTGGCAGTTGATTGTGGAAGCCAGAAAACCTAAAAAATCAACATTAACATTGATATTTGGGGAAGGGGGTTGGGTGTTTCAGCAATAAATGATAATAACAGCAAATGTCTACTAGCTTTTCTCCAAAATTGCAGATATATTTCATTTCCTGGCTTTTCACACTAGTGAACTTACGAGTAAAGACCTCAGGGACTATAAAATGTCAATTGCGTATAGTTACCACACCCAAGGTTGGGTATCAACTTTGAACTTTCATAACATCTGTGATGAAAGCAAATATTGCTTTCTAAAAGATACATCCCAGCAATCACAGAGAATAAATGATTTACCACACAAGCCTTGGGTTTCTATTATTAAACAATCAGGGAAATTGTTTCTTCTCATTGCACATGTATGATAGGCATGACTCAAACCTGCAACAATGTTGCCCCTGCTTTGTTCTGCTTGGAAGTATTTTGTTGTTTGGGCCTTACAAACTCGTCTTGTACATTAAAACCAAATGATTGAATAATAAAGATATGAAAATTTGCTAGGGATGACTTTGGCAGAAGAGGAAAGTCTAAAAGAGACTTGAAACCGTTACCAAAGAGACAGCATGGCCCTTTGATTGAAAGTGACTATAAGCTGCACCTTGATGAAATAGCAACTGTAATAATGTCATGCCACACAATGAGATATTGCTTAATGAAAAAGGAGCAGAAAAGTATCTATACAGAACATACCCAGCAAAGAAATTGAAGCTTTTGACAGAAAACAATGGGTCATAGTATGAATCCTGAATGGTTTTCATACAAGAGACATGTTATTACAGCTTCAAAAGTGCATGACGTGAAAGCAAGGCTTGCATCCTTGAAAAAATGTCCCGGGAAAAAAGTAACCTTCAGCAGATACATCAAATTTTCAATCAGACTTGCCTGCATTGAAATATGGCAAGTCCATGGAAGGCAATGCTGCAAACTTTTTTGATGAGATTGTTAAAAACACAAAAATATGAAATTAATTGAAGAGACAGGATAATAGAGTGCTATTGCTGTGGAAAAGCATGTCTGGATATCAAATGCCTATATTCAATATGCCATCCTGGTGCCAATCTTCCTTATATAGAGAGAGAAAATGATGTTTTCACACTAAAAAATCTCACTAATACTTTACTGAATGTCAAATGCAAATTGCTGCTACTAAAATCACAATAAATTAATTTTTTGTTTGAACAGCCCATAGTAATGTCCTACAGCAAATTGAATTGACCCAAATATTTGGCTGCAACTGAAAAGTGACTTAACTGAATTTTACATAAATTTATATTTGTCACACATTTGTTTTTAAATATATAGTTGTATGTACATAAGAAGCTCTACTAAGCCCCTTGGGACATTTTAAATTTTAAATGTGGGGGGGGTGTTGTATAGTTGGGCCAACACATGAAGTAACAATGGCACTCCAGGTGGTAAAAACAATATGCGGCAATACAGCAAAAGATCCTCTTTAATTTTGAAGCCACAATCTGCAAAAACTACATCACCATACTCTTAGAGTTTATAAAAATTGCTGTCCTGGCAAATATACTGATCAGATGACCTCCTCCAATAACCATCTGAAAAGATCGCCATTTGAAGAAATGCACTCTAAAAACTTTGCCTGTATTTTTCATGATATAGCTTGGGTAAATTCGAATAAACAGATTCCTTTGACAGCCATACTATGAGGAAATCCCAAAGGATCTTTATACCTATCTCATTCATGTTGTAAAAAACCAAAAAACAAAAATAAATGTTGTAAGATTGTATACAAAACATAGATTTACAGCTTTGTGTTGTAGGTTGCTAAACCCAGGGCTTTCCATTCAAAAATCAACGCGCGCGGTAAAAAACTCCCGTGATAAGAGCGGGGCGCGCGAATCAAATTTATTTGTTAACACAGAACAATAAAAATTTTCTATTGAAACATTAAACGTGACAAAACTTTTGAAATGAACTGAATGCTATACATGAAAACGGAGCTGAATGAATCGTTTTTTATTTTAGTTCCCATTAATACGCTCAAAACAGAGACATCTATAATGATGTTCCAATTTATCAACCAAAAACGTTTGAAAACGAATCACTTTAATGAACACAGCGAAAAAGAACTCATTGGAGAACAAAATCATTTAGAAACGAATTGTTTTAATGAGAAAACCGTAAACGGTGTCAATTCGCTCATCTTCAGTTTCAAGATGAGCTTAAACAAAGGATACGAAAACGGACAAAACAGAGTAATGGGAAAACCTTCGTTTTCGTTTTGGCCAAAACGGTGTGGGAACGGCTCAAGAAAAACGGAAACTGAATGATCGGAAGACATACGAAAACAGAGCTGTGGAAACAAAGATTCAATGTCAAACTTCCGTTTCCAAAAAGAGTTTCTCAAGTGGTTTGACCTATCAGCATCCGGCAATCGCGCTCTTCACGGGAAATATTTATCACTGGGCGCGCAACTAATCGATTTCCAAGGTAACTTTACGGATCATTAAAAGCCCTGTAAACCTATGTAATATACCTGAGTTGCCGGGTTCCCTGGCATGTGTCTCACTGTTTTCTAATAAATAGACAGTATGACAGCTTCATACGCAATCTGTTCAGTTTCAAGATGTTGATGCGAAACTTAAGAAATATTCCATTCCATCCAGAATTTAATGAACTAGGCTCAAATGCGACTCACTCATTATGTAAAATGTTATAAAAAAAACCAAGAAATCTGTAGCTTTTGTTGAATCCTTTAAACTCTCCCATGTATTTGGAAATTATTTCCACTTACAAGGCATTTGATTCAAATAAAAATATTCAGCCTCTAAACATTGATAAATACTTCAAATTATAACTGGCTTTGAAAAAGCAAACATTTTAAGACCTACCAAAGTTTGATCATCTGACACTCTTCAGGGTATTCAACACCATAAAATATATTTATACTGTAAGGTAGGAAGATTGAAAGCTTCCTAAAGGCTAGGAGATTTTTAATTGGGTAATTAGCTCAAAACACTGAGAGGATGCAGACCAGATCCTACAAAAATTCCACAATGACCAGTTTTTGGTAAATGAGAATGAGCTTTCAGCCTTTCGAATTTGAAAACAAAAATGATGGTCATAGACACAACAAGTAAAATTGGACAGGGCTCCAGACTATTTCAAATGTTAAAGGAAGTGTGTTTTTTCTCAAATTCAAAAGCTAACATTTATCAATTTAGTAATATCAAATGATAAATAACTGAATTTTAGTTTAAATAAGTGTTATCCTAAGAAAGCATGATCAGAAATATTTATTCGCAACGACCCGCACCAAGTCCTTTGGCTCTTCTCTCCCTAGCAGCCCTTGCATTTGCATGTTTTACATGTTATGGTATGGGCAGAAATAAATTTTAGCAAACATGAGACTGCAAATTTTCAAGAGTTTCTTACGGCTTTTTTGATTTATTGGAATGTATAAATGTCGGAAACTGCAGCTTGCATTGAAATTAACCAGCAAGATGAAAATCTGTCAAGCCGGCATCCATTGTGATGACAAGGAGGCAACATAACATATTTCACTCTCGTGGCTGGAGCGTTCTGACCCTCGCTAACACGGTCAAATAACCTTGGCATTCTTCGCAATAAGGTAAATGGCAACATTAAGAGACCGATAAGAACTATTAGCAACAAACCTCGCCTTTACGAAGAAATATTTCCAAGCAGCTGACTTCCTACCTCGTGGCCCAACTTCATTCTACTACCCGCCAAAAGCAGCTCTGATGCGAGGTGAATCGAATCGAGACCACTTTTCCGTTTGCTGTTTCGGTCTCACTTCACCACAATATGACCTTTGGTTGGGCCAACTTGAGACAATTTTAACAAAACTCTCTTCCATTGTGAGTTCAAATGACCGCACGGGACATCCCCTACCGGTAACCTCCAAGATTTTCCAATTTAAAGACCTATTTGAAGCAATTTTGCAAAGTTATTAAATTTGATTAAATCAGGGCTTCTCATATTACATGAACGTATTATTCACAATTTGGCGTTAAGTGCGATACCTTCATTCTTGTGTCAAGCCTAAAATGTACTGTTTTTGATGCCTTTGGGAATGATAGAGAAGTTGGAGTTCTGTAGTTTGGGTTTTTGCACGAGAGCTGGTCCCTTGACACAGATGGGTTTATTTAAGTGCTTGGGTAGGGCTTATCATGCCTGTTTGGAATCCTGCTGTTTTCTTCTACCGTCCCGTAGGGCAAAACTAATTTTTTCAGGCCAAATGTTTTCAATCGATGGGTCTGCTTTGTTGTTTTTCGTATAACTGTAACAAGAAAGAAGGTTATGCTTTGAATTTGTCTATTCCAAAAGTAAAATGATACCGACTACCAGTGACACGAAATAGGAGTTGCCAGCGTGAGCTTGGGCTGGATGGAATAAACTTCTAAATATATTCTGATTTCCTTTAACTGAGGACAGGAATGTAACACCTTAAGTCAATATTTGCGTTTTATTTTAAAAACCATACAGAAAAGACACGCACCACTTGCCAGAAAACTAAGAAAAAGATGGTGTAATCCAAAACGGGCGTTGCCAAACAGCCTTGTGCCGTGAGGGATCTGGAATCCAGTTTGTTGCTAAAGTAGTGTGCCCAAATAAAAGCGGCGTGTGTCAGAACAGAAAAACTACAGTAAGCTCCTGATATAGTCACACCAAATGTTGCTTGAAAACTTGTGTCAGTAAACCAAGTATCACACTGAAAACAGAGCCACTTGGGTCTAAATTTTATTGAATAGCTTTGCTAAATTTGATCTGACTGCGGCCAGTTGTGAGACTTTAAGTTTAGTGACGACCACTTTGTACAGTTATAGAATTGTTTTGCGCAGTGATCAAACCCAAATTTTAGGTGCAGTGACGACCACTTTGTACAGTTATAGAATTGTTTTGTGCAGTGATAAAACGTTTATACTAAAAGCAGGCGAATTTTGCGCGTTTTAGCCTAAAAATTTATGAACAATGATAGGTATAGGGATATACCCACAATGAGGATAAAACCTGATGCACTGTTATCCAATGTGTATCGGGAAAACTACCTTGCCTTAGGTTGTCAATGTGTGATGGCCTTGGCTTACTGATCACACACTTCTTGCTAATGGTACTGAACGTAAGCCTATGAGAATTGATGAGTATATAGTTAAAAATAGTGCTCTCTGGTAATTCAAAAGTTGTCGTTGTTGTACTCAAGCCTGAGGACTGAGGGGCGGTAGGTATAGTTTCCAAATCCATCCCACCACTAAATGACCAAACAAGCAATTGATGATGAAATTAAACTTCTTGCTAGTTATACAGTGGCGGAAATTCAGGCTTTTTTTGGGGAGGCTCAGGCTTACGATTTTCCAACAAGGTAACATTTTAGATCATGCCAAATGTTTAGGAAACTTTTTCACTGCATGTTTTGATGAAAATAGGTGCTTGTCATATATTGTTTGTTTGTTTTTTTAGTTTTGGCTTATTGTATATCAGGTATGTTCAAGGGCACATAGAGGTTATAGAGGCCCCTGGGGTGAGAAGGAAAATTTGGCAAAAACGCCCTTTACATTTCCTTAAAATACCTGTCAAAACGATTTCTTGCAATCATTTTGGCACCTTAAACGTTGGTAAGTTATCCGACGAAAGCCGAGATTTTCCGACGAGATCTCTGATTTGGGGTGCCCGAGCTCCCCCATACCCCCTTATTATCCGCCACTGTAGTTATACATTCAATTTCAATTGCGTAAAGACAAGCCTAACTTTCCGCCGAAATCTTCTAAACTAGAATGGTTCTTAAAAGTGTAAGTGTAATCGCATGACCACTTAAACAGTTGCCTATCACTGGTGGCTATAAACCTGCTTGACTTTTCTGAAGCAAGAGCTGACGCAAACGAACTAGGCATGCGCAGTTCAATTTTCTATTAAGGCAAGAGATGAAGCAAAATGAACGAAATGAAGTGAAATTGGCCGTTAACATACGTGCAAGCAAATTTATTAAATCTGATATTAAAGTAAAGGTTTTCAAGATTGGCTTCTAATGAATGATTTATAGAGAACTTCGGAGACTTGTGATAGGAACGAAGATGGACGAAAAAGGATAGTCGTTTTACCTACATTAGAATACTTGTTCAGAGACGTAAGAATGGTAGAAACGCATAGGTTGGCTAGTAATGACAATCTTTAGGAAAGAGCTACGTCTCTGCACTTACTGCTTAAATTTAAAATTCGGTAACTGAAAGTAAAAAATGTACGGGTATATGGGCGAGAGAAAATTATAAGCAACGAATAAGGAAGGGTATTTTTCATACACTTATGCAAGAAACGGCTCAAGGCGGTAGAGAATCTTAGTTTTAAGTAACGTGAATGCCAAGCTAGCTTGCGAATGTATTCTTTACAACGAGGCTTGACATTCGTTTCATTTGAGAAATACGCTGCATTGTGCATATTTACAACGACCTACACTCTACACAATTTGGTAAAGGAGCATGAGGCAAAGGTGAAACAGATACAGCAATGAAGGGAGATTAGGAAACTTTTCAATATTTTTGCATCAACAAATGCTTCAATTCACGTTCCATACTTCGTATTTTTGCAACAAATACATCTACTGATAACTCTTTCTTCTAATATCTCCTTGTATTATTTTACTCTACAGAAGCTTTTCCAACTAGTTGTTCAAAAGTAGCACGCAGTGAGTTAAAACAGAATAAACTCAGAGGTATAGATATCCTCGTTTACTAAGACTAAGTACATAGAGGTCTTTACATTTGGTACACACAAAAAGAGAATGCTTGCACAACTTTAGGTATAATTTACGAACCAACTACACAGCTACCTCTGACTTAAAAACAAACAAATAAACTAGTTATTTTAACTAAAAAAATTCATTTTCTTCAAAATAAAATACATACTGCAATACACATAAACAGCATGTTATTGGTTTGCATATATATACTAATGCTTCATTTGAAATATTCACATCTAGGATGCCAGGAGTATATAGGGAAATGGGGGCAGACTTTTACCAAATGCATGAAGACGTAGTTGAGGGACTTTAGCCGATTTAAAAGGAGGGGATTTCGGGGAACTCTCTTGAAAATTTTTTATGTTACCACACTATGCAGTTTGGCTTAAAAGAACATCAAATTACGTTTTGCTGCACTTAACTTCGGAAACTATTGTATAGCACATTTCTCTGTTTTGAGACTTTTTCTTTTGAAAATTTGTTCATGTAGAATTTCTAGTCGTAGACAAATCTTTCAAGTGACAAAAGAGAAGGGAGCAGAGTATTTTTTTATTTTCAAGATTAAATTTTTGCTATTTGCTTATCTTGTTTTATGTGCCAAGGTTGAAGTCTTATTTCCCACAATAAGACTGGACCTTGAATTTTGTTATCACCTTTAACCAGGCCCTGTTCTAGTAGAGAGTTGTGCCTTGTTGCGAGAAATTCTCTCATCAATTCTCAAGCAAGTATCTAAAGCTCTGATAGGCATGAATGAAATGTAGGAAACCTATGTGAATGGTGGGCATGAAGCTATCTTTTCGTAGACCCTAGAACTTCATGACACTGCGACCAAAAATGCAGTTTCTGCCCCTCACCTGCCCCCTTTCCCCCTTGTTCAGGCATCGCTGCACATAAGCTAAAATAACCAAGGATTATAAGTAAGTTTTACAAGTCAAGTCTTATTTGCTTAAAGTTCTGTCCTCTTTATTTTGATAAGTGTGGGAGAGTTAAAAACTGTGTTCTTATAGGATGGATTTAAACTTCAAGGTTTACAGAAAAATAGCAGAATTTTTAGCACGGTATATAAAACATGCTCTTTTTTGATAAAAATCTTACTCGATAACCATTCAAGCATTTATCGAATATTGTTGATGTATTATAGTAAACAATTAATCAATAGATATAAGAAATATCTTCGATCATCATTGTAACATAGATCGACGATAATCGATGCCGCTTGGTAATTATCGAGAAGCCAAAATATATCAAAGTATCAATCCAGAGATTTGTCAGGTCTTACTCATTAATTATCTGAGCACCACTCGATATCAATGGAGATATTACAAAAGAATTAGAGAAGTTAAGGCTATCTTCCAAAAAATATCGAAACATCATCCAATTGACTAATGTGATTCCTAATTAGGATTCGAAATCAGGCAGCTGAAGATTTTACTGTCATATTCATTTTTTGAATACGTATTCATTTCAAGCCAAATTTCCAAAGTGAAACTCCCACTAAAGAGGAAATTGAACCTTCATAAAATAAATTTCTATTTCCAGTGCTAGGTTTCATATCGCTACCAAACATCACAACGTAATACAGCATCCTAGTTGTCAACACTAATATTTTATTTGTTACCTATTAACGCTCTGGCTATGCTGCATATTTGTCTTTCGAAAATCGAGAGTATTCTTATCGCAAAATTCTCGAGTTCTTTGTCCTGAATTCGCTGTTTTCCTTGATGAATAAGCTCGGTACATGTTGATAAAATCTTTTCTGTAATATTGGAGGCAGAATATAAATTAGTTGCAGGTCATAGGAAGAATTTGTTTAGCATAGAAATGAATTGGATCGAATTGCATTGAGTTATGAGTTGATTAGTGAATGGGATCCTAGTCCTGACGGACGTAGTAAGCATAGACTATAACGAACTATATCATATAATGAAAAACAATACAAAAAAAATTATAAAAGTGATTACAGATTAGGTAACAATGCAGCCAGGATAACTATTATAGAATCCAAAGGGTGCTTTTTTTTCTTTTATTGTCATTTGTAAGTATTACACTTTCTAACATTGTTCTCGATATATGAAGAAAAATACTATGAAAATGTACAGTAAATATCTATCGTGAATAACAATAACAAACAACTAATAATAGCAATTGTTAACAAAAATACTTTAGGGAAGAAAGAGTGCAGAATTGAACAAATATCTGAAATCATGTGGCATAAGAGTAAAGGGATTTTCAATTACACGCAATATAAATTGTAGAAAAAGCACATAAATGGCAAATGTGTTGAATATAAGAATATAATTAATAAATGTATTTTGAATATGATATTTTATATGTATGGAAATAATAAGAGTAATAAGATTTTATCTTGGATATATACGTATTATTCTTTGGAAGAGTAACATATGTGATTAATAGAAAGTATAAACTAAGAATGCAATGCCTAAGAGTGCTTTAGAATCTAACATAATGTGATATTTTAAAATCAATTACAATAAACATAGACAAACTAGTTTACAATGCCTTGCAACACTTTGCTATGGAAATTATTCACAACATAGTATATAAAATATGCAAAATAGCACAATATGATTATAACTTGTTTATAAGAAATTATATTCGATAATAAAAGTTGGAAGTGTGCATTTGTATAAGACAATCATGCATTATACAATAATCAAATGGCTGTTTTGTAGGAAGAAACATTGAATAACAATCATGGATTGATATGAAAAAGATTGGCACAAGATCTGAAAAAATCCAACAAACCTGAGTGAGCCAGGCAGACACTCGGGTGGGATGGACCCTGCCTTTCGCTTTTTGGCAAGATTGGAGCTCCTAAAAGGAAATGAAATTATATGATTTTAAAAGATTATAAGATTCCATGATGTATCATTTAACGAATTTAGCAAAAAGTTTCCTTTACGCAAGGTTCAATATACTTGAAAGATTTGAAGCCGTTTAATAAAAAGTATCAAAATCTTGTGAGTGATAACATAATGTCTCATTTTACGAACCAAACTTTCAATGGGGTCAGAATTCTGGAAAAACACCTCATTGAGTAACTGTTTCTTAAACAACTTTGAAGCAAAGGCGGTACAAAGGTGAGTGGTTGTTAAAGTGTGTTTGCTAACGCGACAGACTGAGAAATGAGAGTTTTTATCTTGAAGAATGTCATCAAAGCAAAAAAGCCTGTACATTTCAGTCGCAAGATCTAGTGCGTAAATGTCACTACTTGATATGTATTTCGTTGATTTTAGATAGTTTATTCTTAAAGACTCATTGCTAACAATGGGCCTTTGCGAGCATGGCGACGATCCAAACAACGGCAGTAAACTTCTACGGATTAACCAAAATTAATTTCGGTTTGTCTTGAAATGCATTATGGGATGCTTGCGTAGCGCAATGGCTCAGTGTTAGCAACGAGTCTTTAATGAAGTCAAAAAGTCGAGATTAACCTAAACTACACGGAAGCTATTCATATGAGTAGCTATACGAGACCTAATCTTAAAATAATAATCACAATTTAGCGATAAGAAACTTTAGAATTGAACCAGCTACTGTAAGAAGTATGTACGGATCAAAAATTATCTGCAAATTCAGCAGATAATGCCGAGAAGAGAAACATTTTGGGAAACAAGCAAAATAAAGCATCTATAACTACAATATCAAAACAATGAAATTAAAACCTACCATACCGAAATACCATTTTCAAAATGCGGACTACAAGAAAAACTTGTGATGTTATAATTGTAATGATTGAAAAACATGCAATAACTTACAAAAATTAAATTACTTTTAGATAAAATCGAACGGAAAGAACGAAAAAAGGAAATCATTGATATCTCCGAACTCTTCTACGACTTTCATAGCAGTTACTAAATTTTCTATTGTTCAGTCAATAGCTAATGCAACATGCACAAGACATTTGAAAGGGAATTCAGTATCACTTTAATACAGAAAGGCTGCACAAATAAGACATTCTTTGAAGGCGCTAGTTTATAAGGAACCTTTTTAAGTTAGAGGGTAATAAAAAAGTTTCTTATATGTGGGTCCAAAATGTCTTAACCTAATCAAGAATTGTGTCAAAATAAATATTGTGTCCTTATAGTATTCTAAATACAATAATTTCTTATTGAGTTCAGCATAAAAAGCAAAAGGCTAACTAAAATTTGCAATTTTCAAAGCCCTCTGGCCGAATTTCAACATTATAAGTACCATACGAATTAGTTTGATTGCAATTTGCATGGTTCATCAATCAGTGCAGTACTTAGTTTTAAGAATACACGGTACCAAGTTGTGGAAATTTAAGGGACTTTAAGCCTTAATAAAAGATTCTTATTTTCAGAGTCATACAGTACTCTATAACATGTGAGAGAATATATACTAACCTTTCCAAGCGTAACGCTTCTGATGGATCTGAACAATACAGAAAATAGGTTACAATAAAACAAATCATATATTGAGCAATACAATAATATTAAAAAACGTGCAGGGCATATCTCTGGACAAACCACTTGATAAACTTGGATTGAAGCTGGAAGCAAGGGCGAAGCCAAAAGAAGTATTTCGAGGGTAAAAAAGTAATTTTTGCCGACAAAAAGGGCGTGTCTCACTCTTTATGGATGTGGTCTTAAGATAAATACTCGTATATACTGCTTTTATGCGTTTCTGCTTCAAATTTCTTATTTAATGCTATATTTTGAAAGTTCAACTACTACAGAGATTTTAATACGTTAAAATTGTTGCAAAAAGGTTACAGGGTGAGTGCAAAAATTGTTTCTTCTATCCGGCAAAAAAAGCCTTAATTTGCCGACGAACAATGTGTTGGCGACGTCCCTGGTCGGAAGAAAAAAGTATACATCCAAGTGCTTTGTGGATAAGAAACAATTGATTATGATAATGTCTATTTATAAATGAAACAGAAGGGACATTGCATAAGCGGCAAAAACGAAGGACTATAATGGCAACAGTTTCAGATAAGATGACAGATCATCTCACAAAGCGTGAAACGCATAGTAGCAACTTTTAACCGTGTTGAACCAACAGCGTGTCCAGCTCTGCCTATATGGAACTGAGCACTTTACAAATGACTGGTAATCAGTAATTTTCATTCTCTTCAAATAAAAATGAAACAAATTGTCACGGCAGTTTCGGATGTTAATTCGTTAGAATTGAAGAGCGCGTCTGAATCATCAGTGAATTAAAATCATAAGAAGTTTTAATAAAGAAAAGGTACTTACGCAAAACTGACAAAGAAGTCGGGCGCTGAGAAAAACTCCAAGATCGCCGCTACAAGAGAAATGAATGTTTAGCAGCAGAACATCAGGATCAAAAAATTAACTACATACGATATGAAGACATAAGCCTACCTCGCTGAAATAATCACATTTTTTCTATTACGTATTGCCCTACATAGATTACATAATGATTACATTATATTTAGAACAGTATTATATTATAGTATTATATAATATAGTATAGATATATTTACAACAAGTATCTTTGTGATTTGATGAAATAGGAACATTTCAAATTTTGGAAGAGAAATGCAGTTCCATTGATAAATCAATGAGTAAGACGGTATACAAGATAAAAAGGCATTGTGATCAAATAATTACAGGATATGAACCGATCAATCTGTCTGAAATATCAAAGAGCACAAAATTTCATTATAGGGTGCGAGACATTAGTCCGCAATATGGTCTTAAATCAGAAACAACAATATGGTCTTAAATCAGGAAAAAATCAAGATTTACTGGTAAGATCTCAACTTTTAGCATTCTTCTTACCGTGTTTTTTCCATCCCTGATACATTTGTTGTTGTGGTAAGGTGAGAGGTTAGAGATGATATCTGGTGAGAAAGGTCTCCTGTGGAATAAAAATATTGAACAAATATGATAGGATGATAGCTTATATGAACAAATTGCTTCAAAAGCTTGGGGGACGAGTGAGATACATTTCCAGGACAGACTCAAACCTGCAATAGTGTATGTCATTGCTCTATCAACTGAGCTACGAATGTTTTTAAATCAGTTCTGTTCATTCATTTTAAATTCCACTACATGCAGATACTCTAATATTAAACTACTTACAACAATTGTAATAAATACATGAGACAATAAACGTAGAATATAACAAAGATTTGACACTACTAATCAAAGTCTAAAGCCATGCCAGTCACCAACATCACCCCTTCAATACCAATTGCCAATCACTAACAGCATCCATTACAATGTACACTGTACATGCTATGAGAGATGACTTACCACACCATTACAGCCTTCACAGCCACCATTGCTTGATAGGTTGAGGTAAAACAAATTAGGTAGAATAGGATTTGCAAGGATATATTGGGAGAACATGAGAGTAAATAAAAAAACTGGATTTGAAAACATCAGTCGAAAGCTAAGTTTGTAGAACAATTATGCTGGTTTGTGTCCTACCCTCTTTACAGCATCAGAACATATCAGTTGTCATTTGAATATATAACATTTTCATATCATCAATAATCCAAAACAGTTTTCAAAAATAGAATCTAGCTTCGAACTGAGTGTAGGTCTACTTCTGGGAATAGAGTATATCAAAGACTGACTTACACCTTTTGGTGCCTCATTGTAGATAACATTAACTTCATTTGATTTTGAATATCCTCTACCTCCCTTTCAGGTGACTTGATAATACCTTTCCTTTTCAAAGTGACAGCACTACAATCTCTTGTGAAATTCTCTGCCTCATTGGTTATAGATGAACCTCCTCTTGTATGTTCCCAGTCATTTACACCTTTGAAACCATCATTTGAAGTAAAACTTTCAACAAAAGAAATACAATCTCCATGATTGTTTGGACCAACCCCCTCATCACTGCTAGCCTGTATTATATCAAACCTTGTGTCACTTACTGCTTCTGCACTGGAGCAGTCAATAATCTCATCATTTTGTTCAAACATGGGGAAATTTTCACAATCTTTGGCACTTTCATCAATTTTATCTTCTCCAGTAGAGATTTTTACAGACTCATTTTCGCTATCCTCTTGTTGAATAATCACCTCATCTAAAAGATATGTGAAAGATTGTTACAAAATTGACTTCATCTCAAATTCAAAACCAAAGAAATGCAGCTGAACAATAGATGACCAAACTTTATAGCAAAATTGATAGCCAAGTCCCTCATATTGAGCTTGGGGTATCCAGCATTGAGGGGTACAAAAAATAGACATAATAGTGATAAGACCAACATTATAAATATATGGTAAAAAATAAAGTTTTGCAGAAAATTAAGAACATTAGTAGACATGGCCCCACTACCTTTGTGGCAATTTTCCTCTGAAGGATTTTCATCTTGGAGCTCATTCACTATGAGATTTCCAGATGCTTCACTAATTGATAAAGACTCTTTATCTGACAAGCTGTCACAACGGGTGTCATTTTCATCTACAGAACTGTCAGCTTGAGGCAGATTGTCACTGATACTATCAATCAAATTTTGATCTACTTTCTCACTTTCTTGCTCTTGGGGCTTATGCACTTGAACCTCCAGTTTTCCAGTCTAGAGAACAAAGGAGGATATTGCTATATATATAAATAAATTGCCTCCATCTGGCTATGTAAAATATCTGGCTGCTCTAGTTCAAAATTATACAAGTCAATCCATGTTGTAACATGACATGGGTTTAACATTTTACACAACATGTCATTATAATCAACATAATAGGCATTCTTGAGCTCGCCAATAGTCATCTTATTTAGAAGTCTTTCTAAGTTATCACAGTGGGTGGAGTCAGAAATTATGTGGTTGTGAAAGCTGCTTGGAAAAGAGATTATAATTCTGACAGGATTTAGAGAATATTTCATTAAAATAATGATAAACACATTATTCAAAATAAGCTTTTACAAGGAGGGATCATACTTTTCACAAAATGTCCAAAAATTTCCAGGAATAGATGGAAATGTTATTGGGGCCAAGTTTAAATGACTTTGATGCAGGCCCTTTTAATATTAAAATTAGCTTGAAGAGATGTCTGTTTATATTACAAATTGCATTAACAGTGGAAATATCTTTTGAGTATGTGGAACCTTTTCAATTACCAGGATAAAATTTTAAAGACTAACATGTTAACAATTTAACAGAAAAGTCAGGCTTAACCTCACATTGTCAATTTCAGAATGAAGTGCTTCATCTATGGTATGTGTCCGTAGAAGTTCTGTGTCATTAATGGTCAAAACACTCCCATCCGTCTTGTGAATAACAACTGATGATGGGATATCCAGCATCTTGACCTCTGATGGAGTCACAATCACTAGTTCTACTTCTTCTCCAGCAGTTTTCATTACTTCCCTGAACTCATCATGATCAACATCTTCCATTTCAATGCTATTTCTGAAAAAATAAAAAAAAGTTACAGGAAAGTGGTAGTTAATTTCAGGGGCAGAGCCAGCCCCAAAATAGTGGGGTAGACGGTGGAGCTGATAAAGGGGTCTTGGTGAGAAACTGGTGCAGCATGGTACAAGGAATTGTGCTTGTTATTGACAACCAAGTTTGACATATTTGAAACCCTCAATAGAAGAGTTAAGTTTCATAGGCAAAGCTAATTTTAGAGTGACATTTTTTAGCTAGCAATGGCTTTAAATTTATTAACAAGGCTCCCTTTGTCCATGTTATCTGCCATATCGATTGATGCTAATTTGAAAAATCTGACATTGTGGCTCAAAGGTAGTGCAGCTGTAACAGGTGGGGCTGCAACAGGGCCATCACAAGTCTTGTTGGGGGGGGCGGGGGGGGGGGGGGTTGTGCACTACAAATTTACCTGGTTAAACAAATTTTGCCTGAAATTCTTTAGTTGCTGTCACAAACCTCTGCAATAAATTTTGTCAATCTAACTCTATACAATTTGCAAATTTCATTTTTATATGATAATAACAGACTTTCCAGAGAGTTTTCGCAAATTTCTATATTGACACAGGCAAAGGATACAATTACCACCCAAGGGGGCACCATGGTTGCCGCTGAAGGAAAGGAAATTTTCGGATTTTTATGCTTCTAGTTCCCTGAAAAATGCACTCTTTTAAGCACATATCACTGAAGCAATCCTCTTAGTCCTATTGAAAATTATTTTCTTGCAAAAGAATTGAACAGGAGATAAAACAACTGGTACAAATTTGCCGTGGTCTTAAAAAATATCATGTTGTCAGTTACTTCTAAAGTTAGGTAACAAGCAGAACTGGTTGTTGATTTAGATCCCTCTTTCCATCTTATCATGCCTTTTGAATGTTAAAAATTCTGGAGCTCATAGTGAATTCCAGTTGATGCTTTTACCGAGAAACTTTTGGGAAAATGGACACAAGGCACAATTTTACCTAAAGAGGGCCTGGTTTTTTAGATTTAGTGCCAACAAGAAATCTTCAAATCATTGGTTTGTTTACCTTCATTCATATCAAGGAATATCATATTCAACCAATAGAGCAACTACCTTTGCTTGATCCTTTGTTGATTTTATGACATGAGGGTCTCTGAAATACCTAAAGCATTTCTTCCATAGAGCAGATTTGACCTGAAATTTCCTATTGAGATACTACTTAGGGGTGTGACACCCCCACACCCTCTGCTGGTGACACTCCTGGGCTGCAACTATACTACCTTCACAGCTTAAAAAAGTTTGGGTACAAGTTTTAAAGTTAATTATTGCCAGAAACCTTTGACAAGAAAGGAAGGCATGAACCACACTCTAAGAACTAACGGTTTAGCACAATAAAGCTGTGTTTTATTTACCATCTTCATTTTATTCTCTCACTATTTACGGAACTGATGATCCAACACACCATACTTTATATGTCAGCTAAGATCCGAAAAGAACTGTAACTGGCCATAAAAATGAAAAAGGTTCCAATCTCAGAGAAGAAAACTAAAACCCCCTATTTGTTTTTAATCCAGATATTGAAGAATTATAAAATCGATTTTAAAAAAAATGGGGTAAACATTTGCACCCCAGTGCACCCCGTGGTGCAGCCCCTGGTTAATTTGAGAATATTAAGAAAAAAACTACCAGAAAAATCAAACAAAAGTAAGGCAAAGGTAGGAGAGTGGTGTTATGTTAACTCAGTATTCAGACAAGGTATCATTGAGCGCAAACCTAAAAACTAAATATATTCGAATTAAATCTGGAAACAATGATAGTTCTGGCACATCTGGTATTGTAGGTTGAATTTCCCACAACTGCACATGAGGTGCAGGCTTTCTGCACACCCAACATCTTGTTAAGATTGGTCCTACTCTGCAAACTGGATGATGACAACTCTTAAAAAGTAGAAGATCGACATAGGAATTGAAGAAGCAGGCTAACTGATTACCTAGTCAAATATTTGGGGCAGGTTTTGAATTTGAGAAAACTGGACGAACAATTCTTGGCTATATAAACTTGCTGTATTAAAAACTGGATTAAAAACTGGATGTGCAATCAAATGCCAAGAGAAACAGGATTTTATGATAAATTGTAAATAGTTATGTTGCGTTTGACGTCGGTCTTACATTAAGGAAGAAACTGCTTGGAAAGAGTTTTCAACAAGCAAATGCTAATAAAGTAAATAAATCACTTTTACATTGACAATATTCTATCTCCAGGCAACACACCACATTCTTCAGCTGGGGACTCCGGTAGGACATCACTCACGGTTTGTAAGTTACGGTACTCGTGGCCGTTAATCAACCATCTTGGGCCTCCTCGAACTGTTTGACCACGTACTTTGAATCCAAAACTCTGGTTTCTACCTTTCAGCTTTACTTTCCTAGGTTGATCTGTATTCCCTAGCTCTAGATCCTCTTGCCGAGCCATTCTATGGCTGATGCCTACAGGCTTTCAATATACAATCTACTGTTAATCTCTTGTTGCTGTTGCTGCCAACCGTTGTTCAAAGCGGATCTCATGAGACCTTTGACCTTAAATGGAATTTCTTAGAAAGCAACAAGGAAGTACGTGCAGTGGTAAAATGCGCAGTTGTAAAAATATTTATAAAATGTGTAGTTGTAAAAGAATTTGCTTTGTCCCAGATGAAATCCTACAATGCTAAATTTTTAGTAAAACGAGACTGCACAATTTTTGAAATAAAAAAAGGATATCAAGTGGCTTCGAGAAATCAGACAGTCAAATCTCCATGAAAGATTTGTACAAATATGAGTAGCATAATGCATTTATTTTTGTTACTATTTCATCGCACGAAGGTTGCACCCAAATGGTTTTGCACTCTTCTTGGTTTACCATGTGTTCAAGATCATTTCAAGCAAATAGAGTTAATATATAAAAATATTTTATAAATTTCATGTAGAACACCAAAGAATATGAATAACAATCAATGTAGGTAAATTGTACCAGGAAATTTTTTTAAAATAATTAACGACGTTTCGAGCATAGCCCGTTATCAAGTGAGATAGAAAAGTGGTATCATATGATGGTCCTTTCCCTTGCCTAATCAAGAGATACATTGATGAAATTGTCGGAGCTACATCATTACCACTTGCATCTCTACAAAATTTAATCAACTACACTAACAATTTTCATCCAGCGCTTCAATTCACACACACCATCTCCGAATACAGTGTACCCTTTCTTGACATCTTGCTCACCATCAAAACAACTCTATTACTACCTCTATCTTCTATAAGGTAACAGATTCACACAGCTTTCTTGACTACTTTTCATCCCATCCTCAAAAATCCAGAAATTCCATTCCATACTCCCAGCTACGTCGTCTCCGTCGCATCTGCTCCAGCAACGATGATTTTCAAGAAAAAGCAAAATAAATGACATCCTTTTTCCATCACAATCTCTACCCTGAAAAGATAACTATGTCTGCTATCGCTAAAGTCAACAACATCACTCAGGATGAAGCCCTTAAACCGGTCGACAGAACAAATGCTGATAACCGTATAGCTTTTGCTCTCACCTACCACCCACTCAACAAACAAATTAAAGATATTGTATACAACAACCTCTCCATTCTACACAACGACTCAATTACAAAGATAATATTCAAAGCTCCACCTCTGTTGGCCTACAAAAAGGATAAAAACATCAAAGACTACCTTGTACGCAGCAGCCTTCGTTCACCTGAATCTCCTGGTGCCTCACCTTGCCACCACCACCTCTGTCAAACCTGCAACCACATCAACCCATCTATCATCATTTATAATGGAAACAAGTCATTTACTGCTAAATCAAGCTTCACCTGTTCTTCCTCATGTGTCATATACTGCATCTCTTGCACCAAATTTAATGTTCTGTATATTGGTGAAACATTACACCAGATTAACAACAGGTTTGGTGAGCATTTACGTAATGTCAGGAACAAAATCCACCTTAACAATAAACACGACAGTAATCCTGATAGCAACATTTCCAAACATTTTAACCTGGCGAATCACACAGAAGATGACATGGTAGTTCTTGGCCTTTTGTTTGCCCCAACGGACAGTGCAAAGAGAAAGTCACTGGAAAAACGGATAATTTTTAAACCTGGAACTTTATATCCTTCTGGACTTAATAAACAGTTTACGTATCTTCAATAACCCCCCCCCCCTCCTTTCTCTTTGTTTTTTCTTTTCTTCATATTAGTGTGCATATATATATACATATACATAAATTCTGTATTTGCGTAAATGTATATATATATTCATTTTTATTAGCTTTTTCCATATATTTCTTTTCCATGCTCTTACATCCGTCCTCCTATTCCATTCGTCGAATTCCATATTCTTTTAACGTTTTTTAGTTCTATCATCGCTTTTCTATCTCACTTGATAACGGGCTATGCTCGAAACGTTGTTGATTATTTTAAAAAAATTTTCTGGTACAATTTACTTACATTGATCGTTATTTAAATTCATCAAATTGTACCGCACGCATTTTAGTATATTTAACCAAAGAATATGGTCTCGAAAGAATAATAGATTTTTATCAGTCCATATTAAGGTAAGCAAAATACAACATTTTATTATTAAAATATAAAACATAGATAGCAAAATGTAGAAGTATCAATAATCTGCTACACTACAGCAGTAATAACATGTTATTATTGTGGTATGATGTTTGGGGCAAACTAAGGCATTTTGAAATAAGAAAATTATAAGAAACTATTAGCTCTGAAACTATCTGTTCGATTGTTTGGAACGCTAAAATTTTTAAGGACAAAATAAAAAACTTCATTTTCTTGGACATTCCTTTTTAAAAAAATTCTGGAATAGTTTTTCATTGAAATAAAATGGAGGGGGGGGGGCAGATTAAAAAACCATAAATAATAGGTGTAGAAAACACACAACAAACAGCGAAGAAACAGCGAACGTGACATTTTATCATAAAATGGGTACAACAAAGCATTAGCATACAAGTAAAAAAATAGAAGGAGATAAGATCTTGTTTCTACATGAGCAGTGTTTATACATTTGTAATTTGTTGGTAGAGCTAGAAACTCTGTCCTTGTTAACGGTATTTGGTTAACGGTATTTGGAAGTACTGCGAGACCTCGATATGAATCTATGATATTCGAAGTGCGCGTTATCTTGGGGTTAGCTGTACAAGTATTTGAATGCAGAAAATAATTTTCGAACATATTTTCCCACTCTTAAGTAGTGTCTGTTGTTGGGAGATTTTGTCATTGAGAGGTGCCCTATGCAGATTACATTGAGTCTGGTTGGACTATTACAGCCTATGGGAACTAGGCTTATACTTTAAGTGTAATCCCTGTACATTTGGCATTTACAAGTGTTCTTGAAACAAAAAGTAACTTTGTTTGCATTTCAGCATTATCCCATTGATCCTAGAAGGTCGACTTGATTTTTCTGTAAAAAGTGCGAGAGGATCCCACTTTATAATGGAATATGGATAAGTGCTGAACAATGTCGATATATGGTATATTAAGTTAGAAAAATTAAAATAATTTACAGGGAAATTAAAAGACTGCACAATGAAGACTGTAGCGTCAAAATTACAGAGAGAATGGATAGAATAATAAAGACATGCACCCTTAATCGTCGTACAAAATGTCTCTTTTGTTAGCATGCACTTTCAAGTCATCAATTAGTTACATCCATCATGGTTATACTGACGTATGCTCATGTACACCCATTTTTCTATAAGCAACGATAGTAGATTTCTGTACTGTTTTGATTACAGAATACTTTATGATTTCGTTTACTCTCCATAATCTTATTCATGCAGCTGACATTAATTTGAACCAGAAACATATAGGATTTGCTTTGAAAAGTGAACAAAAATGCACATCTTATATGCGTATTACTCATGTCTCTTGGGTGAGATGTAAACTAGCAAGGTTAACCATGAAAAGTCTGGCAATATTTACCTAATATAGAACGGTAAAAAACCAAATAATGCCTCTTTGAGAAACAGTTCAAGAGGGCGCTAAGATTTTGGAATTCCTGATAATTGCAGGTACCTTTTCTATGTGGAATGTTTCTTATAAAAAAATGAGTGTACAAATATGAGCTCAAGATGTTCAGGACATCACCTGAAGGCCCTTAGAGTATACAGTGTCATTATGAAGACAGAAGACAGATTAAAAAACTCATGTTTGTTCGGGAGTGCTCATGCTAGATCCTAGTTGATGCACAGCTTTCGATGAGCCTTTACTGGTTCCTAAATAAGTCGAAACTGCCTTTCCATAATGAACACGAGATCTTTCCGGAAGTTCTTTAAGCTCATCTAAGTTCATTCGTTTCCAGTCCTTTTGCACCCTCTGGTAATCCGACTTCTCACGTTTCAGTTCAATAGCACTATACATCTTCTTCACATCTTGTCTATCAAAGGATGGAACAGAAACCTTTAAGAAAACTACTAGCTATGTGAAAGACCTAAACAAGAGCATTTGATAAAGAAAAACAGGTGTTAAAAATCTGTCACAGAATATGTTAAAAAAGAATACTGCTTCATCGACCTTCCGAGAAATTTTTCCTGCGTCTAAAAGCTAAAGTTTGTAAGTTTAACAAATACAATCAACTCATCATGGCTTATTGCCTTTTTTCCAACAAATGACCTCAATTTGGATTTCTTTCTGAGAGAGCAACTGTGATAGTTGATAAGATAACAAAAAAGAAAGGCTTTCTAAAATGTATCAATTTTCTAAAATTATCAAATTCCGATCGGGACAATGTAATATAAAAAAGGTATTGCATCGCATTATGAAAATTCAGTTAACTTTATTACGAATTGGCAGAAACATGGTCAGTGAAGACATGACGGTTGACAAAAGATTACAATTGTTTTTGATTTAGAGCCAAGGTCTCTTTACAGCATGGGTAGATTCAAATGATTTCTACATCAAACAACTTTTTATACTCTCCTAAAATATTTAGCTATGACGCTGCTCCTTGGCTTCCTGTTTGTGATAACCAACGAAAAATACTGGTAAGAATAAATATGAAGATATTCACGTTACCTGAATTTAGGAACCTCGTCAAATGTCATTTTGAAATGTTGATATTCAGGATTCGCAAGCTTTTTCACGCCCAAAGAAGGCACAGGTGGCAGGCGGGTACTACCAAGTTCTTGGTCCTTTCCAGAAAGATTTTTACTCCTACAGAAAAACATGCAAGGAAAGACTATTTAAAAAAGAAAAAGCCCATCAAGGTATAGCAATGTACTTGCAAAATTGATGAAAAGACGGAGAGATTAACGGTACGGGGAATAAGGAACCGGTAACAGATTTTTTTAAGGCCCTTTGGAATTGATCGTATGACAAGTGAGGATACATATGGCTAGTGGCAACAATAACTTGAAACTGAAATTATTGGAAACGCACTCCATAGCAGAGATAAAATTGCTTGCATTCAATTTTTGCAATTACACCATGATTTTAGAAGTAATGGTCATTCAATTATAAAATTTGGCCAATTAATAAATTTTTTACGTGACAAGAAAGAAGGGTTTTAAAACGTTCTAAAAACCACTTTCCAAATCACTTGAGACGCCAGAAATTATCATATGGTATTGATAGGGCTCCACCCGTCTCCTTTGCCTTTTCAGAAATCTCCTGGTCATAGGATACTGCTTTACAGCCAGTGTTAAATAATTCCGGTCGAACGATAGATCATAAACGTAATACTTAATTCAAGAAAAACTTACCAGACTTTGATTTTGTAGACTTGTCCCGGAACTTTGCTGTGGACAGGGGGCAGAGGAAACCTTCAAAGCAAAAATTTGATTAAAAGAAAGATAGAAGATTGAACTGATAGAAGATGTCGTCCTCGTGTGGTTTAAATTTTTTGTTTAGAGCCAATTAGCATACTATGAGTTCTAATAATGTTCAAAAAGAACTTATACACTTACGTGACAAAAGTATCAGGACGATTGCTTTGAAGCAAATGTGGTCAATCCTTTGCTCAAAGAACATCGAGAATCGGTGGAACATAACACGATTGCTGGTTAAGATTTTCGATTGAAACTTTCCCCCATTGTAAAAATGAACATAAATTTAATAGATTGTAAAAAGTAAATTTTTTAGACAAGTAACATTTGCTTTATTTTATATTTTGTCAGACGACCTCCAAGAATCACGGCAGCCACCGTTTGCATTGAAACTCACTGAAATAATTTTCTAACGAACTATTTTCAGATACAAGAGCAAATCTCAACAAAATTTTAAAAGAGCTTATTATTGGTCTTAGAAGATTCTATTTCTTGTATTTTTTTTAATGAAAATCAGTTGTTTTCAATTGCATGAAGGCTTTGACTTTGCCGGGGTTATTATGTTATTGTTTTTGGAAATTTATGTCACAAATGCAACATAACTAGTTTTAATGTCTTGCTTGAAAATAAATGGTCTTTGCAAAGAATCATGACTTGTTTCTGTACTTGCCTGGGGGCTTTTCACAAAAAATTCGACAAAATATTCAGCATTGACTGACTTCGCACACAACGCCAATATTCGCTTGCTGACGCCATTAGGCTCAACCAATTGTCGGCCTGCCCTGACCTACCATTCTTGCTAACTTTTTGTAAAGTTTTTGTAAATAAAATGGGTTGTAGACTTGCTGCAGCAAAACTCTTTTGCCGCTTTAGCAAAGAAATGACAGGCTAGACCCAAATTTTTTATTGCTTCTCATTCTCTATCTGGTCGTTTTTGTGTTCTCGGCATTGAAACTAAAACATTGATATTTTCCATTTTTTTACATTTGATACCTTTCTATCATAGAAAGGTAGAAAATAAATTGAATTTGCTAGGTTTTGCATATTTGCTGACGCCATTTCTAGAATCCTGCCAAAACAGCAAGATTTGTTCAATCAATGTTAGAGTGCTAGTTTTGGAGACGCCATTTTGTTATTCATCGTCCTAATACATTTGTCACGTCAGTGTTTATGCGAAGCCAATTCATTAAGAGTAATATGTTCTGCGATGACTATGGCATTCAATTCCTCCAAAGTCAGATTCATACTTATACCATGATTTCTTATCAGAGGAGTAACAGATGGTTGCGTTATTTGCATACAAAGTAGCATGGGCTTTTTCAGTGCAAAAGACAGATCGTTGACATAAAATAAAAAAGGAGTGGTCCAAGACACGAGCCCTGTGGTACTCCGATTTCTTTGGCCTCAAATTCAGAGAAGACACCATTGACATTGCAAAGCTGCTTGCGATTATTTGATTACGAGCGGAATCAATGAACAAAACAGCGTTGACTGTACTATTGACAATGTTAACGTACCAAAAAGAGTTAACACTTCTATAATAGATATCTCCGTTGTATAAATAGAATCAAATATCTTCGTTGAGGTCCATAATAACATAGAATCTTTCTGCTATTACTTTTCTTTACAAAACCTGTTATCGATAGGTATCCAATAAATGCGGCCTCTATGCGAGTGCGGCTTCTATTTTCATTAAAACTCCGGCTTCTATTTTGAAGAAGCGTCTATTCGATCGCGGATTCTTTTTGAGAAAATATGGTAATAATGGTAATAATATATAAAAATATCAAGATTAAGCATGATGGTAATAAAACAAGACTCACGTGTCCATCTTTAAAGACATTTCTGGATCTAAAAGACAAACATAATTGGATTTATATAAGGGCACATAATAGAGTAGTTCTTTTGGAGATGATTGACGAGGATCAAGAGAGTTTTAAAAGATGGATATTGTTGTCTTCTTGGACTTCACGAGTACACAATTGGTAATCCATCTGTCTGCGTTTCAATGATAAAGTCAAAATGGTGAATACAGAGAGGCCAGCCAATTAAAAAATGTTGAGGGGCAAAGAAAGAAAGGGAAACGGATCTCGGGAAAAGATTATTTATATGTTTATTAGCATAACTTCCTACTTATAAATCTAGAATAACCACCGTGTTTAAATCAGAATATGATGAAACCACATAGAGATTGCCTTAATAGATAGATGAATTATGAATAAGGACGTTTTACATATCAGCAAACAAGGGAGCAATCAAGTCAGAAATTGCAAGCAATGCCGCAAAAGGCAAACAATGTTAGGCTTGCAATTTCACCACGGAAATGTTATCAAAACCACCATCCTTGCAGCAATGTTGGTTTTTTTGGAAAATACCCAAGTACCAGCAGTGGCGGTTATAAGGGGGTTCAGTGAGGCCATGGCCCCAGGCCCTGCGCTTATGATAGCCAAAAGGGGCCCCATACCTAAGAAAAAAGATCTGGGCCCCACAATCCCTAGAACTGCCACTGACAACAGCTAGAGAAATGGGCAGAAATAAGCATGTCAACACCCCCTGTGGAGGTTCATCTGTTACTTGAACCAAAAATTGTTACTCTAGAACAAATAGACTCGACAGTCAGTTACTCAAAAAATAAATTGACTGAGTTTCCATACCTTATAAACATTATATCTATTATGAAAAGTATTTAAAAAAAATTATTTTCCCTAAAACATTTTAAAAGTGACCAGAGCTTACTACTATTAGTTCAAGAGCTTCAACAACCAAAAAATAAACCCTTATTAGGAGGAACCTTTAATGCCATAAGTATCCAATTTCTATTCTGATAAATTACTTCAAGAATCTTGACCTATGTGAAAGGTATAAGTATATTGTAGAAGGTGGTGAAAGAACTTTGGAATAAACATACCAACAATTTGCAGTGCTGTCTCACGTTGACCATATGTTCCCCAAGATTTGTAAAGTGGGTCCTGTATAAAGAGATTATGCAAACAATTTTTTGAATATTTCAGGACTTTATTTAAGAAAGATTTCCACAGTTTTATGTACCAGCAACCATCAAAGGATTCAACAGAGGGAAAGTTCATGATATGCCCCTAATATGTTTTCCAAAGCTTTCAACAGAAAACAAGGTATATACTTCAATACTTGAAAATTTCCATTCAAAGTGTCATAAAATAATTCTTAAGTTTCAACAGGGTCTACATATTTTCTAATCAATGAATCATCATGATTCACAATGACTAAAAGTTTAGTTCAGTTGACTACAAGAATTTTTAGTAACCAAGCATTAATCCATAATAAAACCATTTGATAAATAGAAAAATTTAAAAAAATTCAGATAAGTACAGGACACACTGTATGAATAATACCCTTACCTGATCTCTTGTGATGTAATCAATCAAATATTTATTATAGTAGGGTCCAAGGTCATTGAATATGTCAGGTGTGTATGGTTTTCTATGACAGAAATAAAGACTAACTTTTACAAAGAAACTTTGATAAAATGTTCAAAATAAGGTTAAAACACTTTCATTTGAAAACACAAAAGTGAAAAACAGACAAAGTAATAAAGAACCTGTCATCAGATTATGTTGTTCTTTCTTTTTAAATATTAATGCTGTATAGTTTTTGCAATTAATATCAAAAGCAACATACAACAAGTTCATGCAGAACTCCAGTTTACTTTGAAAATGATAGTTATTTCAAAGTTTGAAAGCAAGATGAACAATGCAAGGCAGGGAGTATAAAAAGTTGTGTTTCAGATAACCAAATCATATTCACTTAACATTGAATGGTGCAGGTGCCATGAATGCAAATTAATAAGAATTGATTTCTTATTGCAAAGAGTCCATGAATTATTAATGAGGTCATTATTTTGTGCACGATAATGATTGTTTATCAGTAAGGTATGTCAAGGATATAAAAAACGGAAGATAAATCAATATTCCCATCACCAAAACGATAAAAATTTTCAAGTTTAACTTACGCTTTTGGTCTTTTTATCAGAGAGGCAGAATAAATCATTTCCTTCTTCACTCTTTCCAGCTCTGCCATCATCTGATTTTTCATTTTACTGTCACTTGTACTTGTGCTCCTTGGTGTTATATTCTCATTTGCTTCATTTCTGTTTTCTTCTAATTCTGCTTCATTTTTGTTCTCAGGTTCCTCTCTGTTTATGTCTTGATTAGATTCTTCATTTGCCCTCTCCTCTTTTGGTTTTTCTAATTCACCCTTTGAAATAGAGCAGAGCTGAATTCTCAGAGGTAAAAAGTGATTGAAAACTGACAATTATTCCATATATTTTAGTAGAAGATGAGGTATTTCATTATTATTTTTTACAGTTCCATTAGGAAGATAGTTAATTCAGCGAGTTAATTAAAAAAAATCAAATTCCAATCACATTGTTATACATAGGATACAATGAATAAATATGCATATGAAACAATGCAGTTGTTTGAATTCCTATTCATAGATTGTAGCCTGCAAAGAACAAGAAACTTTTCATCTACTTACTAAACGGGAAAAAAATTACCAGGTCGTAAATATTCTGGCTGGCAGTTGGAGATTTCATCATTAAGTTTTTAACTGAAATCTTAAATTTTGGTTTGGTCCAGAAGATATCAAATATTTTTAACAACTAAACCAAATAGAGATTGCATTTCTTCAAGGTTCATTGCAACAAATTAACTGGTATTTTCGGCCGCGTTTAGGTCCTTCATTTACAAAAATTATATTATCCAAAGTATATTCGTCCAAACCTATTAAAATAGAATTAATGAGCCTAAAGGAACATTTGATAACAAAACTGGAGAGTGAGTTCAGACAGAGAATTTTGTATCTAGGCCTATTGTTTTAAACGATAAGAAAAGCTGGACGATTCAAAATCAAATACCTTATAACAATATGATTTCCCAAACACGGATAAAAATTCCTTAAGTCAATAATAAAAATGGACCTTAAGCATCTTACTATTGCAACTGAAACAGAATACAGCAAAAGTTAAAGAGCTAGCGCAAAGGAAAAAGTATTGAGTGACTCAGATTACTCTGAAGAAGCTAAGATTTTGGCCCGAGACTTCAAAGAGGAAGACCAAATGGGCAAGCAACAACCCGTTTAATTCCATTTAATAATGGCGAATAATTAATTGAGAAATGCAGAATAAAGATTACCTCGTTTACAATCTCTGCAGAATTATCTTCTGATGCCATTTTTAGTATCTGGACTTTGTGGGTTTGATCTGAATCGATTATCAAAGCTCTAAACTCGTTGCACTTTTTGAGATCATGTATCACAAAAACAATATTGATAAGGCAAACTGTTGTCATAACAACTGCTGACTCGTTCTAGCTTTGTAACTCATTCGAGGCTTCCCGCGCTTTCACATCCAGGGTGGCAGTTGATAATACTGAGCAATGTTTTCTTGCACGAACAATTGATTATGAAGTGATATTTTCATGGAATATAACATGGAGTGTGATATTTTCAACACAATAGTACTACAGTGAAATCATCTGATCAGTTCTCGCATCCAGGAAGTATGGCAGTCTCTCTGAATTTTCTCCCCCGGGACCTGAGGAAAGCTTTGATGCCTTTCCAGAAAGATGGCATCCGCTACGGAATCGAGAAGAATGGAAGGTGGTTCTTCCTCTGTTTATAAAATCATTATCGCTATTGTATCGTTGATCATTGTGTGGTTAGAAAGCTTTGTGTCAAAGAAGTGTGGGTAGTATAACCGTTTATAATTTTGATTGCTGAACTGAGCTGAGAGTCACATCACATAAATGGAGTAGTGGATCCCCTTTTGTAAGAACTGTTTTGATTGGTTTTCATTTTGGATTCTACAAGTACCGATTACACTGAGTTTTCATTGGCTACCAAACGAAGGCCACTGAAGAATGTCAGTGCTCAAATGATTGGAAAGATTTTTAATAAACAAAGTCTCAAATGCTTTACTTGTAATATAATAATCTAACAGCCTTTTTAAGATTACTGTACTTCCTTTAAAGAGTGCTGCAGCGTTTATTACAGAATCCAACCTTTGGATGCACCGTTTAAAAGACAGTATGTCCCCTATTGTTCTAAAAATCTCTTTTCATGGCCATGATATTCATGCATCATTAGTTTAATGCAGAAGTAACCAATCAGAATGAAGAACCACAATAGCGTACTTCCCTGAGCGAGGTGCTGTGAATTTTTATTTGGTGTCTTAGGTCAGTTTCGATGATATAAAGATTTACGCATTTTTGTTGTGTTCACCCAATAAAACTAATGTCTGATACTGAAAAATGAGAGGCTAAGGCTTTCAAGATAGAATTAGCCAATCACGGAAAGACCAAACTACCTTTAATAGAAGGCGGCTTTTATCAGAGGGCAGCCATTAATACAAAGTGACAAGTTTGTCAAATGAAAAATGACAAGAAAAGTGTAACGAAAAGATATAAATACAGACTTAAGCAATGTTTTCTTTTCCCCAAAAACACGTAATAAAGATTGTGTGAAATTTTTCTAAAATGTGTTCATGTTGTGGAAATGTCAAGGAATGTCAATGTCTCTGTCAGAGTCCTTGTCTCTATGACATAACAACTTTCATGGTTTTCAAACAGTAAGCGTATAAACTATTTGTTACTTCTTGTTTAGTGTGTTTTCTAACAAACACAACTTTTCAAGATGCAGCATTTAAAAGAGGGCGGAGTTTATCAGAGGGCATGATTCTTTAAAGGAAATATGGTGTTAGGGGGAGACGTGCTGCTAAATCTGCTGCCCCATGCTTCCAACACCCCTGGTTTTTGGCTTGACAGCCAATAATGTTGAAATGAATCGGGTTTGTTAGAGCTTTAATTAACAATAAAGGGTAGAATAATATGAAAATATGATATATGAAATATAACGATGAAGAACATCAAACAAATGCCCCTTATTAACCAGCTTTTTGTCTTGTCACTGATAACTTTAAACGCTTCTCACTGCATTTGGTGGAAAATAAGACCTTTACACTTTAATTAGATCATGCTACCTGCTTATACAGTCGAACTTTTCTGACCAGGAACAGAGATTTTGGGGGTGGAAGGACAAGGGCCTCCAGATTTGGTTAAATTGTCAGATAAAACACAGCTTTTAGTGCTTTTGTCAGTAAAATTTGTAAGTGGTTAACAAATTGGCTTGTAAAATGCCTCTTCTTTTCTTCTAAATCGAATTCCCAGCTCTGCTCTGTTTCTGACTGTGTTATTGAAGTCAAATTTAAGTTACTCTCTTTGTTTCAGGTGTTTGATTGGTGATGAGGTATGTATTGCACCACATGTTGCACAATTTTTCTGTATCTAAATTATTTTTCAGTTCTATTTGCTCTCTCATTTAAAAGTAATTTTGTATGGTGCCTTGTAAATCTTTTTTAAATGAATGAGGTTGTTTGTTTATACATATTTTGAACTTCACCTCTAGATAAAAAAGACATAAGTGCATTAGTTTCTTTTAACGAAACAGAGAAAGTCATAACTAAGCATCAAGTAGAATTGAAACAGAGTTCTATCTTTTTTCCATTTTCATTTACTCTGTGAAGTTTTTGTGGGTATAATAATTTCTGTTTGCTGATTCAAATTATGATTTTATTGCAGTGATAAGATTATTGATTGATTACTTTTAGCTGGAAATTTCCTCAATCCATAGATTATTCAATTTATGTGCACACATATTTTTTTATGTGCAGCTATCAATCACACATTATGTGCAGCCACTAACATATGCTTAAATCTGATTCTGTTGCAAAAAGTTTTGTTAGCAGAACTGAACGTTGTTTTCACTTTTTTCACAGATGGGTTTAGGCAAGACCCTACAAGCATTGTCAGTTGCTTACTATTTTAAGGATGATTGGCCACTTCTCATAATTGTTCCTTCTTCAATGAAGTATCCTTGGGTAGATGAAATAGAAAAATGGTTACCAGAGATTCCACCTGAAGATATAAACCTTATCAAAAATTGCTCAGATCTTACGTAAGTTTATGTTTTTTATGTTAAATAATTTTCTTCTTCACCAACTTCAACAAAGGCTGCTTTTTCTATTGCCAAAATAGACTTGAGGCTTAGTTATTCAGTGTATAATCTAAATGATAAAAAATTTGGTTAATTACCACTATCAGTTTTCCACCTTTGAAAACAAGTAAAAAAGCCTTAACTGCAACAAGTGTAAGAAGCAACTGCATACAGTTCAGTTCTTGCTGGCTAAATTGTGTGGGTCAAAACTAGTGGCCATGGACCTTATGTTTTAGGCTTATAGCCCATAGATGTTCCTGACTTGTTGGTATGCTATTACAAACAAATTCAAGCCACAGTCACAATCTTGAATAGCTCTTGTGGTGGTCACTGCTTTTTCGAAATCTTTAAATCTTTTAAGAACAGTGTCATCAACATTCCACAAACAAATTTTGTATAAGAATTATGGTCAGTGGGGGGAAAAAATGCGCATGGCGATTTTGGGAGTAAAAAATGCGCACCCATTTCTACAGCGCTGTGGAGGAGTAACCAACAGTTGGAGATAAGGCATGATAGTTTCATGATAGTTTCATGACCTTTGATGATAGTTTCAATGAATACCAAATCCAAAAATAGTGCACTTTTGTTTTTCATTACGTATTTGAAAAGCGGAAGCTCCAATTTATGATGATATCAAGTTTTCCATGACAACGGTAAACTTTTCGATTTCTCAGCTCATTGACTGCATTCCAAAGGTATTATCACAGCATCACACTACTTCAGTGTTGAGGTCATTGCCCATAACCAGATGTTGTTGCTCCTCCCAAGTGGCATGTCTAGAGGGGCCTGCGCATTTTTTAACCTCAAATTTTCTGTAGTGAGGGGAAAAAATGCGCACCATAAAGTTATATTTTCGTCGGAAAAAGGCTCTGTATCTGTTCTTAAAACATGTGACATATGCAAGAATGAAACCATATTTCACAACCATATGGATTTGGGAAAATTATTTTCTAGAAACCAAGAAGTTTACATAAAAGGTCAAGTTATAACTTTCTAAAAAGACTTTGGATCCTTTTCATAAGAGCATTTGCCTTTCTAATAATTCTTTTAAAAACGTATCAAAAGACGCTTTGCATGGAATATACCAAGAAGTTATCTTGTGCAGAGGGGCAGAGGGGAATACCTTATCTCGGGGGGATGTCAAAGTTTTGATTCCGTCAGCTGATCTAACTGTCGTCAGATGACTATGATGTAATATTTAAATTTTACCTTGCTTAAACAGCAATAAGTGAATTACAATAGATGCTATTTATGGGCCATTTTATGTCTTGCGTGTCTCTTGATGGCTATAAAAGCTTTTCCACTGAAGACAAGATCAGTTTATTTTAGAAGACTACAAGTTAAGTCGCATTGCATAGATTGAAAGCAAAATGCCGAGGACGTATGTAAAAAAAGCAAAATCTTGGCAAGAGAGCGATATGGAGAACGCTTTGCTAGAAGTTTCAAGGGGCGATTTAAGCATCAGGAAAGCTGCAAAGACATATGGTTTATCAGAATCGGTAAGTTACTTATTCAACTGATTCAACAGGCAGATATTTTGTGAACAATTTATTTTCGAAAGTTTATCAATCTTCAAAACCAGAGTAATTTTTACATGGCCGAATTAATTTCGATAAGATTGTAGTAGCTAAATCAAATTGAACAAAATGGAATAAATCTTTGCTTGATAATTATCTTTGAAAGAAATTAACACCTGATATTTAATCTCATAGAACATCCGCCGTCGAATTGGCAAAGAGAAGATTGGAATGCCCGTAACACACCAAGGGCGAAATCCGATGCTGGACAAAGAGACGGAAAAAACTTTGGCTGAATGCATCAATGTTATGTGTAACCTTGGTTTTAGCCCCTGCACAAGTGAAATATTGGAGCTGGTCACTGAATATGTAGTCAAGAATAACATCGTGGTACCTCTGTTTAAAGATGGCAAACCAGGAAGATTTTGGCTGGCTGCTTTTATGAAAAGGAACAACCTTTCTCTGAAGAAGGCAGAAATGATCAGTGTGGCCAGAAAATCAGCAACAGGAAACCCTTTCGTAATATATGACTTTTATGAAAAAATTGATGAACTGGTCAAGGAAAAAGCATTTAAGCCTCATCAGATATGGAATTGCGACGAATCTGGTTTCCCGAATGACCCCCAGCGATGCAGAGTGATTGGGAAAAAAGGCCAACGCACATTCAGAATTACATGTGGTCCCGGAAGGGAAAACACAACAACACTTGCAGTTTGCAATGCTGCTGGCCGTGCTCTCGACCCACTGGTGGTTTTTTCCGGGAAAAATCTACAGTCAACATGGCGAGGAGAACGAGCACTGAAGGACACCTGGTATGGAGTTTCAGAGAACGGATGGATGACAAGTGAGCTCTTTGCATCTTGGTTTGACTTATTTGCCAAAAAGGTCACAGAGCGTCCACTGCTGCTTGTTTATGATGGTCATCTCACTCATGTGACTCTGCCAGTTATAGAGAGGGCAAGATCCGAAGACATTACTATTGTCAAATTGCCTCCCCATACTACAGATCTCCTTCAACCACTAGATGTTGCCTGTTTCGGACCACTAAAAAGGCTATGGGGACAGAAACTGAATGATTGGGTCAGCCAATGGGGTGCACGAGAACCAGTAAGAAAAGCGCAGTTTGTCAACCTGTTGTCGGAAATTTGGCATCTTGGTTTATCTTCTCAAAATATAAAAGCAGGGTTTGAAGCCACTGGGATTTTTCCTGTCGATAGCTCAAAAAAACCCAATTTCAAGGCTGGATGCCAACATGCTTAAAAAGTACAAGACCTGGGTTGAATCTGGTAAACCAGAAAATGCTCTTGACAACCTGTTGCACGAAGCAAGGACCAGTCCAAAAAAGCAGCATCGCCAAAGAAAATGTCAACCCCCAAGAAGACATCAACACCAAAGAAGTTTTCTCCAAAAAAACAGCATCCTTTAAAGAACAAGCTTCACCAGATTGCCCTGCCTGTAAGGAACTTGGACCTATGCCATCAAATGCACCAGAAGGAAAGCAGTGGATAAGATCCTGGATTTTAGTCAACGACCCTGTGGTTGTCGCTACAGACTCTTCACCCTCAACTTCAGCAAGTTTTGAAGAACTTATTTTGCACAAAATTAAGGACTCGTCAAAAAAGGAAACCAAGAAGCGAAGGAAGATTGGCCTGAAGACAAGAGTTGTGACCGATGACGATTTTTACAAAGCAATTAAGGAAAAGGAAGAGAATGAACCAAAGAAAGGAGGTATCAGAAAAAGAGGAAGACCAAGTAAGAACGCTGTTCAAGGAGGCGCAGAATGCAACATCTCAGCCGGGAAGCGACGACGAACCGAATCAAATATCGCAAATGACGAAGCTATCTCAGACGATTCAACGGATAGTAATGATTCCCAGAGTGACTCGAAAGAAACAAATAATGGAAAAGAAGTCGGAGAAATACAAAAAGAGCAAAAAGGCCAGGAATCTGCGGCAAAAAACAGAGGGAACACTGAAGAAAGTTTGGCTATGGAGATCAGCCTGATAACGGAACAAATGGATGATGACAAGAAAGGTCTTTTCTATTGCGTTTATTACGGGGACCAGTTTTATTGGGGGAAAGTACAAAAAACGTTTGCACAGGATCCTGATGACAATGCTGACACAGTAGAAATGAACTTCCTCCGTTATCGAGGTGATGGATTTTGGGATTTCCCTAAACTGCAAGATGTTGAAATCGTTGATGTGAAGTACCTGTTTCTTGGCCCATGTCAACCATCGCAAATCGTCAGTGGCAAAGGATACAAATTCGAAGAAGATTCAGCTGCACACTCACGATTCAGTATAATAAGAAAACATGACTTCTACGGATGTTGAAACTATTTTTTATTAGCTGTATTTTTAGCTTATTGACATATGTATTTTTTGTATTAAATGGAAATCTTGATTTAAAAAAATTATTTACAGCAAATATCAACAAATTTATTGAATCAAATCAACATTCTTTCATAATTGAGAGGTGCGCAGTTTTTTGCCACATGTGCGCATTTTTTCTCCTTTTTGTGGTTAAAAAATGCGCACCAGTTTTTCATTCTTAAAAAATAATCTCTTAAAGAATGGGTAGCAATTTTTTGTTGCTAAAGGAACTTATCAGGGCTACTTTGTAACTATACATAATTTCTTCCAATATGTGTGAACAATCGGGGGGAAACCGAAAATTTCTGAAAAATGCGCATTTTTTCCCCCCACTGACCATACTTATGGCAAAATTGGGGATTTTTGATTCAAGGTTCTTGGTTATGTAACAGCTTTCACTTTTACCAAGAGCCTTCACCATATGCTTCAACATTTTTGCAACTGGAACTGCTATGGGTCAGTTGTTTCTGTTTTTGACCCCTTTTCTCCTTCAATGATATGCCAATTCTTTCTGATTTTTATGCAAACAGCTGTTAGCATAAAGCTTTAAACCAATGGCCAATAGTTTTTACCTAGACACTTTAACCTGCACAACCCACATATGTAAAGCCTGGTTCACACATGTGAAGCAAGAGCTGGCGCTAACAAAGTATGCATGCACAGTTAAAACTTTTTTGGATTTGAAGCACAAGATGAAACAAAAGGTGAAGTAAGCTGTTCACACACATGCAAGCATATTAATCAAATCTGATGTATAGTAATAGTTTAGTTTCCCCCCAGTTTTTCTTGATCAGCTTCAGAGGAATGATACATGAACAACATGGTTGTCTATGATATAAACAAAATTGGAGAAAGAAGTTTTACTTTTATTAGGATCCTTGATGCTAAAGAGTCTGAATATATAGACAAAAGCAACTACAAGCGAAAGCAGCTCTTGGTTTCAAAAGTAATTTTTTAGGATCCTGTCTTGAAAAACTCGTTGGACTCACAAAAAAACAAGTTGTTTTCTTACAGCTTTGCATGTTATTTTGCTGCCATTTTGTATTTGCTACATGCAAATTATATCTTTTTTCAGGAGACTCTGTATTCTTTTCCCAGCGTATGAGCTGCATACAGTGTTCACACTGTAGAATTTATTGAGCAAGCATGACACAAAGATGAAGTAGACACAGAAGTGAAGCAAGATTGTCAAATCTTTCAGATATATTTCTTGATGGAATAAACTTTATCTATGTATTGCATAAATGTATCACTTTCTATTTCTTTTCTTTAAGTCTAAAAGATGTCTTTTTTTCAAGCAGGGCCCTATCCAAAGCAAGAATCAACATACTAAGCTATGGGCTTGTTAGTTTGAGAAGTGGTTTGAATTCCATGCTGATTGAAGCAGTAAAGAAAGCAAATATTGGAGTAGCCATCGTTGACGAGTCTCATTATGTCAAGAACCGGCAGACATCAAGGACACAAAGGATTATGCTGTTATTGAAGCAGATGAAAAGGGTCATTCTGCTTACTGGTACTCCTTCTCTTGCAAGACCTGAAGAGGTTTGCTCAGTTTATTGAAATTCTATTACATTAAATAATTTTATGGAGATTTTGAGCAAAGGGGGGGGGGGTTTGTAAGGGGTATTTTTACTTTCTTTGATTATGTTTCATTGATTTTCCGAAGAGATAAACAGTCACTAGACATTATGACTGTTTTTCAATATTTTTCACAAATTTTATAAGTGAATTTGAATAATGCAATAAAATGTTTGTTGAAATAATTTTGCAATGTTATGTAGCGAAATCAAAATCATAACAGCCTTTTTAATCTTTTTCTTATTTTCCATCGTGAAACTTTTTCATGTTTCAAATTATCTTTTAGCTATTTGTTCAGATAAACATAGTAAGACCAGGCCTCGTTGGGAATTGGCATAACTTTGGAGAAAGATATTGTGATGGTCATTATATTCTACAAACCATGAGAGGTGGAAAAGTGTTGCGGAAGTATGATACAAGGTACAAATCCTTCCACAATCTTGCTTATTTGTTCCATTTTTAGTTATTCCTATGAAGGTGGAGAGGATTCTCTATTTTATAATGTACTGTAATTGTGTTGCTGCTTCAACCCATTACTACAAAACACAAAATGCACATCCCCTGCCTTGCCCTTGTCTTTAAAACTTCTCTCTATTTTAACATACAGAAAATGCCAAAGAGAAAAAGATGCAGTATAATTCTATTCTCTGATCTGACTCTTTTCTTCACCAGAGGGGCATCAAATTTAAAGGAGCTTCATGAGATTTTGACTAAATCTCTTATGATTAGAAGGCTCAAGTGTGATGTGAGTTTTAAGTTTTAGACTTTTCTATTAGCTTTATAACCTACTTTACAACATCAATTCTCCTATTTTAAAATGATCAAAATGGGCAATCATCTTTTCATATATGCTATGCACCTGTTTTTAGCATACTCATGTATAATGCATTCCCCATTTGTTGAATTCCTGCGTGCGTCAGCAATTGGTTGGTTTATTTTATTAATTTGGACCCCTACCCCACCTGATGAACAATTTGCTGCACTGTGATAGTTTTTCGACATTGCTACTACTTTAAGATCTTGTTTATTATCGTTTGTCATTGGAATTGGAATTGGTAGTTATTCCCCCATGTTTGTTTAAAGTATCCTTTGATATTGCCCTTGTTCTGATTGCTCCATATGCTCTCATTTTAAGAACATAGCACATGGGTGGGTAATTAATATCTGGGGGTGGATCAAATTATTTTTTACTATTGCTGTTGTTTTCAGTTGTTTAGTATCGTTCTTTTTTAAAGAGGTTAAACACTGTCTTAATTAAAAACTTGTCAATGACCATCATCTTCTTGACATGATATTTGTCCTGCCAGGTGCTAACAGAACTTCCAGCTAAGCGACGGCAAAGAATCCGTTTTGACATTGTCACAGATTCAGATCGAAAGAAGGTATTCTAAATGATAAGGACTGTAATGTGATTATTTTTAATTAAATGTTCTATTTACAGTGTTTGACAGTCATAGCTAGACTGAAAAGAATGAGACTATCACATATTGTGCCTCAAAATACTATGCTCAAAAGTGAATCTAGGTTTAGGCCCAAAACTCTTAATTGCCAAAATTGCTAAACCATTGTGTTCTGAAAGTCTGTTTAGTATCGTGGTGTATGATATAATGAATATATTGTGTTTTTCTCTTCTTATTTTTCCTGCATAGTTTAAAATGAATATTCTAAATTGATGCAATGCAAGCTACTTTTGGTCTAATGAACACCTTATCTATTCAATGATATATTCCATGAAGCTTTTTATCATTACATGTCGAGACTTCATGAAAATTCCAGAGCGATTTTTAACGTATGCGATCATTATTTGTTGTTTTTGATGCACTAATATTTTAATAGAACCTGGAGGCAAGCTTGAAGCATTTCAAGAAGACTGTTTCACAATTCAAGGACCAGCTTAATGTTCTTGATGATGCAAGGCTGTTGACAATGTCAGATGTCAACTCAGCACTTACAAGCCTATATAAGAGCACAGGCCTAGCAAAGGTGAAATCAAATTATAGTATATCACGATTACTATCAATCAATATAAGGTGAAGCCATATTATAGTATACCACGATTTACATTAATTTGTGGTAAGGTGAAACCAAATTACAGTATGCGATGATTACCATAAATTAATGTACAAGAGGTAAAGTGAAACCAAATTATAGTTTACCGCAATTACATCAATAAATGTGCATGACAGTTTGTTGAAAACAAAGAAAGCTTGCTGGCTTGTATATAAATTATGCAAAATGAAAGAAAAATTGCATATTAAAAATATGAAGGAAAAGAGAGAAGTATCGATTGATACATCCGGCTTGATAGAAAATTGATTTCATATAGAGAGATTTCATCAAAGGTTTTCAACAAATTTGCTCATCAATTCGTATATAGCGCTGCCTATACGGCATTTAGCACAATACGGCAGACCGGAAAACAGTAATTTTTATTTACAGTTTTGTAATGCTTCTTTTTTTACAGTTTTTAAGTCCTTCGATAAACATAAAACTACTAGGACGATGACTAGTTTTTCTAGCTATTGGTGATTTCTCAACCTATTATCTTGAGAAGAGATTGATAATTGCTGACTAATTTAGTTTATCGTGTGGCTTGCTTTTTGCTTTTTGATAAAGGCTATTTGTGCTACGAGCAAGTGAACTATAAAAATGGAAATCTGTCAGCACTTATACCCAAAAAAGGTTTAGTATACTGTGTCTGTCTACGTATTTTTATATTTTGCTATTCGTTCCCGTTATGGTATTACTTTGTCCAACTTAAGCTATGTTTCCAGCTTAATATTGTTTTTCCTGTAGGCCGGCCCCATTCAGGAATATATATCAGATCTTTTAGATGCAATGCCAAACAAATTCGTCGTGTTTTGTTACCATCTGGCAGTCATTGATGCAGTAACAGAAGTGTTGGCCAAGCGTGGCACAAGGTACATTCGTATTGCAGGCGATGTTCCACCAGAAATCAGGGCAGTGAGTTCATTTGCTAGTTTTCTTCTCAAACTCGGCATGTATTTCTTCAGCAGGTTCTGGCGTTGATAAGTCTTTTAGTATAGCAGTTGAGCATTTGAAAGTCGCATGCCCCTTCTAGAAACTATCAACGGCTCAGGTGAGTATAAGACTCGAGCTCCGAATCGCCCGGTTCCAAGTCGAGCACTTTACCAAGCTGAAAAACAACCACCCTAGTTTTTTGCTAATGTGTGGTCTATTATTCGTGATCATAATGTCGTTTTTTCATTTCAATGTTTGTAATCTATGTCATGAAAATTCATCTAACTATTATGTGTAATATGTCAAGCGACATTGAGATCCAGTCCAGAATTGTTCAGTTTTTTATTACAAAAAAACTGACGTCTAACTAAGCAATTTTATGTCACATAGTTTCAAAGCGTCTGTTGACATTCTTTAACGTAAGTATAACCAAGCACTTGACGAAAAGCTTGCAAACAGGATCAAATCGTTGATAGAATTAACTTTTTTCCAATGAAAGCTAAAATTTCGCGAAACTAAGACATTATCGCCCAAATCATATATTTTGGTTGTTTCCACAGATTTAGGATGGATTTGTCATTGATACCTGATGTGATTTATAAATGGATGATTTTAATAAAAATGTTTTGCTCAGACTTGAGACGTATCTAGAGACGTGAGGGCGATAAAAAGCTTTGCCTTGCCTTCATCCCCAAAATCCCCAATGTTGTAATACTGATTTCGAGGCAATCACAAGCTGGTGTCCGTGTCTCTTCCCAGCATCTAAATACTAGGCGGACTTCCATATGCACAACACCTTTGTAAAGTTTATTGGTAAATGTATTACAGATATATTCATTGAATGTAATCAGATATATACATATATTATCATAAATATTACTTGAATTTATAAGCATAACGTCCTTATCATTGCTATTTTTAAAAAGGGGACATTCTTTGTAAATAAAGATGTTTTCAATATCAAAAACATGTTTTTTCATTTTTGCCATAGAATTATGTGCGAGAATTTCAAACTCAACCTTACTGCCGCGTTGCTGTACTTAGCATCACTGCTGCGTCAATGGTACAAAATTTTGTTCATTTTAATATCTAACATATTAATATGAAAGTTTTTTTCCATAAATTTTCAGCGGACATGAATAGTATATTTTTTCAAGAAAGTTGTGTTCATATATAAAAACCAGAAATCTTTCAAGAGGTAAAAGCTCGAAATATCTGTTTTTTCAATTTTTGTACATTTGTTGCTTTAAAAGCATTCAAGATTACCAATCGCCTTTCCAAGAAACCAGCTATTTTTTCTGCAAAGTTTCTTTTGAAAAAATCTACATAATTAGCCTTGAATGTTTAAACGGGGATAATTACCTTAAAAAAATGTATCCTCTTTGAAAATTGTACCCTTTGAAAAACCCTTGGATAAAATATTGCACTTCTTTCCTTAACACTCTTGTCATCGTTACAAGACCTTCAAATTATTTTCAGTTAAGCAATAAGTAAACAAAGGCAGCGACCATATTATTTGTCCTGAATTTTTTTGCTCTAAGTCTGGTTACAAGTATACGTAGATAATAACTTTCCTACCTTTTGGAGTGCATTTACAAACAATAAGAGTTTTAGCCTTCACAAAAAACAGCCAACTTTTGTCTGACTTTTCTTGTTATACTTTCATTTGTTGAAATCAAGTCCTGAAAAGATGTTTATATTTTTGTTCGAATTAAGTTTTACATTTTTGAATGGATATTGTTATTTCATTTTTAATGTTATAGTTGTAAAACCTAATGTTAAGAACAGATAAAGATAAAATAGTTTGGATTTCTTTTCTTATCATATTTGTCACATTTCTATCTAATAATGATAAATCAAAAGAACTCTCTACCGTTATAAGACCTTAAATTATTTTCTGACAAGCAATAAGTAAGTCAATGCATGGACCAGATTTATTTATCCTTACCTTTTGGAGTGTATTTTACTTGTAATGAGAATTATATAATTCAGAAACACTAAAAATAAAAACTTCAACCTTCAAAAAAATAAAATCTACCTTTTTCTGTCCTTTTCGTTATGCTTTCATTTGTTACAATCAAATCCTGAAAATGATGTTGAATTTTATATTTCTTTATTTCTTGAAGCACTTTGATATTTCGTTTTTGATGTTGTAGTTGTAAGACGTAATATTAGAAAGTGATAAGATAGTAAATAATTTATTCGGATTGTTTTATTGAAAAGTTAAACTTAAATTTAGTTTGTTGGCTTTTAGGGCATAACTTTAACAGCTGCTGATCATGTAGTTTTCGCAGAACTTCACTGGACACCGGGTGTAATAAAGCAGGCAGAAGATAGATGTCACAGAATAGGACAGAAAAATGCTGTTCAGATTCACTTCTTAACAGCCAAAGGTACTATCGATGATGTTCTGTGGTCCATGTTATCACGTAAGGTTAGTTGACGTCTTGGAGCCTTTTAACATTCTTTGATTTTATTTAGGAGTCAGTTTGTATCTTGATGGGTTATAGTATTCTGTCTTCTGTGCTTTTTATCTTGAAGGCAGTCGACTGATAGTTCAGTGGCTCGAACCATCTATCAATATTAACCAATCAATAAGAACGTGAGTTTTGTCACGCTAACCTATTGGCCAATTGTTGATTGACAGACTTCTGAGGCCTTTTTGTTTTTGGTTTTTTTTTTCGATTGCCTTTAAGAAATATTTTATCCTCCTTATTTGCGGTCGAATACTTTGTACTGGCACTTTTTGTCAGTACTTTATTTAACATTTTAACATGTTATAGCTTAATTATAAATAGTTACAATAAGCTAATTAATACCAACTAACAGAGCAGGAATGAAATGATTATGTAATATTAATTTTTAAATTAATAAAAAACATAATACGAAATGGGCATTTGCTACTTGACATATTATTTCGTCACTCTTTAACTTTGTCAATCCTTTTTCCAAATAGCTAACAGTGACAAGTGAAACACTTGACGGAGAAGCACAGTTATTAACAGCTGATGACGGCGACGAAGGTAAATCTCAGCTGCTTTCTATATGCCAAGCTTGGTTTCCTGACGAAGACGAAGATGATGACGCAGATCTATTTACCCCAGTAAGAGTTCTAGCTTTTCCATATTGTTAGATATAAAACCCGTTTTTTTATTCTAGTGACCTCATAAATGTTTTAACTCACTGTAGGGAAGCAAATAGTCATCCTTGAAATCAGAGTCTTTGGGTGTTTGGGCGAAAGGTAGGGACATAAGGGGTGAGCATGCATCTTGAGTTTTATTAGTGACCCCTTTTGAAATTAACTTTCACTTTATTACTTATGGCAGTTGTGTCTGTCTATTCGATTTGCAAATTAAGTTTTGAAAAAATGAAATTGAAAGCGAATAAACAATCATAGGAACAACCCCGTTTTTAATGGTTAAATTTGATAGTTAGGTTATTTTGCACATTTTCGCACCCGAATGACTTTACTAAGGGAATGTTTGTCTATAGACGTTAGAGTTTAAAGACCTTCGTTTAGTAGTGATTTTTAGTGGAAGCCTCACATTTATAATTCATTTTAGTATGAGAAGCTTAATAACATTGATTTAATTTTACAAATGTTATTGTTTGCAGAAAATTAAGAAAAGAGACGAGAACCAGCGAGATATTAGAGCTTGCTTTGTGAAAAGTGCAGAGAACAAGAAAAGAAAAATGCGATCGTACTACGAAAAAGGTTTGATGGATATTTCAGACTCCAGTGATGATAATCAGGAATTCAAACCCCAGCATAAACGAGGCAAAAGAAGAAAAGTCTTGAAGGGAAGTGAACCAGTCGATCATAAAGTGCATCAAATGGTGATTCTAGATAGCAGTTGTGACGAAAAAGATGCCACGGAGGATCTTCAAGGCCCATTGCATCATCAGGATGGAAATGGAGATTCTAATGAGATTAGAAAGAAAGATTTCCCAGCATTAGCGACAAAACCTCTTCAATTCAATGATACAAAGCTGGAACATCTTGAAGAAGCTGCATCTGTTGACGAAAGGATTCAGTTGGTAGACGGGAGGCCGAAGGAATTAGAAATTCGATGTGATACCACTTCAGGTTCTGGAAATGAAGAATTTCTTGAAGAAAACCTAGAAGCAACAGAGTTGCCTAGCCGCAAGGTCCATGGTGAAAGTGAATCGATACACACAGAATCTACCTGTTGCAAAGAGGGAATGGTCGAGCAAGACTTAAAGAAAGAGAAATTCATCGTTGGGAGATCAAAAGGAAACACTCTTTTACAATGCACCGTTTCTAAAACTACTAAAGAAAAGGATGAACCAATGGATCTATGTGCTTTAAATAAAAGTGAAAAACATAAAACTGATGAAATGAAGAAAATTTCGTCCTCCAATGAAGGGAGCTTTGGAAGTGCAACATTGCTTGAATGTGATGCGGGAAGTCAAAATGCAGAAACTATTTATCGCAAAGAAACTGTAACAAGTGAATGTAATAAGAAAAACTCTTGGAACTGCGTAGCCTGTACGTTTCTTAATCATGAAGATTTGAATACATGTGAGATGTGCGACAGTGAGAGACCCAAGTCATTTGTGCAGACAAGGTCACGCGTTCTTGCATCAGATTTAGTTGCAGCTGCATCTGAAGTAACAAATTCAAGAAAAGCGACGAAAAGTAAAGCTAGAAACAACTCAGCTAAAACCAGAGTTCTTGAAAATGAATCTGCATCAATCGAAATTGTAGGAAATAGCGATCATGACTCGCAATCCGAGGCTCTGCCCTCAACTGAAGCAGCTGTTACACTTGAGAATTGTGCTAACACAGCCAGCGTAATAGATGAGCCTAGCCCAAGTAAGGAGCGTTTCCCTGACGTCACGTGTTCTGATTTTGAAAAACTTAGTACTTGTACAACAAGGCAGAAAAATGACATCACACAACCAGACCAATATGTCGACAGAAGTATGTACAAGGTCTCTGGTCTTTTAAATACTGTAATTGAAGCAAATAAACTTGCAGTTGATACAGAAGATAAGCTGGCTTCATCAAATTCATTTATTGGAATGAAAAATCAAGGGATTCCAACTGAACCGGTCGTGTTGAGTAGCGAATCATTGGCAAAGAAACCTGGGAGGCAAAATACCAGTAAACATGATGCCTCTGATAGCGAAGTATCAACAATTACTGATTCAAGTTCTGATGCGGAAAATGATTGGTTTGATAGGGTGAATATTGGCCCATGTAATAAAAGATCTGACTTGAAACCAAGGAATAGGAAAGAAGCTCCTAAGAAACCTTTTAGTGCAGAGCGAGTCTTAACTATGGCAAACGACGTCACATGCCAATATTATTCTTCTTTAGATACAGAAGTAAATCCAATGTCTACGTCGAAGAGGTTCAATGAATGCTTTGTAGACAGTCCGTTAATGTTCAGCTCATCAGAAGATAGTAGCAATGGCCCAGAGATAATTGAATCTATTGCTATTGCGGGATTTAAAAAGGCATCGGGTTTGTTACAACAAGAACAATTAGAAAGAGACCGAAAATATGATGGTGAAGGTTGTGCTCTATTATCTGCATCAGGAGGAACTGCTGATTCAAATGTCGTTAATTTGAGCTCATTGTCGGACGAAGATAGTGATGCCGCAGTGTATTTGAATCCGTCAGCTAAAGGTATTCTTCTTCCTTTATGGTTTCATTAGGAGACTGGCAACCAATAAACACTTTATTATCACTGATCACCGTAAACCTCAAATTGTTTTATAGCTTCCTCCTAAATAATCTTGATTGAAATATTAAGGAAGTGTGTTGAGGTAGGTTGGTTATGTGTCCAATTAACGAATTTATGCGAGGCCGGATAGTGTGTTGGGCACTGCAAACTGCATTCGAATAAATTGAGGTTATCAGCCTAGTTTTGCTTGGCTGTGTATGAAACATAGTGTGTTTTGTTGTGTTTGAAATAGATTGGTATCTGTTTTTTAAGCCAACATAAGTTGCTGGGGTAACTCGTTTCAGATGTTTACAAAAAATCTTAAAGTGCATACCAAAAAGACTTCGCACAGCCAAAGTTCATATTGTCATTTATTTTTCCCAATGCTAAATTTCATCTTTCTCTAACCGCGAGAAGAATATTGATAGTTTAGATAAATATTTCACAAATCCGATGCCAAAACATATTTCCTTCTTCTATAACCGATTGGCCAGTGAGTAGGCATGGAATTGGACTCTGCAAGACCTTTTGTAATGATTGTAGCATCTTTTTTATTGGTACATCTGCACAATGCTGCATTGTTACACAAAATAACAATAACCAATATTGTGCACTTGAAATTTTGGAGTTCTTTCGAAGTCCTGATACAGTGAATGACCATCTTAAGACATCAAACTATTCACTAGAAATGAAGTCGATCTTTCTCCCGGAGTTTATCTTTTTATTATTGTCTTTCATCAAGTGACATTTCAAGATCAAAGTTCGACAAAGATTGCTTTTGAATCTACTTTTTTCACTGTATGTTTATATTGTGTGCGCTTGCTAAAGGTGTGTTTTCGAAACATCTCCTTAATACTTTATTTTATCAAATAAATCTAAGATATTCTGTTGCAATTTTCAAAGCGTATAAAGTAATTCTTAAGCCTTTCAATTAGATACAGTAATAAGGAATGCATTATCTTTATAAAACTGGCAACAGACCTCTAATTGTAAAAACTGTATCCTAATTCAGGATTGCACGAAGCATTGCCACATCGGATTGGAAAAAGCCCTGCACTTGATTCGAGAATAAGTGAGAAAGAGAAAGGCAATGGTGCATGCAAAGATGACACGGAATTTCTTCTTGATGGTGACTTTGATGACGAAATCTCACTAGTGTCATCTGAGAAAAGTGAGAGTGAAGCAGAGAGCGAAGAGGAAGTTCAACCTGTTGAGCTGATGTTCAAAATGAGTTTTGAAAGTGACAGAGTTTATCTGTATAATGCAGTAAGTGACATATCCAAATGTAAATATTTATCAACTATTGGTTTGTCGTCTCCGAATCACAGAGAATGCACCTGCAAACTAGTAATAGGGCTATTTGTACTTTATTTACAATCTCTTTCTATCTCACTAAATTTATCAAGCTTAAGTGCAGTCAGGGGTTTCATTTAATTCAGTTCCTAGGTATAACGCAATAAGCAATCATTCAAAACACAGGGAGATGTTGCATTCTCGATCTTGTCAAGGAGACCAAATTGAACAACAGATCGCGGCAGAGTTCAGTTCATGATAAATTTTCTAATAGAGGAAAGACTACTTAACAATTTTTGATGAATACGGAAGGCTGATTTTCTCTCAGATTTTGCTTGATTTTGACGAAGAAAATCGACAAATCAGCGAGTGTAGCAAGTCGGTCAGTCGCTCAACGGAGTTAATATTTGTGCCCTAGCAGAGAAAGGTTAATATTGCACACGTCCGTTCATTCCAGAACGAGTCAACTTCCAATCGGCCTTAATGTTAAAGCTTTGAAGAAGATTTTAACTAACAGTTTACAGCTTACAGTCAGATGTGAATAAAAGTATCCCTTTGAAAGACTAAAGCAAATTTGCTTCAAAGGCTGGAATCTTGAAACCTTTTTGTGAATCTTGGTTTTTCATAGCAAAGATATCCTCTGAGTGGCTTTTCATGGCACAAAATTTGCAATTACAATCGCTTCTTTTATTCGACTTGCAAAACATAAGTTCGTGATATTTAAAAAATGCTTTGTGGAGCTATATTTTTTCTCCCATGACATGATGTTTTCTGTCAAACTTTGCTTAAGACAAATGCATTGTTGAACATTTCCCTAAGAAAACGTTTCTTTTCAATAATAGTTGTGTCTATATTTTTTTCGATTCAAGGATGAAGTGCCAAGGATGAAATTTTCTCTCTTTTTAACTAAATAAACACTTTATTAAAACTTGATGTTCGTATAAGGAACATATTCTTAAGTACATTTTGATCAATGTTCTTTCTAGAATGAAGAACCCTTGAGTGTTAATCTTCGCATTCCTGATCTTGGATTTCTAAGCAATGATGATTTACCTAGAATTTTTAGTCATCCTTTCAATTTAAAACAGCTGAAGAAACTGGCTAGAGAATGGAGCTTGTATGTATTTTAAATCTTTTTTCGCGATATTAGATATTTGAAACTTTTTATCTTCAATGGAGATAATAATAGCGTTGCAATGTTGTATTCTCTTTACCAGCTATCCAGCAAATGCTAATTATAATTATTATCAATTTATTTACAGTAAGTTGATAAAAGTAGCTTATTTACATCTAATCAAGGCCTACTACAAATGTAAAGTTAAATGTATATATAAAAGTAAAATTAACACATAAAGTTAGATTAACACATAATAGTTTTTTTAATGACAGTAATATATGGCAACATCTTTTATGTTTTTTATACAACGAAGAAACTTTTGATGACTTAATTTTTACACAACCTGCAGTTACAATCTCCACCTTTCCATTTTCTTTTCGCTTCCTGAATATTGAAACGCTGTCTGATTCTTTGTTTGACAACATTCTTTGTCGCAAGCATTATTAATATTTCGTATTAATCTTATGGCTTTGAGAAGCAGCTTTTCAAATTTACTTTTTGATAGATGTAAGCCGTTTTCAATCTCTTGATAAAAATTTTGGCAAACTGGAAGCGTTATTTTGTGTTTGTAAATAAGGAGACCGGAAATATTTTTCTAACATAGTGATAACACATGAAACTCAAAGAGGCTTCAGTATCATGAGAGAATTTGTTTGATAAAGTGCTTAAATTTGATAGTCAAAGAGATGGTTTTGCTCTATATTAAGCTATTCCATTGTTTATTTGCCCTTGGTTAATAGAGAACAATACAAATGTCTTTATTGGACACCGTCATGATTAAATCTTCATGAATTATGACATAATCGTTCTATCGTAGGTTAACGAACACCAAGCAAAGAATGATAAGAAAAAGTGGACTTGTCTTCAAAAGCCCTCTGGATGCTTACAACAGGCTTAAAGAGGTGATAAGAATGGAATGTTTTGAAAATGGGGAAAATATAGCCTAAAGTCTTCCTTATACAAGGATGACGAATGTTGCTAAGCTAACTATATTAGATGTTTTTCTAATATCTGTTGATTTTCCCCGCCTGTCTTGAAATGTTTAATACAGTTGGATTTAGGGGAGGATTTGTTAATCGGGGGGAGGGAGGATTAAGAAATGTATGTAACATTATTGCCAGGTTTGTAGCATCTTCCCGTTTTAATGGGAATTTTCATCGTCTCTCCATAGGCTCGTTACGGAAGTCCTAGCAATGAGAGATTTTCCTCAAAGGTAATCAAATCTTAGTAATCATTTACTCTGATGAAACCCTGTATGCTGGGGTGGAATCTATTCCATAGCATTGGAATCTCGTCGTCGTTTTGCCTTGTTCCTGACTTTTACCGTCATCTGATTACTCATTGCAAGACTCACAGAATCCGGCGGACAGCCTATCCTGCGTTTCTAGCCTCTTACACAATTCATTCTTGCTTTGAGTCTCTGGTTTTTAAGAGTGACTTGGGTCAAAGAGTTATGTTTAAAAGAACCCATCGGGTAAACACCTATCTACTCAATATTGTTGCATTTTCTGCATGAAGTTTGAAAAAAAGCAAAGAAGAACGGATCAATAGAAGTAATTATCTTCATAGTCCCAGCCGTCGTTGTGGGTCAAAATCTTATTTCTCGGGTTATGGTTGAATCAGGGATAAACTAAGTACTACTTAAATCAACAGAATCGTTGTCCCTTCGGGTGACATGGTGTCGTGCTGTATTGCCTCTCTTGTCTCTGTTAAAACCCATTTCTGACCACCAGTTAACGATAATGGACTCGGTGGTTATTAATTCAGTTAGAAAGCTTTTCACTATCAAAGTTGCTTGGCATCCCTACACATTGCAGAACAAACGTTATTCGTTTTGGACAACAAATGTACCCTCTGGCCCAAATAACCTTGTGGCCCATGCTGGCAAGTTATGTAATCTTATTCAATGTTATTTTGTGAATTGTTCACTGCATGTTTAGTCAATGAATGTAGTACACTGATTTGATTCAAATAATGGCGCTTGGCGGCTTTCTCTGTGACCACGGTACTGTCTGACTCCGCCTAGTTTCTAAAGATAGTGGCTTGGGCATTGTATCTCTCTGTATCGAAACTAGGAGTGTGTTACTATATTTAACTGGTATTATCTCCAGCCAATCATTTCTTGTTTGATTTTGCAGGCAAGAGTTTGCCAAAAAAATTGAGTTTTAAGTTTTATAGGTTTTATAAGTTTTAAGTATAAGCTATACTTCTATAAGTTTTCTTATTCGACTAAGTATAAATATTTTATCGAAACTTAGTTTATGTTGTTTTTTTAAACAAGGTACATCGCTTGAAACTGATATGATTGCCACTGCATTTTCCATAGATGATTTGGTGGAGCACAAAAGGGCTGTATCCAGGGCCTCCGACGAAAGGGGGCCAGGGGACACTTTTTTTGCAAAACATTCGAGCTTTTTGTCCCAAATCTTTTGTTGTAGGTACTAAAATTTTTCTTGGCCCCCTCCCCACTTTCCAACCTGTGTCGGAGCCCGTGGTATCTAAACTAAGATATGTAATTAGCCTTCGAGTTTTGCTGCATATATGACATGTTGGGCTAGCATATGAGAGTTTTAACAAGAACTTTCTAAGACTCTAAGATGTAATTGACTTTGTATTCTAGGAAAAAAGAAACAAAAACATAAAGACAATAGCAAGTATTATTGGTGGCACCGTTGCAGAAATAAAAGATTCAAAGCACCAAAGATATGGCAATAGGAATCAACCGGAAGCAGGTAGGTCAATTGTTTTTTTTTCAAGACACATTGCTGAGTGAACAGAATATCGATTTCCAGTTTTTATTAATTATGATATGCCATAACATGGGTTGTTATACTACTTATTTATCATAGGGTAGAGTTTGTGTAAAGAATTTAACATGGTCTTGCTCTCTACACAACAAACATCTGAGTCAAAAGGAAGAAATAACGGTTCATGAAATATTGCTTGTGTTAATGGTTCATTGAAGGGATTACTTAACTCAGAAACCTTTTTTAATATACTATGGACAGTATAATTATTGAATTTTGTGGATTGATTTAAGCGTTACTAAATACCAATCGTAACTAGAATAGAAATCCTCTTGAAGGCAAATTACTTCTTGCACTCTTTCAACAGGCAAATCAAGCCAGACTGACGCATCTAGCCACGACCCTAACGAAACTGATCCCCAGACCTTATTACAAGCTGTCGATTCAGAAGGAGATCCGCTTTGTCTTTTTTGTAATAGCAAAGTTCAAAATGGATTCAAAGCGGGAACTCGACAGGCAAGGTTTTGCTCGTATAATTGTCAAGAAGAATACCTGGTAAGTATGAGATTCATGCTTTATTTTACCCCAAAGCCTTGAACCTGGGTAATGCACGTTTAATTTTGATACATTATATTATGGTAACCTTAGAACCGAGTACTGGTGTTTGTCACTGTATGCTAGTTCCAAACAGGTGTAAATTATTGGAAAATATGTCTATTTTTCTCTTTATGAAAAATGTATCAAAACATAATATAAGTAAGAGAATGTCATTTGAATATCGGAAAGGCCTTTAAAAGAAGGAAAATTTTCGCAGTGAGTTTTTCGGTTAAGAATTGTATAAATTAAATATATTGCTCCTATTTTTTGAAAACAAATGGTTCTCAAGTTTCTGATCCTATTCAATTTTTCGCTCGATTTACGCTTCATTCTTGAGATGCAATAAATATGAATAAATAAGCGATGTATAAGCAACTGGACATACTTGACTGTCCTGATTTTCTTCTCATTATTTGTACGTCACACCTTATTCCTCTCATCTGGGACTCTTTAATGCAGTTTCGCACCAGCAAAAGCCGGATCGTACGGGAGCGTTTATTTAGCTCAGAGCATGGAGTCTGCCAGCTTTGTCAATTTGATGCACACCAATTATTTGCAAGAATAGCAGCCCTTCGAAAAAAAGATAGGAAAGCTGCATTAGAAGCAACGCACTTTGTAAATTTACCAGCAGCATCGCTCAACAAAATAATTGCTGATCCGAAGGAAGGCAAGGTTTGTTGTCAGCTTCCCCTGGATCTTGCTTTAAACATGTCTATTTCTTTTTGTCAAACTGGTGGAATAAGGTAAAGGATAAACGATTCATTTCTAAAGACAAGCGATTCAGTTCTAAACCTGTATACAATTGGCTTTTCAATTTTGGCTTTTCGCAATAGTTCATCTCAAAACTGTTTTTTACACAAGTTATTGATTTAGATGTTCATTAAAAGTGAACTGTATTAACAGTCTGGCAACGAGACATCTCTTTCTTCATATGTTATTTTTCAATTTCTCTTGCATCGAAAGTCGAACCCAGGTCGAGTGAGATCAAGACAGATATCTAAACTAAAGCTTATGTTTTCGATTTTTTTTTATCTTCCTGTCCTTTAGTTTTGGGAAGCCGATCATATAAATGCTGTTAGCGAAGGTGGAGGTGAATGCGGCCTAGAGAATTACAGAACACTTTGCATCCCTTGTCATCGGGATGTCACCAAGGACCTACATAAAAGATTGCGTGATAAAAGAAAGATTGATAAATCTAAAGCAGAAGGGATCGCCGATATTGGAGGATACTTTGCCAGCTCAAATCCAGGTTCCCGTTCGCGCAAAGGTATTCAAAGTCTAATCGATATCACAGACAATGAAATCGAAATTCACTATGTCCGTATGTAATGTATCTGATTTTTCAATGTGAATCTGTCCATCAAAAATGATTTTAACCAATCGAAGCATGTGACTGCCAGTCACTAACCAGTAACTTGGCGTAAAAACTGTTAACGATTTGCGGTATTTTTACTATGAATACCATGTTTAAAACCCTATAAATTGTATTGCGGGGTGTATATTGACGAATATTTAACTTTTAATCAGTTTCAGCCGATATCTACCAATCTGGATAAGCACTAACATTTTGGACCCTCTTTGTCTGCCAAGTTTAACGTCGATGTCCCCGCTTTAAAACTGAATACATTCTAACTTTGAATACAACGGAAGGGGATTGATCCTTAACATTATATGTATACTGGTCATCGTGTCTATTTGATGCAATTGGTCCTTGTAAATCCTTTCTTTTATTTACGGTTCTTAAAGAAAGAAATATTCCTTGCCTGATTCTTTCTATGCATTTTTACTTACTGAACTCTTTGTTCTGCAGAAACAAAGACGCATGATTCAAAGGACTGCCCCAGTACTGGAACCTTGGAGCCAACAGCCAGAAAACCTAGTGCTAATGCAAATGGGTCACTATCACCGAACGAATCACAGTGTATGGAAGTATTTGCAACAAATACAAAGACTTCTCTCAAAGGGCTAGCATCTACAGCGAAGGCATTGGGCAATGTATCCCAGAAGGTGATCAAATCTGATGAACAACGGGATGAAATATACGTTGGACCTAACGTTCTAAGATCAATGAATGTTAAGCAACACACTGAATCACATCAACACGCCTCAACATCCTTAACTGTCATTGGGGGGACTGGAAAACCCATCATTTCATTTAAGCGACAACCAGAAGTTTCTTCGGTGAATATCAGTCACGCTGTAAAAAGCTCGACTAGAACTGTAACCACTAAACCAGCTGTACGGAAAAATCCGATAGACGTTGCTTGCTCAAGTAAAACATTGAAAGAAACGTTCACACTGACATCGTATGACAACGAAAAGAACACCTTAACATCACGTGAAAAGATGAATCTAACGGGAAGTAATATCAGATCGAAAAATGAGGGGAATGAGTTACCTTGTCGTCGAACAAATGTAAACAAAAACCTATCTGAACCTGTACTTCCCAATGATAATGAAGTGCCTAAAAAGGCAAAACAAGCAAAGGCCTGTACTGCTAATTGTGAAAGATCACCTGTTTACAAAAGTGCCAAAGGAACAAAGAAATCTTTCATAGAAGTGACGGAAGAAGAAATGAAGAAATCAGACGAAAAGATTGCAGCTCTGATTGCAAAGTCAGCTGAGAACAGAAACCATACGAAGAAATGATTCTAAACATATTTGGTAATGTCTGCTATCAATGGACATCTTAATGGAAAGATTCGATTCTTTCAGTGCTGTGGAAACACGCTTCCATCGCTCATCGTTGAGTCATTACGAGAAAGTTATCTTCTGCACGTGATCAAGATGTGTTTCAGCGCAATAAGGAGATTCAGTATGTAACGTTAAGAAATTACTTTAGCATACACACAAAGAGTGTCTATCGTGGAGTCATTAACTGTATTCTGCCTGTTATCAAGAAACCTTCTAACTGAAAGATTAAGAATCGTAATATTGTTACAGAACTATTATGTTAAGAATAGACACATTGCCTTTGCTTACTGTAGTATCATTATGAGAAGATTTTATTCTACTGTTCAGCGGAAAGATTAGCAGAAAATTCCTTAATTTCAGAGTCACCGTAATAGCTTTCATACGTTCTACTTATCGAGGAATGAAAATTTTAAAATTATACTAAAAGAACATTAAAGTAGTGTATTTGACTAGGTATAAACAGAGTTTCCCCCATGGTTTCATATGGAGTATGGAAATGGCCATTTTTTGATTCCCGTTGATCTTTTTGGCAATGTTTTTCTGCGACACCAATTTCTAAAAAATTATTTTAGCAGATAATCAATTTACTAGTAAAAAGAGAATTTATCAGTTTAATGTATGCTGATTTAAGACGCAAACTACCTAGAATCACTTCTTTTTGTTAATATAATTTTATATTGTTACTGTTGCGAGCATTTTAAATTGTAAAAGTAAATGTACATTTAATGAGATACATTCATCAGAATTTTTTGAATGAGATAGATTCATCAGAATATTATTGTCGTTTGTAATACTGAATGGTAATTTTATTCTCAATTTTAAGTAATAATGAATTCAACTTTATAATATATTGTATGTTCTGTTCATATTGATGCTGCTGTTATTAATTCGTTTGCCTATTTCGTGTTCCTTTTTCTGTTGCTTTCAGCGTTCGGAATTATCGAGGACAGGATGCATCAATTATGTTCACACAAGTTGAACAAACAGTATCCTATTTCCCTAAATGTATAATTTCAATAAGTTGTACCAACTGTTTTTAATTAGATATGAACAACCTATTAATGCAGATCTTTTCTATCCATGCTGGCTAGACACTTTCAAGAATATTGATAACCATGCACATCTACGCTGTGCTCCTGTAGAAGAAGTCGTCTACATAAAATGCCTGTGATTCCTACATGAAATCGTGAAAGTTCAGTGCGTCAACCAACCAACCAACCAACCACCATACCAACCAACCAACCAACCAACCAACCAACCACAACAACCAACCAACCAACCAACCATACCAACCAACCAACCAACCAATACAACCAACCAATCAACCAACCAACCAACCAACCAACCAACCAACCAACCAACCAACCAACCAACCAACCAACTAACCAACTAACCAACCAACCAACCAATCACTTCAATAAATCGATCACTTCAATCAACCAATAATCAAATCACTCAATTTATCTGTAGAACTAGAAAAGATGTGAAAATGTATGCTAAATAGTCCAGTAAAAGTTTCGTCTATCGAGACCGGATTAGCAACAGATTTTGTGCCATTAGGATCCTGTGATCGTGTGCGTGCACTCGTTGTGTATGTAGCTGCATTTGCGTGCAATGCTAGGGCGTGTTGTTGTATTGATAATTTCTCGTAGATTTTAACTCTCATTTATTTTGTAAAATAAATCGTGTAATTATGATGCTTTTTACAAATTTACAAATTCAGAAAATGCCTTCTAATATATCTCAAGATCGCACGAAAAGTCAGAAACATTTCCTATTACACGAACGGTGTTGGTTTACGCACAATCGTGTCATCATAGTACTAAAAACTCCCGCAAACAACACCGAACGGTCTTCGACATAATACCTGCAATAGAAGTACACTCAAAGATTGTTCTCAAATTTCCTAAATCATTCGTTCTATAAACATTTCTTAAATGATTGAAGCAGGTGCTGTATTTACAACTCTCAATCGGAGTGATATAGAAGGCAACAACCAACCTCTATACATTCATTATTAATCGGTACTCGTTTTGTTCCAGGGGGTAGCATCCTTATACTTTTCGCAGCATAACAGTTTTCATACACAAGCGTCTGCTATATGAAAAAAGGTGAGATTCGATTTTTACACTATTTTTATTTTGTCGTAAATCTTCGCAGAAATATATGTTGACTCAACCATATGAAAATTTACTTTCAGCAAACTAAGACGAGATGGCATGATTGCTTCAATCAAAAACTCCTGTCCTAATTGTCCTTAGGAATTTTATTACGATAGAAATGCTGGCAGGTAATATCAAATACAAGCGAAAGTCCCTCATCCACATCTCCCGCCTTGTTATAACTTCCCACAAGCATCCCCCCGGCATGTTCTTATTCTTTCCGTCATAGTCTGCCAAGTAGCAGTCTGGTATCAAAAACATAAAGGTATTAAAGATAAAATCCGTCACGTTCTCGTTGATTTCATCCGCCACTACATTTTTATCCCGCAGAAGACAACTGTAAAATGCACATCATGGAACTGAGTATACAGTGTTTGCTGAGATTTACTACGATATTCTATTTATCAAGTGAGTTAACTTCTAGTTACGATTGGACTGCACATACAGTCTTTATACCTAGCCTTTATATCTAGCATCTATTTCACAATCACAATATCTTAGTGTTACTACCGCAATCAGAAATCGTTGAAGGTAGAAGGTTAGGCCGTACATTAAACTCTGTTAGTTTTCAATGTAAGGTTGCCATGCTACATGTAAAACAAGTTTTCAAATGATAAACTGCTTTATAATGTTTCTCCTGCCTTTCCTGCCGCTTTGAAGAATTAAACTCTCTGCAGCAATGAGCTCTTCTGCTATTCATTAATGTTCTCGTTGATTGAATATATTTTCAAGTGCTGTCATAAAACATTTCAACTTTCATAATGGTGTATAAACCACTCATGTTTTGATTTTAACACAAAATAAATCGTAAATTTTAAAGTAATTTATAGCTGTAGGTTCCAAATATCAGTGTTTCTGCAACTGCATGCTTCCAAGTCTACTTTAGTAAATGGTTTAACGATCCTTATTCGACCCACTGGAAAAAGAGTGGTGCAACTTATCACAAATAGTACCAGAAAGAATGGAGTTTTTCCCCTGAAATTTTTTGTTTCCATTTTCAGCAAGAGCTTGATATAATGGGTCTTGAAAGCATCTTCAAGGCAAGATGTCCGCTTTCTCGAAATCATCTTGTTTTTTATTTTGCTAAGGGAAAGGCACACTTTAAAAAGAGTGTCATTACAATCTCGAGATAAAGAATGTGAATAAACATGGTAGGCAGATCCTAAACAAAAGAACAAAAATCAATCCAATGTCATGTAAACAAACAGTTTAATCAAAGCATGATAATCAAAATAAAAAATTAATTTCATTTGCTTTTCATTTCGATATCATTGGACGAGTTTCCATATTATTGGCTTGTTCGTTGTCTTTTGCGTTGGTTCTGCTCTCTGCCAAAATCCTTTCAAGATTGCCTCAGTGTTTCAAACCTATTCAACTTAATTGTATGCTGTATACAGTAAGGACAGTCTGACAATAACAGATATTACATTGGATGAACACTTAATAGTTCATTAATTATTGTTATGTAATAACACTAATATAGTGTTGGTATTCAACCAATTTTAGATCTGGCCTATTCACTTCAAGACGAAAAGCACCTTCTTGAGACTTTGCTGACAAACTATTCAAATCATGTGCGTCCTGTAGAGCATGAAAGTACGAAGAAACCAACAAAGATCGCGGTAACAATCAGGCTTTTACAGATTTTTGAACTGGTGAGTAATAAGAGTTACGTCATTTAAGTAATTTAAGCAGCATTTTGGTGACTGAATAAGATTTATGTTTGTTAAAATGTTTGTTGCGATATGCTTTGATCAGCTGGTAAGAGCAAATCTCAACATCTCTCTTTCAAATATGAAATTTTTATTTCTTTTTTCCTCTTCGCTTTTATTTTTTTATTTTACTACTTCCCTTATTCTGGAAAATCTAATCCTTCTTTTAGGTGCGCCTTTAAGCACCGTACCACCACTTGTTTGATGATCTGAAATTTAACATTTTTTATAAAAAAGTGCTAATTTTATCACAGCACTAGCTTGTCTGATAAGGCTTCAGTCTGAGCCACATTGTATCAGTAATGTTTTGCAACAAAAGTCATTCTTTTGGGTGCAATAAAAATATTTTTATTTACAAAAGTTTTCCATGAAGTATCATTGAATAACTTTAACTCGTCGTCGGTTCAGGTGAACGTGGCATGATGTTTCCTTAGAAGTAGCCTGTTCATGACTGCTCAAAGCCTAGAAAAAGCTTCTATTGGTATCAATGCTTCCTCTTCATTTGCCATCTCAGCGTTGTGGCCGTGTAAATCCAGATAAGATCTATTAGGGCATTACTGAGTTGTGTATGTCTGGTTCAGAAATCTACAATCTCTGCCAAAACTCCTTGGAACACCTACGTATTTTGCTAATTTTTTGCTTTTTTCGTATATTTCCCGTGTTTCTTATAGACAAACCCCACTCCCCCCTAAAACAATGTTGCTTACAATGCAGTTTATCACGGCGATCGGTAGATCCAAGAGTTTTGGCAGTGATTGTATATTCTAATAGCAAAGCGCTTGAGGCAATGTATACTTAACTTCAATGGGAATAATCTTCTTTTGCTGAGAAGTGCTTAAAAAATTTCAAAGACAGTTAACACGTTTTCTTTTATTAAAAACCGTCTGCTATAACATAATATGATAAACGTAAATCTCTAAAGAGCTCTAGAACATCCTGCCGCACAAGAAGCAATCCCAAAAGATTTCCCAGTGACAAAAGCGAGGAAGAGTTTTAACTTCGCTAAGCCCTTTAGCATGCTACCTCGAAAAGACCTGTTGATAAACTTTCTTGAACTTAGTCATTTCTGCGTTGATAAGGAATGTTAATGCTTTCCTGTTTCGTCGATAAAGCTTTGTGCGAATTCCTTTTAATGCATTACCTGCAGGCTACCAACTATTGTTGAATCTAATAGCTTATTCATGGATCGTTTCTTCTTCGTCTTTTAGGAAGAGAAGAGTCAGATTCTCACTTCAAGCGTTTTTTTACTTCAGGTATTTGGGTTCTTTCTGTCAGTTAAAATAAACATAATCTCAAAGTAAATATAGTCACTCTTTCTACTTGACGCTGACAAGCAGCAATGTTCCTTTTTGTATGTTATTGATTGTACAGTCTCTTTAATTGACTTTAGTTCCATTTTGAATTTGGTCACACTTTGATTAACTTTTACTTTTTCCAGTATCAAATTCCATGCAATAGCAGCTTTGTATGGAAATTACTTCCTACCAATTTCTGTTTTAGGACGACCTACCAGCAATCGGAGCGAGTTTCTCAGATTGCAATTCGGTTGTTCCTTTTCAATAGGAGTATTTATTTCGGGAATTCCCAAATCGTAAAATGTAATATGGGACAGAATGAGTAGTCTTTTAGTATACATATATTTCAATGATTGCCAACCGACATAACTTAGAATGTCATGTTTCTTTACTCTTTTTGGAATGTTATGGATCATTGTAGCGGCTCTAATGTAAATTGTCTCCAAGTGATTCCCAGGTAGCAATACCATATGTTGCACACGGTATTACTGTCTTAAAGTGGATGGTTTCCAAGGCTTCCTTAGACAAGAATTTCAAATGTCTAAGCCTTTTTATCTTTTATTTGTCGCTTGCAACTTTCTTTAATTTGTGGTTTCCAAGATAGCTTACTATCTATCCTTACACCGAGACAGTCTGAGAATTTTTTGTAATCTATTCCTTTATTTCCAAAAGTTATTGGCTGAAGTGGACCCATGAAATTCTTTCCATTTGATATCACTGCTTCTGTTTTGCCCTCATGAACTGTAATTTGTTTAAAATAGCAACACTTGTAAACTTCGCTCATGACATCTTGTAGTGCGATGCACACTGCATCAACACTAGATCCAAACATAAAAATCGTTATGTCATCAGCGAACATATAAAGTTCACCGTTTACTACATTGTTTGAAAAATCATTCACATACAAGCTATAAAGGTTTTTTGTGAACAAAGCAAAACAGGCAACTGCTGAAAATTGAGACACAAATATGAGAACTAAGGCTGAGCAATATTTTTAAAATATCCTTAAAAAATTGAAGATTCTGAGCTTGAGCATTCTTATGAACAATATCCTTGAAAAAATGTTTAGACAACCATCCACACGTTATTGCAATAGTAAAGCTATACCGTCTTATTGAAGAAATCTAGGAACTGTCGTGGTATCGTTGAACAAATAAATAATCTGTTGCTAGGATCTGGTATTCTTATATCTGATATTTTTAACACGTTTCTAGCGATCGTTGACGTCCCATATTTTTACCCAAAACAGAGCGCCTCCGTCAATGTGCTACCATCACATATACTC